>NC_064920.1:845508575-846713075 GCF_023897955.1 Schistocerca gregaria | reverse complement strand
TCAACATCCATTAGTTGCACAATCCTTAAACATATTCTGAATTCAAACATAATAAATTTCCTTGACACAGAAAAGCTTCTGTTCACAAATAAGCATGGATTTAGAAAGCACCACTTGTGTGAAACTCAGGTTTCCCTTTCCTTACATTATATCCTGTGAATCATGGATGATGGGTAACAGACAGGGTCCATATTCCTAGCATTCCAGAAAGTGCTTAACATAGTGCACCTCTCCAGCCTGTTAGTGAAGGTACAAGCAGGTAAATTTGGTTCCCAGATATTCAAGCAGCTTCTTAAGTAGTAGGAGGAAATTAGTATTTAACGTCCCGTCGACAACGAGGTCATTAGAGACGGAGCACAAGCTCGGATTAGGGAAGGATGGGTAAGGAAATCGGCCGTGCCCTTTCAAAGGAACCATCCCGGCATTTGCCTGAAGTGATCTAGGGAAATCATGGAAAACCTAAATCAGGATGGCCGGACGCGGGATTGAACCGTCTTCCTGCCGAATGCGAGTCCAGTGTGCTAACCACTGCGCCAGCTCGCTCGGTTTCTTAAGTAGTAGAACCTAGCATGTTGCCCTTGACAGCAAGTGTTCATCAGAGATGAAGGTGTTGGTAGGACTCTCACAAGGAAGTATGACAGGACCACTCTTGTCCTCTATATACAGAAATGACCAGATGGACAGGTTGTTTGCTGATTTTGCTGTGGTGTACAAGATGGTGTCATCTTTGAGTGACTGTAGGAGGATACAAGATGACTTAGACAGAATTTATAGTTGGCGGCTTGCTCTAAATACAGAAAAATGTAAGTTTATGCAGATGAGTAGGAAAAACAATCATGTAATGGTTACATACAAACATACAGAGTTAGTAATGTGCTGTTTGACACAGTCATTTCAGTTAAGTACCTAGGCCTAATGCTGCAAAGTTATATGAAATAGAACTAACACATAAGGACGGTAATAGGGAAGGCAAGTGGTGTACTTTGATTTATTGGAAGAATTTTTGGAAGTGGAGCTCATCTATAAAAGTAACTGCCCATAGAACACTGGTGTGACCCAATCTTGAGTACTGCTTGAGTGTTTGGGATCCCCACAAGCTTGGTTTGAAGGTAAACAGCAAAGCAATTCAGAAGAATGCTGCCCGATTCGTTAGGTTTGCTAACAGGCAAGTGTTACTGTGATGCTTTATGAACTCAAATGGGAATCCCCGGAGGGAAGACTGTGTTCTTTTCGTGCAACATTATTGAGAAAATTTACAGAACCTACATTCGAAGCTGACTGCAGAACAATTTTACTGCCATCAATGAACTTCTCCTCACTCCATTTGCAAGTGGAACAGGAAAGGAAACCACTATCAGTGGTACAAGGTACCCTCCGCAATGCACGATGTGGTGGCTTGCACAGTATGTGTAGAAATTTTTTTTTAGTGAAATGAAACAAGGCTTACTCTGCAATATACTGCTGAATACTTTTTTTCCTTAGAAAGTCCTTGTCCATGCACTCATACCTTCTCCAAATATATTTCAAGAAGTCTGTAATTTCTTTACTTGTTAGAGAAGAATAGTAAGATATGTATGAGGTAGAAAAACAGATATAGTACACTACAAAAACAGAAGAAGAAGAAGAAAAAGAAGAAAATGAACTGAAAATTTAAGGATTCATAGTCTACATGGCGTGAGGAATGCTGGAATAAATTCCATTCAAATTTCACAGGTTTTCACTAACAGAAGTTGCAATATGGCATTTTCATGGAGCAATCTGATAGTTTTTGCACTAATATTGCGACAGAATTGGAAGTAAAATCAGCATTGGTTGTATTTTGTTGTTTTATTGTCAGCAAAATCGATTTTTGGTCACTTAGTGACCATCCTCAGTGCTAGAAGTTAAAAATTGCACATAACGATCAGAGAGTATAAAACCGAAAACCACAACTACACCTGCATATGAACATAACAGTTGGTAGGAACATATCTGTCATATAGAATTAAAATTGGTAGGCACTGTATGAAGCTATAACCACAAGCTTAGAGCGATCACATAAACTGAGGCCGCTGTCTACATGCACCTGTACAGCAGACATCGGTGTGACAGGGCTTGGAACGCCCCCTATGTGGTATGCGTCACATGAAGACTTAATATTACTGGTTTTGCAAGATATTAACACAAAATACCTCTTGTGCATTTGTGACTCACGAAGTAATTCAAATTTAAAATTTATGTAAAAAACATAGCAGACGAAGGGGGAAGGAAACATCTAAAATACACTGGCGTATTGTTTTTTAAAAAACCAACTTGCAAAACATAAGACTGATCAATAATAAGTTGTCAGAGTGCAAGATAAGTAAAAGAGAAAAAGAAAAGGAAAAAGAATAATATATGAATAACAACCAACTTGGTTTTTTAAAAAAACTATACACCAGTGTATTTTAGATGTTTCCTTCCCCCTTCGTCTGCTATGTTTTTTACATAAATTTTAAATTTTAATTACTTCATGAGTCACAAATGCACAAGAAGTATTTTGTGTTAATATCTTGCAAAACCAGTAATATTAAGTCTTCACGTGACCCATACCACATAGGGGGTGTTCCAAGCCCTGTCAAACCAAGGTCTGCTGTACAGATGCATGTAGACAGCGGCCTCAGTTTATGTGATCACTCTAAGCTTGTGGTTATAGCTTCATACCAGTGCCTGCCAATTTTAATTCTATATGACAGATATGTTCCTACCGACTGTTATGTTCATATGCAGGTGTAGTTGTGATTTTCGATTTTATACTCTCTGATCATTATGTGATATTTTTAACTTCTAGCACTGAGGATGATCACTAAGTGACCGAAAATCAATTTTGCTGACAATAAAACAACAAAATACAGCCAATGCTGATTTTCCTTTCAATTCTATCCACTATTTGGTCATGGTGCACACAACACACCATGGTGTTGCCAATCAATATTACGACATTTACTATGAACAGCATGCCACAATTTTGCTAATGATATGTAGATTGTAGAATTCATAGTGGTCTCTTGTGTAATAAATCATTCACCAGAATTAGTGTTCTCTTTTTCTCTTCTGAGATTTCATCAACTTTAATTTCCTCTTTGCTTTGTAATTAATATGTTCCCATTCAACAGAAACCTGTTTTGTTTTGACTGAATAAAGGAGAGCTCAAGACTCATCACCGGTTGGAGATGGTAGTGCTTGTCATCATTTTCCAGCCAATTTGTTCTGTCTATTTCTCTCACACACACCTGGGGCCAACTTCACAAACTTTCAATTGCTCTTGATCCATAACCTCCACACTCTCTACTTCTCTCAGATCATGTCATCAAATTCCCAGTCCCAAGGCCTTGCTGCCAAGAAACAATATTTTTATTAGTGCTCCTCTGATCCAGAATTTACTTCCTCTTGCCTCATAAATATGACAAACTACTGTCGTCCTAAGACTAGATCTTTGGACATCTTCAGAACACGTATCTGAACATTCACGAAGCACCATGTTGTGATAATGTGTTTACGAACCATGTAGAAGAATTATTCATGTTTGTTGTTGGTTGTTGTTGTTGTTGTTGTTGTTGTTGTCTTCTTCTTCAGCCTGAAGACATTTCATGCCATTCTCCACGCTGTTCTATCCTGTGCAAGGTCTTCATCTCTGAATAACTACTGCAATCTACATAAATTTGAACATGCTTACTGCACTCACTCCTACATCTTCCTCTACAACCCCCCCACCCCTCCCACACACACTCCTCCCACTATTAGCAATTTTTTTTGATATCTCAGGGTGTTTCCCAATCCCTTCTTTTAGTTAAGTTTTGCCATTTTTTTTCTCCAATTTGATTTAGTAGCTCCTCATTAGTTACTCAATCAACCAATCTAATCTTCAGCATTCTTCTATAACACTAAATTTCTAAGGCTTCTATTCTCTTCTTGTCTGAACTGCTTATCATCAAAATTTAATTCTGTACAAGGGCTACACTCCAGACTAATACCTTAAGAAAAGACCCTAATGCTTAAATTTATATTAGATGTTAACAAATTCCTCTTTTTCAGAAATGCTTTTCTTGATATTGATGGTCTGCGCGGGCTCGGTAGTCTAGCGGTTCTAGGCGCTCAGTCCAGAACCGCGCGACTGCTACGGTCGCAGGTTCGAATCCTGCCTTGGGCATGGATGTGTGTGATGTCCTTAGGTTAGTTAGGTTTAAGTAGTTCTAAGTTCTATGGGACTGATGACCACAGATGTTAAGTCCCATAGTGCTCAGAGCCATTTGAATCTTTTTAATGGTCTGCATTCTGCATGTTACATCCTCTTTGCTTCCATCAAAGCAGCAATACAGTAAAACTCCATTTATACACTCCTGGAAATGGAAAAAAGAACACATTGACACCGGTGTGTCAGACCCACCATACTTGCTCCGGACACTGCGAGAGGGCTGTACAAGCAATGATCACACGCACGGCACAGCGGACACACCAGGAACCGCAGTGTTGGCCGTCGAATGGCGCTAGCTGCGCAGCATTTGTGCACCGCCGCCGTCAGTGTCAGCCAGTTTGCCGTGGCATACGGAGCACCATCGCAGTCTTTAACACTGATAGCATGCCGCAACAGCATGGACGTGAACCGTATGTGCAGTTGACGGACTTTGAGCGAGGGCGTATAGTGGGCATGCGGGAGGCCGGGTGGACGTACCGCCGAATTGCTCAACACGTGGGGCGTGAGGTCTCCACAGTACATCGATGTTGTCGCCAGTGGTCGGCGGAAGGTGGATGTGCCCGTAGACCTGGGACCGGACCGCAGCGACGCACGGATGCACGCCAAGACTGTAGGATCCTACGCACTGCCGTAGGGGACCGCACCGCCACTTCCCAGCAAATTAGGGACACTGTTGCTCCTGGGGCGGCGAGGACCATTCGCAACCGTCTCCATGAAGCTGGGCTACGGTCCCGCACACCGTTAGGCCGTCTTCCGCTCACGCCCCAACATCGTGCAGCCCGCCTCCAGTGGTGTCGTGACAGGCGTGAATGGAGGGACGAATGGAGACGTGTCGTCTTCAGCAATGAGAGTCGCTTCTGCCTTGGTGCCAATGATGGTCGTATGCGTGTTTGGCGCCGTGCAGGTGAGCGCCACAATCAGGACTGCATACGACCGAGGCACACAGGGCCAACACCCGGCATCATGGTGTGGGGAGCGATCTCCTACACTGGCCGTACACCTCTGGTGAGCGTCGAGGGGACACTGAATAGTGCACGGTACATCCAAACCGTCATCGAACCCATCATTCTACCATTCCTAGACCGGCAAGGGAACTTGCTGTTCCAACAGGACAATGCACGTCCGCATGTATCCCGTGCCACCCAACGTGCTCTAGAAGGTGGCCAGCAAGATCTCCGGATCTGTCCCCCCTTGAGCATGTTTGGGACAGGAAGAAGCGTCGTCTCACGCGGTCTGCACGTCCAGCACGAACGCTGGTCCAACTGAGGCGCCAGGTGGAAATGGCATGGCAAGCCATTCCACAGGACTACATCTAGCATCTCTACGGTCGTCTCCATGGGAGAATAGCAGCCTGCATTGCTGCGAAAGGTGGATATACACTGTACTAGTGCCGACATTGTGCATGCTTTGTTGCCTGTGACTATGTGCCTGTGGTTCTGTCAGTGTGATCATGTGATGTATCTTACCCCAGGAATGTGTCAATAAAGTTTCCCCTTCCTGGAACAATGAATTCACGGTGTTCTTATTTCAATTTCCAGGAGTGTACATTTTTTCACTTATATGTTTTCCTCACTTAAAATTGGTAAGGCCGATATTAGACTATACTGTAATAAGGAACTTTGCCAAAGTTAGGCATTGGTCAAATTTTCTTTGATGAAATCTAGCGCATTGCCTTAGATTTGATCAAAGGAAGCGTTCATCTTATGTTTACTTGCATGGAGAAATCAACCGCTTGGAGTGCTAGCTTTGCTGCAGCTGTCTGACACACAATGTTTATCAATATGACTCTCAAATTTACATGGTGCGTTGCATATATATTGAAATTGATAGAAATATTCAAGGCAGATGAAGCACTGTGTAGCTTACAGCATCCCGAATACCAAAACAGAATAAAAGTGAGAGCTATATAAAAATCGCGGATGCTATTAGCCATGAAGTACAGCCAGGATTTAAGACCGAGAATATAATGGAGAAAATCTACAACTTCGGTGGAAATAAAAATGTTTCATGACTCCAGTATGTATTAAATTTATTTGCCTTCACATATTCCTCCTTCAGTGCATTATTAATAGCTTCAAACATTTCTGGTGTCATTTTCAAGGTTAACATTTTTCTTTATATCTTTGAGTACGGTACCTAGTAAGCCTATATAACATTTTTTTTTAATTTAACTTTTTATTTACTGTCTGACACACAATGTTTATCAATATGACTCCCAAATTTACATGTGTTTACCACTTAATTTGATAGTATACATTTTTCACACTCATACTTTTTCCGTAGTCCATTGAAAAACATATAAACAAAGTTTTACTGTACTCACTGAAGGCTTTTAGTGTGTCATTTCATAATCAAATTCCCTCAGATCCACCTGATTTAATCTGACTACACAATATCACACCTCTGTTTTACTTTTGTCGATGTTCCTCTTAAAATCTCTTTTTATGATGCGATCCATTGCATTCCACTACTCTTCCAAGTTCTTGGCTGTTCTCTGACAGAACTACAATACGGTCATCAAACCTTGGCCTTCTCCCTTGACATTAATTTCCTTTCCAAATGTTTGCTCAGTTTACTTTGACACTTTCTCAAGGTACAGATTGAATAACGTTAGGGATAGGCTACAACCCTGTCTCACTCCCTTCTCAAACACTCCTTGGCCCCTTCTCAACTACTGTTTGCCTTTCATGTCCCTCAATTCTTATAACTGCCATCTGGTTTCCATACAAGTATGCAAATAAACTTTTACTTTCTGTATTTTATCCCTGCTACCTTCAAAAGTTTCAGACAATGTTATCAAAAGCTTTCTCTAAATCTACAAAAGCTATAAATGTAGGTTTGTTCTTTCTTCATCCTGTCACCTAATACAACTTGTAGGTTCAGTACTGCTTCACATGTTACTGCATTTCTCCAGAACCCAAACTTATCTTCATGCTAACAAAAACAAATAATATCTCTGAGCAAGTAGACCTATGTAAAATCTTTGTGTCAAGATCTTTGTAAAGAGTAAACAATTGTCCTAGTACAAGCTAGATGTTGGCAAAGTTTCATTATCACTGTGTGTATGCACACTCATTGTTTAAAAGTGAGTGATGTGTTACCAACCAGCCATCAAAATGGAAGCAGACATTTGTATATGAACAACAAAAGCCACCCACACTGGCACAGTAAGTAGAAAACTAAATTCTGGATCCAAATCAACAGATAAACAATGCTCATGGTGATACATCTTTTTGTTACAGAGCCAGCAGCCAGCATTATGACTGAAACAGATAAATATCTATGTAACTTCTGGAAAACCATTTGAAGACAAGTCTGAAAACATTCGAAAACTGATTCATGGAATGAATAAACAACTATTTCAAAAAAGTGACTGGTTGCAGTTTTACATATTTACACTTCACTGATGACATTTTTATGATACAGATTAAACGCGAATACATACTAGCCTCATTCCTCGAATCTCAACATCATCTGCCTCATTTTATTCCAGTGCCATTATTTATGCTGACTTCTGGAGTTGGGTAGTGCACAATATGAGTGAAAGAATATTCCATGTAGATTTTGAAATGTTTTTAGTTTCTGGAGTGAATGTATACACAGCAAAAGATGGGTAAAGAAACATAGGCATCTGACAAATGTAACTTTCTTGAATTTTTGTGGCTGCTTAACAGTAGGTCACTACGGATGGAACAAAAATTTCCAATTATTCATGGAGTCGATGGGTTACATGCATTGTTGAATTTCTGTTTGAGTTCTGTCGACTCTATGGCTAAGTGGAAAATTATCAGACTATTTGTCACATATTCACAGGTTGACTGTCAAATGGAAGGTTTTATTTACATATCTTTTTTCTTCTACTTTAAACTCTGTGAATTCTTTGTATGCATGAAAAATGCCAGTTTACACCTTAGTTCAGAATCCACATTACAATGTAGATCCCTATATAGCTGTCTGGGTACAAACCACTGTCTTTGTTCATGAAAAATTTAGATTTTAGTCATATCTGGGTATGTGGCAAGTAAAATACATTGGCAAGACTAGGTCTGAGGCGTTTCTGGCTGCAGCAATGGTCTTTGTGAACCGTAGTTGGTTGTTTTGGGGAAGGAGACCAGACAGCGAGGTCATCGGTCTCAACTGATTAGGGAAGGACGGGGAAGGAAGTCGGCTGTGCCCTTTGAAAGGAACCATCCCGGCATTTGCCTGGAGCGATTTAGGGAAATCACGGAAAACCAAAATCATGATGGCCGGACGTGGGATTCAACCGTCGTCCTCCCGAATGCGAGTCCAGTGTCTAACCACTGCGCCACCTCGCTCTGAACCGTAGTATTCTGAGGCAGAAAGATATCTGTTTTTAGGTGGTGATGTAAACTGTATACTACTTGCTAAAAGATGTCTGATAGGAAGCAGCAGTTTGTGACCTGAATGTGTGAAAGGTGGAGGGCGCAAAAGATGTGAAAATAAGATTAAGTATAAGAAGAAAACTAGTGCAAATAATTTAAAGACTAATAATACATTTCAACAATAAAAAGGAAACAAATTAATTCTTATTGTTTTTTCTTATAAAAGAAAAATGTTATATTCATTAATCAGATTTTTATGTATTGCTCTCATTGATATATAAATGGAAACAACTTGCATCATATTATGCCAGGTAGTCAAAACTCTAACAAAGAGCTTCACTGCTCTTTTAGCTGTTTTTGAAAAGTCAAGATCATTCTACAAATGTTGACAATGTATTTTACATGTCTATGCCTACTCCCATTCTCATGATTTAAATGAAGGGTGCTCTTTATAAATACTGCTTTAACATTCTGACTGCACTCTTAGCATATCCAATAAATAAATACTTACTAAGCAATGAGACACCCCCGCTCCCCAAATTTTGTGCCTTTTTTTATTTCTATATTTCGTGCACTGTTGGTTGCGGCTCATAATTAGCATTCCATAATGTTATCATTCCTGCTCCAAATGTTTCCAATTTGGTGCCAAGTACAGTAAATCTTGTTTTTCTGTATTACACATTGTATAATTAATTATTTAGTTTCATTATTTAATGTCCTGTTGTTAAATAATACCCAGGTGTAGCCAAGAATTCTGTGTGAAAATGGCTACACATTACATGTCGGATTTTAATTCACAGTGCACAAAATATATTCCCAGACAGTAATCATATCATTAAAGCTATATACTTTATATACGGTTTCCTAGAAGCAAGTATCAACCAATTTTTGCCTATTCCATATGAATATGACCTTGTTACCCTTCCTTTCCGTGCTTAAGAAAGAGTGGATCATCATGAACCATAGTAGCCTGGTAAAAATGTGTCACCAGCCGAATTCTTTATAGGAGATAGTAAAATCTAACCAGACCTTCAACTGAAGAAAACAGTTACACACAAATTAATAACAAGGAAATGTAGTTGGTTAAATAACATGAAGTCACCTGCAAAAGAACAGATTTATTGTGTGTGTATATATATAGAAAGAAACTTCCACATGGGAAAAATATATTAAAAACAAAGATTCCAAGACTTACCAAGCGGGAAAGCGCCGGCAGACAGGCACATGAACAAAACACACAAACACACACACAGAATTACGAGCTTTCGCAACTGGCAGTTGCTTCGTCAGGAAAGAGGGAAGGAGAGGGAAAAATGAAAGGATGTGGGTTTTAAGGGAGAGGGCAAGGAGTCATTCCAATCCCGGGAGCGGAAAGACTTCCCTTAGGGGAAAAAAAGGACAGGTGTACACTCGCACACACACACACATATCCATCCGCACTGTGTATGTGCGGATGGATATGTGTGTGTGTGTGTGAGTGTACACCTGTCCTTTTTTTCCCCTAAGGGAAGTCTTTCCGCTCCCGGGATTGGAATGACTCCTTGCGGAAAGACTTCCCTTAGGGGAAGGTGTGGATGTGGGAGAGGAAAGATTGAGGACTTTGATTTGGGATAGGAGTTGACGGGTGTGTTCATTGACCGAGTCGATGTATAGGTGAAGGATTAGGCGGGTGAGGGCTATGGATTGTGCTGTTTGGAACTGGTATAAGGACTGAGGGAAAGAAGGATTGCAGCCAGAGATGGGAACTTTAAGTGTGAGGCCTTTGGGAGTAATGCCAAATATCAGACAAGCCTGAGTAAATAAAATATGGGAGCGTAATCTGGCTAGGGTGAAGGCATGTTTGCGGAGGGAATGTAAATAAAATTTAATGGGGTCGTTGTAGGGATGTTGTGAGGTTGACATGGTATTAGTAGGTGGAAAGGGTAAGAGGTTAAAGTGAAAGTAAAGAGAGATTTATCTAGGGAGAGATAAAGGTGTGAAAAAAGTCGAAAAAGTGTTGGTTTGAGATGAGCTATGTTGATCATGTGCTGAACTTAGGTTGGTGAACAACAATGGGTGCAAAGGTTGAGTAGTTATGTTGTCTCCAGATCACGTCCTTTTTTTCCTCTAAGGGAAGTCTTTCCGCTCCCGGGATTGGAATGACTCCTTGCGGAAAGACTTCCCTTAGGGGAAAAAAAGGACAGGTGTACACTCGCGCACACACACACACACACACACATATCCATCCGCACATACACAGACACAAGCAGACATATTTAAAGGCAAAGAGTAAGGGCAGAGATGTCAGTCGAGGCGGAAGTACAGAGGCAAAGAAGTTGTTGAAAGATAGGTGAGGTATGAGCGGCGGCAACTTGAAATTAGCGGAGGTTGAGGCCTGGCGGATATCGAGAAGAGAGGATATACTGAAGGGCGAGTTCCCATCTCCGGAGTTCGGATAGGTTGGTGTTGGTGGGAAGTATCCAGATAACTCGGACGGTGTAACACTGTGCCAAGATGTGCTGGCCGTGCATCAAGGCATGTTTAGCCACAGGGTGATCCTCATTACCAACAAACACTGTCTGCCTGTGTCCATTCATGCGAATGGACAGTTTGTTGCTGGTCATTCCCACATAGAAAGCGTCACAGTGCAGGCAGGTCAGTTGGTAAATCACGTGGGTGCTTTCACATGTGGCTCTCCCTTTGATCGTGTACACCTTCCGGGTTACAGGACTGGAGTAGGTGGTGATGGGAGGGTGCATAGGACAGGTTTTACACCGGGGGCGGTTGCAAGGGTAGGAGCCAGAAGGTAGGGAAGGTGGTTTGGGGATTTCATAGGGATGAACCAAGAGGTTACGAAGGTTAGGTGGACGGCGGAAAGACACTCTTGGTGGAGTGGGGAGGATTTCATGAAGGATGGATCTCATTTCGGGGCAGGATTTTAGGAAGTCGTATCCCTGCTGGAGAGCCACATTCAAGGTCTGATCCAGTCCCGGGAAGTATTCTGTCACAAGTGGGGCACTTTTGGGGTTCTTCTGTGAGAGGTTCTGGGTTTGAGGGGATGAGGAAGTGGCTCTGGTTATCTGCTTCTGTACCAGGTTGGGAGGGTAGTTGCGGGATGCGAAAGCTGTTTTCAGGTTGTTGGTGTAATGGTCGAGGGATTCAGGACTGGAGCAGATTTGTTTGCCACAAAGGCCTAGGCTGTAGGGAAGGGACCGTTTGATATGGAATGGGTGGCAGCTGTCATAATGGAGGTACTGTTGCTTGTTGGTGGGTTTGATGTGGACGGATGTGTGCAGCTGGCCATTGGACAGATGGAGGTCAACGTCTAGGAAAGTGGCATGGGATTTGGAGTAGGACCAGGTGAATCTGATGGAACCAAAGGAGTTGAGGTTGGAGAGGAAATTCTGGAGTTGTTCTTCACTGTGAGTCCAGATCATGAAGATGTCATCAATAAATCTGTACCAAACTTTGGGTTGGCAGGCTTGGGTAACCAAGAAGGCTTCCTCTAAGCGACCCATAAATAGGTTGGCATACGAGGGGGCCATCCTGGTACCCATGGCTGTTCCCTTTAATTGTTGGTATGTCTGGCCTTCAAAAGCGAAGAAGTTGTGGGTCAGGATGAAGCTGGCTAAGGTGACGAGGAAAGAGGTTTTAGGTAGGGTGGCAGGTGATCGGCGTGAAAGGAAGTGCTCCATTGCAGCGAGGCCCTGGACGTGCGGGATATTCGTGTATAGGGAAGTGGCATCAATGGTTACAAGGATGGTTTCCGGGGGTAACAGACTGGGTACGGATTCCAGGCATTCGAGAAAGTGGTTGGTGTCTTTGATGAAGGATGGGAGACTGCATGTAATGGGTTGAAGGTGTTGATCTAAGTAGGCAGAGACACGTTCTGTGGGGGCTTGGTAACCAGCTACAATGGGGCGGCCAGGATGTTTGGGTTTGTGAATTTTAGGAAGTAGGTAGAAGGTAGGAGTGCGAGGTGTCGGTGGGGTGAGGAGTTTGATGGAGTCAGGTGAAAGGTTTTGTAGGGGGCCTAAGGTTCTGAGGATTCCTTGAAGCTCCGCCTGGACATCAGGAATGGGATTACCTCGGCAAACTTTGTATGTAGAGTTGTCTGAAAGCTGATGCAGTCCCTCAGCCACATACTCCCAACGATCAAGTACCACGGTCATGGAACCCTTGTCAGCCGGAAGAATGATGATGGATCGGTCAGCTTTCAGATCACGGATAGCCTGGGATTCGGCTGTGGTGATGTTGGGAGTAGGATTAAGGTTTTTCAAGAAAGATTGAGAGGCAAGGCTGGAAGTGAGAAATTCCTGGAAGGTTTGGAGAGGGTGATTTTGAGGAAGAGGAGGTGGGTCCTGCTGTGATGGAGGACGGAACTGTTGCAGGCAGGGTTCAATTTGGATAGTGTCTTGGGGAGTTGGATCATTAGGAGTGGGATCAGGATTGTTTTTCTTCGTGGCAAAGCGATATTTCCAGCAGAGACTACGAGTGTAGGACAGTAAATCCTTGACAACGGCAGTTTGGTTGAACCTGGGAGTGGGGCTGAAGGTGTGGCCTTTGGATAGGACAGAGGTTTCGGATTGGGAGAGGGGTTTGGAGGAAAGGTTAACTACTGAATTGGGGTGTTGTGGTTCCAGATTGTGTTGACTAGAATTTTGAGGTGTTGGGGGGAGTGGAGCTGGAAGTGGGAGATTGAGTAGATGGGAGAGACTGGGTCTGTGTGCAATGAGAGGAGGTTGAGGTTTGTTGGAAAGGTTGTGGAGGGTGAGTGAGTTGCCTTTCCGGAGGTGGGAAACCAGGAGATTGGATAGTTTTTTTAGGTGGAGGGTGGCATGTTGTTCTAATTTGCGGTTGGCCTGTAGGAGGATGCTACGTACAGCCGGTGTGGATGTGGGAGAGGAAAGATTGAGGACTTTGATTTGGGATAGGAGTTGACGGGTGTGTTCATTGACCGAGTCGATGTATAGGTGAAGGATTAGGCGGGTGAGGGCTATGGATTGTGCTGTTTGGAACTGGTATAAGGACTGATGGAAAGAAGGATTGCAGCCAGAGATGGGAACTTTAAGTGTGAGGCCTTTGGGAGTAATGCCAAATATCAGACAAGCCTGAGTAAATAAAATATGGGAGCGTAATCTGGCTAGGGTGAAGGCATGTTTGCGGAGGGAATGTAAATAAAATTTAATGGGGTCGTTGTAGGGATGTTGTGAGGTTGACATGGTATTAGTAGGTGGAAAGGGTAAGAGGTTAAAGTGAAAGTAAAGAGAGATTTATCTGGGGAGAGATAAAGGTGTGAAAAAAGTCGAAAAAGTGTTGGTTTGAGATGAGCTATGTTGATCATGTGCTGAACTTAGGTTGGTGAACAACAATGGGTGCAAAGGTTGAGTAGTTATGTTGTCTCCAGATCACGTTAAAGGGTGCGGAAATTCAAGAAAAATACGAAAAAAAAATTTTCGAAAAAAGTTTCGAAAAAATAATTTGCGAAAAAATAAAATTCGAAAGAAATTTTCGAATAAAATCTCGAAGAATATGTGTGTAAAAGTATTCAAAGGACTGGTTATGTACTGGCAGGTTATGATAATGAGGCTAACAATTGTTTGATGAAGAAATAATAACGTGTAAACCTGTGGGAAGCTGCGAAAAAATGATCGGTTTTGTGGGAAAAACGGGAATGGAAATAAAACGAAAGTTGTTGGAAAAAAAACTGAGATGGTTGTGTAATGGGTGAAAGGATTTACTGTCCTACACTCGTAGTCTCTGCTGGAAATATCACTTTGCCACGAAGAAAAACAATCCTGATCCCACTCCTAATGATCCAACTCCCCAAGACACTATCCAAATTGAACCCTGCCTGCAACAGTTCCGTCCTCCATCACAGCGGGACCCACCTCCTCTTCCTCAAAATCACCCTCTCCAAACCTTCCAGGAATTTCTCACTTCCAGCCTTGCCTCTCAATCTTTCTTGAAAAACCTTAATCCTACTCCCAACATCACCACAGCCGAATCCCAGGCTATCCGTGATCTGAAAGCTGACCGATCCATCATCATTCTTCCGGCTGACAAGGGTTCCATGACCGTGGTACTTGATCGTTGGGAGTATGTGGCTGAGGGACTGCATCAGCTTTCAGACAACTCTACATACAAAGTTTGCCGAGGTAATCCCATTCCTGATGTCCAGGCGGAGCTTCAAGGAATCCTCAGAACCTTAGGCCCCCTACAAAACCTTTCACCTGACTCCATCAAACTCCTCACCCCACCGACACCTCGCACTCCTACCTTCTACCTACTTCCTAAAATTCACAAACCCAAACATCCTGGCCGCCCCATTGTAGCTGGTTACCAAGCCCCCACAGAACGTGTCTCTGCCTACTTAGATCAACACCTTCAACCCATTACATGCAGTCTCCCATCCTTCATCAAAGACACCAACCACTTTCTCGAATGCCTGGAATCCGTACCCAGTCTGTTACCCCCGGAAACCATCCTTGTAACCATTGATGCCACTTCCCTATACACGAATATCCCGCACGTCCAGGGCCTCGCTGCAATGGAGCACTTCCTTTCACGCCGATCACCTGCCACCCTACCTAAAACCTCTTTCCTCGTCACCTTAGCCAGCTTCATCCTGACCCACAACTTCTTCGCTTTTGAAGGCCAGACATACCAACAATTAAAGGGAACAGCCATGGGTACCAGGATGGCCCCCTCGTATGCCAACCTATTTATGGGTCGCTTAGAGGAAGCCTTCTTGGTTACCCAAGCCTGCCAACCCAAAGTTTGGTACAGATTTATTGATGACATCTTCATGATCTGGACTCACAGTGAAGAACAACTCCAGAATTTCCTCTCCAACCTCAACTCCTTTGGTTCCATCAGATTCACCTGGTCCTACTCCAAATCCCATGCCACTTTCCTAGACGTTGACCTCCATCTGTCCAATGGCCAGCTGCACACATCCGTCCACATCAAACCCACCAACAAGCAACAGTACCTCCATTATGACAGCTGCCACCCATTCCATATCAAACGGTCCCTTCCCTACAGCCTAGGCCTTTGTGGCAAACAAATCTGCTCCAGTCCTGAATCCCTCGACCATTACACCAACAACCTGAAAACAGCTTTCGCATCCCGCAACTACCCTCCCAACCTGGTACAGAAGCAGATAACCAGAGCCACTTCCTCATCCCCTCAAACCCAGAACCTCTCACAGAAGAACCCCAAAAGTGCCCCACTTGTGACAGAATACTTCCCGGGACTGGATCAGACCTTGAATGTGGCTCTCCAGCAGGGATACGACTTCCTAAAATCCTGCCCCGAAATGAGATCCATCCTTCATGAAATCCTCCCCACTCCACCAAGAGTGTCTTTCCGCCGTCCACCTGACCTTCGTAACCTCTTGGTTCATCCCTATGAAATCCCCAAACCACCTTCCCTACCTTCTGGCTCCTACCCTTGCAACCGCCCCCGGTGTAAAACCTGTCCTATGCACCCTCCCACCACCACCTACTCCAGTCCTGTAACCCGGAAGGTGTACACGATCAAAGGGAGAGCCACATGTGAAAGCACCCACGTGATTTACCAACTGACCTGCCTGCACTGTGACGCTTTCTATGTGGGAATGACCAGCAACAAACTGTCCATTCGCATGAATGGACACAGGCAGACAGTGTTTGTTGGTAATGAGGATCACCCTGTGGCTAAACATGCCTTGATGCACGGCCAGCACATCTTGGCACAGTGTTACACCGTCCGAGTTATCTGGATACTTCCCACCAACACCAACCTATCCGAACTCCGGAGATGGGAACTCGCCCTTCAGTATATCCTCTCTTCTCGATATCCGCCAGGCCTCAACCTCCGCTAATTTCAAGTTGCCGCCGCTCATACCTCACCTGTCTTTCAACAACTTCTTTGCCTCTGTACTTCCGCCTCGACTGACATCTCTGCCCTTACTCTTTGCCTTTACAAATGTCTGCTTGTGTCTGTGTATGTGCGGATGGATATGTGTGTGTGTGTGCGCGAGTGTACACCTGTCCTTTTTTTCCCCTAAGGGAAGTCTTTCCGCTCCCGGGATTGGAATGACTCCTTACCCTCTCCCTTAAAACCCACATCCTTTTATTTTTCCCTCTCCTTCCCTCTTTCCTGACGAAGCAACTGCCAGTTGCGAAAGCTCGTAATTCTGTGTGTGTGTTTGTGTGGTTTGTTCATGTGCCTGTCTGCCGGCGCTTTCCCGCTTGGTAAGTCTTGGAATCTTTGTTTTTAATATATTTTTCCCATGTGGAAGTTTCTTTCTATATATATATATATATATATATATATATAGACACACATGAACAAAACACACAAACACACACACAGAGTTACTAGCTTTCGCAACCGATGGTTGCTTCTTCAGGAAGGAGAGGGAAAGACGAAAGGATGTGGGTTTTAAGGGAGAGGGTAAGGAGTCATTCCAATCCCGGGAGCGGAAAGACTTCCCTTAGGGAAAAAAGGGACAGGTGTACACACACACACACACACACACACACACACACACACACACACACACATATATCCCTATAGCAGCAGTTATGTTGAAAGCGTTGAAAATTTTAGGTTATGGTTTGGAAGTAAATTACGTATTATTGAGTATAATTAGGTAGGAAACCTTCTTGTACAAACGAAAATAGAAAGTAAGACGATAGAGAAGATTTCGAAATGCAACAGAGACAATAACAAACGTAATTGTTGGGTTCAAATTAATGATGATGTAAATATAATAGAAAGAAGCTTCCACATGGGAAAAATATATTAAAAACAAAGATTCCAAGACTTACCAAGCGGGAAAGCGCCGGCAGACAGGCACATGAACAAAACACACAAACACACACACAGAGTTACTAGCTTTCGCAACCGATGGTTGCTTCTTCAGGAAGGAGAGGGAAAGACGAAAGTATGTGGGTTTTAAGGGAGAGGGTAAGGAGTCATTCCAATCCCGGGAGCGGAAAGACTTCCCTTAGGGGAAAAAAAGGACAGGTGTACACTCGCACACACACACACATATCCATCCGCACATACACAGACACAAAGAGTAAGGGCAGAGATGTCAGTCGAGGCGGAAGTACAGAGGCAAAGAAGTTGTTGTGTCTGTGTATGTGCGGATGGATATGTGTGTGTGTGTGCGCGCGCGAGTGTACACCTGTCCTTTTTTTCCCCTAAGGGAAGTCTTTCCGCTCCCGGGATTGGAATGACTCCTTACCCTCTCCCTTAAAACCCACATCCTTTCGTCTTTCCCTCTCTTTCCTGAAGAAGCAACCATCGGTTGCGAAAGCTAGTAATTCTGTGTGTGTGTTTTTGTGTTTTGTTCATGTGCCTGTCTGCCGGCGCTTTCCCGCTTGGTAAGTCTTGGAATCTTTGTTTTTAATATATTTTTCCCATGTGGAAGTTTCTATATATATAATGATTGGTTTGTGGGGCGCTCAACTGTGTTGTTATCAGCACCCGTACAAATTCCCAACCTTTGCTCAGTCCAATCTCGCCACTTTCAAGAATGATTATGAAATTATGAGGACAACACAAACACCCAGTCTTCTCAAGGCAGGTGAAAATCCCTGACGCCGTGCTCGGGAAGCGAGAACGCAACCACGAAACCTCGAGCTGCAGACGGAAATTTATATATGAAGGTGAATTATCCCAAAACTGTACTCTGAAGTCTTAATTTGCTTCACAGTGCACAAGAATGACAATCTTCTGGGAGTGTGTGTGTCTATCATGTGACAACTGATATTAGCACAATATCTGCAAATTGTTTCCAAATAAACATTATATGAGTAAAATCTAGACGTATACTCATACATTCATAGCCTGTGTACTAACCTAACCATGAAGTGCCGCCTCGGTGCCTGGCTCAACAGAAATGTACTGTCTGTCTCGTGTGACCTTTTAACTTTAACAGACAAGGCATCACACGACCACACAAGATCTAGTCCATTGTTAAAGTCCATCCATCGCCACATACTGTTAGGCTCTGGCACAACGCGACCAAGACGCATGCAGCTTCCCCAAAATTCTTGGTTGTTCATCTCCTCTGGTCTGTGGACAAAAATGTTATTTTCAACGTATATTAAGATGTATAAGGCCTCCAGACACAATTTCAGGATAGAACCTTGGGAATAAGCAACAGTTTCCTAAATTTTTATTTTTAGTATTTATCAGTTTAACCATATTTCAGAGAGGGGAGATATTGATGAAACATACATTTATTATCACTGGAGGAGTTGATAAGAAAACAACATAAAACTCAAGAAATGAAAATGGCTTGATAAGAAACAATGGACTTATACTTGTCAGCCACTGGAAAAAAAGAAGAAGAAAATGTTTTCAATGCCGACTGAAATCAGAATGACTGCAAAAGAACTGAAGTGAACAAACAGTAACAACTAAGACACCGAGGAGATTCTTGTAGCTACTTCCACGCTAACACACATAAGAATGAACATTCTTTCACAAAAGGAATGATGCATATAATACCTGAAGACAACAAACAGGATTTACAAACGCCTTGTTCAACCAGTTCTCAATGCTCATCTACCATTGACTGCTACCAAATTGGAGAGAAGAACAATAGCATCTCATCACTGGCTTATTTTGTAAGCAATGGGATCATAATACAGACAGTCATCCATGTCCAGTGAAAGAAACTGCACTAAGTACTGTGTATCATGTAAAGATTTACTGTTAAAATTTCATGAAAATACGTTTTTAAACAGTTCAGACAACTTATTACTGTTTCATAGATACATTTCATGATCTACGTCAGTAAAATCAGGGGAATTAAAGATCATGCAGAGACTTACTGACGGTGTTATTCCTGCACACTATTTGCTGTAGTTGTCCAACATAAAACTGATGTGCGATTTACAGATTGACCATCTATCTACTATTACAACTCACGATAGACTGCAACAATGCCACACTGTTAACAGACTGTTAAGGCTCTAGTGGTAGTAATTGTACCCTAATTGAGATATTCGCAGCACAGCTTTGGCACTAGGGCACATGGGTAGAGTAGTCCCTGCCTAATCTTAAGCATAGAATGTCTCCTACATTAGGCACCCACAGTTTGGTCATGATAAAATGTACTGCTACTGCATGTCTTGTCTATTGTCGCTCAGCTGTCACATATCACCAAGTACAATGTCTAGTACCAGAGTCATATGGCAGGTCAAAAAAATTCCACTAGTCATGGGAACATAAGCACCTTTGCTCTAGCACAACAACTATCGCTGATCACTAATACCAATTGTTAATGGGTGTATTATGTTTTTTGCACTCTGAACAAGTGTCCTACTGGGGATGTGGATTCACTGTCATAAAAGGAGGTTATCTAATCATTTTAAAAATACCATATATTAGCTCTGGTCTGGCAGTCTAATACCTCACTTTCAAACTGGCAAATTACAATGGGCAAATTTTTTTTATTCAGTGTTACATGTGTCATGGGCAGTTGATCAAACAAGTCTGTTTGACTAATGGGAAGCATCTACCAGAAATGTGGGAAAATCTTAAACAATTGGCTGCTGTGCTAAAGAGAATGTTTCAATTCCCATGGCAAATGGAACTCTTCAACCTGCTACATGACTGAGATACTAGACACTGCCCTTGCAGATGACGTGACAGTCAAGCTCCTATGGACAAGACACACAATAAGAAACATGCAGTATGCCACATAAAATCAACTTGCAAAATTCCAAGAACCAGCTTCCAGGACGGAACCATATGAGTATTGCTTGAGACGAAACCTTAATGTACAGTACAATAAAAAGTAATCTCCTGTTACACACTACAAACTGTTTCACAGTGCATATAAATGTAACTTACCTTGAGTGCAGTACATTTCTCAAGTTTTGTGTGACACATGAATACAGTCTTAAACTTGAATAAAACTCTCCTACAACTCCGAGTGAAACTGATGTCCTCAAATGTAGGTGCAGATAAAATGATCAATTTGCACATTTATTAACACTAATAATCAACTCAGGAATCGGTCTGGTGATGGCACAAACTTATGCTCTAACCATTACCACATATTACACCACATTGGGAGTAGGAGTACACATATTTTGAGGGTCATTTTATTTTTATTTTACTGACAGTCAACTGTCAAGCAACCATTTCATCAATAGCTCTTTCTAAAGCCATGTTTGATTTGCTGTTTATCACTTTTTTTTAATTTGTAGAGAAAACAAACTTAGCATCTGTTACCGACACTGTTGAAAGATTATTATTATATTTGAGAAAAAACAAAGGCCTTAAAACAGAATCTTGTGTATTATCTCATACAATTAGTTCCCACTGGGATGCAAACTGATAGCTTAGGACAGAAATCTTTGGTATTTACTCCACCCCCCCCCCCCCCCCCCCCGACGGATATGACTTGAGCCATCTGTACACTCCCCATGATGCCATAACAAGGCTGTTGCAACTTGCACAGTCTTTGACACATCATATAATATACCAGTAATCTCTAATTTATTGCATAATAAAATGCATTCTCACTACATATGTAAATAGCCATCTCAATAACATAACTCTTTAGAAAGCCAAACTGTGATTTCCACAATATTTATTTATAGTCAAATATTTAATTAGCAGTCAAAGTTAATGCTTAATTTTTCTATCATGTTGGAAGATGCTCATACAAGTGAAGCCTGACAGCAGTTTGATAGTATTTCTTTGTCCCTGATATACAGTGGCTTAACTACAGTATATTTCAGGCAAACAGGCAATGTTCCAATGATAAATGATTAGTCATGCAAATAATATAGAATGTTAATAAATTCATAACAAGACTCTATAATAATGAACTCAATATTTTTTATGATAGTCATTAATTCTTTCAGTGTTGAAAGGGATTTTCATTTTACTGAAGTTATATGTAAAGTCTGGTCTCAGGTATTCCTGAACCTGACAACTACATTTTATCAGTTACCAAAATAATAAAGTGCTTGTTGAAGAGTTTTGCAACACTACACATATCTGTTAATAAAGTATCATCTACTGTTAAAGTTGTCTGCTCCTCTTCATCTTTAATTTTACCAATCTCCCCCTTCATTATATGTATTGCGTATGATCTTAATTTTCTTGGCTGATGTGGCTCTCACCCTATCATAAAGTGTATGCTTTGATGTGTGGGTCAATTTGTTCAATATTCTTCAGCATTTCTTGAGTAGAGCTACAGTACTGGCATTAGAGCTATTCTTGACTCAAAGATACAGTTTCTCTTTTGTCCTATAGATACCTTTATTTCTTGAGCGAGTCGTGGCTTTTTATTTTTATTTTATAATTTTTTGGTCTAACCTGACCAAGAATAGATACAAACTCAGTGTTGGTATGGTTTGATGCTGACACTATCTTTACCAGATCATACTTTATGTAATATTAAGGATCTCTGTCAATACTATTGCCGGGAAAACCTATATCTCTGCGGTCTTCTTTTGTGAAACTTTTACATGGATATCCAGGGTATTGCAGGGAATACATCCAACATTCCCGTAACCCTCCTGGCCTCAACCTTTGTTAGTCACTGTCCTCACCCAACCAGCCCCCTCCCTGTTCCCATTCCAGCACTACACAGCCGTCATTTCACCACCACACCCAGTCTTTTAATTTCTTTTATTTTTATTTCTCTCCTTTCCACTACTCCCCCCTGCCCCCTCCGCACCTTCTCTCCTACCCTCCGTCTAAACTGCAACATTTCACTGTCCGCCAATCCCACCATATTATCCCTCCCCCTCCCCGCCCCAGCCGCCTCCTTATCCCCAACCCAGTTGCCACTCCCCTCATGCACTGGTGCTACTGCTCACAGTGTAGTTTCAGCTCTCTGAGACTGCAGACATGTGTGCAAGTTGCAATGTGGTTTCAGCTTTTGTGTGTGTGTGTGTGTGTGTGTTTGTGTGTGTGTGTTCGCGCATATGTGCGTCTACTGCTGACAAAGGCCTTAATGGCCAAAAGCTATGATTGTGTGAATCTTTTTATTGTGCCTATCGTGACTCAGCATCTCCACTATATGGTGAGTAGCAACTTTCCTTCTCTCATATAGTTAAGAAATTATGTTTACCAGAGTACAAAACCACATGTCTTGTCTGCCACAGGTAGCGCTGTGGACTAGAGATGGCGACACCATGTGAAATGAGATAAGAACTCATTAAAAATGATAAATAATGCTAAAAACACCTACAGGTATGATGGATTCAGTGCCCTCTTTGCTCAAAATTACTTGGCCAGGGAAAGAGTACAGTGATATAGGGAAGCCACAGGAAGAAATATCTCACAATTTTATTCATTAACACTTGTTCCCTGCAGGATAAGAGCATCAGTATTCATGTAGATAAGTAACAACACAGCCAAGTATTTTTCCTGGACTCCACTACATGCAACAATAACCAGCATAAAAACTGTGAACACCTTGAAGCAAAGGGAATGCAAAATATAAATTGCCATTTCTATCTTTCGAGATGATGATTATGGTGATGATGAGGATGATGATGATGGTGATGATAATAGTTATTATTATCATAATCATGTTGAGAGACTGAAATGGCAATTTATATTTTGGCGGGAAATTTGAAATCAATAATCACATGAACAATGCTTTGCTTTTTAGTTCTATTTTTTTGTTTCCTGAATTTAACTTCATAGGGCAATGGTTTATAAGCAACTTGCATGGTATAATTAATACTGGACATTTCCAATTATGCTACTTCATAGAAGTTATGAGAAAAAGTCATTACTTTCATGTGAGAAGCATACTGTTATTTTTCCACAGAGTTTAAATGAGCAAAACACAACCATTATTTCTATTCTGTAATAATGCCTGATAGGGCATGAGACACTAGAGAATACAGATATTACACAATAACAATAATGTTGCCTCACCCTTTATCCAGTCCTTGGTTGACGCGCAAGACATTACTCCACTGAATGCGATAAAATGGTGTTAACCAGTTTTGTGGAATTATATTATCATTTGAAAGTATTCCAAGATCTGCATAATGAGTAATAATATGTTGTAACCTCAATGATTGGAATGTTTCCACATATTTCTTCCCCTCCTCAGTCAACAGAAAGGGTAACAAACCTAGTAAGGAAGATATTTTTCAGAACTAAAGAAAACATTAAAACACATTTATTGTAGAGAAATCAAAGTGTATATATAATTTTATATGTATCACATACATGGCTAATTGAGTAAATAATGTGAAATTTCATTTTCTGGTTACAAGACACCAATGCTATTTCTAGCCCATTTCGCAGACTGAACTATTGAAACTCCCTGTAAATTTTGAAATACACTGTGAAATACATTAATTTTTTTCTTCTGTTTTCCTCACGTCCTCCACCCCAAATAACAGGATCTTGAATGCTTTTCAATTAGCAGCCCCTCCCCCAATGTTTCTTCAGATAATTTATATCTCTTTTTATTGCAGTGATGTTAAATGAATCTTCTTTCCCAGAACAGCTTTTCTTCTAAATTTTTAGTTTCCTGATTTTTCTCCACCTTTTTCCTCTGAATACAGTGTTTCTTTCAGATTTACTTTATTATTTTAGCCATTTATGATTTTTAGTATATCAAAGGAAGGAGTAAAGCTAACCATTCACCTTACACTAAAAGGCACTAAGTGAATGAGTGAATGAGAGAGAGAGAGAGAGAGAGAGAGAGAGAGAGAGAGAGAGAGAGAGAGAGAGAGAGAGAGAGGAGGGGGGGGGGGGAGGGAGAGAGAGAGAGAGAGAGAGAGGGGGGGGGGAGAGAGAGAGAAACAAGATTAAATTGTAACTAAGCATTTGTGCAATGGGGCTGAGAGAGTAACAAATACTAATAAACACACACACAAAACTGACTTCATCTGTTGTATTAGAGCTTAGCTATGTGTTCACTTATGTTTGTGTTTTTGAGGTCCAGCCCACTGTGGAGCAGACATTTATTTATGCCTATAGTAATGCACAAAAATGGGCCAAAATACTTCTACAGATATCTTGCTTCCACTTCCTAAGTCTTCTTTCTGCTTTAAGTTTACCTCATCTGCATTTTTTTTTTTTAAATTCTTTTTTTGATCAGACTGAGCAACAGTCTATGGGAGACTGTCCACAGACAGATACAGAAAATTCTAACGTAGATTGATAGAACACAACTGTGTACCCTACAGTCCGAACTGCAGGTATTTTTTAATGATTTAGTTTAATCTTTAATTATCTTTCTGTCTGACCCAGTGGAACATTGGTGAAAATGTGCTGCTGGAAACGAAAAAGCTGTGGCATCAAATATTTCAATCTGCCTTTAGCCTAGTCTTTACATTTCAATTAAGTGAAAATTTGCCAGGAACAACACATGGTTCACATTAAACTGCAGATCCCCTTTCTCTGGTAGGGTTACTGGAACAGGTTATGAACCCGCAAGTCACCAAAGTGGCATCCAATTGCAAGACTTGCACCAGCCCATTCAACCACATGGAATTATTATTATTATGTTTCTAGTAAATTTTGCAATTAACACTATTCTGTTTTACTTACAATTAGCTACAATAGCACTAGGTAAAGATTACTACAGTGGTTTTGTTATGGGAGCTGTTTCCTATGTCCTTTATCACCCAAAAATGGGTCAAACTTTTTTTTTTATTATTATTATTCTGCATCACTGGCACATTATCACAAAATATGTGACCACACGAAAAGATTTTTTCTAAAAAAAAAGTACTAACTTTCACTGAAGTATAAGATGCAAAGTGAAAGCAAACACAGTAACAATAGCAACTTGTCATGAGATAATCTCATATTAACACTATACTGTACACAAAGAAAGTTTTAAAAAATTGATAGAAAAGAGGGAAGTGTTGAACATGACTGGTAAGAACCATTTAAAACCAAAAAGGCTGGAGCAAATAAGAAAAGAATTTTCCTATTTTGCCATTCATTTCAGTGGGTTGCAATCACAGCAAGCTCAACTATACAGTCATCACACTTTCTGCAGAGTATACAAAATTGCCAATTAAAAAGCTTTAAGTTTGAACATGAAAGACTTGTCTATCACCAGTGGCTATTACTCTTGTGAAAGGCTGTTTGCACAATATGGGATACCACAAACTATACTGCTGTTAAGGGTATGCATAAATATTATTTTTCTATGTTGTATGTACTGGATGACAATGTACATCATTTATCTTTTAAATATTCAATTTCATCAGGTAAGGTAATAGGGCTTTCCCATTTAGTAAACAAAAAGCTAATCACAATAACAGTATTTCCTGAATGGAATACATAGAATGATTATATGGACAGACTAGCTTTCACTCACAGAAATTCTTGCTGCTGCATACGTTACTCAAGTATCTGCATTTTCATCAGTCTTATTGTAAATTCTCATTTCAGAATGCAACTAATGATGGCTGCTTTCATGTAGTAAAATACATTTGTTGGCAAGTCAAAATTTATTGTCAAATGTTTATTATTCATTTACTGTGACAATATAACATGCTATAAATTTGTGTATGATTTGTTACTATTGTCTTCTTTTCTTCATAATTATTCAAATGCACAGATACTGTGCTTCACTGAGGCATTACATTTTGTTACTCATTCTGCTGTTAAATTTGGCATTCAAATTATGTTTTTTCCTTAAGTTTCTAAATGTTATTGACACAGTCGGAATTCAAAATACAGGCCAGCTGAAAATATCTCACCAGGTCCTTCTATACAAAACTGTTGGATTTGATCAATACATAACTTGCAACCCCAAACTTCTGCATTTTTCCAGACTTCTACAGTCTGTTAAGAAAAGTGATCTGTAAGACAATTTTAAAATTTTGGAACATTTTGACATTTCAACGATAACAATGTCAAATACAGTGTGTATCACACATACTTTTCCAAGGAATGGTCACCACACATTATAGAAATAAAGCCACAAGACATGGAGTTCTGTGTATCAGATGTCTCCTCCAGATGATATGGCAAGTGTTAGAAGACAAAGGATGAGGGTATAATATAAGAACAGGGTTAAGGAATGAAAATCTATAAATAGGAGTCAAGGATACATGACTTACAATGTGGCAAAATATTTCAGTAATAAAAAAGGGGACAAGAAGAATAGAGAAATTCATAAAACTTATTAAAGGAACTTACAAGAACAAAAAAGTAACTGTAACAAGGTATAAAACTACTGTGGTTCCACTGACCATAACTGTGCAGCCTGACGTCCTTACATTCACAGCTCCTGACGAATTACAATATCCCCAATTCCTGTTATGGACATCATTAATATAATACACTTACTGAAAATACCAGTAACAATTACTTCTAAATTCCTTCTACATTAAAGCTTGTGAACTAATTACATTAAAGCTTGTGAACTCATTACATTAAAGCTTGTGACGCATTACATCAAATTAACAAATGCAACACAACTGTACTATTGCCAGCAAGCTGCAAATTTTATAGAATTACATCAAGTTTTCATACGTTACATTTTTGTGTGCTGTTGGGACTGATTTCAAAATGCAACTATATCTATGAAACCATAGAACAATAATGAAAAGCTAATACCTTCTTCATGACCACCTTTAGCACATTTTACCTTTTTGGTGGACCAACAGAAAAATTACAACAAAATTAGGCAAAGTTACAACTTTGTCCAGCAATCATCTGAAATGCAAAACCTATGTCAGTATGGATGGAGATGCTTTCACTCTGGACACATGTGGATAGGTGTTGAATATTTTACTGGTGCGTTACCTAGGTAAGATCTCATTTTCTACAAGTCTGATGAAAAGTTTGACTTCTGTGGTAATTTTAATCAAATCTTGAGTTAAAAACAAAATAAAAATTCCTATTTGTAACTTATAAGATGCCTAAAGCAAAATATGCAACCACAACTAACCTTTTGTATCAAAGCATTAAAAATATGAGAAGTTCTCACCTTTTCTTATATTTTGAAAATAATGGCAAGGCTGAGATACTCCTTCTGGCACATTTGGATCAGGTGGAATGTTCAACCGCAGGTACAACCACTTCCTCAGGAAGAGATACAGAGAAAGTTCTGATGATATCACAAAAAGATCTACACTTCTTACAAGTTTTGTCATCAGTTCTTCACTGAAACAAGGAAAAAACAAACTTTTAACAGCAATTGTAAAAGTTAAAAATCATCAGCCAATCAATGACAAAGAAGGTAAGTACAACTAAGAAAACAACAGCTGTATCTTTCCAGCAGATGAAGCTGAGTTTGCCTTTGGATTCTTCTTTTCAAAATTGCTCAGAAATTCATTCTTGCAATTTTTTCTCAATGTGATTTAAGGCATACAATCAGAAGAATAAGTGCATGAGGGATGACTTCCCAAACAGTTAACCATTTGTGGATATTTTGGTTGGCAGCATCAGCAGAGTGCGTTATCTTGTACTGGCAACATGTGATGCAGTTTTGTCAGTTACTTTTTTTACACTGTGATTGAAAGGTATCTCAGTTGTTGGCAACTAATACCAGCTATGATGCACACACCCCTATGGAGAAGTATGTACAGCACAACACACTTTTTAAGCCTTCAGATGAAAATAAGATGTTGACACTGTCCTTTGTTCAAGTACATATCTTAGGACTCTGCCATTAATTTCCTCTTAAGAATTTAACATAAACACATTATGATTTGTCATCAATGAGAGAATTGATGACATTCAAGAAAGTATGCAGAAATATACATGTGTTTAGTATTTTTTTATTTGAATTAGAGCAATCAGTACTCCTAAACCTGACTTCTGAACCTTGTCTTTTTGAATGCAAATGTCATGTGATTCTTAAATGGTCCCAGTTTATCACATACATTAGTTATCAAAGCTTCCTGAATGCTAAAAATCATTAATGCCAGAACAATCTTTCTTGAAACAAGGAAATCCTTTTCTGATGGGTTTTGCCCAAAAGCACTTGCCTCACACACAACACAGATGATTCGAGCTGGCACCACTTCCTTCACCTCTCTGTTACACCCATAGTGAACAATATGATACAAATTCTATGCTTTTTTCCACTGGCAACTCTATTTTACAACATTTACACAAGTTCATAAGTTTCAAGCATGCAAAACCCAACATATAACTGCAAGACAAATATTAGAACTTCAAACAAGAAAATGACAACTGATAAATACAGTCATAGTGCTGTACCATGTCAACTGGTTGGATGGCACTTGACATGAAGCAACGGGTGGTGTGTGGCTCGTTGCCTGCTACTGGTGACCATGGCAGGGTGAGAAAATACTCAAACATGTACTGTTCTGACCTTGACACAGCCAATAGCTGTTTTGTGGAACTGACCCAGAAGTATTTGCAATTACTGGTGGGTTAGAAAGTGAAATGAATTATCTCTGAGATTCCATCAGACGTGGAACCTTTGCACACACCTGAAATGGAGTTTTAAAAAACTGGGGAGTTTGTGGTCTTGAAGTCATGACTCAGTGTTGACATTCCCTGATGTTTACCACTGATCAAAAGTCCGCACTCTAACAGCTCAAGTACAAGGCAAAGCGTTTCTGAAGAAGAGAAATCTGTTAACATCGAGTATAGAATTAAGTGTCAGGAAGTCTTTTCTGAAAGTATATGTATGGAGTGTGGCCATGTATGGAAGTGAAACATGGACGATAACTAGTTTGGACAAGAAGAGAATAGAAGCTTTCGAAATGTGGTGCTACAGAAGAATGCTGAAGATTAGATGGGTAGATGACACAACTAATGAGGAGGTAATGAATAGGATTGGGGAGAAGAGGAGTTTGTGGCACAACTTGACTAGAAGAAGGGATCGGTTGGTAGGACATGTTCTGAGGCATCAAGGGATCACAAATTTAGCATTGGAGGGCAGTGTGGAGGGTAAAAATCATAGAGGGAGACCAAGAGATGAATGCACTAAGCGGATTCAGAGGGACGTAGGCTGCAGTACATACTGGGAGATGAAGAAGCTTGCACAGGATAGAGTAGCATGGAGAGCTGCATCAAACCAGTCTCAGGACTGAAGACGACGACAACAAGTTGATGCATTGTTGTTGATCAAACAATACAGGTTCCATGTCTGAAACTTGGCCATGAACTGATTGTTGGGACCAAAAAATCAGGCCCTTAATATTATAACAATAATAGGCACTGAAATTACACATTGTTTTATGTTTAATTTACAGAAATCACAATTAAAACTTAACTCACTGAATTAACTGAATACATCGAAAAATTGCATCTTTTTAAAAGTTTCTTCTACTACAAACGTTAGGCCGAATTATTTGTATAAATGATGAAATTAATAGATATAATTAAACAAATAATACTTTTGACAAAACTGGTAATTACTTTAGAATTAATTAGAGGGTGGCTTCGCTAACATGTTTTCGTGTAGAGTCAGATACTTTGAGAATACTATTAGTTGTTATAATTAATACAGAATTTGTATTTGTTTATAAGTCGCCAATAGAATTTAAGTTATGAAACAATTACTGATTTCACCCTATAACAAAAGTATCAACTAGGAATAGTCGAAATAAATTAGAAAATCAATTACCTAGATAAAACTAAGCACAAAATTAGATCTAGTGTTATATTCTTTAAAACTGAGGGCCAACCTTTCTCTTTTATGAAAATGCACATCATACTCATGTATGTTAATGGTAATTAGTTAAAATTGATTTTAAGGAGGCAGATGGCAAAACAAGAGGGGAAGTAAAAATATCCCAGCTTGTTTTGTCACTTTCTGTGAAGGTTTTCAGTTCCAAGGATACCGCAGAAATGTTGCTGGAAAGAAAGAATAAATGTGTTCAAATAGTTATGTGTTATCGTGAAGAAGCACAACACTGCTAGACAACAATCCTCACCATTTGTTTTGAACAAGGCTTGTCGTCTGAATGGCCTGACAGTAGACACTGTCATTTTTTCTGTGGGAGGGCAGGGGGATAACACAAATGGGTACTTTCCATTGAATGGCACTTTGTTTCTGTACTTTTATGCAAAACTCACTTTGCATCACATCACCAGTAACAATGTGGTTCAAATCCCCTCACCATCCTTGTTTTATTGAATAACACAATACAGTGCAGCTTCCATTCCAATTTTTTTGTGTTCATCTGTTAAAAGTTGAGGAGCCCAATCCAGCCAAAACTTTTCTATAGACTAAATCATTACTAACAATTTGAAAAAGAACTGATCATGAAATTCAGTAAAGCACAAACTCACTCCATCAACAGTGAAACATTTAACTTGTTGAATAACTTCCTCAACATTTGATTTGAGTTTGTCAGTCACAACTGAAGATCAACCTGATTGATCTGCATCATGAATATTCACTCCTCCACCATTAAACATGATGTGCCTTATTTAAACTTAAGCTTCTTTCATCACATTTTCATAAACTTAAGTTATTTGTCTGTAAGTATTTTTGCATTCAGAAACCATATTACACTACACTTGGTGGGGTCGTTAATTGTCACACATTTTACAGTTGCATAAATAAACAGTAGACAGTGGTTCTTCTTGCTGTTAGCATCATATTGGTGCCAACGATTAGGAGGGTCTGTGACAAGATGGTAGGTGTGGGGGAAGAACTGTGAGGCTCACAAGATCAAAACATTCATTATTTTTGGTATACTGTCACGTTTGTTATATCTTCATATCTTATATCTTCATCTGATAGCTAAAGCTGATTTTCCTTGCTATGCATAGTTAAAATACTTATTTTTTACTATAATCTCCTTTATTATAATCTACTGATACTACTCTTCCATCTGGAGAGCTGTATTTTCCTTTCATAAAATGACTTTCAGTGTTTATAACAGTCTATATTTTATTGATAATTCCAGCTTTATACAGTTCTATTTCTATAATCAATGTACTGAGGTACTGTTCCAAATAAAAGTGTTTAAAAAATACAATTCCTTAATATAAAATATTACCTGAATAAATTATTGTTGATTTGTCCCTCATCCAATATAGCTGTGTGTCTCTGTCTTTTACTTAATCCTGTAGTACACCTAGTTTCTTTGATCATTTCTTATTTAAAATCTCAGGTAAAACAACACCTGGTTCCAGAACAACTGTTTATGTCAACTTCTGTTCATGTCTGTAACCACCCAGAAAATGTACAGTTGATGCAAAGAACATGACGATAGCTAAAATTTGAATAGCTCGTAACATTACAAAAGAGTCAAGCACATTGCAGACTACACAGAACTGTTATGAAAAGTAATGAACGCTTGTAACTGTGAATGTAATTAAGGGAGTCATTCCTTATAAAAATACTGTAATGCACTGTCTAAAACTGCACAAAAAAATCTGCTGTGTCAGTCCGATGATTTCACGCAACAAAATAGTATTTGAAAACATGAGGTGAAGTGAAGGAGGAACAAAACTAAGAAATACCTGAATATCTAGGGACTTAGTACAGCGACTTCATAGTTTGGTGGCACAGTCAACAGGCTGATAAGCAACTGCATGACAGCAATATTCAGACTGAATCCTACTTCCAACAGCAATTTTTTTGTTTTGCTGCATTAATTTGTTCAATACATAGGTTATTCTCAGTCAGTCCAAGCAGAAAAAAGCATTTTCTCACCCACCGTCTCAGATTTGGATGAAGCTCTACATTTTTGTTCTTCCTAGGGAGAGATCAAATTTTAGCATCTTATCCCTCTCTGCTTCCATTTTATGGCACTTGCTAATATTTGTAAAATAAAACAAAACAAAAATGATAATTTATCTCTGATCTAAACAATGTGAAATATAGAAGTTACATTGATCAATATGATTTGATTTTATTTTATTTACGCAGGAAGACAAAAACAGCAGAGCTCTTAACACAGTGTTGCCCACACTGAAACTGAGTTATTGTGCGGTTTCATTTTCTGTTATTCTAGTAAAGCCAACAATATCTTTGAGGAATAGAAGGAAACATTTATTCATTACTTATTACGACATAATTTCTTCAGGCTTTAACAACCAAAATATTCTGTATCTTTTGCCCCCCAAGGCTTCCCATTGGAAGACTAAATGTTGTGTGGTTTCATTCTCCTCAACACACGTCTACACTTAGGGCCTTCTTCCTTTGTACCCATAGTGTGTAGTTGTTTCTTTAAGTACCTGTGGCCAGTCATGAGCCCTACCATCAGTGGAAGTTACACAGGGTGTTCCAAAACAATTCATTCAAATTAATACATGAGGTAGAGAACATCAAAACAACTATACAGGGTGAGTCAAAAAGGACTTTACAACTTTGGAAAGATATCAAAATGCATTGAGATAACTTACAAAATTAGCAGATGTGTCATTTTGTAGCAAGTAACCTCACATTTCACATAAAAATATCAAGTGCATTTTAGTTCAATGTGACTACCATTTGTGATGTGGCGAACATCCTACTGGTAAAAAATTTCTTCCCACGAGTATTGCAGCAAATCAGGCGTAACTAGTGCAACAACAGCATAGATTTGATTTTTCAGTTTGGTTAAATAATTTGGTTGGGAAGGAACATACACAGAGTCTTTAATAAAACCCCAGAGAAGGAAATCCACTGGTGTCAATTTGAGTGTGCAAGGTGGCTATGCGACTGGTTCTTCATGGCCAATCCACTGACTTGGGAAGCAATTATCAAGGAAACTTCAAACTTCCATGTGGAAATGAGGTGGTGCACTATCTTACTGTTAGTAAATCATCCCACCACTGTCATCTCCATCGATCTCTGGGATTAAACTGTTTTCAAGTGTACATAGATACATAATACCAGCGACAGTTTTCTCCATGAAGGGGAAAGAGCCATACACTTTCAATTTGCTACAAGCACAAAACACTTTAACTTTGGGCCTGTCATGAAGATGTTCCAGCATCGCATGAGGATTTTTGCTGCCCTATATTCTGCAGTTGTGGGTGTTCTGGATGCTACTGATAAGAAACGTTGATTTGTCACTGAAGATTATTATGTTCAGGGATTGTCTCATTGTCCTCTACCAATGCAACATTTGCGCACACAATTTCGCAAGAGCAACCGTATCTGCTTCACTAATGTGCTGCGCTATAGTAAATTGCATGCTTTCAAGTGTAAACAACTATGCAGCACTCACCAAATGGTCTTTTGTGAAATGTCAGTTTCACAAGGCACACGTTGCATTGATTTTTGTGAACTGTGGGCAAAGCTCACCCTGACCTGTTTGCCAATTATCAATATGTGACGACCTGGTCATTTATTCCTGTTGCAGTGAACATCCCATTTCAACAAAATTCTTGTGGCAAGAGTAAATTGTGGGCCTGCTTGGAGATTCTCTAGTGTATTCAGTGCGAAATTTATGCCGAACCGTTGTTGCAGAGTTTGTTTCATGAAACCAAGAGACATAGCGAGCACGCTCTGTACCAACGAATGTAGTCATTTTAACTTTGCTCTACTATAGCATTCCTGGTGGTGGAATGGAGTGATGATGTAGTACATCGAGCAAACTTGAGGTAGTTTCTACAAAATGAACATTTACTGATTCTGTAAGTTATCTCAATAAATTTCTACATCATTACAAAGTTGTAAAATCGTTTTTGACTTGTCCTTTATTTAGTTATGGTACGTGTGGGCCCTTATGGCAATTTCTGATGCTAGCGATGATTTACCCAGAAGATTGTTTGCTGTGCTAATTACAGCAGTGACATTCACAGTAAGTGCTTGAATGCATGGCCACTGACATTTATGCATGCAGTGCATCATCAGACCATTGACTGTCAATTCAAAGATTCCTGGCATGTCTGCAATGGTACCAGTAGTGATTGCAATTGTAGTGATGAGGTATTCTTCTGTTTCCACAACTGTTTCATACACCAGCAGCTTCATATGCCCCCAGAGAAAGAAACGCTGAACATGAGGTTAGGCGACTTGGGTGGCCAAGCCACAGGCCACCTCGGCCAATCCATCTATTCCCAAAGGTGGCTGTCAGATGATTCCTTACAGTAAAATGAAAACAGGCTGGCGCCCCATAATGCTGGAAGTACGTCCCTTGTCTAACATTCAAAGGTACATCCTTCATCAGTTCTGTCAAAATGTATTCCACGAAGATGCAATATTTCCATCTGTTGAGGCAGAATGGAAGAATACATGGTCCAATCAAGTTATCACCAAGAATGCCAGCCCACACATTAACACCGAATTGCTGTTAATGAGCACAAGGTAATGTACCTTATCAACCCAAATGTGCCCTAACAAGCAAACTATGGATGTTGAAGCAGTATTCACTAATAAACAGAGCCTCAATGGTGTACAAGACCTCGGCCAGAAATAAAGGGTGCAGGGCAGTCTGTTGTAAAAACCACTGTGCGAGCTCCATGCACTTGGAAAAATCTTTAGGTGCTAGTGATGCCATGTGGACAGAAAGGACGAAGCTGCCGGTCATGTAACACATTCCACGCAAGTAATGTTGACACTCATCATACAGGCACAACAAAAAGACTTGTCATAAAATAAAACTTTAGGCCTGCAAGGCCTTCATAAAACGTGTGTGTGTGTGTGTGTGTGTGTGTGTGTGTGTGTGTGTGTGTGTGTGTGTGTGTGTGTGTGTGTGTGCAGGGGGGGGAGGGGGGGATTGTTGTGTAGTATATCTTTGATGTAGGCCTTAGGGTCAAAAGCTTTATTTGTGACAAGTCTTTTTGTTGTGCCTATCTGCAACTCTCCACCTCTGCAATATGGTGAGTGGCAACTTTCCTTTTCATAATATTGTTACATTCCATCTTGGATTTTCCACTGTTTGACATTCCACACAAGACTACATGTAGCACCAAGGATGTGCGCAAATACATCATTTACTTGTAGATGGAATGTCTTCAACATGTCACAGAACCTTTAATTAAAACCACCAAAAGAAGGAAATAAATTTATACCTACATTTCTGAATTTTATTTTATGAAAAAACATCGAACATCACATAAAGGAAAAGGGATAATCCGTAATATGTTTTTCCAAATAAATCGTAAAGGAATGGGCGATCACTTGAAAAAATCAAATTAATGGGTTTTTTGTTTATTATTTTTTTACAAATAATATTTTTTAATTTTTTAATTGAGTAATTAAAAAAAACATTTAAATTTTATTGGCCCTGAATAATATGCTTTTGATATAACTGAAATTTTAATGTATTAAAGCTCCTAACACAAACAGTCTACACAGCCAGTTTTTCAGCAAATAACTGAAGAAAGACCACTCAGCACCAATATTCAAATCCCTTTGATGAACTAAACTCCATCCAAACAGGCCTTGGAAAGCCCAACTGTACCAATTGGCCACTGTGTCAGACATGTGGTTGCACACCGCTCTCCCGGGTGTATGTCAGTTTATGACACCAGAGCTGGTACTTCTCAATCAAGTAGCTCTTCAGTTTGCCTCACAAAGGCTGAGTGCACCCCGCTTGCCAACAGCACTTGGCAGACCAGATCGTCACCCATCCAAGTGCTAGCCCAAACTGACAGTACTTAACTTCATTGATCTGACAGGAACTGGTGTTACCACTGTGGCAAGGCCATTGGCACTCTGATGAAGACATAGGTTTATAAAATCAAATTTATTTTTTATTGACCTGCAAAGCCATCACTAGGATAGTGGATTGTTTTTAGCACTTTAATATCTTTCTTTGATGAATTCAGTCACAGTTTCTTGAGTTTTGCGGACAATACAGACATCAAGTTCCATGTTATCTGATATAGCATAAAGACACTAACCTTTCATCTTTATAATTTTTTATAGTAGCTATAACAGGATGTATAGTGCAAGAGTCATAGGATGTTTAGTGAAAAATCCAGACATCCAAAAGTATTAATGGGTGTCATCCTAGATAGTGAACAGAGTAATTTTCACTAATGTTCATTGATACTGTGGCAGCATTTACTTCAGATGATTCTTTAAGTGTAATATTTTGATTGAAACTGGGCAATGTAAGAAAACTGAGCAAGTTTTACAAATTCAGATGAAATATCCTCAACAAAATTAACAATGTTTGCAGTACATGTGACCATTTGTGTGGTGCTCCCTCCCTTTCTCCAAGGGAACAAGGCAGTGTTTCTTTCGATGCACATTTGTTACAGTACTATACCATACATGTAGAGATCAGGTTTTCATATTCTACCATTTTTGTGGGATGTTTATAGCATTTTTCAAATGGCATTGTGTTCATTAGTAAAATTATGGTCTGGTGAATGGTGCAGAGTTAGAGGGTACCATTATTATCTTCTAAAACACACAATTTGGGGTAAAGAGAACTCAATGTAGAAAAAGTCTGCAGCAATTGCTAGATTTTTGCATTAAGAATTTGAATAAATTCAGTGTATACTGCCCAATATAAATTATTTTCTTTTACGCTGCCTTTTCTCTGTACTTCCAACATCTTTTAGTGCTCGTAAATCTCTAGACTGTTCATCACTTTGTTAAAAATTGTAACTAAATCAGTTACATCAGATTTTGGTTTTGGTCGTCTTTTCATGCTCGATTCCACTGAGAAACCCTTTCACTGAAAATGATTTTGTGCTTGCCATATCTTAGAAACTATTTTGAATTTTTTCCCAAGACCAGTTCTACAATGCTGTGATAGTCGGCAACTGAACATTGTACCTCAGCGTAAACTGTTCCTTATCTTACCAACCAGCAAGTCCATATCCCATCAAGATTTGTAGCTTGTAAATATTACCATATGTGATCCTTTGGAATACTCATTGAATATAATAGAAAAGAGCATGGTGTTATCGTACAATTTATGCATCCTTCAAGAGCTTCACCATCACTCCATTGGCCCAATCCAAATGATATTTTTCCAGTTCTCATTACTCATGTTCTTCATAACATAAAACATCAATTGAAAAAGCTTGCCACTTTTCAGAGGAGTGTTTGCATTCTATTGAAAAAAAAGGTTACTGCTGTAAATCACATCTGCTGTATGTAGTAGTCGTGTTTAAAAATGTTTCATTAACTTTTTTTTTTTCTGCAAGTTTAGTCACTTAAAATTTCAGTTAAGTCAAAAGCATTTTATCCAGAACCTTTGAAATTTCAGTGGTTTATTATAGGATGTCAAGAAATATAAAAATAATAATGTCTGTTAAAAAAAAGGAACAAAACACAAAAACTGATTAATTTTATTTTCTTAATTAATAATTCATGCCTTGATGATTATTTTGCAAAAACACTTAATATCTGACATTATGGTGGACCTTGTTTTTACAAAATAAAAATACAAAAAATTTAAGTATACATTTTTCCTGTCTTTGTGGTTTTACTTAAAAGTGTGAGATTCTTTTACAATCCTTATACTAAAAGCCAACTTAAGCCTCAGGTAACGCAAGCCACCACCCTTGGCACCAGAACGAGTATTTAACTATTCAATTCCAAACAGATTGTAATTGTTAATTTATTTTCAAAATGTTAGCAACTACCTTGTGTCATTACAATGATAAATATAACAAAACTTCCAAATACCAAAGTGTCATAAAATGAAAGTGAGAGACAAAATGCTAAAATCTGGCACTGTTACTTAACTCCACAGAGAAATCAAATAAGCCAAGTTTCATCCAAACTTGAGATGGTCGGTGACATGGCCTGGCTGGCTTGACCTCTACAGAAACATGAAATTAACGCAATGAATAGTTCATGGTTTCATGGTTCTTAATAACAATTTTTTGACCCTCAAAAGGGCGCAGCATATAACTACTTAATGCCCAGACCAAAGGCCCTCCCTCCACTTCAGTGACTTTCTGCACTCTGCAAGGGAACCATTCTACAAGGTGAAAAATAAATATTTCACTTTTGCCACCTCCTCCCAGGCAGCAAGAACCACATTACAAAGGTCATTATAGGTTCTTGGCACAGGGTCAGGCCAGTTTTATCATATGGTACATTTCTTCTTTGCCCGGATTTTTTCAATGGGGTTGAAGTCTGGTGCAGGAGGTGACCAGATGAGAAATCACAATTTTTTTCCCTAAAAATATTAAAACTGTGTGCTGCATCCATATTCAAACCTGGAGCCTCTGCCTTTCACAAGCTAGTGCACTACCAACTGAGCTATCCTAAAATGATTGGCGACAGACCCTTACAGCAAACTTCCCAGGTTTGGGTCCTGGTCCGGTAAACAGTTTTAATCTGCCAGGAAGTTTCAAACTGGTTCACACTACATTGCAGAGTGGAAGTGCCTTCTGGGAACAATGTACCGGGCTGTCGATAAGCCTAGAGCATTTTTCAAAAAATGGCTCTGAGCACTATGGGACTCAATATCTCTGGTCAACAGTCCGCTAGAACTTAGAACTACTTAAACCTAACTAACCTAAGCACATCACACACATCCATGCCCGAGGCAGGATTCGAACCTGCGACCGTACCGGTCACACGGTTCCATGAAACGTAACAGCTTATTCTTCATATGATTCTAAGAATTACTTTAACAACGAAAATAATCAAATACTGATAATATAATGTAAATGTATATGTTGCAGTCAAAACCCATTTTTAGCTAGAACATGTTCTTGCTAGTTAAAACTAGTTTTTACTGAGACACTTGGTCAAAACACGTTTTGCCTAGTTAAAACTAGTTTTAACTGACTTTCGCTTTTGACCAGCAGTAAATTCTAGTTGTAACTAAGATTATCAGTATCAACTTGTAAGAACACATTCTAACTAAATTATACAGAACTAGTTTTCACTAAATTTATTTAGGGGCAAATATTAAAATTAAGAGCAACTACATGTTGATTGAAATAAAAAGCAGCATTTTTGTATTGTGTAATTCAATATTTATTGGAATACTGATCATACATACAAACACATTCCAGATAGTGAAAATAAGAAGGCGCCAACACGAAAATGACGAGTGCTGCAAACTGGATTACAATGGGAAAAACGTAAGAAGAGAAATGCGTATGTATTGTAAAGAGTGAGATGTTGAATTGTATGCAATACCATGCTTTGAGCAATACCATACAAAGAGTCATTTCTAATAAATATTCTTCAAGAAACTGTGTTCCTCATTATATAAAAATTAATAATAATTAATTTTTAATTCTGCAACAGTTTTACTACTGTGAAAACCTTTGAAATGTTAGGTATTCAGTTGTTAGATAATCACTTGCCCCCACAACAATCGGACATACGTGTGTCAAATACGCGCCGCTACAACACACAGTAGAGGCGCGGAGAGAATTACGAGGGGCATTGGAAGAGTTCGTGAAAAAAAAAAAAAATACTTATATGTGTGGGGTAAACCTTTTTTATTTTTCAACATAGTCTCCTCTTAGACTTATACACTTTGTCCAACACTGTTCTAATTTGTTGAGCCCTTCTGAATAATAGGAATTATCCAAATCTGCAGAATAGCTATTAGTTGCTGCAATCACCTACTCATTTGAATAAAATCTTTGTCCCGGCACCCACTTCTTCAAATTGGGGAACAAATAGTAGTCAGAGGGAGCCAAGTCTGGAGAATAGGAGGGGGACGTGAAATGAGTTGGAATCCTATTTCCATTAATTTTGTGACCACAACTGCTGAGGTGTGTGATGGTGCATCGTCGTGATGGAAAAGGACTTTTTTGCGGTCCTATCGCCAGCGTTTTTCTTGCAGCTGAGTTTACAAACTGTTCAATAATGATAAATAATATGCATCTGTTATAGTTTTACCCTTTTCCAGATAACTGATGAGGATTGTCCCTTGTGCATCCCAAAAGACAGTCACCATAACCTTACAACAGTAGGAATGGTCTTCGCCTTTTTTGGTGCAGATTCTCCCTTGGTAACCCATTGTTTAGAATATTGTTTGGTCTCAAGAGTATAGTAGTGTATCCATGTTCCATCCACAGTGACAGAACAACGCTTAAAGTCCTGCGGATTCTTCCTGAACAGCTGCAAACCATCCTGGCAACATTTCACACGATTCCGTTTTTGGTCAAGCATGAGAAATCGCGGAACACATCTTGCAGATAGCTTTCTCATGTACAAATGTTTATGCAAAATATTATGTACCCGTTCATTCGAGATGCCCAAAGCACTAGCAATCTCACGCACCTTAAATCTTTTGTCATCCATCACCATATCACGGATTTTATCAATAATTTCTGGAGTGTTAACCTCCACAGGGCGTCCAGAACATTCAGCATCACTTTTACCCATATGGCCTCTCCGAAAATTTTGAAACCACTTATAAACTCTTCTAATCGAAGGTGCAGAGTCACCGTAATGTTTTCAAGCTTCTCTTTAGTCTCCTGAGGCATTTTGCCTTTCATAAAGTAATGTTTAATCACTACTCAAATCTCTTTTTCGTCCTTTTTTGACAATCACTCGACTTCTTTGCTTCACACGAATGCCAAACACACAGAAATAGACCAATATGGCTGAAACTTTGTGCGAGTTCTTTCCAAAAATGCTACTAACTAAACATGACCTCAACAAGCGCTGATGGTGCTATATCTCAAGCTTTGCATGGGCTTTTCAAACGCCCCTCGTGCTCCCGCGAGAAGAGTTCTAGGCGCCAAAATCTCCCACCTGAGCAGCACTGCAGAGGTTGACAATACCCCGCCACAACAAACAACATGGTAGAGGCATTAAGCATGTGCAGATCAGCTTGTAGGTATTTATTATGGCAGGTCTAAATCAAGGAAGGCGATGGAAGGAAGAATTTGTGAGAAGGATGTTACAGATTGAAGAGCACGACAAATGAGAAAACCACTAGAATGTTATGACAAAATAATCTCATGATAAATTAGTGGATGAAATTGAAGAAGCACAATCAGCTGAGAAAAAGATACAGAAGCAATACAAAAGGTTAAATAGATTCGAGGTTATTAATATTTTTGGGACCAGGAAGTTAGTGACAAGAAAAGAGCCTGTGAAGTTCTACTTATGTGTCAAAGAAATTTTCGACATTATTGAAGCAGCTCATCAGGCTATCGGTCAAGGAGGTCGAGACAGATTAAAGGTTGAAACTTTAAGAAAATATGCAAACATAACAGTGAGACAATAAACATTTATCGGTCTATATGTGAAACTTGTCAGGGCAATAGGAGCGTTAAGACAAAGGAGCATGTTTCGAAACCTATACTTCATTCAGAAATGAACAGTCATTGCCAAGTTGATCTGATCGACATGCAAACTCAAGAAGATCGTGGATTTAAGTATATAATGGTGTATCAGGACCACATGACAAAATTTGTTTTGTTATGTGAACTGCAAAGCAAGAGGCCACAGCAATTGGCACATCATTTAGCAGATATATTTTTGACATTTGGTGCTCCTTGTATTTTACACTCTGCCAACGGCATAGAATTTGTTAATTCTGTCATAAATATAAATGAGCTGGCTGTTTTTTGGCCTGAGTGTAAACTGGTTCACGGAAAACCGAGGCACAGCCCAGTAAATGAGAACTGGAACTATCACAGAGGAGATAGCGGTTAAGACTAGTAGCAATGAACAGATTACAGCTGCAGCCAGACAAGAAGATGCAGAAGCTTTGCCCAGTACAAGTATACAGTTTCCAACAACAGCAGCAGCCAATCAAGAGGATCCAGAAGCTGTAGCTAGTAAGAGTGTAGAGCCTCAAATAACTCCAGCTTTTCACAAGGATCCAGAAGCTGAAGCTATTATGAAACGACAATCTCAAATATGAACAGCTAAAGAAAACGCTCATGAAAACCTGACGAAACAGGCCAAAAGAATGAAGATGGCTTCAGATTCAATACAAGCCACTATAGAAATCGGTGACAATATAATTATACAGACTCCTGTTATTGACAGAGCAAAAGCAGATCTCCCCAATATTATTGGGATACTTGACAAATTGTATTGCAGCTATGTGTTTCTGAATTGATTTCAATAATCAAGGGCAAATTTCAGACATATTCATTACTTCATTGATTTAATGCTCTGAAAATGTTGCTAACTATTCAAGTAATTAATTAATATTTTAAGTCTTAATACTTACACTGTAATATATTTTATAATATGTATTAAGTACCTAATCACCTTTCAAACAAGCTAATTAAAAGTTCTCGTTCAGATCCAAATTCGGTGTGTCCAAAGAGAACTTATGCTGCTGGATGACATGTCAGAGACGAAGGTATCATTAAGAACTGCTGCCAAGATGGCAGCCTTAGGATCAGGATAAGGATTTGTTCGCTGTGTGTGTAAGAAGGCATGTACTTCAAAAAGGTGCTTTTGTAGGAAAAAAGGAAACCTTTGTAACTCAAAATGTCATGACAGTTTGCCTTGCAATAACAAATAATCAAAATTTAATTGATACATTTTTTCGGTACAGTTCTCTTTTATTAAGACCGTAGCAACTTTTGTCAAATGTATGAGTGATTAAGTTACTTTTTAGTGTATGATTATTTTGTTTCTGCTTTCGTAACTAATACTGTTAATATGACTCTGTAATGTTCCTTAAAATGTTTTTTCAGTGTATAGTTATTTTTGTATTGCTGTATCATCATCATCATCATCATCATCATTTAAGACTGATTATGCCTTTCAGCGTTCAGTCTGGAGCATAGCCCCCTTATAAAATTCCTCCATGATCTCCTATTCAGTGCTAACATTGGTGCCTCTTCTGATGTTAAACCTATTACTTCAAAATCATTCTTAACCGAATCCAGGTACCTTCTCCTTGGTCTGACCCAACTCATCCTACCCTCTACTGCTGAACCCATGAGTCTCTTGGGTAACCTTGCTTCTCCCATGCGTGTAACATGACCCCCACCATCTAAGCCTGTTCTCCCTGACATCTATAGAGTTCATTCCCAGTTTTTCTTTGATTTCCTCATTGTGGACACCCTCCTGCCATCGTTCCCATCTGCTAGTACCTGCAATCATCCTAGCTACTTTCATATCCGTAATCTCAACCTTGTTGATAAGGTAACCTGAATCTACCCAGCTTTCGCTCCCATACAACAAAGTTGGTCAAAAGATTGAACGGTGCACAGATAACTTAGTCTTGGTACTGACTTCCTTCTTGCAGAAGAGAGTAGATCGTAGCTGAGCACTCACTGCATTAGCTTTGCTACACCTCGCTTCCAGTTCTTTCACTATGCTGCCATCCTGTGAGAATATGCATCCAAAGTACTTTAAACTGTCCATCTGTTCTAACTTTGTTCCTCCTATTTGGCACTCAATCCATTTATATTTCTTTCCAACTGACATTACTTTCGTTTTGGAGATGCTAATCTTCATACCATAGTCCTTACATTTCTGATCTAGCTCTGAAATATTACTTTGCAAACTTTCAATCGAATCTGCCATCACAACTAAGTCATCCACATATGCAAGACTGCTTATTTTATGTTCACATATCTTGATCTCACCCACCCAGTCTATTGTTTTCAACATATGATCCATAAATAATATGAACAACAGTGGAGACAGGTTGCAGCCTTGTCTTACTCCTGAAACTACTCTGAACCATGAACTCAATTTACCGTCAACTCTAACTGCCGCCTGGCTATCCATGTAAAGACCTTTAATTGCTTGCAAAAGTTTGCCTCGTAGAACAGACAATAACTTCCTCCTACGAACCCAGTCATAAGCCTTTTCTAGATCTATAAAGCATAGATACGGTTCCCTGTTCCACTCATAACACTTCTCTATTATTTGCCGTAAACTAAAGATCTGGTCCTGACAACCTCTAAGAGGCCTAAACCCACACTGATTTTCATCCAATTGGTCCTCAACTAATACTTGCACTTTCCTTACAACAATACCTGAGAAGATTTTCCCACAACACTGATTAAAGAGATACCTCTGTAGTTGTTACAATCTTTTCTGTTTCCATGTTTAAAGATTGGAGTAATTACTGCTTTTGTCCAGTCTGATGGAAGATGTCCCGACTCCCAGGCCATTTCAATTATCCTGTGTAGCCTTTTAAGACCTGACGTCCCACTGTATTTAATGAGTTCCGACTTAACTTCATCCACCCCAGCTGCTTTATTGCACTGCAATCTATTGACCATTTTCTCCACTTCCTCAAATGTGACCCTATTTCTATCATCATTCCTATCCCATTCTACCTCAAAGTCTGAAACATTGCTGATCGTATTTTCACCTAAATTGAGCAACTCTTCAAAATATTCCCTCCATCTGACTATGGCATCCACAGGATTCACCAGCAGTTTTCCTGACCTGTCCAAAATACTTGTCATTTCCTTCTTACCTCCCTTTCGAAGACTGCTATTTACACTCCAGAATGGTTTTCCAGCAGCTTGACCCATAGTCTCCAATCTGTTTCCCAAGTCTTCCCAAGATTTCTTCTTGGATGCTGCAATTATCTGTTTGGCTCTGTTTCTTTCTTCAACATAACTTTCTCTGTTTACCTGAGTTCTAGTATGTAGCCATTTTTGATACGCCTTCTTTTTCCTTTTACAGGCTGCCTTGACTGTGTCATTCCACCAAGCTGTTTGCTTCATCCTACTTTTACACACTACTGTTCCAAGACATTCTTTAGCCACTTCTAGTACTGTGTCCCTGTACCTTGTCCATTCCTTTTCCAATGACTGTAATTGACTACATTCAACTAACTGGTACCTTTCTGAGATCGCTGTTATGTACTTGAGCCTGATTTCCTTATCCTGAAGTCTCTCCACTCTTATCCTCCTACATATGGACCTGACCTCCTGCACTTTTGGCCTCACAATCCCAATTTCACTGCAGATTAAATAATGATCAGTGTCATCAAAGAATCCCCTGAATACACGTGTGTCCCTCACAGCCTTCCTGATCTGTTGTTATATAGTCAATGACAGATCTGGTTCCCCTGCCTTCCCAAGTATACCGGTGAATGTTCTTATGTTTAAAAAAGGAGTTTGTGATTACTAAGCCCGTACTGGCACAGAAACCCAAGAGTTGTTTCCCGTTCCTGTTGGCCTCCATATCATCTCCAAATTTACCCATAACCTTTTCATACCCTTCTGTTCGATTTCCAATCCTGGCATTAAAATCACCCATGAGCAGAACACTGTCCTTGTCCTTTACTCTAACAACAACATCACTGAGTGCCTCATTAAAACTATCCATCTTATCTTGATCTGTCCCTTCACAATGCGAATATACTGACACAATCCTAATTTTCTTGCTAGACACTGTCAAATCTATCCACATCAGTCGTTCGTTTACATACCTTACTGCAACTACGCTGAGTTCCATTTCTTTCCTGATGTAAAGCCCTACACCCCATTGTGCTATTCCTGCGTTGACTCCTGTCAGGTAGACCTTGTATTCTCCCACTTCCTTTTCTTTCTCACCCCTTGCCCAAATGTCTAACAGCTAAAACGTCCAGCCCCATATTACTTGCAGCCTCTGCCAGCTCTACCTTCTTCCCAGGGTAGCCCCCATTGATATTGCTGTAGTTAATATTAATGACTTAGATGTAGGGTTACTCTTAATTTTAATATTTGCCCCTAAATAAATTTAGTGAAAACTAGTTCTGTCTAGTTTAGTTAGAACATGTTCCTACTAGTTGAAAGTAGTTGATACTGATAGCCTTAGTTACAACTACAATTTACTGCTGGTCAAAAGCGAAAGTCAGTTAAAACTAGTTTTAACTGGGCAAAATGCGTTTTGATAAAGTGGCTCAGTAAAAACTAGTAAGTACATGTTCCAACTAAAAACAGGTTTTGACTGTAACATATAGATATCTATCCATTTAAAAGAATTACTTTAGCTTATCTTTCACCTGACACTAAAGCCAATTCCGGTTGCTTAATTATCTGTTATACAGGGTGGGTCAAATGAAAGCGGCCCAGATGAGTGGATATGATTTGATATGAATGTATGCTTATAACCATGCCCATGACTTGCACACCATGTGTACACCTGCCACGTGATCCACACCAGTACTGAGTGTAGCGAGGTCTGTGTCAATGTGAGAGGAGAAGTGCAGAGGTCAGTCTGGTGACAACCCTAGCTGACTACCCAGGTCAGTCAGTATGCAGTTATTTCATGTAGGGAACCCTCAAATCTAAAATGTATCACAACAGTCCTCATAGTCTCCAAGAACTGCCGCAGAACATTTTGGATGATATTGCATCAGATCCAACAGTCCAGCTTCAATCCCCCTTCAGCAACTTGCTGACCAGGGCCCAAAAGTGTCAGAAGATGAATGGAGGTCACTTTCAACAGCTGCTATAGTAAGGTTAGTACTGTATTCCCTTTCCTCTGTTGTGTCTCTTTGTACCAAGGAATTCTGTTGTCTGGGCCACTATTATTTGCCCCACCCTCTATCATTGGGTAGGATCCATGTAGGTAATTTTACCTTCTGAACACTGAAATGTAATTTTGAATACAGTCATGTCAAGGTATTTGTCAATATTACATTCATTCACGGCTAGGAAAATATGTAACAATTTGTTTTGTTACAATCAGAATAATTTTGTTACAAACAATCAAATAATGAAAGAGACACCAAAAATACTGCTTTTATAATGTCTGAAACCTGTAACAGCTCTGATTAACATACTATCAGCTTGTTATGCAGTTGGTAATCACAACAACACTTAATCACTTAGTTATTACTGAAACTCATAAAGCAAAATTTTACCGACCATGTAAACAAAGCAACCACTTGTATTACTGTAATATGTATTGAAATTCTATTCACATCAAAAAGTAATGTACTGTATATGAAACCAGAAACATGTTAGGAAGATTTGAGATGGAGAAGCTTCTATGTAATTAACAAAAATATAGTCAGCATTGCTTATTTAAAGCATTTCCACAATATTTCCTCAAAAACGGGAGAAGTGTGGTTGACTTTGTATCACAGTCTATGCATTTAGTTTGTAATTATTGAATGATGTTACTTTTTGTAACCGCTGATAACTTTTGTACTTGTTATTGGCGAGTTTGCTGTATGTAACGACGCATTGATTGTTGTAAAAGGTATACAAAGAGTGTAAGAGGAGGAGTATGGGTGAGCAGTATGAGGTAAGATTCTGATGACTACTTTGTGACATAATAAGTAGTACAGCTGAAACAAATGTCTTTACGTGATTATTGAGAACCACGCACTTCTCCGGCACATTGTCACTTAAGAAATTTCCAGGAAACATGATCTGCAGCAAAGCCCACCAAATTACAAGAACTTTATTTACAGCTACCACTAATGCTACCAATAGACAATTAATCTTCTGTTTATTTTGTTTTTGGGACAACATTCCTTTATCCTCAGTGTTGCAGTTACACACCATCCACAATATCATTCCTTCCAGGAGTAAAAGTCCAGCAATGCATGTGAGAGAACTGTAAAGTTTGAAATGTAGAAGAGAAGTAATAGCGAAACGAAAGCTTTCTGGATGGGTTGAGAGTCGTGCTTGGATAGCTCAATCAATATAGCACTTGCCCATGAAAGGAAAAAAAGTTTCAGGTTCAAGTCCTGGTCCACTACATAGTTTTTATCTGCAAGTTGTTACTGTTAAACAATGGAAACTCCAGGTAGGAATATCAACAACATAGGAAAATATAGGTTGCTACTTACCATAAAGAAGACACGTTAAGTTGCAGACAGTCACAATTAAAAGACACTTACACAAAGCTTTCAGCCACAGTATTCACCAGCAAAAGAGAAACACACGCCATTCATACACACAAGTAAGCATGACCACCAGCTCTGGCAACTTGCACATTCCGGCCTGAGCTGCCGGAGTTGGCGGTCATGTGTGCACGAGTTGTGCTTGCTTGTGTGTATGAATGGTATGTGTTTCCCTTTTACTGGTGTGTGTTTCTCTTTTACTGATGAAGGCTGTGGCTGAGAGCTTTATGTAAATGTCTCTTAACTGCGCCTGTTTGCAACTTCATGTACCTTCCTTATAGTAAATAGTAATCTATCATATCCTGCATAGCTATTATTGTTAGATGGTTACAACTATGATTCTAGTGACACATGTTTCAGTTGACAGAGAAATACATAGCTAGCAGGAACAATGCTGTTGGTTGCTCTAAACATGGAATACCGAGGTACATGTTGCAGAATGAACACAATGTAACTTGGCCATATCTGAACAAACAGCTGTACAGGGGCAGTGGTGGGATTCTGTTGAAAGCAATTATGACAAAGCACATAGTTCTTGCACTCTTGTGTCACTACCAGGTGTACAAACATAAATTGGGCAATTTTTTTGTCTAAAAAAAAAAAAAAAAAAAAAAAAAAAAAAAAAAAAAAAAAAAAGGAACTCCATGTTAAATTCAGAAGAATGATAAATACTGCTTTATTCACAGAGTGCTCCAGCATTTGTTATACGTTTTTCCCATCTTTCAGGCAATTTGTGAATACCATGGCAGTAAAAATTTTCCTCTTTTGCTGCAAACCATTCACTGGACCATTTTTTCACATCTCCGTACGAACCAAAGTGCTGGTCAGCAAGTGCTTGACCCATCAACACGAACACTTGGTAATCAGAAGGTTCCAAATCTGGTGAGTAAGCCACATGGGTGTAGAAGTTCCCAACCGAGTGCTTCCAATGCGTCACACACTGGTGTTGCCGTACGTGAAGCAGCACTGTCATGAAGAAAAATAACTTTGTGTTGCCTCTTTCAGTATTGTGGCCTTTTTCCAAGCAGTGAATGGTTTAAGTCGGTCAATTGTTGTTGGTAACCTTTAGTATTAACCATTTCTCTAGGTATTAGCAGCTCATAATAGACCACACCCCTCTGGTCCCACCAAATAAAGAATCATCGTCTTTCTGCCAAAGCGATTTGGTCTTGCGGTCGATTGGATGGTGTGCCTGGGTCCATCCATGATTTTTTGCACATGGGATTCTCAAAATAAATCCACTTTTCACCCCCCTGTAACTAAATGATGCAAAAATGACTTCCTTTTGTACTGAGAGAGCAAAATCTCTTATGTGCTTTTCCATTTGCCAGTCATTCAACTCATATGATAACCAGCTACCAGTCTTCTGGATCTTTCCCATCTCTCATGGCTGATTGCAAATGAGCTTGTTGATTAATGCCCAATTGCTCGGTGAGTTGTTTTTATGTTTTCAAATAATCTTTATTCAACGGTGCTTCCAATTGCACATCTTCAGTTTTTGGTGGTTCCTAGTTTGCAGCATCAAAGTCACCATTTTTGAAATGCCTGAGCATGTTCACCATAAAGTTGGTGAAATCATCAGTATTATCCAACAGCAGTTTTCGTCAAATGAAAACAAAAAATTAATGCTGTCATAAATGCTCTTTGTTTGGAATAAATTTTGACATGCTGAATAACAACAACAACAACAACAACACTAAGCACACATTTATTTATCATTCTTATTTATTACACTTATTTATCACTCGTGCACATCTGTCACTTGTTGATGACACAATAAAATGGCACAGCGTCAAATCTTTAGAGCACAAACTGCATTGATGCGACATCTGGTGTCTGAAACCCGCATTTCATACTTGTGCACGGTAAACCACAGAGAAGCCTTCTTCCTAATTCTGAACAAAACTTCTATTTCCTCCTCCTCTCACCAGTGCCCAAATACTATAATTTATTGAAATTAAATTGTGAGATCAATGTGTGGCTGAGAATTTTGATATCATATACATTATAATTTTACGTCGGTAATCATGTATCTCTTGGACAGCCTGGTAAGGCACCAGCCACTGAAAGGGTATTCATTATGTCACAGGCAGTAAATGATAAATTTCAAGATCGCTGATCTTGGTCAGTTTTGAAATTTAAGGTTCCCCTCGCCAAGTGGACAACCAAAACTAAGTCATACACAGGTTGTCCCAAAATAATGTATACACTCTTTGAAACAGAATCTCTCTTTAATTAAAGAAGACTCGTACTTCGAAATGTTGGAAATAACTCCTGGTCTTAGTGTTGTGTTTAGAAATGAAGATTATTACTTTCAACAGGATGGGGCACCACCTCACTTTCACCTGGATGTGAGTGCATTTCTCAATTGTACATTCCCTGCAAGATGGCTAGGATGAAGAGGGAGTGTGGAGTATTCCACTCAATCTCCAGATTTAAGTCTTCTAGACTTCTTTCTGTGGGGTACTCTCAAGAACACAGTTTATGCTGCGAGACCACACACACTGGATGATCTTAGAAAGCAAATTGAGCAAGCCGGTGATCCTGTCCTGTTGGAAACAATAAAGTTGTCATGTCACTCAGTCATAAGTCATGACGATTGTGTATTGCGATGGACGGACACCAGTTGGAACAATTACCACCTAAATTCAGATCATGAGGCACCCAACACCACTAAAATTGTATTTTAAACCCCATTCATTAAAGACATGTTCAGTTTCAAAGAGTGTATACATTATTTTGGGACACCCTGTATATTCTTGCACAGAGCGGCACTTTAGTATTTGGTTACAGATTTTTGTAATAAGCTGAACCTAGATATGACACAGATTACCATCAGAAATTAATTACAGAACTAGAGATTATGTTTGGCCTTAGAACACATTAGAAATGTACAAATCTGAAGTGTCAATTTGGCAATGACAAAAGTGATGCCATCTATCCAGAAAAGCAATAAGACACAAATAGTGACATATGATGCCATTAATGATGTCCCATAGGAGATTAATACCATTCTTAATTAAGTCATTCTATCTGAGGTAAGGATCTGCAGAAAAGGATTGCATGTAGCAGCACAGCTGAGAGACCCCAGATATTATATACTCTACATAGGATTCACATCAGGATATCTGAGTGGGTTATTCCATGCACCAAATTGTTTCCTACAGAAATATTCATCCACGAGGGAGACTTGGTGCTGTTAAGCATTGTCACCTTGTAGAATAGTCACATCACTTGTTGCATTGGTATATACGCATACATAAGTCCGAAGAATACCATCTCTATAGAGACACACTATCGTGGCTCCATCTGGAATGTCCAGAAAATTTGTGTGTTTTTTTAATGATACATCAACCCATATAATAAGAGTTACTCAGTGTTATGTTATAGAGAACTGATACCGAAATCATACATTACTTGCTTATTTGCAAACACTTTGCACTGGAACTGTCACCATAAAATTTTCAGCAAACATCAGTGACAGAAGAGAGAGAAATATTACCTGTAACACACAGCACAATGTCACTTAATTATTTAAGATAACCTGCAACATGTGAGCCAAATAGAAACAGGTCTCATGTTTTCAAGTTATTTGAATGCCATCTTCCAAGATGAGTGTTCCATCAGCAGTACATGAGTACTCATTCTCTAGTAAATATTGTAGCTGACCATATCAAACTTGTACAAATTATTCCATCTTCCATCATAACCTCTTTCTTCTTGTAACTGCCAGTTTACCCATAATCTCTTGATGATCTCCTCCTTTTTCCAAACTAAATACTATTTTCATCCATATCTTTCACATTACCTTTCTTTGATCCTACCAAGTGCTGTGTCACAGTGTTTAATGCAAGAGATTGATATTCAGGAGTGGTTCACATCCCTCTAAGCAGCTTGATTTAGATTTTGCATGGTTTCCCCACAATGATTATGGTGAATGCCAAGATGAAGCCTCTGTAAAGCAACTAGTCACTTTCCTTCGTCATCTTTGACCTAACTGTGCATATGCTTCATCTCTACCAACTTCATCATCAACATGACATTAAACCCTGTATTTTTGCCCATCCCTCCTCCTCCTGCTTTCCTTTTGCTTGTCTCTTTTCTTAACCTTCTGACACATCTAGAAGAAATCATTAGAATCCTATAATTTGAGCTTCATTTGCATTCATTTGCCTTTTTCTTTTTTCAAGTTCATGATATACTTTCCATACTGCCATTCATTATATCAACAGATTCTAAAGTGAGTGTTAGGGTGTTCTTTTCATTCTTTCTTTCTGCTCAAACTCTATTTTTTACCGCTGAATTAGAATATTTCCCTTCGAAGTCCCTGATATATTAAAACTGTGTGATATATTGGTACTTAAATGCAGAGTTTTTCAAAGGCAAGGGACACAATTCGAGTCACAGTATGGCAAACAGTCTTAAAGAACTGCAACAACATTATATGCTCTGCTGCATAGTGAAAATTTATAAAATATTTACTTTGTTTTGTGATATACCCTATGACTGCTGGATGTGTCACAGTTAATAAAACTGATTTCAAGTGATTCCCAAGTAAAACACCACAGATACGTTAACAAAAATATACATTTACATGATTTCTTCTTAAGAATGCTGATGGTTTATCTAGTTTTCTTGGGGAAAAAAAATCTCGATAACATAACTCAGCATCTCCATCACCCTCTCCTCAGCATAATGAATCATACAGAGAGCAGCTTCTCTCTTTATTTGTACCCCGTCATTTTGCTTTTCTACTATTCTGGTAATGACGTCATAACATTGTTTATTTCGAAGAACTTCTGGTTTAACCGAAGTGTTCTGAACTTCATGAAAAAACACACACACACACACACACACACACACACACACACACACACACACACACACACAGGTGCCAGGATCAAAGAATGATGGAGAGAAAGTAATTATCACTTATAAAGTGAGGAGCAGTTCCTTGGGAGAGTCAATATGTCAGAAAGTACCTCTTGATGACCATTTACACTAACTATTGCGCCAAAAACAGGCAATGAACTGATAATATACCAAAAAGAACACTGGACAAAATTAACATCAGCAATATACATGATTTCACAAAATAAACATATTTCAAGTTTATGATTGTAGAACAATTAGTTTCGAAGAACATCTGGCATAGATCAAGTTAATTTTTTTTTAAGGTAAAGAAAGTTATTTTGTTTTTGTTTTGGTTTACATTGGACATTGAAAGAGTCCATCTTAAAATAATATTTAAAAAATTCTTTTGAGGTGTTTTTCATGAGAGTGTATGAGCTAGAATGTGTCAAAATAATATAGTTTTATTTCTGACATGCAGCATTGAACTTTAAAGATATTAGTTATGTTTGGTTTGACTCAACACTTAATACTTTTCAAGGTTTTTGAGTAAGATGAAATAAAGTGTTTCTGCATCAGTTGCAGGTAACATCTGGATAATGAGTGCCACATAGCACTTTCATTTACATAGCATCCTGAACTAAGGAATAACAAAATGTTTAATGAAGAGAGTATTACCTGATTGCCTTTATCTGATCAGGGAACTCATTGAGACGTGACAGGAGGCTAATTAGGATGAATTTAAATGCATTCTCCTTCACTACATTGAGGCCATACTCACAAGCAGCCTCATAGTAAACAACAGCCGTCTAAAAGATAACAAATCTATAAGTCTGACAATATACAAGATAAATCAACACATTAACTACTAAAATATTGAGCACACATAGATGAAATTCTAAATTTAAAAACTGCTAATACAAAGTCAAATTAACTATTATTTATACCTTATTGCCTGTTTTTCTACTTTGTCTAGGATCTATCAAATTCATTTTCTCTGTCTCTTAACACCATTTCCTCCCTCTTTCATCATTTCTCTCTACTATACAAGTCAATCAGAACATTTTACCCTTACCTTGTAAGCTCATTTTCTTAAGTGGCAGGGTGAGTAGAGTGATCAAGGAGAGGCAGAGAAAGTAACAGGAGAGATATAGGTGATGGAGGAGATTAGTGACAGAGAGGAGCAGAAAGGAAAGGAGAGAAGAGGAGAGGAGAGGAGAGGAGAGGAGAGGAGAGGAGAGGAGAGGAGAGGAGAGGGGGGAAAAGGGAGGGGGCCATGTATGACAAGGAAGTCAAAACAGAGTGGAAAGATGCTACAGAAGAAGTGATCTGTAACAGTGAGAGAGATACTGTACGAAGATGGTTTGGGAAGGAGAACTGAACTGGGAGAGATGGAGAAAGTAGTGAAAGACCATGGGTGTGGGGAAATAAACGATAAAAGGAATAGGCAGAAAGGAGAGGGAGGAGAAAAGACACCTGAAAGAGAGTTTATTGAGTAAATACACAATGCTGAGCTTCATATGGCTTTAAAACTCTATAAATGACTGCTAAATAAAAAGAAGCAAAACGTCTTATATCATATTTTTGAGAGAGTCACCTATGTGATGAGAAATGAATTAGCCCTTTCAACTATACAAACATAACTTTGCAAACTGAATAGACATTCAATACAAATGAGCAGTGGGAAGGAGTGTAAGTGTAATTTAAGGTATCAAAGATCTTCAGTCTCAAAATTATCAAAAGCAAATATAATTTCAACTCTATAAACATGATTTTCTACTATATTCTTCCTGTGCATTCTGTTCAATAGTTGACCAAAAGAGGAAGCTCTGACAATAACACTAATTTACTAAGTCAAATAGTCTTCATTGATTCAGGTACTGAATCTATAAGAAGCAGATTGTTTGATATGATTGTTCAGCGATACCAAAAAGCTTATCCAACGAGGAAGAAATGTTGTATGAAAGAATCATAAATTGTGACTTCATTCAGAACATTTACATATAATGTAATTGGACAGAAATGAAATCTACTCACAAAGTGGTGAGAGAGCAACACACATAAAAGATAAGTGAACTTGCAAGCTTTAGGAGCCACTGGCCCCTCCTTCATCAGAAGCATTGAAGGGGAAAGAAGAGGAGTGAAGGAAAAGAACTGATAAGGTTTAAGAAATGGGAAGAGTTTGGAAAAGATGCCCAGAACCCCAGGCCACGGGAGACTTACCAGACAGGACGAGAAGGAAAGACTTATTGTTGGGGTCTGCACCAGACGAGATTTGAAAATTTCAGAGCTAAAAGTTGGGGGCCAGGGTAATATACAAGACAGAGATTGCTGCTGAAACAGCTAACATGTGTTACTAAAAGTTTAAAGCTAAATGCATAGTATGTAATACAGTGGGAGGGGGGTAGTGAAAAAGACAGGTAAGAGAATGAAAGCTGTAGAAAATTTAAACAAGGTGAAGGAAGGAGTAGTTACTGAGAAGAAATACTGAGTCTGAAGAAGTTAATGTAAATTAAGGCCAGGTGATGGTGAGAACTAAAGACATGTCGTAATGGCAGTTTTTAGATTATCTAAATACATTCTCCCAATTAAATTTCACATGGTCCTTTTCTGAAACCCATACCACTTTCCTTGCTGTTGACCTCATCCTCACCATGGGTCAGCTATATACTTCCATTCACTTTATACCAACTAACAAACAACAGTACCTACATTTAACAGATGCTATCCTTTCCATTCAGATATTCCCTCCCATACATTTAACACAAATGTATTTGTTCAGATGTACGTTCTTTACAGCAATACACCACCATTCTCACCCCAGCCTTCACTGGATGTAATTACTCCACCAGTCTAGTTCAAAAGCAGATTTCCCAACACATCCCATCAAATCATTGTACTGCCGATCCCTCCAAAAAAACAACTTATTATTCTGGTCTTGAATGTATTAATCAGCTACTTTGACAACGCTATGACCTCCTAAAATCATACCCTTTGAGGCCTATTCTGTCTGACATTTTGCCCAGCACATCTACAATAGTTTTTTATTGCCCTCCCAATCTCTGCAACATCCTTGTCAGATCCTATACTCCTTCTGCACCCATTTCTCTACCCTATGGCTTCTACCCCGATCACCAGCCCCACTGTAAGACTTGCCCTCCTACTACCAACTATACCAACCCTGTAACTGGCAAAACAAATACTATCAAAGCAACAACTCTGAAATGGCCCATGTCATGTACCGGATGTTACTTACACACTGTTCAGCCGTTTACATTGGCATGACTGCCACCAAATTATCAATTAGGGTGAATGGGCATAGGCAGGTGTATACTGTCAGCACGTATATCTTGTTGCAAAGCATGCTCTACAACATGACAATCATGATCTCAGTGCCTGTTTCACCACATGCGCCATTTAGATTCTTCCCCTAGGCACCAGTTTCTCAGGACTCCATAGGTTAGAACTAGCACTACAACACGTCCTTGGTTCTCACCACCCACCTGGTCTTAATTTTTGTTAATTTCTTACGTCTCAGCATTTCTTCACAGTAACTACTCCTTTCTTCAGTCCATTTTAGTTTTCTACATTTTTCATTGTTTTTACCTGTCTATTTTTCACCGCCCCTTCCCACCTCTGTTATGTACAATGCACATAGCTTTTGAGTCCTACTAACTCGTGATTGATATTTAAGCAGTAATCTCTGTCCCACATATTACACTGTCTTCCACCTTTATGTGCTTAGGTTTTCAAATCTTCTCTGATTTAGTCCCCAACAATCAGTGTTTCCTTCTCATTCCATGTCTTAAGTTTCCTCTGACCCATGGTTCTGCGCGATTTTCCCAAAATGTACACCTATTCCTATATCTCTCCAGTCCCTTTCCTTCATCCCTCTTCCTTCCCCTTCAACCCTTCTGCCTGAAGGAGGAGCCAATGGCTTGGAAAGCTTGCCTAATTACAACCTACTTTTATGTATGTGTTCTGCCGCTGCTTGATAAGTAGACTTTTTTATCTATCCAATTAAATTATTCTGTCAAAAATTGACTGTTGTTGACAGTATTTCCAAGAAGGAAAAATACATACAGAGCATATATGTTAAATAAGAAGTGAATAAAAAGTATGATTCCTCCTTTAATAAACTATTTCAATGCCAGCTTTAGTATAGACAGAGATGAAAAGGTTTTATAATTACAATCAAAACATAGTGTGCCATTAAACTGTATAAAAATCAGAGAACTAGTTATATCACATTTAAATTAAATTTCTCTACAAATAATACTGCAACATAATGTACTTTGTCATGTGAAACAAATGAACCAGAAAACCCTCTTTATCTCACCTGAGCACACATGGTTTCCAGCATAACTTCACCACACTTCTCAATAATGCCCTCTAACTGGAAAAGTGTTGCTGCCGCTACTACGGAAACAATGTCAGAAGGCTCCAAAGTAGTTTCATCCATATACAAAGATCCAAATACCGTCTGTAAAGCTGAAGATCAAGAGTAGTAGAACTGTGTTCTATTTGGATGACACATACGGTTAGAAGATCTCATTTTTCATGGAAAAAGGAGATAATACAAACCACTGACTGTTATTTTTGGATCAACAATTTTTATGTTCACAGTATCTTCATCAGCTTCTCTCCATGCCCCCGAAAACATACTTGCAAAGTATGGACTCTGAAAATAAATAAATAAATAAATAAATAAATTTTTTTAATCAGAAACTACGTAAAAAATTTTTTGAGACCAATTTAAATGATGGAGATTTTGAAGTCTACGGTGAAGATAAGGTCAGCTTTGAGAATGGTAACATTAATAGTGAGAAATGGATGAGGCAAAATTTCATACAAAATTTGCAAATATTGGAGTATATATAGAAGTGTAAAAAAAATTCTCCACATACTTTCTGCTGTATAAATGCAGCAGCAGCTATGAGACCACTTGTTGAAATGAAAATTACTATGAAACAAAAGTCTACAGTAATACTGAGTAACAATACCACTATTATGCCTATTAAGGAAATATAGTGAACCAGTAACAAACACTGTTGCCTATCAGGTATAGTGTAGACTACTTCTGTCAAAGACCAGAAACTTGGTCATGACAGTATGATTCATCAAGAAGTGAAAGGACTCTGTTTTCATGGTTGTGCTGCTGCTCAGAATTTTGTGACAAGAAGAGTGAAGACATGAAGTCACTTGTAGTGACACTTAGTGGAAAGCATACCTGGTAGTATTAGCAAAAATGGCTATACATGCTATGTTACACATTTGGTACCTCAGGCATGAACAACACTAAAATATAGATAACAGGCTAAACTGGGAAGACATCCACCAAACCCTACAAAGGCTTAGTTCAGCAACATTTGATATCCGGACAACCGCCAAATTGGAGACAGCAATATCTTAAAATCTGGTTACTTCCATTCACTTGCGTGTTGTGGAATTATCTTCTGGGGCAATTCACCACTGTCAAAAAAATTCTTTACCAGTCTGAAAAACATTGTCCAAGTTTTGTGTGGAGTGCCTCCATCAACCTTATGTCGCAACCTTTTTAAGCAAATAGGAATACTAACCACTACTTCACAATATAACTTTTCAATCATGGCATTCATGCTTCACAATCCTTCTCAGTATGGAAAGAATGAAAATACCATCATTGGAACACAAGAAGGAAATGTGACATACACAAGTACAAAAATCTTCAATGCACTTTCAAATAATATTAAGTGTCTATGAGGTAATAATGTACTATTTAAAGTATGAGACAGCCGTTCTTGCTTGAAAAAAGTTTATATTCTCTAGAAGAATTCTACAGCAGAGATAGCTAAGGTTATTTATCATGTATTATTGTGTATTCCTGATTCAATATATCTTGTTGCTTTAATTAGATTAATTGGTAATCTGTAAGTCAACAAGTTAGTCACATTTACCCCATATAAAAATTGTTTAGATAAAATGTGGAAACTGTATCTTAACCTCTGTTTGTGAGTGTAATTAGAACTTATTGATTGTGTTTCTCTATTATTATTATTTTCAATTTGTGTGCTATCTTTGTTTATTGTCCTGATGGAAACAAGTGTAATAATGACTTAAATGTTTTGACTCATTCCATATCCATGCAAAAATGGATCTAAGGGATACATATCACAATAAATAAATAAAAATAAATATGTAAATGCTAGAAAATATTTGTTTACACTGTATACATGACATAGTAAAAGCTCTTTAATCTCATTAATATGATAAATAGAATGTAAAGAGTATTGAGTCTCTGGTATTCAAAAGGATCCTTTTTCAACAAAGTTCACAGCACTGCATTCAAGGGCAAAGTATTGGCAGTAGAAGCGATTCTTGTTTGCCTTAATTAGCTGAAAACCCTTGCAGTATCATGCTGAAATAAGTGCCTCTATTCTGAGCTGTGAGGTGTGGAGTGTAATTTGGTTTCTTCTTGCAAAGTTCGCAGCTTGTGGTATCGTGGTCGCATTCTCGCTTCCCGAGCACGGGGTCCCAGGTTCGATTACCGGCGAGGTCAGCGATTTTCACCTGCCCCGAGATTACTGGATGTTTGCGTTGTGCTCACCATTTCATCATCATTCATGTTAGTGGCGAGTTTTTAACTGAGCAAAGGTTGGGAATTTGTACGGGTGCTGATAACCGCGCAGTTGAGCGCCTCACAAACCAATCATCATCAGCATCATCATCTTCTTGCAAAGTAAAATGTGCGGTTCCAGATTTTTAGTGAAATCAAAACTGTAATGAATCAGATAATGTGTACAAGTGCTTTTATGAGTTTAAAGCTGACAGAAGGAATGTTCATGATGAACAAAGAAGTGGGCATCCCTCAATCATGACTGATTAGATGGTGAACAAGACTGAAGAATGATTTGTTGGGCCCATCAATTGACTTTGGACGAGATGAATAAAATGCTTCCATAAACCTCCAAATCTCTTCTGCATGAAATCATTGCTGAAACACTGTTTTCAAAAACTGTGTTTGATGTGGATACCAAAACAGCTCATATTTCAATACAGTCAACGGTATTGTATCTTAATGAGAATTTCTCAAGCACTTCAAACTGGAAAATGAACAATTATTTGACTGTACTGTGATTTTTAACAAAACATGTGGGACCCATTACATCCTTGAGAGGAAAAAACAACCAATGCAGTCGTGACACCATCCTCACCATCAGCAAAGAACTTCAAAACTGTTCTTTCAACCTGAAAAATTGTGGCCTCTTTCTTTTGGGACACTAAAGAAATTCTCCTCGTTGACTTTTTAGAAGTAATCCTGCATGGTACTGTGAAACTAACAAAGACTACAGAGGGTGGTACAGAACAAAAAAATGGGAATGTTAATCAAAGGAGTGTGCTTGTCGCAGGATAATCCAAGTCATTGCATAGCCAATAGCAAAAGGAAACCCCTGGCTTCATTTTGTTGGGCCATCTTCAACCATCAATCTCACAGTCCTCATGTGGCACCTACAGATTTTCATCTTTTCACCCCTCTGTCATTGTTCATAGATGGAAGAAGGTTTACTGCTGATAAGATTAAGAGGGTTGTCAAACAATGTGCCAAACAGGCAAAGGTAGATTTTTTTTGACAGAGGTCACTCTTCTGCTCAAGAAATCCATGGAGAACCAAGGTGACTACAGACAAATGTATTGTTTTAAACAGTGGAAAGTAAAAGATGGAATTACAATAATATGCAAAGGATATATAACTATTCACAACACAGAGGAGATACTGAGTTGCTTACAGGCATAATGAATAAGAAAGCTAGATATAATTGGCAACTGGACAAAGTCCTTATCAGACAAAAGATAACACTCAAACACATACACTCAAGCAAAACCTACACATACATGGCCACTGCCATCTCCGGGTGCTAAGGCCTGACTGCAACTGTGTTTAAAGTAAGTAGCAATATTTGGTGACGCGGGTAGTGGAAGCACAGAAGTGATGAAGGATGTGGAGGGGGAGAGATAGCACATTATCCAGAAACTGATCTCTCACACCTTGTCACCCCTGTTATTTACTAATCCCTAGATACCCACTGTCTGGGCACAAAGGAGCACCCTCATCGTGACTCAGCATTACCCTCAATTGGAGCAAATGACTCACCTTCTCCACCAGGGTTTTGACTACCTATCACCACGCCCCAAAATATTAAACAATGGAAAGTTCATGAATTCTTTCTCCATGTTTTTTCATAAATGGAAAGAAGTTTTCAACTATTGTTATTTGAATTAGACTGGTTGAGTGACCTATTTTGGAAACAGATGTTCTCTATGGATTAATTGTTGGTATTCATCTACTTAGCACCTTAAAACAAAAGCAATATTTTGTGTTTAAAAAAAGCATCCTGTAGAAAATCTCCAATCAGTAGTAATTTAAAGTAAACATCTTCACCTAAGGTTACAAGCAACTGCTTCATTGAAATATCACTAACTTAAAAAAGTGGTACCATCCGACGCAATGCCTAGGAAAACCATTAAACAGAACAAAACCACTCCTGTTGATGACACCTATACCATTGCATTGTTGTCATCATTGTAGTAGACATCCTCAGTCCACAGGCTGGTTCCATGCAACTCTCCACTCTTGCCTATCTTGTGCAGGCCTTTTCATCTCTGTGTAACTACTGCAGCTTCCAGACACTTGAACCCACTTACTGTAGCCAAGTCTTGTTCTCCCTCAACAATTGTTTGTAAATTATGTCAAATCATGTTTGAATACAAAATAAACAAACATTAGTTTGCTTCAAGGTAATCCAGTCAATGCATATACTGTTTTATATACAGCATTACACATTTGTTGGTGAAGTGGGTAAATGTCCAACTATTAGTCCAAACTTCCAGTATGATTCTCAGTCAGTTCTAGAAATTTTCTGTCACTTAATTCTAGCAAATGACACATTGCCCTAAAACTGGCTGGGTAAGTCTGTTCGAAGGTCAGAAGAAGGCAACAGCTAACTCCAATGACACCATGCCCAGGAAAGCACTGTATAGTTCAAACCATCCTTCAAATTCATAACAGCTTTAACTTTACCCAAAAGACAATGAAAGCATAAAGAATCAATAATTATTAGAGCAGTTACAGTTTTTTACGAAACGAACATGTTGTATTGGTAACTGACACGAACGGAAACAGGGACAAATTTTGGTTCACTGTTGGAAAAGAAAGTAAGAGAAATTATAGTTTAATGTCCTATCAGTGTGGCATCATTCGAACAAGGAGCATAAGGTCAGAGGACAAGAATGAGAAAGGAAACTGGCAGTTTCCTTTTTCAAAGAAATGATCCCAGAAAATCCAATTTAGTTTGACTGCAGCTGTGGATTTAATACTTGTCTATCAGTGTTAATGGATAACAATATTATGAACAGGATGGATTATTACACATCATAAGGATGACATGATGAGTTGCAGACAATGTTGAAGGCAGTCGCAATAGAAAGATTGTTACGCATTGAATTGTTGGCTAAAGCCTTCTTCACAAAATAAAATACACACATTCACATAACCAGGCACCCCTCACACATACACAACCACTATCTCTGGCTGCTATGACCAGAATGCAGCTTTTGTGTTGAATGAAAGCAGCAATCCTTGATTTCATTCAATAAGAGAGTTGCATTCTGGTAAGAATGGCCAGAGCTGTTCACATTCTACCCGGATCAGCTGTAGTGGTCATGTGTGCCTGTTTGTGTGAATGAGTGTGTACGGTGTTTTTTTTTTTTTTTTCCCTTCCTGAAAATGACTTTGGCTGACAGCTCAGTTAGTTAGTTAGTTGGTTGCGTGTTCCATTGATCAATCGCACGGTATGGTAGCCATTATGATGTGGAACATGTCAAGTGCACAAGACATGCACATATGAAACAACATTTTTTTTTTTAAAATGTGTAATAGTCTTTTGGCTGTGGCTCTCTGCAACTCAAGGTATCATCTTTATTGTGAACAGCAACCTATTCTTTTCATAATATTGTTGATACTCCAGCCTGGAGTTTCCAGTGTTTGTCGTTAGCTTGGCAATGACATTTGGTTATACGGGCACTGGTAACCTTGCTGTTGAGTGCCTTATACACACCATAATTGGTTACAGATACAGATTAGACTAGATCTCATGACAGAAAAACAGCATGTCAATATATGATGCATTCAGAATTTCTGTTTCCATTCAAGTTTAGCCAGTAGATGTCTAAAGCCTGTTTTTGATAGCTCAAGAATAAAGTTTATGTCACATTTGATACAAATTATTGTGATGAGGTGTTCTGCATGTGTGTAGTGACATCTGAAAACAATTATGATTACCCCAAAATTGTTAGGAAAATAAAGCAAGCATCCTTGTAATCAATCAATAACCAACAGAAGCAAATAGCATGGTTTCAGAACAAAAATGTCCTCATCATCAGCAACAATACCAAAATGAACATGTGATTGTTTTGCAACAGCCTCAGTAGAGTCAAGAGCAACAACAGGCCACAATACACAGGACCTTTGCCTTCGCGGGCAAGTGCTCTACCATCTGAGCTACCGAAGCACGACTCACGCTCGGTCCTCACAGCTTTACTTCTGCCAGTATCTAATCTCCTACCTTCCAAACTTTACAGAAGTTCTCCTGCGAACCTTGCAGAACTAGCACTCCTGAAAGAAAGGATACTCTGGAGACATGGCTTAGCCACAGCCTAGGGGATGTTTCCAGAATGAGAATTTCACTCTGCAGCAGAGTGAGCGCTGATATGAAACTTCCTGGCAGATTAAAACTAAGCTAAGGCAAAGGTCCCGAGTTCAAGTTTTGGTCGGGCACACAGTTTTAATCAGCCAGGAAGTTCCATATCAGCGCACACTCCGCTGAAGAGTGAAAATCTCATTCAAGCCACAATACAGTTACAACAGCAGCAGCAGCAGCAGCAATGGCAACAACCACAGCTAGCTAATCACAACCCCGTGTTGGCACCATTTCTGACTTTCAAGGAAGCTAAAAATAACTATGAAACATACCAGTATTAACTAACTCTTAATTTCAACTAAAGTAGAATCGTTTAATACACACTTGCTTGTAGTAGCCAGTTGTACGAAATTTATGTAATGTTATAATAAAAGATTCCTAATCCTATGTCATTTGAACTGTTATCTTAAAAGAGCCTGAGCAATGGTTATTACCCAGGTATAAAAACTTCTTTATCTCGTAATAGATGAAATCCTTTCAATGGCTCAAGTATATGGAACTTCTACAACAGAACAGAGTAAAATTATCAGAGAAATGGATGAGGCTAAAATGCATGAACCACTAAGCTGCACAGACGTGCAAGGAAAAAAATCAAGTAATAGTATGTTAACACCTTTATCATTTCAGTCCTTAGATTGACTTTACAGCATGTACTCAAGTAGCAAAAAGCTAAAATCAGTAGACTGAACATATGTCTTATCAACAGCATCCCCACAATCTAAACACAGAAATACAGCATCAAACAATACCAACAGTATGCATCATGCGCAGTGTTTCATGACCGACTAACACAATTATTGGAATTACTATAATGCAGTACATAACAGTTGCTGTGAGTCAGATCACAGGACTGCTGTTTGTCACAGCCAGAACCAGTAACCAAGGCTGACTACTCAGCCAGCAGCCACATAACAATAACACTGTATCTACACATAACAATGGACCTCAAATCTTTCCCACATTAACTCATGCTAATGGTTACTACAAATTTGAAACTCTATCATTTGAACTACTTACTGCCTCTGCATTGCTCATGAAAGAAGATAGTCAATATCTGCTGAGGACAAGAAAGTTACCTGTAACATGACTCCCACCATAAGTTTGCACTAGTTTTGATAATGCTCCCATGCCCAGAAAGTACCGTTTGGATGTAAAATAGGTTTCGAGATCAGATGTCTTTCAAATCTCTCAGTTCACAGTACACACAAAGTGGAGACAATGAGTTCTGACCCATGTGCTCTACACAAGTACTCTTCATCAGGCTCTCTTCTACATGATGAAAGACATCCCTTTCAAAGTTTGAGAGTGATAGGTGTCTGTTGAGCACCACATTAAACCCTTGTAGTTGTAAATGTAGCAGTTTCTTGCAGCTGTTGTAGTGGTTGGATGAAAATGGTATGTTATGTCACGATTACACTACAGACTGATGATGGTGCCCTCTTCTCGCTTTATGTGTGTACCCTGAAGCAGGAGAATTGGAAGTGAACCCATTCTACCATGAATTTTACACTGCACTTAATATAATACTCCCAATTATCTCTGATGTGTTTCTCGACTTGTAGGACCTGTGAAATAGTTCGAGTCTTAAAAGTATTTTGAGCTGAACAATTACAGAGAATTGGAAATTTTTTACTTTGAGTTTGCAGAAATAATCCTTGCATTATGAAGCAACTTATGATGCCAGAATATAAACTAAACCTCTAAAACTGATGTAAGCTTAAAAATTTTGGAGCTGTTCAGATTTCCAGTAACCTTCAATTACATCTTGTATTGTTATAACCAATACATGTGGTGATTCAAGATGTAATGTGCGCTGAGCAAACTGATTTATTGTAAAACTTCCTGGCAGATTAAAACTGTGTGCCGGACCGAGACTCGAACTCGGTACCTTTGCCTTTCGCTGCAGAGTGAAAATCTCATTCTGATTTGTTGTAGTTTCTCAGTCCATAAGCAACTGAGTCAAAATCTGCAGTAAAAAGAGACTATTTCTAGAATTAGCTATATGAAAAAACTTCATTTTCATATGACTATGCTTTAAATGTTTGGGGGGGGGGGGGGGGGGGGTGTTCAAGATTCCAGGAATCCTCTCACACAATGAGCCTTGGTAACTGAAAGTGTGCATATATTAAATCAAACAAATTTTGGAAATTTGTTATGTTGTCTGGAAAACTGATTTAAAAATTATGAAAGTATACACAAAAGTCAGTGACATAACAAGAGCTTTTGTAGTGAGACAAATAACTGCACCAGAAATTTCATCTCAGCAACAACAACAGGTGAAATGTTAATCAGATGTTACTAGAAATTAACTACAAAGCACACAAATAAATTTTATTAATGATGTTTTATACTTAATTATGAATGAAACGAATACAACAGTGGCATAATATTTTACAATATTTATTATATGTTACATGAACCAGTTTTCAGCTGTTACGCCATCATCAAGTACAAAGGTTCTTCTTCTTCTCTTCATGCACTGTAGAATATTACACAAGTGTTTTGTATGTTTCATTTATAGTGTATAAAATATTCTGCCAAGAGCCAATGGAACAGACCATCACCACTATTATATTTAATATAACTTTTCCAATTGTGATTGCTGTCTCTCACGTTCAATGCATGATTGATGTGCCCATGTGGTGACAGTACCTTCACATTAGTGGCACTCCAAGTTTTGCTGACTGTAGTCCAATTTTTTTACTACACACAGAGGGCACAACAATACATACAGATTAATATTACTTAATAATAACAACAACAGCAACAACAACAATAAAATAATAATGTTCTTCCTAAAAAATAATAATTTAAAAACTACAATGAAGACAATTAGTTACTCTTTGCATCAATTTCTCTCTGCCTATGACAACATTACATGTGCTTCATATGTTAAAGCATTTATCATTCAAATTGTGGACTTTTGCACTCAACAAACAAATTTAAGTATGTAGCGACTTTCATTTCTGTTAGCAAGCACTGATATTTACGTTGGGATATTATAGAAAAGGAAATATTCTATGCAGACTGTCTGTTAAAAGTCAGAAGCATGGAATAATTCATCAAACACAAACAATTTACTATTTTGTCGAATATTTTACGGTTTCAAATTCCTCAGATAATCACATCCACACATCACAGAGTGAAAAATGGTAAACATCAACAAAGTATTCCAATGTAGTTCCTGAGAAGCAAAAACCTGTGAAGGTTTTAAAACTAAGGCAAAAAGCAAGAGTGCTGTTTTGCATAGCTGAGTCAGACAAAGTTTACACCACCACAGACATTTATTTTAATATATACATAATTTGTTTCAAATCAGGACGAAGTTGCAACTGCAAAGAGAGATTTTGTGTTTGGAGAAAACTCTATACATAATATTTTCCAGAGACGAGATACTAAGATACTACTGTAGTGGTCTAAAAGCTCTAGCAGCATGGAAAGCTGCACAGAAACATAATCAGGTCGCAGACACACTGTCCACCAAGGACAACGGCCATGCCAATACTGCAATTCAACAGACACTGAAACTTCCGTACTGTCATACCTGTGTGCCAATGATCTAGAAGTGAAACAATCGTCAGCAAACTTCAGCAGTTTAACTGAGTGGCACATTAAGAGCATCTGGGTTCTGGCCATTGTCCTCTGCTTCAGCGGTTTCCAGGTGAGACAGGAACATGTCACGTCTGTAAACACAGCTCTGGGCTACAGAATTTAAAACCCTATAGCCAGCCCATTGTCATCAACACATCTGGGTCCTACTACAATGTGCAGCCTATGCCAGTCATTGCCATAATTATGACACAACTATGTTTGCCAACTCCAGGCCATGACGCAGTGACCGCAACCTGACTGACTGGGCCCAGGGCTGCCACTACCTGCTGCAGTTGCCTCCATGATCCTGACTGAACTGTGCATTCTGGACAGCCCAGTGCTGGCCACTGCTCACTGCTGCTCTCCAGCTGGCAGTTCTCTGTTCCATCATGTTGGTAGTTCCATTAGGGTCACCTGCTTAGCCCTGGCTACCACTTGGCTCATCACTCCCCACTATCTACTGACTGCCTATTGCAGATGTACTGATCTACAACCGTGTATGGCTGTTAATAAAGAATTTTGACAACAGTTTGGCAGCCTATTTATCCACACCTCCAGCAGAGAAATGCTTGCACACACCTTCCCAAAACAACACCCCATTAACTTTGTGTCAGAACAACTGTCGGGAGGTGTAATGATAGACCAACGGAGGGCAGAATCGAAGAGGATGCAGCCAGCAGTGGTAACAAGTGCTGGCTAAGGTTTTTTTTCCTCGTGTCAAGTTGTACTTTTTTTCCTTTCTTTTCATTCCTTTTCAGTCTGGGTTTGTTGTACAACTGTAATGGTAGTAGTGCAAAGCAAAAATGTCTATTGGTGAGAAAGTAGCAGCCCAAGAGGTGACTCATTATTTGCTTGTTGAAGGACCTAAAGTTTGAGCTAATAATAAGACTTTGCTTAAGGAAAAAGATCATTTAAAGGGTGAAAGGAGGGAATGGTCAACTTCTAGCATGTCTCCACCAATTCCTGATGCACATACTGCTTCATTGGTAGCTCCATTTTTGGTTAAGTCTGGAGAAGATGTTTTTGTATTTTTTGATAGTTTATATACAGCCAAGAGGTGAGGGCATTGGAGGAGTAGTTGGTTAAGTTTGGTTGATTTAAAATTTGTAGGAGATACTAGAACAAATGTAATGTCCAATTAGAAGGTGAGGGATGTTCAGTCTTTTGCGAACTTTCAGGAAGGGTTCAAAGAGTGTCACAGAAGAAAGAATATTTCCATTCATTATTGTGGAGAATTTAATGGTACAGTGCAAAAACAAGGAGAATTGATAGAGAGCTTTGCAGACTATATCAGAAAAAAAATCAACATTAAAGATGATGATCATACCAATAAGGCTATTTTACAGAAAGCAGAACAACAGGTGCTTCATACATTTCTATGCCATCTACTGTCTGAGATGTTGTGAAAACTGTGCATGCAACTTTCAAAAACCTTGTACAAAGCAGCAGCAGGTGTAGCAACTTTGTCTAAAGTTAAATGAGCATCTAGGTCGAGGGAGCAGTGAGTAGTTTTTTAATACAGAGGTCATATGTTATAGACGTGGCTCTCTGGGCTGCATTCAGATGTTTTGTAGAAGCCACAATGTCAAAGGTGCAAACAGTTGGGACAATCCATTCAAAAATGTCCACAGTCACTTGGAAAATGGAATCAAGGTAACACTCTCACACCTCTGTTAAAAAGGACAGGGCAATGTGACCAGCGCACAGCACTTCCAGTAAGTGTGACCACAGGACATCTCTGTGCTAAATCAGATGTTTGTCTATCTGGCAATGTAAAGAACTGACTGTATCATTTGTTGTTGGATACAGGATCACAGTTATCCATGGATAGCCAGACTGTATTTGGTGCCATGAATCTGAACCTACTACACTGCAGACAAAGTGGCGTCGATAGTAATAAGTGTTCACTCACCTGGTTCGGCTTGATGGGTTTCCAAGTTTGGAGGACAGACTTTCAGGTGTGTGTGGAAGTTCTCCCTAGCACAGGCATAAGTTAGGTGTCATTATTTGGCTAGTTTTCATTGTTAAACATCATTCCAAAGTCTATATCCAGCTGTGCATAGTGGAGCTGGATGTTACTGCTGAAATAACTGAACTGCTACAAGAAACACCTGATATGTCAGGTAAGCCAACTAAACTGCATACAGTCTCTTAGATTTGACTCACGGGATACAATACCAAAAGGTGCAGGAAGACTGTTATGGATGAGCATAGGAGCTGATCTGATTAATACTTTCTCTTTAGTGCCCCTTGCCCATTATCCTCATGACTCATGATATTTCGCTGATCCTTGTAAGAGTTCGAGCCTTGTATCTTCACTGAAGAGATCATCAGACGTCTCGCCTTAAATATGTTGGAGGAAGATGAACTGAATAGGGATTTCAGTGTATAATACACAACACTCCAGGACAGCCTGTCGATTTAACCATACTAACGAGAAAGGTGTCGCTTCCATATGGACATGATGAATTGGACAGGGAGAGATTATTGGAGGAATACATGGAATTATTTAATCCATCTGGATCATTTCCACCTATTGCAGCACACATTTCTCACTAGAACAAGTCATCTGTAAAAAGAAGTATCAGTTTCCCATCATCTACAAACGACGGAGGAGCTCCAGGATGTAATTGTGAAGAAAGCACCAATACTTGGTCACTTCAGATGGTAAGATGGCTTATTCTGCTACGATTGTAGGCATTTGAACTAGCAGACACAACTGATGCATATGGCGTGCTGAACATTACGGAGACCTTAGACACTGTGGGGCATTGCCATTATTTTACCACCACTGATTTATGAAGCGGGAACTATTAGAAGTAGCACAAAAAGATCAACCTCAAACAGTGCTTTCAGTTCCATTTAGTTAATAGCAGTATCGCCGAATGCCATATGGTTTGAAAAACGCACTGGTGGCTTTCCAACACTTGTTAGATGGGCTGCTGTGGGGGCTGAAACCAAACCAATGCATAGTCTACCTGGACAATATCACTGTTTTCTCCAAAGACATCAAGGTACAAGTGATTTACTGTTCTATGCATAACGACTGACCCAAAGTTTAGAAAAGTGCCACTTTCTATTACAAGACATCAACTCTTTAGGCCATATTAAGGAGCAAGATGGTTTACAAACTGAGCCAAGACAGGTACAAGCCATAAAGGATTTCCCGACACCACGCACAGAAAAAAGTTATAGTTACATCTCAGGGTTGCTAATTTTTATAGAAGATGCATTCCAAAATTTGCTTTTCCTGACTATCAAAAACAGTGTATATTGTTGTATGACTCAAGCAGCCATGCTCTAGGCTGAGTTTCAAGTCAAAAGATGGATTGCAAAGAATACAAAATAATATACACTTCTATAAAGCACAATATAGCAGAGAACTATTAAACTACTGAAAAGAAATGATCACACTAATCTTTACCAACACTTATTTCTATACTTATCTGGATGAGTGGTGGTATAAAGTCATAACAGATCACCAGTGCTAAAATGGCTTTTGGGCCTAAGAGATCCCACTATCTGCTTGACCCGCTGGGCTTTATGGCTGATCAAATTTGATACTTAGGTTGTACGTCAACCAGGAAAATCTCAAGGGATTGCACATGGATTGAGTTGCAAAGTACGAGTCATAGAATGTGTTGGAGTAAATTTGGATGAATTGTACAGGGAGGCCACTGATCCAGTCTTGACAGCAGTTCGTGAGGCAAACAAAATTCAACTCTGATGACAGTGTTCTTTACAAGCAGACTCACTAATGTCAACACAGTCATGTCTGCAAGCTGGCAAAGTGATGTATTGAGGCAGGCTCACCATTCCATATTAGCACGACATATTGCAAACAGCCCACAGAGTGCTGAATCGTGGAAAATTTCTGGTAGTCAAAAAGGAAACAAGATGTAGAGTGTTACATAAAGAACTACATTTCTTGCATTCAAAGAGCTCGGGGACGGGACGTCTACGGCCCCTTTGCACTAACAGCAGCATGTCTTAACTATAATTGATCATTTCTCACATTATTTGTGCATGAAAGCTATACATCTACATGATTACTCTGCAATTCACAGTTAAGTGCCCAGTGAGAGTTCATCTACTCAGCTTCAAGTTATTTCTCTAGTGTTCCACTCTCAAACAGTGCACAGAAAAAATTAACACTCAAATCTTTCTGCAAAAGCTCTGATTTCTCTGTTTTTATGATGATCATTTCTCCCTATATTGGTGGGCACCAACAACATATTTTCACCTCTGACGAGAAAGTCGGTGATTAAAATTTCAAGAGAAGATTCTTCCACAACGAAAAATGCCTTTGTTTTAATGATTGACACCCGAATTTGCACGTCATTTCCCTGGCACATTCTCCCCATTTTATGATAATACAAAATGAGCTGCCCCTTTTTGTAGTTTTTCTATATCATCTGTCAAGCCTTTCTGATGTGGATCCCACACCACACAGCAATACTCCAGAACAGGGCAGGCAAGTGTGGTGTAAACAGTCTAGTACACCTGTTGGATTTTCTAAGCTTTCTGCAAATAAATCAAAGTCTTTAGTTTGCTTTCCCAGAAACATTATCTTTGTCAGCATTCCAATTTAATTTATTTGTAATTGTAATCTCTGAGTATTTAGTTGAGTTCATAGCTTCTAGATTTGTGTGATTTATTGTGTAACCAAAATTTAGAAGATTCCTTTTAGTATTCATATGGGTAATTTCACACTTTTCATTATTTTGAGCCACAACTGCCACTTTTCACACACTATATATATCTTGTCTAAATCATTTTGCAACTGGTTTTGATCATCTCATGACTTTACAAGATATAAACAACAACACCATCTGCAAAAAATCTAGGAGGGCTGCTCAAATTGTCATCTACACCATTATGCAGATAAGGAACAGCAGAGGACCTGTAACACTTCCTTGGGGAACATCTGATTTCACTTCTGTTTTACTTAATGAGTTTCCATCAATTACCTCAAACTGTGACCTGTCTGACGGGAAACCACATATCCAATCGCCCAATTGAGATGGCACTCCACAAACATGCAATTTGCTTAGAAGTCGCTTGTGAGGAATAGTATCAAAAGCCTTCTGGTTTGGGTGTTATGGTAGTTTATCTCACTACATCAATCTTGTGCTCATTAATACCAATATCTGTCATGGTATTTCCTATTTGCTGGCCGAATCAACAGCAGAGATGGTGGCATGCACTATAGTTAATCAATGGTTGTCGAAATTCAGCACACCAGAAACTACAACAATTGACCAAGCCACTAACATTATGTCCGAGTTATTGATGCAATTATTCTGACAATTACCCATAAAGAGGGTACGAATTAGTGCACTACGTCCACAAGTGAACAACAGAACTGAAACAGTTAACAAGACAGTACAGAAAAGATAAGTCATTATGTAAATAGTATAAATAGTAGCCATCATAATTGGGACAGCCTCCTAGTATTCATTATGGCCTTGAACGACACAAAAATCCACGAAAACATGGGCCTATCTTCCTACGAGGTTGCTTTAAACAAACAAAAAATACCCTCCCTTTCACATTATGTTGCCTACCCCAGGAGGAGATAGACCTTCCATTTGAGGCTTTGCTAAAAGTTAAAATGTATCTGGTGTCAGGTTACAAAGATGAATACAAAGGCTCTAGAAAGACACGAAGGCACCCACTACAAAAAGGTAACACTGTCTCAGTAACACGTCGGGCAGTGGGTAATGTTATCTAACCCTTACATGCATTATCAAGGACCTTACCAGGTTTTCTCATTATCAAGGACTTTACCAGGTTTCCAAGATAATTTCCAATCCAAAGCACAGTTGTGCATGTAGGAAGAATTTGTCCATTTCAGAGTGAACATGAAGCACTACCTACATTACTAACAGCTCCTTCTAAAAAGGGAAGGGAAGTGATTGGAGAAAACTGGAGAAGAAAGGTACAGCTAGGCGAGCAAAGTAGGATATATCTATTATTGTTCCAATGTGTCCATATGCCTTAAGACCACGAGATGGCTTTGCAAGCGAATTTTTGGGCTTCTTATTAGCTATTAAGGATATCTTTGAGCATATAGTATGGTTATATCCATGTTTGTGTTGCTTCTATGAGAGATAATCAAGTGAAACAGTCTTGTTTAGATAACAGGTTAAAAGAATGTTAAGGTGAAATTGTATTTGCAATGTTAGTGAAACATTAGCATACCTGATTTAGTCTAGAAGGAAAACAGAGATGCTGCAGGACACAGTACATTTATTGCTTTTTAAGAATGTGGTCTGTGTGGTAGTACGTGTGCGAACTTTTATCATGAAGTATGTTGACAGTAAATGGGAATGATCGTGTGTGAGTATGTGAGACACACTTTGGCATTAAACTTTAAGGTTGGAGATTATTTAAAAACATATGTTTCTAGGTGAATTGAGTAATTTAAGATGAGGGATTTGAGAAAGTCCTACTCTCCAACACAGAATTACTGCAGTACAGAAATGGGCAAGTCACTATCTGTTCCAAAAATCAAATACACACAGTTCCCAAGTCATGTGAGGACACAGAGTTTCGCTCTGAGAAGCCTACAACCAAGTGCACTAGGGAGTGTATTACAACAGATACCACATTTTTCCAAAAGATAGGGCCACACTGGCTATTCTCAGTACCACAAGTGGTTGTCATCATTTACACCTGCCAAGAACACGGTAATTTCAGCAGTGTGAAGCGAACAGAACTGGAAGGGGAAGGGTTGTTAAATAGCACACAATGCAGCATCTCAGTATCAACACTCTATTTAGGAGTGAGACAGTGTACACAATGTAATATGAAAAGGCAAGGAGGACATGCAAAGGAGAAAATTTGTAGAAAAGTGTTTCACTCTGACTTCCTGCAGCTGAACGTGAAGTATAGAAACAGTGAAAAATCAGGGTCTCTGTCACAGACAGAGTCTTAAACAATAATCTTGTGGACCAGATTAACCTCTGGAGGGAGCAAATGTAATGGCCTAAAGCTCAAGCAGCTCAGAACCCTGCCTATACTGCAATGCGGTAGATGCCGACACTTCCACACAGCTGCATGACCGTGCCAATGATGTGGGAGTGGAACAGCCTTCAGAAATCTCCAGCAGTTTGACTGGCTCCCCCATCAACAATAGTCAAGACTATGGTCACAGTCCACTGTTTCACAAGTTTCCAGATGATACAGAAAGATGACTCTTCTGCAAACTCAGTACGGCTGCGGTATTTAAACCCCAGATCCAGCATGTCGTCATCAGCACAGGTGGGCCCTGCTACGCTGTACAGCCCATGGCAGTCATCGCCATATTTATGACGCAGCAATGTTTGCCAACTCCAGGCCATGAAACAGTGGCTGCTGTCTGGCTGCCTGAGCCTGGGGCCACCAGCACCTGCTACCACCTAATGGTATAGGCTGAGCTGCAAGTTCCACACAGTCAAAAGTGCTCCCTCCCACCACTCTCCAGCCTGCAGTTCTGCATTCATCATGCAGATAATCCTGCTACGCTCACCTGCCGAGACACGGCTACTACCTGGCTCATTGCTGTCTACTGTCTGCCTACTCCAGATCTACATTCAATTACAATAGTTAATAAAGAGTTTCAACAACAAATTTTCTGGTTACATTGTCAGCTCCTCCACCTATCTCCAGCAGAGAACCACTTGTCCACATTTTCATGAAGCAACAACCCTTTATACTACATTTCAAATAACTGGTTCCAGATTAAGGAAGTTCGATGTGTCTGATATCTTGACAGACACAACAAAACAAAACGTCAGTATTTCACTAGCTTGGAAAGAAACAGCCACAGTGAAGGAATAAACTGTAACACTAGAAATTACATGAATAAATGTTTCAAATCAATAATACAGTTTGGACATCAGTATTTTACAGTCCTTTAAGTACTGTCCCATAGAAGAGTTCTATTGGACCACAACCAAAGTGGTTTGGAAATAAGGTCTATAAGTGCAACAAATGCATAATATATTCTATTGGGCACATACTGTATATCCCCAAGTTAGGTTTATGGAAAGCCACAGTACTTATCCAGTCTTTCAGCTGGACATTACTGATCATTTCCCCTAAATGGAAAAATTTGGTCTTTGTATAACCGGTTCTCTGAACTACACAGATGGGAGTTATCATTGCAACAAATCCTTCGCTCCTATAATCCTCCTGGCCTCAATCTCCAGTAAGCCACTGCACCCACACACTCTATCAAATAGCCTTCCCCTCTTCTGTCCTTTCACCCCCTTTCCTACCAACACCTTTATGTCATCATCACTGTGCACCATGCAACTCACCTCATCCAGTGCCCTTGCACTGACTGCATTTCTATTCCAAACATCTGCAGCCTGTCACTGCCGCATTCCTATCCTGCAAACCAGCTACTTCTTCGGAGCCACTAGCTACCTCTACCCAACCCCTCCTCCCACTCCCTGCTCCTTTTTCCCTCTGCCCACTCTATTCAGTACAACCGCTCACCCCAATCCACCTGCCGAACTATAATTCCCGTGTGGTCTCCTTTACTCCTAAATTATTTACCAGACATGTGGTAATGATGTTTCTAAGCTTTGATTGGATGCTGGATTTTGACCTCTAGACAATTGGAAGCAATTTAAGTCTAATACAAAATAATTTTATCTGGTGTTATGAAACCATGCTGTAGGCTTTTAACTATTACTTAATAAAAACAATTCGCACACAACAAAAAAGAACACATTATGAATTTAAAAACAAACCATGGAGAACCATGTAATAAGTGTCTACAGGATACTGTGTACCTACAATGTAAAGAATGTCAAGGGTACATGATGCTTTGATGAGATCTTCAATAAGTAACATTGAACAAAACAAATACAAAGACAGACAGTAAAATTACATATTGCAGGTTTAATATTGAAGATTATTACTCCCAACACTAATACAGGTGACACAATAATGCAGTTATCTGTTTTAGAGGATTTAAACAATTAATTTGGTACTTATTTTCCCAGAACTTTTTATATTTTTTATGTAGATGTGGACCATGGCAGTCAGGTGGGAGCACTGATTCTGTTCTTTTACTAGTATTCGTGTACTATGCTACTATATGCACTCCCCTTTCTCTAACTGAGAATGAGTTATACTCATTAGTCATACAAGAATCTCTTACGACAATGATCTCAAATATCACCCCTATATTTCCAAGCCATCATGACTTCATCCGAGAGCACACAGATCTCTGTGCTTTCTTCAAAACAGAACACATCCCAATGATCATATTGGCACCTCTTCCATCCTTACAAACACCATTAGATAGATAATAACATGTCTTTAATTTTCACACAATTGGTACACATCAAGAAGCATTTTCTAGTGAAAATGGAGACTCATTTGCAAACCCAATCAATTTTACTACTCAGGTGTTTTCTAGCTCACTGTAAACCTACCTCTATGATGCATATAGTATAGACCACTGAACACGTATCACTTACATAAATGTTCTGAACATGTATAACTTAAATAAATGTTCAGTTGTCTATACGTCATGCACCGATGCCTCTTCAAATATTTATGTGACTGAAACATTAAGATAAAGGTTTCCAAATGAAACTGGTCTGGAATGGCCTACTACTTGTCTGTGAAGATTCAAGTGAATGTATGAGGCTTCAATGATCTCTCTTAAGCCCCAATGAAACTCCAAAAGGATTTTTGCAATGAACAAGACCATTGGCACAGCACAAAGAACACTGAAAGATTAAAAATGGACCATTTTATTTCAAATGAGCTTTGACCTGCTTTCAATATCCGAATATCACCCTGCAATGATTTTGAACACATTAATATTCATGCATACACAGCAGTGTTGCATCATTGTCTCTCAGAATGGATTCTACAAATGCAATTTCATCTTAACACCTACATACAGTTTGTAGTATATACAATATTTCCTTCTTGTTCATAAACTCATTGGGTACAACATATATAACATCGTTGTTGTTGTGGTCTTCAGTCCTGAGACTGGTTTGATGCAGCTCTCCATGCTACTCTATCCTGTGCAAGCTTCTTCATCTCCCAGTACCTACTGCAACCTACGTCCTTTTGAACCTGCTTAGTGTATTCATCTCTTGGTCTCCCTCTACGATTTTTACCCCCCACGCTGCCCTCCAATGCTAAATTTGTGATCCCTTGGTGCCTCAAAACATGTCCTACCAACCGGTCCCTTCTTTTTGTCAAGTTGTGCCACAAACTCTTCTTCTCCCCAATTCTATTCAATACCTCCTAGTTAGTTATGTGATCTACCCATCTAATCTTCAGCATTCTTCTGTAACACCACATTTCGAAAGCTTCTATTCTCTTCTTGTCCAAACTATTTATCGTCCATCTTTCACTTCCATACACAGGTACACTCCATACAAATACTTTCAGAAACGACTTCCTGACACTTAAATCTATACTCGATGTTTACAAATTTCTCTTCTTCAGAAACGCTTTCCTTGCCATTGCCAGTCTACATTTTATATCCTCTCTACTTCAATCATCAGTTATTTTGCTCCCCAAATAGCAAAACTCCTTTACTACTTTAAGTGTCTCATTTCCTAATCTAGTTCCCTCAGCATCACCCGATTTAATTTGACTACATTCCATTATCCTCATTTTGCTTTTGTTGATGTTCATCTTATATCTTCCTTTCAAGACACTGTCCATTCCGTTCAACTGCTCTTCCAAGTCCTTTGTTGTCTCTGACAGAATTACAATGTCATCGGCGAACCTCAAAGTTTTCATTTCTTCTCCATGAATTTTTCTTTTGTTTCCTTTACTGCTTACTCAATATACAGATTGAATAACATCAGTGAGAGGCTAAAACACTGTCTCACTCCCTTCCCAACCGCTGCTTCCCTTTCTCGACTCTTATAACTGCCATCTGGTTTCTGTACAAATTGTAAATAGCCTGTCGCTCCCTGTATTTTACCCCTGCCACCTTTAGAATTTGAAAGAGCGTATTCCAGTCAACATTGTCAAAAGCGTTCTCTAAGTCTACAAATGCTAGAAACGTATGTTTGCCTTTTCTTAATCTTTCTTCTAAGGTAAGTCGTAACGTTACTATTGCCTCAGGTGTTCCAACATTTCTACGGAATCCAAACTGATCTTCCCCGAGGCCCGCTTCTCCCAGTTTATCCATTTGTCTGTAAAGAACTCGTGTTAGTATTTTGCAGCTGTGACTTATTAAACTGATAGTTCGGTAATTTTCACATCTGTCAACACCTGCTTTCTTTGGGATTGGAATTATTATATTCTTCTTGAAGTCTGAGGGTATTTCGTCTGTCTCATACATCTTGCTCACCAGATGGTAGAGTTTTGTCATGACTGGCTCTCCCAAGGCCGTCAGTAGTTCTAATGGAATCTTGTCTACTCCCGGGGCCTTGTTTCGACTCAGGTCTTTCAGTGCTCTGTCAAACTCTTCACGCAGTATCTTATCTCCCATTTCGTCTTCATCTACATCCTTTTCCATTTCCATAATATTGTCCTCAAGTACAGTGTCCTTGTATAAACCCTCTATATACTCCCTCCCCCCCCCCCCCCCCCAATGAACCACCGTTGGTGGAGAGGCTCGCGTGCCTCTGCGATACAGATAGCCGTACCATAGGTGCAACCACAACGGAGGGGTATCTGTTGAGAGGCCAAACAAACGTGTGGTTCCTGAAGAGGGGCAGCAGCCTTTTCAGTAGTTGCAAGGGCAACAGTCTGGATGATTGACTGATCTGACCTTGTAACAATAACCAAAACGGCTTTGCTGTGCTGGTACTGCGAACGGCTGAAAGCAAGGGGAAACTACAGCTGTAATTTTTTCCGAGGGCACGCAGCTTTACTGTATGATTAAATTATGATGGCGTCCTCTCGGGTAAAATATTCCGGAGGTAAAATAGTCCCCCATTCGGATCTCTGGGCGGGGACTACACAAGAGGATGTCGTTATCAGGAGAAAGAAAACTGGCGTTCTACGGATCGGAGCATGGAATGTCAGATCCCTTAATCGGGCAGGTAGGTTAGAAAATTTAAAAAGGGGAATGGATAGGTTAAAGTTAGATGTAGTGGTAATTAGTGAAGTTCAGTGGCAGGAGGAACAAGACTTCTGGTCAGGTGACTATAGGGTTATAAACACAAAATCAAATAGGGGTAATGCAGGAGTAGGTTTAATAATAAATAGGAAAATAGGAATGCGGGTAAGCTACTACAAACGGCATAGTGAATGCATTATTGTGGCCAAGATAGACATAAAGCCCCCACCTACTACAGTAGTACAAGTTTATATGCCAACTAGCTCTGAGATGACGAAGAAATTGAAGAAATGTATGATGAGATAAAATAAATTATTCAGGTAGTGAAGGGAGACGAAAGTTTAATAGTCATGGGTGACTATTAGGGAGAGAAGGAAACATAGTAGGTGATTATGGATTGGGGCTAAGAAATGAAAGAGGAAGCCATCTGGTAGAATTTTGCACACAGCACAACTTAATCATAGCTAACACTTGGTTTAATAATCATGAAAGAAGGTTGTATACATGGAAGAACCCTGGAGAAACTAAAAGGTATCAGATAGATTATATAATGGTAAGACAGAGATTTAGGAACCAGGTTTTAAATTCTAAGACATTTCCAGGGGCAGATGTGGACTCTGACCACACTCTATTGGTTATGACCTGTAGATTAAAACTGAAGAAACTGCAAAAAGGTGAGAATTTAAGGAGATGGGACCTGGATAAACTAAAAGAACCAGAGGTTGTACAGAGTTTGAGGGAGAGCATAAGGGAACAATTGACTGCGATGGGGGAAAGAAATACAGTAGAAGAAGAATGGGTAGCTTTGAGGGATGAAGTAGTGAAGGCAGCAGAGGATGAAGTAGGTAATAAGACAAGAGCTAGTAGAAATCCTTGGGTAACCGAAGAAATATTGAATTTAATTGATGAAAGGAGAAAATATAAAAATGCAGTAAATGAAGCAGACAAAAAGGAATACAAATGTCTCAAAAATGAGATCAACAGGAAGTGCCAAATGGCTGAGCAGGGATGGCTAGATGACAATTGTAAGGATGTAGGAGCTTATCTCACTAGGGGTAAGATAGATACTGCCTACAGGAAAATTAGAGAGACCTTTGGAGATAAGAGAACCACTTGTATGAACATCAAGAGCTCAGATGGAAACCCAGTTCTAAGCAAAGAAGGGAAAGCAGAAAGGTGGAAGGAGTATATAGAGGGTCTTTACAAGGGCGATGCACTTGAGGACGATATTATGGAAATGGAAGAGGATGTAGATGAAGATGAAATGGGAGATATTGCATGAAGAGTTTGACAGAGCACTGAAAGACCCGAGTCGACAACATTCCATTGGAACTACTGACGGCCTTGGGAGAGCCAGTCATGACAAAACTCTACCATCTGGTGAGCAAGATGTACGAAACAGGCAAAATACCCTCAGACTTCAAGAAGAATATAATAATTCCAATCCCACAGAAAGCTGGTGTTGACAGATGTGAAAATGACCGAATAATCAGTTTAATAACCCACAGCTGCAAAATACTAAAACGAATTCTTTACAGACGAATGGAAAAACTAGTAGAAGCCAACCTCGGGGAAGATCAGTTTGGATTCCGTAGAAACATTGGAACACGTGACGCAATACTGACCCTACGACTTATCTTAGAAGAAAGATTAAGGAAAGGCAAACCTACATTTCTAGCATTTGTAGACTTAGAGAAAGCTTTTGACAATGTTGACTGGAATACTCTCTTTCAAATTCTAAAGGTGGCAGGGGTAAAATACAGGGAGCGAAAGGCTATTTACAATTTGTACAGAAAGCAGATGGCAGTTATGAGAGTCGAGGGACATGAAATGGGAGCAGTGGTTTGGAAGGGAGTGAGACAGGGTTGTAACCTCTCCGCGATATTATTCAATCTGTATATTGAGCAAGCAGTAAAGGAAACAAAAGACAAATCCAGAGTAGGTATTAAAATCCACGGAGAAGAAATAAAAACTCTGAGGTTTGCCGATGACATTGTAATTCTGTCAGAGACAGCAAGGGACTTGGAAGAGCAGTTGAATGGAATGGACAGTGTCTTGAAAGGAAGATATAAGATGAACATCAACAAAAGCAAAACGAGGATAATGGAATGTAGTCAAATTAAATTGGGTGATGCTGAGGGAATTAGATTAGGAAATGAGACACTTAAAGCAGTAAAGGAGTTTTGCTATTTGGGGAGCAAAATAACTGATGATGGTCGAAGTAGAGAGGATATAAAATGTAGACTGGCAATGGCAAGGAAAGCGTTTCTGAAGAAGAGAAATTTGTAAACATCGAGTGTAGATTTAAGTGTCAGGAAGTCATTTCTGAAAGTATTTGTATGGAATGTAGCAATGTATGGAAGTGAAAGATGGACGATAAATAGTTTGGACAAGAAGAGAATAGAAGCTTTCGAAATGTGGTGTTACAGAAGAATGCTGAAGATTAGATGGGCAGATCACACAACTAATGAGGAAGTATTGAATAGAATTGGGGAGAAGAGAAGTTTGTGGCACAACTTGACCAGAAGAAGGGATCGGTTGGTAGGACATTTTCTGAGGCATCAAGGGATCACCAATTTGGTATTTGAGGGCAGCATGGAGGGTAAAAATCATAGAGGGAGACCAAGAAACGAATACACTAAGCAGATTTAGAAGGATGTAGGTTGCAGTAGGTACTGGGAGATGAAGAAGCTTGCACAGGATAGAGTAGCATGGAGAGCTGCATCAAACCAGTCTCAGGACTGAAGACTGCAACAACAACATACTCCTTCCACCTATCTGCCTTCCCTTCTTTGCTTAGAACTGGGTTTCCATCTGAGCTCTTGATGTTCATACAAGTAGTTCTTTTCTCTCCAAAGGTCTCTTTAATTTTCCTGTAGGCAGTATATATCTTACCCCTAGTGAGATAAGCCTCTACATCCCTACATTTGTCCTCTAGCCATCCCTGCTTAGCCATTTTGCACTTCCTGTTGACCTCATTTTTGAGTCGTTTGTGTTCCTTTTTGCCTGCCTCATTTACTGCATTTTTATATTTTCTCCTTTCATCAATTAAATTCAATATTTCTTCTGTTACCCAAGGATTTCTACTAGCCCTCGTATTTTTACCTACTTGATCATCTGCTGCCTTCACTATTTCATCCCTCAGAGCTATCCATTCTTCTTCTATTGTATTTCTTTCCCCCATTCCTGTCAATTATTCCCTTATGCTCGCCCTGAAACTCTGTACAACCTCTTGTTTAGTCAGTTTATCCAGGTCCCATCACCTTAAATTATCACCTTTTTGTAGTTTCTTCAGTTTTAATCTGCAGCTCATAACCAATAGATTGTGGTCAGAGTCCACATTTGCCCCTGGAAATGTCTTACAATTTACAACCTGGTTCTTAAATCTCTGTCTTATCATTATATAATCTATCTGATACCTTTCAGAATCTCCAGGATTCTTCCATGTATACAACCTTCTTTTATGATTCTTGAACCAAGTGTTAGTATGATTAAGTTATGCTCTGTGCAAAATTCTACCAGATGGCGTCCTCTTTCCTTTCTTACCCCCAATCCATATTCACCTACTATATTTCCTTCTCTCCCTTTTCCTCCTCTCAAATTCCAGTCATCCATGACTATTATTAAATTTTCGTCTCCCTTTACTACCTGAATAATTTCTTTTATCTCATCATACATTTCATCAATTTCTTCATCATCTGCAGAGCTAGTTGGCATATAAACTTGTACTACTGTAGTAGGTGTGGGCTTTATGTCTATCTTGGCCACAATAATGCGTTCACTATGCTGTTTCTAGTAGCTTACCCGCACTCCTACTTTTTTATTCATTATTAAACCTACTCCTGTATTACCCCTATTTGATTTTGTGTTTATAACCCTGTATTCACCTGACCAAAAGTCTTGTTCCTCCTACCAACGAACTTCACTAATTACCACTATATCTAACTTTAACCTATCCATTTCCCTTTTTAAATTTTCTAACCTACCTGCCCGATTAAGGGATCTGACATTCCATGCTCCGATCCGTAGAACGCCAGTTTTCTTTCTCCTGATAACGATATCCTCTTGAGTAGTTCCCGCCCAGAGATCCGAATGGGGGACTATTTTACCTCCGGAATATTTTACCCAAGAGGACGCCATCATCATTTAATCATACAGTAAAGCTGCATGCCCTCGGGAGAAATTACGGCTGTAGTTTCCCCTTGCTTTCAGCCGTTCGCGGTGCCAGCACAGCAAGGCTGTTTTGGTTAATTTTACAAGGCCAGATCAGTCAATCATCCAGACTGTTGCACCCTGCAACTACTGAAAAGGCTGCTGCCCCACTTCAGGAACCAACATTAGCTCAGGATTTTTTTTTCCTATGCATAGCTTCATTTTATGACAATTCACAGCCTACATACATTTAGGAAATAGTTACAGTTTGAGTAAAGTCAGCAGCCAAACAATATTGATTACTAGGCACTGGAACAACCTGACTAATGCCATAAAATGGCTGGAGATGTGTTCCACAACTAATACAGTGAAAGTAGTGAAGGAATGAGACCACAGTAATGAAAATACTAAAGATGCTTACTTGTAAGCCAGTACACGTGGCCTTTTACTTCAGAAATGTCAAGTAAAGTACAGAAAAACTAAAAACTAGCACTCCATGCTCAGATAAGTCTTCTCTAATTTATGGCTCAGTTTAGAAGCAAATGTATACACTCAGTTACCAGACTGTCCAAAGCTATTTTATTTTAACTGACTACAGCCTTAAAAAGGTGCGGACTTACCTGCACCACCACTGATTCCTACACACCAGCCGCAGCTCCTACACAAAAAGGCAAGATTTGATATGATCTAATCAAATGCCACCATCAGTAGGTGAAAATCTATAGAATCTGCAGTCATACATGCACAACTATGTGTGTTAAGATTGAAGCTCATTCTGAGGAATGCAAACCCCTCAAATTAATGACACCAACATAGAAATTCCTGAAAGTTTTTCCTTGTGTTAATTTAACTGACTTCTAAAATTTAGTTTAAAAAAGTACACGTAGAAGGTTTCAAATTTACAGAAAAGACCATTAGCAAGAGGAGATAAGCTACAGCATGGTGTTACTTCTACTAAGCTATCTCAAACTGGTCTCAGTTTTCTTACTGATTGATTGTGGGTAATGTGACAGGGCTCTTAGTTATGTTTCTTTTAATCTCATTCTGCTTATCATAGTTTGAAAACACACAATCCCAAAATGCTGGAAAGCAAATAATGCTAACCCCAAGCAGTTAATCCAACGAAGACTTTAATAAAAATTGATGAAAACAAAGTCCACAAACATCATTAATTTAAAAAGAGGCTTTTAATCCTGATTTGATAGCCATTTATGAACTTAAGAATGAGGCAAACACTGAGTTCTGTAAAGCACTTATTTCTACACAAAAATGGTTTGCAAAAGGAAAACAACAATCGGACAGAGCCATATATGAAAGACACCTAACAAGCTAGCTCTTGGATCTAAGAAAGAAGTGATGAAGTAAATTCGATTACTCAAAGACTAAATAGAGAAGTCATGCAGGGTACAAGGTAATATGCACCCTACTATTACCCACACTTCACTCCTACACACCGTCCTACTATCAATACTAACTAACTATCCCACGAAAGAGTCATATGAGACATGAGTGATGACATATTGGCTAATGCAGCCCCTGTCCTTTCCATATCAGCATGGCACCCATCAAGTCGGCGGTGGGGACGAATGAAAACGAAATCAAATGTTCAAATGTGTGTGAATTTGTAAGGGGCCAAACTGGAAAGGTCATCAGTTCCTAGACTTACACACAACTTAAACTAACTTACGCTAAAGACAGCACACACACCCATGCCCAAGGGAGGACTCGAACCTATGGAGGGAGGGTCCGCGCAATTAATGAAATGGCACCTCTAACTGCATGACCACTCCGCACAGCAATGAAAACTAATAGAGGCTATTTTAAGGACACACGAGATACTATATTAAGGGCACACAATACACTATTATGGAACAAGTTCTGGAACACAAGAACCATTTCTGCACCAGGGAGGTGATCTTGATTCTCTCTCTCTCTCTCTCTCTCTCTCTCTCTCTCTCTCTCTCTCTCTCTCTCTCTACACTATGAATTGTGTTTCCACCACATCCCAATATTACACTAATTATTTCTGTTACTATGTACTCCTCAAGATCATTTTTATTTCTCTTGTGCTTGCGCGCACCCACCCGCACGCACACAATATGCAGGTGTAAAAAACGCACTGTACCATGCAGAGTGTGGCATTACATTCTATCTGGTGTACATTTGGAAAAACAACTGAGTCAAGATGCCACTGATGGCTGTTGCATTTCATTAATGGTAATCAATCCAGAATAACATTACATTAATGTATTATCTACAGGACAGACAACTATTGCTTCATTAACACCAAGCTGTAATTATAGCACATTTTATTTAGCCTTATTATATATCTGATTCTCATAAATAAGTTTTGCATTGAAGAAGAAATGATTAAATATTTGTTAAGATAACAAAAACCTAATTTTTCAGGGAAATACATAACACAGTAACAAGCATTAAAATTTAACAAACCAAGAAATAATGAGTGACAAGTTAAGCATTCATAACACGAATCATTAATTACAGTAGCAAACCATAAATCACATTTACTTTTGTTCCAGTTTATTCCTCAATCAAAAAAATGGCACACTCCAACATAGTTACCGAGATGCTTTTCCCTCGCAACCACCGACATATCTACACAAACACTGTTCTCATGTTCGAATTGTCAACCCTTGAGATATCTTTTGCACTACACAATAATCTCGGATCATCTGATGCCTGCCTAACCGGACTAGGACGCTGTTTCCACAGCAACTATTGATGCACTTTAGTAACACTGTTATTACAGAAATGTCGGTGTGATTCCGCCATAGCACAGTTATTTTCCATGGCACTGACACCATAAGAGAGCAAAATTAACCGTATTTCTATGGCATCACATAACCGTAACATACGACGTATCTCCCCCTAGTACAATCTTTTTCAGCACCACTAACATCCACAGCGGAACAGGATGACAATTCCATGGTAACCCTTGATTATCCACATAAATGCTGGGGCAACGACAATCTTTGGTGCCTGACAATATATCTTCACACAGTCTGAAGATGACTTTTTCATAGAGTCAAAACCGGTCACTCACTGCAATAAAAAAATATTTTATCAAGATTGTGATCAAGACTGTTTTAACTTTTTCCTCAGCAAAGCCACCAAACAGTATAATTTTGGATTTCGAACCTAGTTGGATCATTCCATTTTTTGTGTGCAAATGGAATCATCGACTTGGCTGGATACTTGAAAACATATCCTAAGTCACATTATTATTGCTCTAAAGTAGCTATCACATACATCTACATCTACATTCATATTCCGCAAGCCACCCAATGGTGTGTGGCGGAGGGCACTTTACATGCCACTGTCATTACCTCCCTTTTCTGTTCCAGTCGCATATGGTTCGCGGGAAGAACGACTGTCTGAAAGCCTCCGTGCACACTCGAATCTCTCTAATTTTACATTCGTGATCTCCACGGGAGGTATAAGTAGGGGGAAGCAGTATATTCGATACCTCATCCAGAAACGCACCCTCTTGAAACCTGGCGAGCAAGCTACACCGCGATGCAGAGCGCCTCTCTTGCAGAGTATGCCACTTGAGTTTGCTAAACATCTCCGTAACGCTATCACGGTTACCAAATAACCCTGTGACGAAACGCGCCGCTCTTCTTTGGACCTTCTCTATCTCCTCCATCAACCCAATCTGGTACGGATCCCACACTGATGAGCATTCAGTTGAAATGAATAAAATGGATCAACCTGCTTCATCACAGACAAATCATCAGCCCCTCAGCTACAAGGTGGTAGTAATGTCATCTTGGACATGAAAATGTATCCACAGAACAAATCTTTAATTTTGAACATAAGGAGTGATTAAGAATACTACGAGGTGCTATCCAAAATTTTCAGGACTGGTGATGCCAACTGTTGAAAACCTTTCCTTTGGACTAATGGTCACCATTACCCTCAAAGTAGTTCCCATCTGCACATACACACTGATCCCAACACTTCTGCCACTGGTCAAACATTTTCTGGAAGTCCTGTTCTTTGAGGGTGTTTATCATCGCCAGCGATGCTTCTTTAACCCTCTCTAGTGTTGAACTAATGGCCTTCCAACTTGAGTTTCAGTTTTGGGAACAGTGCGAAGTCACAAGGTGCCACATCTGGCAAGTATGTCGGGTGGGGTACAGCTGCCAAGTTGTTTTTTGCCAAAGAGATCCTGGTGAGCAAGGATGTGTGACAGGGCACATTGTCATGATGCAGCAGCCAGTTCCCTTGATGCCAAGGTTCGGGCCATTGTCACCGCACATTTTCATGGAGCCATCGCAAAACGTCACAGTAGTATGCGGAATTCACTGTTTGGTTGGGTGGGACGAATTCTTTGTGCACAATTCCCCTGGTATCAAAGAAAATTATGAACATGCTCTTCACTTTGCTCTTCATCCGTCTCGCGTTTTTGGGTCTTGGAGAGCCCGGGCTCTTCCACTTGGACGATTGTTGCTTTGTCTATGGGTCAAAACCATAAATGCAGCTCTTTTCGCTGGTGATAACCCGTTCCATGAAGGTTGGATCATCAGATGCGGTCGACGAATTTGATACACACGCACTGATCTGTTCATGGAGCCATTGTAAAATCGCCATACACCGAACACACAGTATGACAGGAATCACTGTGGACACGCAACATGTCCTACCAACTGAATGCCACTCCGCACACTGACTCATCAGATATGCAGCTCTGGGCCACCTTGCTGTGCAAAGATCTACTACTACTACTTTCCAGATGGCAGCACCAGTCCTGAAAAATTTTGGAACTACTCGTGGTAGTATTGAACCTTTTACTACAGCATCATCAAATGATTTTTTTTAACTCTTCTCTTTCTCTCTGCATTACATGTGAAGTGAAGGTTCTCTAAATTTCTTATGCTTCTAATGTCTGTAATTCTGAATATTCTCCATTTGTGTATGTAAACAGCAGAACATACGTTCTGGTTGTACACTGGTATTTGTAGTAGAAGTGCTTTCAATACTAAGTGTTGTGCTTGACTGAAGACCCTGCATTCGGATTTGGAGTTGAATGTGGTTTCGACACAACACTACTTTGAGGTGCCAGGTATGTCAGTATATCTATCTCACTGGGGCTCCAATTACAATGTAAAACCCATCACCTAGACAAACAGAAACCAGAACACAAGCAGCACAGTATTCCCGAAGTTCGTATATTCAGGAAACCAGTGCATTCCAACACAGCAAAAAATTCAGCCGCATATCAGGCATCCATTAATGTTTTCAGGATACAGTGATCAGGGCATAGTGAAATGACAAAGGATTCAACTGAGTCATCAAATTCAATAGTTGGGATTACTTGATGTTTTTGGCAAATGTGTACTTTTAATTGCCTGGCACAGCCCAGCAGTGGTTCACGAACAACAAAGAGAAGCTCAATATGTAGGACAAATTCCAGCCAAACTGAAGACACCATTTGGTGATGACTAACAGAAACTCTACTTAACAGAAGAACAACTGAAGAACAGAGCCCATCATGGAAAAGGATGCAGTGTTATCCACAGAAGGTTTTAGCCCTATTTCAGATTGTGAGGCCAAACATGACAGACACTGATAAAATATCACACTTGAGGAGAAGAGCGGAGAAGAGATGTACCAAGCTCTTCTGGCCAAGACTCTCACAACAACCAAGGAAATCATGAAGAGCTACCAGCGCATGGAAGAAATACAACAGAAAAGTGTTGGGTGAAAGAAGTCACAAGCAGTCAGACTGTGGAAGATCAGTGCTCCAGGCTAATGAAGCTATTTCAACAAACTTGCTTAACAGAGACTGCTCTAAGCAGTAGTTTGCCATTGAAGAAACTGTTATCGTGTCTTCATCAACAAGACATGCTCCAGTTGACATCCGAGAAGCAATGTTACACTGCGAAGCTTTCATCAAATGAAAGCTACTCAGGTTCACAAAAGAAATATACATACCAGAGGTGACCATCAGCATTGTTAAGTGGTCAAGGAGAGTTTTGGTTCACTAACTCTAACAAGCACACATGACTGGTCCTAAAGGTATGCGAGAACAAAACCTGTCCGGAAAATGCAGTTTAGTGTCATCAATAAAAAATCATTCTTCGGCACCATTAAGCCAACACTGGGGAAGGAGCTACTATGGAACTGCCAACAGGATCTCACCTAGCCAAGGAACAATAACAGTGATCAAGAACCATTCTGCATCAATTTTTGGATGCTTTTAGGATGCAGGAGGTTAGGATGAATAAACAATTCCCATACATATTTAGTAGTTGGGAAGCATTGTCAGTTTTGCTACTGTTCTATGTTCTGAAATATTCAATCTCTGTGTAAATAACAGCATGTTCCATCCAGAAGTTCAATTCTGATCTGACAGTAGGCTGATGTCCATAATAAACATGCTTTTTGAATCTGATTTAGGGTTTGGACTTGATCGCAGTTTTGGTATGACAGCATTATACCATAAAAAAGTAAAGAACAGGCTTTTCAAATTAATTATAAAATATCACCAGCCTGGAGGAGGAAGGAACAGCTATATGGAAATTTACTAGCTGTACTATGCATGCAGAAGTTCAGCAGGCAACAATAAGTCAGTGGCTTATTATCATGAAAAGACTTCCAGTATAAGCATTCTTTATATAACAAACCTCTCCATATAAAACTGTGACTTTGGCTGCCATATGACAATAAAATTGGAGAATTATAGAAAAAGATGATCCCAACTTCCTTAACAAGTAATTTCAGTGCTATAAAGAATCTGAATGACTCTCATGATGCCAATTCTTAATTTATTTCATTTTACATTATGTTATGGCTTCTGGCCCTAAAAGACTTTATTCGAGCTGAAAATAGCCATGGACATCAGTAAATTATACCCAAAGGCTAAACTGGTAAATGTAATCAGACATTCAATAATTACCTTTGTTGGTGAATAATGCAACCAGTCACAAAGACTTTTAAATGCCTCATTTCAAAGCCATGACCAGTTTTAATTGGAAATCACATCTGCAAAGCTCACACAAACATTAAGAATATTATGAAATGTGGCACTGTTACTTATTTACACCATGTGTGTTGTTTGCAGTGCAACTGCTTATACATCACCCTGGAAAGCAGTAAGAACCATAATAAAACAAATTGCCATCCACTGGAACATACTGTATGAGCAGACGAAGTGCTGCTGACCAAAACATCAATGTAAATGGAAATATTAGCCATCTGAAGATGAGCATGGTAGCACAAAACTAATTATGCCAATGAAATAAAACATTTTAAAAATATTTGTGGCCGGTTACTTTATTCACCAACTATCATTAATGGCTGTGGAGTTCACACGACCCACCATGGATACAATGAAATTACCATCTGATCAAACGAACTTCCTGAAGGGCACTTTGCAGGTATATATCCATATAAGGAGTAGACATTCAGCATCATCTGCATCACTACTCTGCAATTCACAATTACATGCCTACCAGGGGCTCATCAAACTACCTTCACACTATTACAGTACAGCTCCACTCTCAAAAAGTGTGCAGAAAAAACAAACACTTAAATCTTCCTGTGCGAGCTCCAATTTCCCTTATTTTATTACAATGATCATTTCTCCCTATGTAGATGGGTGACAACAAAATATTTTGACACTCAGAGCAGAAAATTTGTGACTGGACTTGCATGACAAGATCCTGCCTGCCTCTGCTTCAATGGCTGCCACCCCAATTCAACTATCATATCCATGGCACCCTCTTCCCTGTTTCATAACAATATACAATGAGCAGCCCGTCTCTGAACTTTTTCTATGTCCCCCTTATCTGATGTGACTCTCACACTATATAGTAATACTCTAGAAAAGAATGGTCAAGCATAGAGAAAGAAGTCTCTTTAATACACCTGTCACACCTTCTAAGTGTTCTGCCAATAAAATGTAGTCTTTGGCCCATTCCAATTTAAGTTATTCATAATTGTAATCCCTAAGAATTTAGTTGAATTCAAGGCCTTTAGATATGTGCGATTTATCGTGTAACCGAAATTTAGCAGATTCCTTTTAGTACTTATATGGCTAACTTAACACTTTTCATTACTGAGAGTCAGTTGCCACCTTTCACACCACACAGATATCTTGTATAAATGATTTTGCCACTGGTTTTGAACATTAGAGGCTTTATGTGACAGTAAATGACAGTATCATCTGCAAACAATCTAAGAGGGCTGCTCAGACTATCTCCTAGATCATTTATGTAGATCAGGAACAGCAGAGGGCCTAAACACTTCCTTGAGGAACACCAGATATCAATTTTATTTTACTCAATGACTTTGTCAGTTACTACAAACTGTGGCCTTTCTGACACAAAATTATGAATCCAGTTGCACAACTGAAAATTTAGTAGTATGGAATCAATCTGAAATCCCCTGTTGATGACACTCATTACTTCAAGTAAATAAAGAGTAGTTGTGTTTGGCAAGAATGATATTTTCTGAATCTGCACTGGATATCTGTCAATAAATCATTATCTTTGAGGTAATTCATAAGGTTCAAACACAGTATGTGTTCCAAAATCCTACTGCACACAGATATTAGTGATTCAGTGGATTACTCCTATTTCCTTTCTATGGTACTGGTGTGATCTGTGCAACTTTCCAGCCTAGCAATTGGGCAAGCTTTCAGAGCCAGTGGCTCCTCCTTCCGGCAGAAGGGTTGAAGGGGAAGGAAGAGCCGTTTGTACATATTGATAGGTATTGAACTATTGTTTCAGCATGTTATGAAAAGACAGTGACTGGTGTACTTTCTGGACTGGAGGGCTTGCCTTCATTAAATGATTTAGCCTGCTGCGCTACACCGATGATATCTACTTCCAAGTTGCTCATGTTAGCAGTTGTTCTTGATCCGAATTTTGGAATATTGCATCGCCTTCTTTAGTGAAGGAATTTTGGAAAACCTTGTTTAGTAACTCTGCTTAGTGACACTGTCATCAGTGACATTACCATTGCTATCCTACAGTGATGGTATTGATTACGTGTTGGCACTGGTGTACTCTCCATACTACCAGAACCCCGTCAGATTTTCTGCCAGTGTCTGAGAAAGTGTTTCATTATGGAAACTGTTAAAAGCAACTCACATTGAAGTTCATGCTAAGTTTCAAGCTTCAGTAAAACTTCATCAATCTTGGGATTTTTCATTCTTTAAAATTTCATTGCTTCTGCAACAGTGTTCTGACCTGTTTTGTGTGCCATAAGAGACCATTAGCACCTCTTATTAATGTATTCCATATATCTCTCTCAATTGTCATTAATACTATTTCTTTGAATTTAAACCACAACTGGTCTATGCTTACACAGATCTGAAGGCGTAGAGACATCTCTTAGAAGGGCCTTTCTTTTCTTTTTTTAGTAGATCTGTTTTGTGTAATTTTTGGTGGATTTGGATATTATGGTATTCAGTTTTGCTACAACCGCCTTGTGGTCACTAATCCCTATATCCGTCATGATGCTCCCATATGCTCGGGATCATTCGTTGCTAAGAGGTCAAGCATGTTTTTGCAACCATTTACACTTCAAGTGGGCCCCTCAACTAATTGTATAAAATGATTTTCTGAGAAAGCATTCATTATGATTTTGGATAACATTTTATGCCTACCATGGACTTAAAACATGTATTTTTGTCAACATATCGAGGATAGACTGAAGTCACCACCAACTATAATTGAATTAGTGGGGTACCTGTTTGTGATGAGACTCAAATTTTCTTTGAACTGTTCAGTGTTCAGCAACTGTATCGTATCAGTGGGGGGAGGGGGAGGGTAAAAGGAACCAACTAATAATTTATTCTGGTTACGAAGTATAACCTCTACTCATACTAACTCATAGGAACCATCTACTTCAGTTTTACTACATTTAAGTAAACTAATTCCAACAGCAATAAACACTCCCACTACCAACTGTATAGAATGTGTGCTTTCTGAACACTGTAAGGCCTTTTGTAAAAAATTCAGATGAAATTATCTCTGGCTCTAGCCACCTTACAGCACCTATGACAATTTGAGCTTCAGTGCTTTCTTTTAACACTTGGAACTCTGGTTCTTCCCCAAGACAGTTACACAGTCACAACAATTTACAACTACAACACTGATTGTTGTTAGGTCTACCCTTGCTCTGTGTTAGCCTTGCACCCTTCTGTAGTTTCCCTAGACCATCAAACCTTAAAAAAACTGTGAAGTCCCCAGAATACAAGCCCACTTCAGTGAAGTAATGCACATTGGAATTCAAATTGAGGCATCAAATCTGCTGCTACCATCTGTCCCCTATCAAATGACATTATTTAGCTAGAATTAACCCCTTCCTCCTTTCCTTTCATTTTATGCTTCTGTTTAGTTTCTACTTTCCCTGCCTATATTCCTAAGACAAGTTGCTTGGCTCTTTTGGCTGACTTACTGAATGGGTAGTAAAATAATTGTGCTCTATATTTTTCTTCACTGAAAGCTGTTACAAAGGGCAATTGCCAAAAAAGGATGTACAATGGTTAAAACACAGAACTCATAGTTGGGAGGCAAATGTGAATGGGGGCAGCAGGGGGAGCAAGAAGAGGAAGAGGAGGAGGATTAAATCCCTATCAGGACGCTCTAATGGTTTCCCTTAATCAGTTAAGGTGAATAGTAGGTTGGTTACTTTGAAACTGACAAATCCAACTTTCTGCACTTTAGTTGTCCACTCAGAGTGAGTTGTAATTCTAGTAATCTCTATGTCCACAACGTGTATTACACCTACATTTATACTCTCGTTTTTAACAAAATAATTTAATTGGATAGATAACAAATCTACTCCCCTAGCTGCAGCAGAACACACATATAAAAAAAAGGTTGAAATTGGGCAAGCTTTCAAAGCCAGTGGCTCCTTCTTCAGGCAGAAGGGTTGATGGGGAAGGAAAGGGGGTGAAGTAAAAGGACTGGAGAGGTCTAGGAAAAAGGGTAGATTTCAGGAAACTCATCTTGAACTACTGGTCAGAGAAGACTTAATGCACGGGATGAGAAGGAAAGACTGATTGTCGGGGACTGCATAGATGGAATTTGAAGACCTGAGAGCTTATAGGTGGAAGACAGTGTAATATGAATACAGAGATTACTGCCATGAGTTAATAAGAGTGAAAAGCTATGTGCATTATATGTAACAGAGATGGGAGGGGCAGTTAAAAACAGATGGGTAAGACAATGAAAGATGTAGAAAATGAAAACAGAGTGAAGAAAAGAGTAGTTACTATGAGGAAATGCTGAGACGTAGGCCAGGCAGATGGCAAGAACCAAGCACACGTAGTAGCACTAGTTACCACTTGCAGAGTTGTGAGAAACTGGGGTCTGGGGAACGAATCCAAATGGCGTGTATGGTGAACATGGAGCCAAGGCTACGAATGTCATGTTGTAGAGCATGCTCTGCAACAGCATATTGCATGTTGCCAGTGTACACCCCCTGCCTTTACCTAGTCACCCCAATTGATAATTTGGTGGTAGTCATGCCAATGTAAAAGGCTGAACAGTGTTTACAAAACAGCTGGTACATGTCGTGTCATTTCACAGGTGGATCTCCCTTTGATACTATACATTTTGCCAGTTACATGACTGTTATAGGTGGTGGTAGGGCAAGACTTGCAGCAGGGATGGTTACAGGGGTAGGAGCCATAAGGCAGGGAGATGGGTGCAGGAAGCACATAGAGTCTGACAAGAATATTATGGTGATTAGGAGGGCAATGAAAAGCTATTCTTGGGGTAGTGTGGCAAAATCTCACTAGGGCACGATTTTAGGAAGTCATGGCCATGTTGAAGTAGCTGACTAATACATTCCAGACCAGGATAATACTGAGTGACTAGTGGTGTGCTCTGAAGCTGGTTTTTGGAGGGATCAACAGCACCAGGATTGGCTGTGATGGCCCAGGAAATCTGCTTTTGAAGTAACCTGGTGGGGTAAGTATGCACAGTGAAGGCTGAGTTGAAACGGTATTCTAATACTGTAAAGGGTCTGCAACCAAACAAATACGTTTGTCTCAAATGCCAAGGCAACTGTCAAAATGCAAGTACTGTTGTTTGTTGGTAGGTTTAATGTGGACAGAAGTGTGTAGCTGGCCTTTAGTGAGGATGAGATCAACATCGAGGAAAGTGGCATGGGATTCAAAATAGGACCATGTGAAACTTAATTGGGAGAAGGTATTCAGAGATGACAGGAATTTTAAAAGGTTGGCCTCACCATGGGTCATCAATGTACCTAAACCGAACCAGGGGCTGAAGACATATGGATCCCAAGGAAGACCCTCCAAGCGACCCATGAAAAAGTTGGCATAGGAAGGAATCATCCTGGCTCCCATGGTCATACCCCTGATATAAGGGTATGTCTGCCCCTTAAGGTGAAGTTTTTGGTAAGAATTGCCCCACCAACCTCATTCAAACGCAGATTTCCCAGACCATCACATCCAATCCTGGTACTGCTGATCCCTCCAAAAAACAACTTTGGAGCACACCACTAGTCACTCAGTATTAACCTGGTCTGGAATGTATTAATCAGCTAATTCGAGATGGCCATGACTTCCTAAAATCGTGCCCTGAAATGAGAACCCCTGTAATTACCCCACTGCAAGACCTGCCATATGCACCCTCCTACCACTACCTATAGCAGCCCTGTAGCTGGCAAAACATATACTATCAAAGGAAGAGCCACCTGTGAAACATGTCACGTACCAACTGATGTGTAAACACTGTTCAGCCTTTTACATTGGCATGACTACTGTCAAATTATCAATTAGGGTGAATAGGTAAAGGCAGAGGATGTATACTGGCAACATGCAATATTCCGTTGCAGAACATGCTCCACAACATGACATTCGTGACCTCGGCGCCAGGTTCACCACACACGCCATCTGGATTCTTCCCCCAGTCACCAGTTTCTCACAACTCTGCAGATGGAACTAGCGCTACAACATGTGCTTGGTTCTTGCCACCCACCTGGTCTTAACTTATGTTATTTCTTGCATCTCAGCATTCACAGTAACTACTCTTTCCTTCACTTCGTTTTCATTATCTACATCTTTCATTATCTGACACATTTAATTTTAACCAGTACCTCACACCTCTGTTACATATCATGCACATAGCTTTTCACTCTTATTAACTCCTGCATGATGTTGAAGCAGTAATCTCAGGTCTTCAAATCCCATCTGATGCAGTCCCCAATATTCAGTCTTTCCTTCTTGTCCCGTGCAGTAAGCCTCCCCTGACTCGCCATTCTGGGTGACTTTCCCAAAATCTACCCCTTTTTTCCTAGGCCTCTCCAGTCCTCTTTCTTCACCCCTCTTCCTTCCCCTTCAACCCTTCTGCCAGAAGCAGCCACTGGCTCCAAAAGCTTGCCTAATTACAACCTTTGTGTTCTCCCGCTACATGGTGAATAGAATCCTTATCTATCCAATTAAATTCTGCTAAATATGCTATGCAAGACACAGGATGGTATATGATGGAGGATAACTCATACCACTACTAAATATTCCCTTTTCTGCTCCACTCAGAACTGGATTCTGCAAATAATTTGCAAGCTCTGCTTGCACCACATACGCAGGGCCAGCAGTCTTCACCACTTCCACCAGCCACTCGTATGAATGGACAATGGTCTCACAACCCAAGAGACAGGCGTCTTGTTGCAGACAGGAGACACAATTTGCAAATGACTGCATCCTGCACCCTCTATAGCCACATGCAAGACCTCCTCTACATCTTGGTTGAGGCCCCTGTCATATGTATCAAGCAAACACTGGTGTTCTTTCCAGCACTAGATGCTATTTTCCTAAGGGACTTCATAACACACCTAATACTGGAGCTCCTGATAACTAGTAAATCCCTTGCCCCAATGAGCCTGCTCAGACCCTGCTGAAGGAGTGGCCACTTGCCCATTCACAGGGTGAATAGGCAAGGCTAGGCGGCCAGTCCCCAAGTTGACAATCTGCCTCAAGCAACACGAACTTTACTAGTCCTTCCTAAGACTATAAATCCCTACTCCCTCTCTCCATTTGTCTCTCTTGTCCAAGGTTTACTTCGAATGCTCTTCAAGTAAAAAATTTTGGCCTTTTACATGTCCACTTATACACATAAAGGATACTGATGAGTAGGTGTTCTACTATCTTTTTTAAGGAAAACCACATTTGATGACAAACATTTCTTTTTTAATTGCAATCACAAGAGTTTTAAGTTTCCCAGGAAGTTTTCATGGATTTCAGACTTAGCATCTCATTTGTGAGCTCAGTACTGTTTGCATGGATCCTGACCAAAAGCTGTGGCTACACTGTACAGTTATAGCACCTGATATGAATTTTCTGTATCTGTGTTGCTATTGTCTTTAGCCCACTAGAGTGTAAGAAATGTATTCTTCTGCACACAACAGTTTTTAATAAAGTAAGTAATTACCTAAAAGCATACCTGAATTTAAACCTTGGGTCAAGGTACTCTTTGATTTAAGTTATTGGCAGGTGTCTAAAAACTATAAACAACATGATGTCACGATATACTTACTTGAGAAAGATATATTTTGTGCAGTTTCCACTGTTTGTCCAATGCATTCACGGTCACATCACTCCCCTTTCCCTCAGTGAACAAGGTCTTGTGAATGTATTTTGGGGTACACATCAGCTTTTTCCTGGAAATGTAAAAGATGTTACCGTTAATTCAAATGATAGTCACGGCTGCTATAGTTGGTAATGAAAGTCGGAGCAGCTCTCGACGGGTCATGGAGCAGGAGACAAAAAAGAAAACTTTTCATGATGTAATAAATGGGAGTACTCTCACAGTTATCAGGAACTACACTTCCTCTTTTGTTTTACCTCAGTGTCTTTGAACTAACAACAAAAATGCACATTTTGGTTCCTTAAACGTCCTAGTGCTCTACCTGGCAGTCAACTTTATTAAAACTTGAGTGTTTTTATAAAAAATGGCTTACATTAAAAGCCAGTTACAAGAGTCTCATGACTGAATTAGTGACACTGTGAAGCAAGACTTTATCACATGGTGAGTAGGTTGCAATCATAAGCAAATGTCATTAATGGAATGTAACTAATATGTATGAAATGTGGCATTCCATTCCTCTTTCTATGTCAAACTAAAATAAAAACTCTTGGTTCCAACAATTACCTGTATTACCTTCAGTAGGACAACTAATTGTTTTAATTGCTTCTGTTATGGCCTTTTAGTAATGAGTAAACAGAATGTGATTGGTTGACCCACATCTTTGTGACATCACACTGCCATAAATTATGTCAATGTTGGCAATTGGGGGACACTAGCAGTACCACCACTTCCTTTGGAATATAAACTCAGCAAACTTCTCTATAGTCCCTCGACATCATGAGCCCTCTTCCGTGGATGACTAAGATTATAGCCATTGTTCCAGTTAATATTGCTACTGCAAATTCTAATTTCTACAGTCTCTTTGACAACAGGTCTCAGTAAGTTGATGCATGAGACAAGATGTCTACTTCATTTAACAAAACTTTTTGAGCTAGATTTTTCCAGAGCTTGATTTTTAACATGCTATTTGTATTCTTTTAAGGGGTCGGAAACTATATGGATTGACTGGTATAAGTGATCTTCCACTGAAAAAGTATTTTATAAATTATATGGATCCAGATGCCAAGACTGTCATTAATTTGACACAGCATCTTTTCACTTTCTTGGATGATGGGAAAATAGGTTATATACTGTATCTCCAGTGTCACGTAAAAAATCAGACACAATGGATAGAAACATCTTGCACATTATAAGAGCATATCTTTCAAATATACCTTCTGACAGACATACAATTCAGGTTGTATATACTGTTGTTGCAGACCATTTTGGACAAACAACTCAACTGCAAGACAGTATAAAAGACTAGGATAGCATAGCGGCTCAATTTAAATAAACTAAAATTGGTAATCTTATAACAGCAGAAAAATGAGATCATGTTTATAAAGAAGGCAGTGTAGAAAATAGCCGGGAAACCTTCTGTGATATATTAAGGATGTCATATAAATGTAGCTTGTACAAAAGTATGCAGAACCATTAGCGGCAAACCAAACAAGAAATGGATCATCATAGAAGTTAAAAAAACAAGAAGTGACCTGAAAGCTTACAGGAACAAGAAGAAAGCACACCATAGAATGACAACAGAAGTATAAGTTAGTCATCAAAAACTAAAAGTACAAACTTCCTCTAACACCTGTAAAACATTTTGGACCTATATAAAGGAGAACAGAAAAGATACAAATACAACATTGATGAGGGGGTGGAAAGAACTGACAGATCCACAATAAGTGTGTAATAGTTTCAATCAACAACTTTTAAAACAAAACATAGCAGTAATAAAAAGCATAGAAAGCAGCAAAGAGGTTACTGAAGAGTATATACCTATTCCTTACAGATTAATTGGAAGTTTCAAAAACAATTAGAGCACTGACACATAAAAATACAAAGGGTCTGGATGGCATATCAGCAAATATGGGAAAATGCTGTGCTAAATATCAAAGTAGTTTTTCCAAAAAGCATAAAAATTAGGAAGGTAGTGCCACTAATTAAAGTCACTGATAAAGGATAGCCATAAGGTACTGTCAGTGTTTGAAGCAGGTGTAAAGGAGATACAGGAAATTATAGAGCCGTAACTATAACAACTATTCTATCTAAAATAGTACAAACAGTGATCAAAGATAGAATGGTAAACTTCATATAGAAGCAACATATCTTCCTTGAAGCACAAGATGGGTCCACAAAGGAAAGACCTACAAAAAATGCAGTGGAAAAGTTCGTAACATGCACAGTTGAGGTGCTGGATGATATGAAGACAGTATCTCTGTGTACTTAGAAGTTTCCAACTCTTCTGACTGTGTCACAGACTCCTTTTAGAGAAACTGCACTGCTATGGCAATTAGATGAAAAGCTGCAGATATTATAGAAACCTTCACTGAAAACAGAGTGCACTACAATAAAACATAAAGCCAGAAACACAGAGAAAAATGTTTACTTCGATTTTCTGGAAGTGAAATACAAAGCAGCACAGGGTTAAGTAATAAGACTTCTACTCTTTATTTTGTATATAAATGAGAAACTAGTTATGTACGCCAACAACGCAGTTTTACTAGTGTGTAGTGAGTCAGGTACTTTCAAGCAAATAATCTATTCCAAAATATATAGGCCCTACATACAAAATTTCAAACAAACAGAAATTACAGTTTAAGATGATTTTATACTGAGCAGTGCAGACAAAGACCTATAAGAAGTGGGTTTTGGGAATGAGGCTATACTAATATGGAGAGGAGCAACAGATACATACATATAATCAGAGAACTTTAGTACTTGAAAAGAAAACCACAGATTCATAGCAAAACTAACACCATGGGAATCATGCACAATCAATTTACAGATTCTGAAAAACAAACTGTACCAATTATGCGCATATATGAGACATTACTTCTTTTAACCGTAAATGGTACAAATGCCTGTAAATACTTCTTTTAATGGTAAATGGAACACCACCTCTAAACAGAGGTTTTCTTGACAACACAAGAGCTAGAGAAACTTATCATATCTGCAGCAGAGGGCTGAAAGTAACAGATAGGAACCCCGGAAATGCAGGAAGCTTGATTTATAACTGACTGCCAATTGGCATAAATGGACTGCACACTTCCAAACGAAAACTGAAAGAACATCTTATCTGTGGATGTTGGTATAAAGCAAAGGCAAATCCTAAGAGAGAAGATAAATTCAAAGTTGGAAACAGTGCAAAACACTTCTTCGTCAAGTGGAAACCAACTTCCTGAAGATAGAGAAAAGAAAAGTCCGGCATACTGCCGAAAATACAGAAGAAGTGGAAAATTGTGTTTCTAATTCTGTGTATTAGTGCAAATCCAGTTTAAAAATGTTTTTTAGTTTATATAAATATAAAAATAAAAGAGGATGTCATCATCAGGAGAACTAGAACTGCCATCCTAGGGATCAGAGCAGAATCTTATGTCCCTTAATCGGGGAGGTAGGTTAGAAAATTTGAAAAAGGAAATAGATAAGTTGAAGTTAGATATACTGGTAATTAATTAAGTTTGGTTCAGGAGAAATAGGACTTCTGATGAGGTGAATACAGGGTTAAAAATACAAATTCAAATAGAGGTAATTTATTATATATTTATAAGACAGAGATTTCAGAACCAGATTTTAAACTTTAAGATGCTTCTAGGAGCCTGTGGACTCTGACCATAGTTTATTGGTTATGACCTGCCGAATAATACTGAAGAAATTGCAAAAAAGGTTGGAAATTTAGGGTATGGGGCCTGGATAAATTGAAGGAGCCTGAGGTTGTGTATGAGCTGAATGGTATAAAGAGGGTCTGTACAAGAGAGGCGAACTTGCACACAACATTGTAGAAATTGAATAGAACTTAGTTGAAGATAAGATGGGAAAGATGATACTGGGAGCAGAATTTGACACACCAGTAAAAGCCCTAAGTTAAAACAAGGCCTCAGGAGCAGATGGCATTCTATCAGACCTACTGATAGCCTTGGGAGAGCCAGCCATGACAAAACTCTCCTCTCTGGTGTGCAAGATGTAGGAGACAGGCGAAATACCCTCAGACTTCAAGAACAATATAATAATTCCAATTCAAAAGATAGCATATGCTGACAGGTGTTAATAATATTCATCTATCTGCTTAATAAGTCATGGCTGTGAAGTACTGAGACAAATTCTTTGCAGAACAACAGAAAAACTGGTAGAATCTGACCTTGAGGCAGATCAGTTTGGATTTAAGAGAAATGTAGGAACACATGAAGCAATACTAATGACATGACTAAAATTAGCAGATAGGTTAAAGAAATGTAAACATATAGCATTTATAGACTTAGAGAAAGCTTTAGACATTGCTGACTGTAATACTCTCTCTGAAATTCTGAAGGCAGCAGGGGTAATATATAGGAAGCAAAAGGCTATTTACAATTTGTACAGAAACCAGATGGCTGTTGTAAGAGTTGAGGGGCATGAAAGGGAAGAATTGGCTGAGAAGGGAGGGAGACAGGACTGTAGCCTATTGCTAATATTCAATCTGTACCTTGCAGAAGCAATAAACAAAATAAAAGAAACATTAGGAGCAGAAATTAGAGTTCAGGGAGAGGAAATAAAATCTCTGAGGTTTGCCAATGAAATTGTAATTCTCTCAGAGACAATAATGGACTTGGAAGAGCAGTTGACTGGAATGGACTGTGTCTTGAAAGGAGGATATAAGATTAACATCAACATCAGCAAAACAAGACTAACAGAAGGTTGGCGAATTAAATCTGATGATGCTGATAGAATCAGATTAAGAAATGAGACACAAAGTAGAAGAGTTTTGTTACTTGGGAAGCAAAATAACTCATTATGGCCAAAGTAGAGAGGATATAAAATGTAGAATGGCAATGGCAAGAAAAGCATTTCTGAAGAAAAATAATTGTTAAGATCAAATGCAGATTTAAGTGTTAGGAAGTCTTTTATGAAAGTATTTCCATGGAGTATATGTATGGAAGTGGAGCATGGATAACAAACAACTTAGGCAAGAAGAGAATAGGAGCTCTTGAAATGTGGTGCTAGAGAAGAATGCTGCCGATTGGATGGGTAGATCTTGTAATTAATGTGGAGGTACTGAATAGAATTGGGGAGTCCATAGCTCGGGGTCTAGTGCTCGCATTACTGCCTCTGGATCATGGGTCCCCAGGTTCGATTTCTGGCTGGGTCCGAGATTTTCTTCACCTGGGGACTGGGTCTTTATGTTGTCCTCATCACTTCATCATCCCCTAGAACTTAGAACTACTTAAACTTAACTAACCTAAGGACATCACACACATCCATGCCCAAGGCAGGATTCGAACCTGCGACCGTAGCAGTCGCAAGGTTCCGGACTGCGCGCCTAGAACCGCGAGACCACCGCGGCCGGCCACTTCATCATCATTCGAGAAAGTAACAAGACTGGACTGTGCAAAGATTATGAATCTGTATGGGCACTGATAACTGTACCATAGTTTCAGACGCGTTTTCATCTTATAGGGGGTTGGGTGTGCGGGAGTACAATGATTTAGTAGTTAATCATAGTGTTAAGAGTTTAAAAATTATGAGACCGGGGCCTGTATGAATACCATAGAGGGGTTTTGGAGGGCCGTTAAGTAAGTTATTGGGAGGGGGATGAGGTGCTCTTCTAAACTTCAGTCTCATTTAGGTGAGTACTGTTGGCGGAAGTGTGTCCCTGAGGGCTATGGTATTTTTAGGGTTTTTTAAGGGCAGTTTGTACAACATATAGGCCAAAGGTTGTTGGTTAGGGAGGTGTCATGTGGGGAGGAGGGGGGATGTGTGGCTGCAGCAGAGGGGGGGGGGGGGGGATGTTAGTTGTTGTGAAGGTTTTTTTGGAGGTATGTGGTGGTGGTTGTTTTATGATTTTGTTGTGGAGGATATTATTTGTAGCAGTTTTTGTTGATTTGTAGTGTGCGATTGAGATTTTTTTGGTTTTTATTTGTTTATGGGTCTTTGATTTTGAGGGGAGGGCACAGTGGGTTGTAGTGTTTCTTTGTTGGTGTGTGTGTTTTTGTTTATATATATCTGTGTGTGTGTGTGTGTGTGTGTGTGTGTGTGTGTGTGTGTGTGTGTGTGTGAGAGAGAGAGAGAGAGAGAGAGAGAGAGAGAGAGAGAGAGAGAGAGAGAGAGAGAGAGAGAGAGAGAGAGAGATATATATATATTGTCGTGTCCCACCTAGAGTGAGTTGTTTAGTTGTTGTTATTGGTGGTTTGGCATCGTGAGTTGCTGTTGACCTATATAGATCAAGGGAAGTGTTTGATTCCAACGTGTGGTTGTAGCTACGGGTGGTTTGGTATCGCGAGTTGCTGCTGACCAATATAGGTCAAGATTCCAGTTTGGTTTCTCTTGGTGGTGGTTTTTTTTGTGGATGGCAATAATTGTGGTGAATGTTTTGGGGTTTTATAATGTGGTATCAACAGTTGCTGTTGGGCTTATCCTCTGGAATCAGTCACTTCCCTTGACCTATTGTTACTTAATTTTTTGCATCAAACATAAATTTGTAAGCAATTTTGGTTTATTCCATCTATCACTGTGAAATGTAATCTATCTACAAAAATAAACTAAACTAAATAAACATTCAATGAAACTGGGATAGTGGTTCCAGTCTGACAAACTTCGCAATATTCCAACAGTCTATTCTCAAAAATATTGGGTAGGTGGCATTTTTCGGCATTATGTTGCAAATTTAATCAAGAAACTGCACCCTGTTCATAACGAAAGTCGGAGCACAAGATACATTGTGGATTTCTTCTCTTACATTTAAATTGGCCGCCTTTCTGAAAGGGACAGTGCTAATATACACAGAAACATTACAGAATATAGAGAAATCTTGTTAACTCAGTTGCAGCCGATTTAAAGTTTAAACATAGTTAAAGTTACCGTCTAATGTTGAAAAGTCTGCTATCACACTCATAAAACTGTTGAATCACCTCCAAGTACGTTCCTAACCATTAAGTTTTCTAAATTCATCATTAATATAACTGCTCTGTTACTTTGTATTGTCTCATAACATCCCCCAGGTAACGCACTGCTGCGAGCATTTACCGGAAAACTACACAATAATTTTCGACGTCGTGGCCGTAATTTTGTCATAAAATAAAGAAAGATATACATTCAGGAAATTGGGCGGGGGGGGGGGGGGGGAGGGGGTATGTGTAAGTTATGACAGTTGCCATTACCGATTGGCTTCTGGTTCCAGATGCAAAAAGAAAAATCACGGAAAAATTAAGATACATATAGAAGTATTTACAGCTCATACAACGGTATTATACTGGTAAGAAGGAAGTTGAATTTTAATTAAATGGGAAGAATTACGAAATAAACTCCGTCGCATATACGATTCGAGCTGAAAGAGTCATTGAAACTTACTTTTTGGGCGCCCGCATTCGGTCGTTCAATTCAGGTTCGGGTTCTTCGCTTCGTTTTCTTTTCTTCCCAACAAGCTGCCGTACATTATCTGCTAAAATGTCGGGGCGGCAATTGTCTCTCAACAATTTTGCAAACGTTGAGCCCATGTCTGTTTCGGAAATAAATAGTGCGCCCTCACGGTAATATAGCTGTTCACTTTCAATGCGTGACGATGTCGTGATGTCATTAACAAATAATTAATTCCATTATAAAAATTATTTCAAGCGATGCTACCATCTCACTGTGCGTAACTTTCAACGGCCGCGACGCTCTTTGCTGACGCCTCTACATCAATGTAAACTTTCTCTTGCTATTTATAAACATGAGCAAATAAAAGTTTGCAAAGATAATCCGCAACACGCCCACAACTCTAAGGACTTGAAATGAAAGATGATCCACTGTGATATGTCAAAGTTAACTCTGTGGTCAATGTGGAGTTACATCGAGAGCTAACAGACAGACGTGTAGTAATTTGATGTACACGTACGCCTAGTAATTTTTGTTGTTTTGTAGAAATATTAACAATTTGTTTCCTGATTTTACGACAGCTAATGTTCACAGGAGGAACATTACAGCAGCACGTGCAAATATGTACAAAATAATGGTCTAGGACTACGAGGCGAACTTTTTCTTATCAAAAGACTGATTATAAATGAGGGTGAAGGAGTTTCCATAAATATGAAGAGTACGCAAGTTGTACAATACCCCCCCAGATGAGCAGAGCAATCGTATGTTCGTAAACTATGAAGTAACATAATGAAATGAGGGTTTTTCATCTAAGGCAGATAAATAGCACGCTGGATGAACCACAAGGAAAGAAAAAATAAGAATAAAAATGACTGTGGTGCATCGGGTTTTCAAACTTAACTTTACGAATGTTTCGGAAATGGAAAGTTTACCGCCAGTCTATATTACAGTTTTGACTTGTGGCAGGGAGACGTGGACATCTAACACAAAACCATTCAAAGTTGATGGGTGAATCAGCGAGCAATGAGGATAGACGACTTTAGTTTTAACATATTGTCGAGAACGAGGTCATCAGAGACAGAGCACAAGCTCAGATTAGGAAAGAAGGGGGAGGAAAATCGTCCGTGTCCTTTCAATGAACCATCATGGCATTTGCTTTGACCGAGTTAGGAAAATAACGGGAACAGAAATTTTTGTATTCGGACAGGGATTTGAACCGTCGTCCCACTGAACTCGAGTCCAGTATACTGACTACTGCGCCATCTAGCTAGCTCATGAACAATTAGAGATGTACAGGCTACACAAAATGACTAGGGGAAACAGGAAAACAAACAAATAGATAAGGAACAAACTGAAACGGAAGACGTAATTGGAAAATGATATGGCGGAGAGGGTATTAAGCTACGCGAGTGGATGATACACAGGCCAAGGAACGTCATTGGGTTATTCAAAGGCGAAAAAAGCCAACATTATGGTCTGTGGTTAAGAGTATAGTACAATACACCATTAAAACATAGATACTTGCTTGTATCTTGTGATTGTGCTTGCTTGTAGCTTGAGGTCATAATGCACAGATAGATCTGGAAGTGTCATTCATACAGCATTAGATGCAATATAACTTGTGATAAGTGACAAATTGAGCTGAGTATTCTTGCGCTGTTTTGTAGCTTGAGGTTGTTGCCAACTACAATCGACAAAAGTTTACTGGATAGTCGTTCACCCATTCCGTGATAGGATGTGAACTTTTTAAGTGCAAGCTAACACAGAACTACTGATTAGGTCAAGTTGATGTGACAAAGCAATTTACAGGTAACAAGTTGTATTTTCGTTGGCTATAGTATAGCTATAGATAGTCCATCTATTTATTTATCCAGATATCCTCTCACTATTTTTATTTGTCTGTTTCAGAAGCCTGTCTTAAGAGTAAACAGTGTATACATATTTAATGGAAAAACTTCAAAATATCATCAAATAAAAATAGACAACATTTATCCAAAATGGTCGTTTGTGATGATGCATACTTAGTGCCCACTATGATGAAGTCCACGATCGTTGGTTCTGGGGATGAGCAGGGAGATGCTGTGGGTGTGTAGCAACACGGTCCTACAATAAGGCTGTGAGCTCGTGGGCACTCAAGGTGCAAGTTCCATGAAGTGGGACCTTCCAGAGTGGCTGACAGATGGACGGTGGCAGTGATCCAGGCAAAGGCAAAGCAGGGCCTTCTGTAGCCTCTGTAGGCGTCCAGCGACTGTGATTCCGGCGAAGGCATGAGGAGGTGCTCTCTGATAAGTAGCAGCAGTGGCATGCATTGTGATTAAAGCAAAGGCTAAAGGGCAGCTGGCAGTAGGTCTGCAGCTGAACTGGCTATTGAGGAGCTGAGCAGCGACCTAAGTACCCATCAGTGGAAGAATACAGTTGCAGTTTTACGTGGACAAATATTCGTACAGATGAGAATAGGTGCCTGCCACTGCAGCACTGTGTACCACAGCCTGCACGTCATATATTGGCACTGCTTGTGTCCCCAGATGCAGGATACTAGGTGGTAAATAGCTCAGCAACTCTTTTGTTGACAAACGACCTCCCAAGGCAAAACAGGGGCCGTATATGGCTCGTGAAGCATAACAGTGAGTATAGTGGCCAAATAGGCAGGGGCCCAGCTCTGTGTGTACTTCACTCCTGCCCTCTTAATGGAGAGTTCACAACCATCTCAGAGAAACATAGCACCCAGGGGAGAAAGTCCTGAGCACCCACCAGAACTGACTGGAACAAAATAACATGACAGTCAGTAAATTAATACATAAAATTGATCCCAACGAAAGAAATACAACATGTCCATGCAGCAGAAGGCAACTAGCCACTGTAGGTGGCAAGAAGGCATGGTGTGTGCAGGATTGGTGGTGAAGTGTCAAAGAAGGCACAATCCAGCCTCAGAAGAATAAATGACGGGATCTCAGGCACCAGTGGGGACGGCTGACATGACACTGGGACGGCCAGGGAGGAGGTAGCAATGGTGGTGACTGCCAGAAATGGCATGAAGAGGTCCGACTGTAATACGGGCTGGTGATGACTGTGGAGGAGGCTGCACGGATGGCCAGAGAGGCAGCTGTGACTTCGGTGACAGAAGTGGCAATGGCCGGGAACAGCATCAAGAGGGCTAGCTGCAACAGGGCCAACAATGACTGAAGGGCTGGCGCAAGAGAGCAGATAGTAGGTAGGCTGTGACTGCTGACGATGGCCAGACAGATGCCTGTGTGGCCGACGAAGAATGAGATGGAGTCCAGTGATGTCTTGGGCAGGGTTTGGATCAATGCCAGAGGGATGTCTGGCGTTGAATTCTGTGAACAAGAGTGGAGTGCCACGTGGCAGGACAACATGTTAAACAAGCTTGATGGCAGGAGGCTCAGCTTTCCACACATAAAATTGCTGCATACCACCTGCTAATGCTGCAAAAGAAAAACTGGAGAATGTGAATGAGTCGAATGGTGCTCTGCACCAGATCCTGAATTGCCCAACACCTGACTGGAAGGGAGAAAAACTAGAGAATGTGAGGAAGCCGAATGATGCTCTGCAGTAGGTCCTAAATTGCCTGATGCCTGACTGGAAGGGCTGGAGGTAAAGATAAATTACTGAAGCCCTGAATTGGAGGGCTGGAGGCAACGATAGCTCCAGTGACAGAATACACTATAAGGGAACTACAGACTGAATAAATACATGAGCTTGAGAAATTTTCAGACCAGGAACAGCAAGCAAGAGGATGCACACTGGAACAACACATGAATGGACCTGCCTCCCCCCCCCCCCCCCTCCCCCGTGAACTCCACAGTAGAGATATCACTGCCAAGAACTTAGGTCTGCTGATAAATGTGAACATGAATTGCAAAGGACTATCTACCAGAATCAAGACAGCCAAACAACTGAACACAGGTACTCAATCCAAGAACTGGACAATCCATGTCCACTACACATGTGGACACTTGTACTGTCATAAAACATGAACAGTCCTGTTGGAGACATTCACTCTGTAGTAGGACTGAAAGACAGACTGATTCAATTCAGTAACACAATTATGCTGCCCCTTAAGGACAAATGAACACACAAGCAAAATCAAACATTGGAAATGAAAAAAAGTCTTGCTCCAGAAAAAATGAACAAAGACACATCAGGAAGCACTGAAACACACACAAAGAAGCAGCCTCATCCTCCTTGTCCTGCCAGGTGCTGCCAGACTCAGGAAGGAGGTTGGCCACGGTTGCATTGTCTGGGCGGAATGTGACATGGCATGTCAGCACCTGGCTTGATGTAGTCTAGAAGAGTTGGCATGGTGATGGATGAGACCAGGAGCTGGTGGAGCAGACAGTAAACCATGAGCAGGCACTGGAGTGGGCAAATCTGAGAATCCACACAAACTTTGAGTGCCATACACATCATAAACCAATATCCTCATTGGCACTGAAGTCTATGGTGGACAAGGGACGAGTACTGTAGCACAAAACCAATACCCTCATGGCCAGTTGACATATCCTTGGCAAAGTGGTGTACCAAGGTAGTGATTGATATGCACATGTTGGAATAATGCATGTTTGTTTATTAGCCATGAAATAAATGTGTTCAGTTTTAGAGGATGAACGTCTACATATGACTGCAACTAAAATGTCCCTTTGTGATTATGCTTAGCAATTACCCACTACAACAAAATCCACAATCAGTAGTGGCAATAAACAGTGAGATACTGTGGGTATGTTGCAACATGGTCCCACAAGGCTGTGAGCTGATGGGCAGTCAAGGAACAGGTACAGTGAAGTGGGGACTTCCAGAGTGTCTGATGGATAGATAGTCCTGGTGAGGCAAAACAGTATCTTCTTGATCAGATGACAGGCATCCAGCAGCTCTGATAGGTGTAAGGAGGCACTGTTTGATGGGCAGCAGTAGTGCAGGCATTGTGGTCTGAAGCGTAGCATTGAGGGCAGCTTGAGATCAGTTTGGAGCCCAGAGATGAACTGGCCATCGAGAGGCTAAGCAGCAATGTAAGTACTTGTCAGTGGAGGAATACACGGGCAGTGTCAAGTAGAAATGTGACCGTGCAGACACAAATAGGTAGCTGTGACTGCAGCACTGTTTACCATGACCTGCACATCATGTATTAGTGTGGCTTGTATCCCCAAGCAATGTGGCTGCTACAGGAGGCTTGGCAGTAAACACTTCTCACTCTTCTGAGGTAAGGCAGGGGCCATACCTGGCCAGAAAAGTATATCTGTGATTGTGGTGGCTTAATAAGCAGGGGCCCAGCCCTGAATATACTACAGTTAGGTTTTAAATACTCTGCAACCAGCCTGCAAGCTTCGTTTAGTCCACAGTGCACAGTTTTGGTGTTAGATTATTTATGCAAAACAGTGAAGGCATACATGATATAGGATTTGTCATGGTAATACACACCACACACACACACACACACACACACACACACACACACACACACACACACAGAGAGAGAGAGAGAGAGAGAGAGAGAGAGAGAGAGAGAGAGAGAGAGAGAGAGAGAGAGAATGTACATTTTATAAGTATAGGGCAGGTGACTGGCTGTGGCTTTGATGAACAAACCATCCCGGCTTTTGCCTGAAATGATTTAGGAAAACCTAAATCAAGATGGCTGGACAGATCAAACTACTTCTTCCTGAATATGAAGTCAATGTGTTAACAACTGCATTGCCTCATTTGACTGGTCCATATTTTTCAATTTTCTTTGATTTACACTCAATTTGCTCCACATAACGTAAAATATAAAGCAGAGTTTTGCTCTTCATCACTGCAAACATTTAAGATATCTATCTACTGCTGGCTGCTGATCCATGAAAATATTATGATTCCCCTTGCACTAACTCCAGTTCTTTCGGAAAACTGACTCCAGGTTCATAAACATGCAACTGTGCCCCATGCACATCATCAAGTTCTCCCCTCAGTCCACCTGAAAAACTGAGTCAGCATCTTCCCATGAGTGAGGTGTCGAACTCCGGAGATGACAAGATATTATTATTATGCACTTTAGATTTTAGCACAAGCTTTACTTGTAAAAAGCATTAGATTGTGATCATATATTGTAATTTAATGTGGTGCAAGTATCCCCTTTCAGTATTAACCATTATTCTTAGTCCTCTAATCTTTAATTGTCTAGTACGCATTACACGCGAAGAATGTTGTAGCTGTCAATTTAAACAGATGTATTTTTTAATCTTTTTCATTTCATTGCACAGCATACTATACACTTTTATTCTATGGTAGAAAATTCTGTCTTAAGTTTCTTGTTGGTTTTTCCTTGGTAAATGTAAGTCCAAACTAACTCTTTTTCCAGGATTTTGTATAGAACTATTAATAAAGTTCATAGTAATTTTTTCCATGATACGCACAACAGATTGATAGACGTCCTCACTTTTTTAAACAGTTCTTTACAATGAGCTTGACTCCTACTTGTAGTTATTATTCTTATGATGCTTTTTCTGCAGTTTAAAAACTGAGGCCATGTTTTATGCCTCAAAAGAATCCTATAGTCATTAATTGAGTGTATTTGGGAACAGTATGTCACTACGAGGTATTGACTGTTACAAACTGATGATAAAAGCCAAAGAGCAAGCTTGCTGATAACATTCTTTTTGTGTTCATTTCATGTTAATTGACAAACAATATTCATACCAAAAAACTTTGTGTTTGTTACACAATCAGTACATCATATGTGCTGAATGTGACAGAGTTGTTTTCCATCTTTATGCTGAAGAGCATACTCTTTTTTTTATATATATATCAGTGTTCAGTTATAGCATACTGTCCAGTAGTAAACATCTCTTAGCATTTCATTTACTTCCTCCAAAACGAGTTCCCGTCTTTTATCAGTGACTATGATGTTGATGTCATCAGTGAAGAAAACTTTTTCTCCATGTATTGTACTGTATGGAACATCATTGATACATATTAGGAACATAATTGTACCCAAGACACTACCCCAAGGAACTTTTATGTTTGTATGTTTTCTGGCTGACAGTTGCTTTACCAAAAATTTATCATCAGTAGATGTGTGAACTATCTCTATCTTTTGCATCCTGTTTTTGAGGTATGATTGGAACCACTTGTTTACTATTCCTCTTAGACTTGGTGCTTGTAGCTTGTTTAGTACATTACTATTTTATAGTCAACAGCATCAAAAGCCATGGACAATATGCTGAATATAATAATATTTATTCAACATCGAATAATCAAATACAATCCCTAGAAATAATACAGTTTCAGGACATCATACAGATTATTCTTCTGAATACGTCAGTTTATAAATTACAAACTAAAGATTTATTTGTATTAATAAATTTTACATTTTGATGGATTTTACGTCTGGTAGTATACAATCACGATATTACAAATATTTTTTTATCAACATTATATTAGTTGTAGGTTACTTAAAACTATGAACTTGACATACTTATGAAACACTTTTCATACAGATATAATACTCGTCTAGGGAATAAAAAGGGTTTTCAATTAGAATTCTTTTTAGCTGATCTTTTAATTTGTTAGTAGGAAGGGTTGTGAGACTTTTTGGTAGGGCATTAGCTAGCTTCAGCCCAGCATGAAGTGCATTTTTTTCATATAAAGCTGTTCTGTGGCTATTTAGATGGTATCTGAACTTTTGCCTTGTATCATATTGGTACAGGTCACAGTTGAAATTTGGATTTATTGTTTTCACAAGCAATAGAACTTTCAATATGTACACACCTATAATGGTAAGCACACCTAATTTTGGGAACAGATTCTGACATGATTCTCGAGGTTTGGCACCACAAATGATCCTGATAACTTTTTTCTTTAGTATTAATAATGTACTTAGGTTGGCTTGAGTTGTTGCACCCCATATTTCTACAGCATAGTTTAAGTTTGATGAGAATAGGGCATGATAAGCAGTTTTTAGTACACCCATGCCCTTACAATATTTGCTAACCATATTTATAGCAAACTCATTCTTCAACAGCTTACATGCTAAGGAATCAAATGCATGTCCCATTTGAGGCTGTCCTGAAATTGTAATTCCGAAGAACTTTGTCCATTTTTCCTTTTTTACAATGGCATTTCCTATGGATAGTTTCATGTCAAATTCTATTTGTTTCCTTGTCTTAAATTCCATCATTGCAGTCTTAGAAGTACTTACATTTAGATGGCTTTCATTAAAATACTTGACTATTTCATTAGTTACACTGTTGCACTCTACCTCCAGACTCTCATAGTCTTTGTGTTTACACACTATTGATGTGTCATCTGCATACAATATTTTTGTACAGTTACATACTCCTTGTTCTCTATGGCCCTTATTATTTTGTCTATTAATTGTGCTGCTGCTACTGATGTTGACTTGTTTTTCATAAAGCCATTCTGACTTTCAAATATTAAATTGTGTTGACTCAGGAATGTCATTAGTCTAGTATGAATAACTTTCTCAACTACCTTAGAAAATGCAGGTAAGATTGAGATGGGGCAGTAGTTTTCAATTTTAGATTTATCACCTTTCTTGTGAATCGGGGTTACTTGTGCTGTCTTTAGACTATATGGGAAACAACCTGATGCAATTACATCATTTACTGCTGTGGCCATGGCATCAGATATGTTGTCTGTGCATCTTTTCAGTGTACAGATAGACAATCCATCATAGCCTGCTGACTTTGTATTTTTTAATGACATTACTATGTTTTTGGCTTCCTTGTTATTGGTTGGGGCCAAGTACATGCTTTGTTTGATTGGAATGCCCCTATATCTATGCTGAAGATTCTTAAAATCATCATTGACTGATTTTCCAACAGAAGAAAAGTACTCATTAAAAACATTTGCAATCTGACATTGACATTTCATGATATGCCCTTTATGGTTTATAGTAAAATCACTTGTTGATCTGTCCTTACAATCCCTAAAGCTATTTATTACTTTCCAAACAGCTAAACCTGTGTTAGTAGAGTTTCTTAACATTGTGGCTACATATTTACTTTTAGTTTCTAGCAGAAGATCTTTATAGTAATTCTGATAGTTCTTAAATTCTACCTTTAGTCTATTATTATTGTTATTACTTATCATTGCATATTGGAAAATTCTAAGTTTCTCTCTTGCTGTTTTTACTTCACGATTTATCCAGTTATTTTTTTGTATCTTTTTACAGTCATTTACTGTAAAGGTCATTTCTGGACATGAGACATTGAAGCAATAATAAATATCTGATGAAAATTCACTGAAAGTAATGCTGTTTTTTTCACCCCATTGTAAGCTTTGTAGCAAACTGTTGAAATCTTTAACATTGTCATCATTGGTCATTCTTTTTGTCACATAGTGTTCCTCTTTTCTATGCCAGTAACCCAATCAGCCTTGTCAAGAGCTTCAAGTACCACTTTCGTGAATCTGTAACAGCCAATATTCTACTTCTCCCACTTCAGAAACCAAACTGTGTTTCATTAAGAGGGGTGTATTTATTCATGCAACTCATTAGTCTGCTTTTATTGATTGATTCAGTTATTCTTGAGAATGCAGACAGTAGCAAAACTGGCTTGTAGTTTTCAAAACTCATTGCAATACTTTTATTCAGTAAGAGCACAACTTGTGCATGCTTTGGGTACTCTGGAAAGATATGTACCTTAACTAAATGAGTCATTTATAAAGTATGTTAATGAGAGTTGTTTGCTGTCTTGTGTGCCTATGGGACAGAGAATGGAACCTCCCCTATGTCTGCTGACTACTTATTTTCTCATATCTGTGTTGCCTTTCTGGCTTCTGGTAGTTTTATGGGACACATCATCACTGTGCTTGTTGTGTGTCATTGTGGGTGCAACATGAGTTTTAGGAAGATTTTGCTGCAACTTCTCTGCAATACCAGGGAAATAGTCATTTACAAAGTCTGCCAGTTCCTGAGGATTTTCTATTATTCTTTCCTCCTTGTTGATTTGTATGATATTATATTTCTTTCTACCTTTTCCAGTTCTTGTCTTATGATGCCCCACAGTACTTGTCTTTTATTTTATTACATTTTATGACTGAATCCTTTTCTGCAGCAGGCAGTGCCCTGTTGATGTTCTTCATGAGCATGCAACTGGATCTCACCATTCTTCCCATTACTAGGATTGTGCACTTACAGAGTCCATCAAAATACAGTTATCTGATGACATTATTAAGAGATATAAAGGTTTTTCCTTAAGCAAGGTGTGGAGTCCTATTTTATCAGGTAATCAGATATAGAACAACAATGGTTTGATTTTTGACTGCATGCATCTTAATTTGTGATTCATCATTTTTGTTAGTTTCTACTGTCAGCAATGCTGCAGCTTTTCACTTAACAGAGGGGAGCCTTTCACTTCTCATGCTTGTGCAGCAGCCTGTTCTTGGGCTATAAAGAACCCGCTGTATCTGATATTACCTCAGTTCTGCCATGATTGTGCACTTGCAATCTCACCTGAAGATGACGGCCAGTTGGACGATTTAAATATTGTGTTGTCAGGATGGTGACATCTCGCTGCATACCAGTGAAGAGTATCAACATTTATTATGCCAGAAAAATCTGTGTAAGCACAAGCAATGCCCTCCTGTATATTTTTTTATATCTGTGATAGTAATTTAGGCATAGGTATCCACAAAGGGGGAAGTAGGGGGGGGGAGGGGGGGGCGAGAAGAGGCTCTAGCCCCCTCCTGAAATACGGATAACAGCAAATCTGCATAACAGGATTGTCACAAATTTCTAGCAATCATTGCCTGCAGCTCTAGTGGACTGCTATTTTACAGTGCTGCGTGCAACAGGGAATACTGTGACTTTAGCAATCACTATATATTTGAGTTTTTTCAGTTGTCTCACAGTTCAAGTGAAGTGTGAAATATCAAAAATATGCTCCCTCCTGGAACTGAGGCCTTCTCAAACTCCATGATGTGCAGCACAGCAGCACATGCACTCACAGAACTACGGATTCTGCAGTTTAGTTTGAGGTCAGGTTTGGGAGATTTCCGACATTCATCCAGTCACATAGTGGCACTGAGTTACACTTCACCCAGTCAATGCTAAGCATGTAGCTCACACACTCTTTTCTTTCAACTTTGGTTATTCCAGTCAACATTGGAAAATACAAAACTCAAAAGTAATGCAACACATCCATTAACATGTCCAGGTATAAAATTTTGTTTGTAGACAGTTCATCAGAGTTGAATAAGCTTTTTTTTTTTTAATTTATTCTGTTTCCCCACTTTGAGGAACATTAATGTGGCAGTAGTTATTGGTTATTTTTTATTGATAATCTACAGTATTCTCTCAATCATTCTGACTCATTTAAACTTTATATTTTTAGTTTTGTGTGTCACCCTACAATTTTGGAACATGAATAACTTTTTGTGAATATTTTCAATTTATTGGATATTGTGGATGTAACCATATGAGAATTTAAGGACGTTGAATCAAATATGTGGCATTCACATTCATATTAATAACAAAAATGGTCTGTTTTGCATATGCTGTTGAAATATGCCGATCATTTGGGCATCAGTGTAATCTGCCTTAAAGCTACTAACGTGGGTAACAACCAACCATTACAGATGAAATAAGTTTTGTACACATTCTCTCTATAGTAGTTCTTAGGGCAGGACACGCTTCCCAACGTATTCAAACCAGTTATGTAAAAAGATGGCAATTTTAGAATCTTACACCACTTGGAAATATTTCTGTTGGTGCCCAAGAACCCAGGAACTGTGCATTAATGCATTGCTTTTGTAAAGAACTGATAAATTTGAGCGTCTGGAAGGACTGTTTGATACCTGCAATTATCCATATTTCTTCCTTAGCTACTGCTGTTAAAGTACCTACTTCTGGAAATGTCTCCTCAAAAATTAATTTAAATAATGTACAGAATTTAGAGAACTCAGTGTCTACACTTCAGCCTAGGTTTGATTTGGCAGTGGCCTAAAAAAGAGCATGTACTTTTATGTTCTGAGTAGATAACTTTGTAGGCCAGCTGTTTTGGGGGTTTCAGCAAGCCTGTCTTTAGGTTTTTTATCTGACAGTAAAGATTACAAAGGCCTAGATCTCTTACGTATGTTTTATAACTTTCCCTGGCAAAATCTGTAATACATGATCCAAAACTGGTAATGACAAAATTATTTAACTGGATAGACAAAAAAATCTACTCACCAAGCAACAGAAGAACACACACTTGGTGAGATTTTTTATCTATCCAATTAAATAATTTAAATAAAATAGAAAGAAACTTCCACATGGGAAAAATATATTAAAAACAAAGATTCCAAGACTTACCAAGCGGGAAAGCGCCGGCAGACAGGCACATTAACAAAACACACAAACACACACACAGAATTGCTGGTTTTCGCAACCGATGGTTGCTTCTTCAGGAAGGAGAGGGAAAGACGAAAGGGTGTGGGTTTTAAGGGAGAGGGTAAGGAGTCATTCCAATCCCGGGAGCGGAAAGACTTCCCTTAGGGGAAAAAAAGGACAGGTGTACACTCGCACACACATACACACACATATCCATCCGCACATACACACACACACACTGCTTGTGTCTGTATGTAAGAACAGTAGAACATATGAGGCGAATGGTAACATAGTACTGGCCCATAAAAAGAATGCTGGGCACACAAAACAAGGTCTTTGTTAAACCTGGATAGAAGAAAAGAATCTGCTGCAAAGTAGAAAGAACCATAAATGGGATGGATATCATTTCACATGCAGTGAAACAAAGATGACAGACACACATGAAGAAGGATGCAGTACAGGCAAAAAAGAATATGAAGTGGAGTTACCACAAATGGGCATGAATCATTCAGCCAATAAGAGCACACGAAACTCCTGCCAGTTCAGAGGTTCAAAATCTATAGGACACACATAGCCAATAGCACAAAAACATGCAAGTCATAAGCTGCTGCTGATTATTGGTTTAAGGAGACTAGACATCTAAGGTAATCATCACCCCCAACCAACCAACACCTGGACAGAATCTATGTACCCCACCTGTGTACATCTAGAGTAAATTCTATGTGCAAGTGTCAGAAAGTTTTCTAAATGTTTGCATAGAGTGTACCCAAAGCAGGATGTGGATGCCAGCCAAGTATTCATCAAGTGGGATGTGCGAAATCACTTAAAACTACATCCAGTCTGGCCAACACACTGGCCATTGTCATTAACATCCTGAGCAAATTCAAACTGGGACCAGCATGCCTCCTTGTCTGAGAAGCAGGCACTTCAGTGTACATGGCTATCTGGGTGTGTGCAAGTTATAAGAACAAAATTTTAAGTGAATCACAAGAAAGTTTATTAATGGAATTAAATGTACCAAAGAAGAACGCAATGATGAATCTGTTGTTAAGTTTAAAACTGTATGGGCAAACAGTAACAAGATCATTAGTTGCTTTGGAAGTTAGTGGTGTGCAATTGGAAATAATGTTTACAGTGAAGTGCTATAGGAGGGAACAGAAAAAAAATCTAGTTTATCAGAAAAAAAGAGAGAGAGAGGGAGGGAGAGAGAGAGAGATGTGGGGGAGTACATATGCATTTCATGTCACAGGGATTTGAATGCATAATGTGGTACATGGCCACTTACCATGTTTGCACTTGTGAAGAGAGAAATGTACAGCATGGACGAATCATCATGCTGTATCTTTATAAAGAAATAATGGATGTATTGAAGTAATGTTAAAATGAATCGTGAGAAAATATTGTGGAGGTATAAAATGAAATTAGTTTTAAGACAAATTACGAAGAAATGAGGTGAATAAAAGGAAATAAAAAGCAAATAAATTTTATTGAAGAAAACCCTGGAGAAGGAGTACCATGTTTTTCTCATAGATAACCAGTAGCTGTATAGTCATTTACAAACACTAAATGAATCAATTAAATTCAGATGAATGCAGAATTAGAACCTGAACTTCTCTGAGATGATACTTACAGTGAAATAAATTCTATCAGGACATTGTAACAGAGGGAAGGGAGAAGACGGGCATAATTATATGAAGAAATATGGAAAAGGACAGAGTTCAGCAAGCATCCTGATGTCTTCAGTAGCATGGTAGACAACCTCCATCAGCAGGTGCAGGCCAGACACTGACAGCTGTTCAGTCATTACATTTTTTTCTAAGTAATACAATGCTGTTCCAATGCAGAGTACAAGGAGAGTGAACTAGTGGTGTCTCACATCTGTTAAGTGTTACGTGTACATGGACCCCTATACTAAACAGTGCTATATCCTTGTTGCAATAAATCTTCCCGGTGCAGGGAATGTGATCTATAGAATGCACAATATTATTGTGTTTTCTTCTTTTCCCTTTTTCATTTTCAGCAGACTGATTGTCTGATATTTAGATTGTTGTTTATCCCACACATGTTTAATCAATTTACAGCCTGTAACATTACATAAGGCTGCCTTTGAAGCAACAGACTAATGTCTTAGCATACAATAAATACTCAGTTCCATGCAACACTATGTAACTAAAGTTAACATCATATAAAATTTTATTAATGTTAAAATTTTGTGAACTTTTGGTCCATGTTTTTAATGTTTACCTTTGCTTTCAGTTCTGTACTAAATGTTACAAGGATTGCTTAATTGGGCTGAACTGAAATACTATTGGGAAATTTCAAAAATTCATTATCTTTCTTAAACAATTCATATTACATAATGCCACAGCTGCAGTAATAACATCTTTGTAAACATATTTTTATCATTAGGGATGGATGAGTGGACATTAGTATGCTTTGGAATGTCCATATTCTTCCAACTTAATTATGAATATTAATCCAAAACAGGCCATGCCTCTGCAGTATCAGCTTACTGATTATTAAATATTGTCTCAGAAGAAGTTGAGTAGCACAGTCACCATGGTGTAGTGGTTACGATTCTGTACTGTTGCATGGAGGGTCATGGCTTCAAAACTCACCTGAACTGTAAAATTTTAATTTCTTTATTTGGTTCAAGAACATTCTAGAAGTATCCACAAATGTCAAGAATCATTGTACTGGAATGTTCTGTAACTGTATATATACTGTACGTGTTCTGGCCAGAGGCAGTTTGCTCTGTGATCTTGTATATGCAAGTGCTGAATAAACCTTCATTGAGAGAAGTTAGTGTTTGTAATGCATCTAATTACACCTTCTTCTACATGACATTATTCTGGTATAGACGCCGGGTATTGGAATCGTGATAGCGCACATTATCGACGACACAGTGGCTCCTATCAGGCCATGGCAAAGCTGCCATTTACGTGGCGAGAAACCCAAGTTCGGGCCATATTCAACAGATTGCAATCTATTGAAGACAGAAGAAGAAGAGGACATTACAATGATAGTGACTGTGTGCCACCACATGAGACACCCTTCCAGGTTCTCTGGTGATGACGGCCAAGATCCAAGGAAGGGGCTGAAGATATATGAGCATATAGCAAATTTAACAAATGGGATGACACCATGTGTTTGGCTAACATATTTTTCCACTTGGAGGGCACTGCCAAGCAATGGTATGAGTACAATGAGGAGAAGTTCACAAGCTGGGAAGTACTCCAGGTGGAACTGCACAAGTATTTCGGTGACACACAACAACAGAAGTGCAAGGCTGAAGATAAATTAAAGTGCAGGGCACAGCATGTAGGAGAAACTACAGCATCCTACATTCAAGATGTTTTGGAGCTGTGTAAAATAGTGGATCCTAGAATGAAGGAGGAAGATAAGATTGCACATCTCATGAAAGGTATTGCTGAAGACGTGTATCAAGCCCTACTCCTGAAGGAGGTTTCGACAGCAGACGACTTCATAAACTGGTGTCAGTATATCAATGCAAGAAGTTTGAATGGCTTCCAAACATTGTATCTATGTCTGTGATGGAGGAAGGAACTGATTTCATAAGCGTTCTTCATCAGATAGTGAGAGAGGAAGCTCAGAAGGCACTTGGATTGCATGGTGAGCAAAAAATCAAGACACTTCAAGAGGTCATGAGGGAGGAAGTGGAACAGACATTGAACCCAATCTCTTATCCTTCATTTCCCTTTAAAATGTTGAAAAAGATGAGACCCAGGTGAAGTTACGTTTTTACAATGAAGCATGAGGAACCTGTTTGGGCACTAAGGAAGACAAACATCTGGAGGACCAAGGATAACCAACCAGTATGTTTCCACTGCAGACGACTGGGACATGTGGTGCGCTATTGTCGAGAAATGCGGCAGATATTTGAAGATGCCCGCACCAGAAAACAGCAAACTGATCTTAGCCGATGCCAACTCTGGGACGACAAAGGTGAACAAGAAGACATGGGTGCAGGACAACGTAGGTCACCATTGCCACAAGCTAGCTACTGGAGAGGACGCTCCCCAACACATCAATCAAGGTCTCCATTGCTGTTTAGAAGCTCCAGCCAATCACCTAGCCACTGCAACCTGAAAAGCTAAAGGCTGCAACCTTCCTTGGAGGTGAGGCCACCGAAGAGAAAAATCCTCCACTGTCAATCACTATAAAAATGTTGGGAAACTACATCCATATCCTCATGGATGGCTCACCAGCCCAAGCTCTTGTGGACTCTGGAGCATCATATTCGGTCATTTTGGAGAAGTACTGTCACCAGTTGCAGAAAACCATATTCATCAGCAACAAAATATCTCTGTTGAAGGTGGCTAATGGGAAATATGTAAAACCTACAGGAAGATGTGTCATTGGGTGTGATTAGAAGTGGCCATACACAGCTCTTAGAATTCATGTAGTCATGACAAAATTCTCGGATGGGACTTTTTGAAAGCTTCTCAGGCAATTATAGATTGTGGCCACTCGAATATTACACTAGATGAGATGAGATACTGTGGACAGGAAGATGCACATACGAGTGTGTGGAGACTATGTGTGCTGGATGAAGTGATCATTTCTGCAGTCAGCGCTAGAAAGGTAACTGTCATGTGTCATGCCATGCATCAACCCACGGATCTTGTAGTGGAATGTAAGAGAAGCATACCACTGAAGAATAACTTGGTCATCCCAGCCTCTGTCATCTCCTTTAAGAATGGATTCAGTGAATTGTGGATAGTTAACTGTCACTGAGAACCGCACATCCTTCCAAGATGCATGTGCACAGCAAATGCTGAGCCGTTAATTGCCGAACAGCTGAGCATCATAGAAACTTCCCATGCTGAGTCTATGGGTGAAGTTAGCGCTACCACTACAGGACGAGATCTACTAGCTTGACTATCACCAGATCTCACTACAACAGAAGAAGCTACTTGCCATTCTTCAAGAGTTCTCTGAATGCTACAATCCACAGGTGGAGAGCAAATTAGACAAATTGAGCAGTGAAGCACCGGATTAGCACTGGAGACCATCAAACAATAAGCCAGAGAGCATACCATGGAACGTCAAAGAATTTGCGACAAGGTAGAGAAAATGATGAAGAATGACATCATTCAGCCTACACAGAGCCCATGGTCATCACCAGTGGTTCTCGTCAGGAAGAAGGATGGCAGTTGGTGTTTTTGTGTTGATTACAGGACGCATAATAAGATAACTAAAAAGGACGTTTAACCCCTTCCATGAACTGAAGATATACTAGATTGTCTGAAGGGGGCTAAGTTTTTCTCAACCATGGACGTGTACTCGGGATGCTGGCAAATTGAAGTAGATGAGGCTCATCGTGAGAAAGCTGCATTCATTACCCCTGAAGGCCTGTGTGAGTTTAAGGTAATGCTGTTTGGTTTGTGTAATGCACCAGCAACTTTTGAACAGATGATGGATAATCTTCTAAGGCACCTGAAGTGGATGATGTGTCTTTGTTGTTTAGATGATATTATAGTATTCTCAGAGACATTTGATGAACACATAAAAAGACTGAGGGCCGTTCTTAAGTGTCTCCAACAAGGTGGACTGAAACTTAATCCAAGAAAGTGTCTCTTTTGAGCAAAAGAAATCAAAGTACTTGGACACCTTGTGCCAATGAAGGTGTGCAACCAGACCCAGAAAAGGTGAGATCTATAACAGAATTTCCTATTCCTAAAAGTATTAGAGATGTGAGAAGCTTCCTCAGATTATGTTCTTATTACCATTGTTTTATCAAAGACTTTTGTATCAAAACCAGGCCACTCCAAGAGTTGTTAAAATCTGATGCTAAATTTATCTGGGGTGGTGCTCAACAAGATTCTTTTGATGTGATGCGAAAAGCTCTGATGACTGACCCTTTTCTTGGTCTGTATGGTGAGAGAGCATCTACAGAACTACACACAGATGCCAGTGGGTATGGGATTGGTGCTGATCTGGTGCAAATTTCAGATGGAAAAGAGAAGGTTATAGGCTATGCTTCTAGGGCACTTACAAAAGCCAAGAGAAACTACTCAACTACAGAAAGAGAATGTCTTGCTGTGATCTGGGCCACGTGCAAATTTCAACAGTATCTCTATGGAAGGCCATTCACAGTTGTTACAGACAATCATTCACTTTCCAGAATAAGATTTTAACTCTGCAGCGGAGTGTGCGCTGATATGAAACTTCCTGGCAGATTAAAACTGTGTGCCTGACCGAGACTCGAATCGAGACCTTTGCCTTTCATGGGCAAGTGATCTACCAACTGAGCTACCGAAGCACGACTCACTCCCGGTACTCACAGCTTTACTTCTGCCAAGTTTCAATCATTCACTTTGTTGGTTGGCAGGTCTTAAGGATCCAACAGGACAACTCGCGAGGTGGGCACTATGTCTTAAAGACTATGACATTACCATAGTGTTCAAAAGTGGAAGAAAACACTAAGATGGCGACAGTTTCTCAAGAAACCCTGTGCAAGATCATCAAGGCTTTGATAAAGATAGTGACTGTCTTGCTGCACTCCAGGATCTAACTGCTAAGCAGAAGGAGAATGACAAGATATCTCAAATTATGTTTGCCTTAAATCGGTCAGAGGATGTGAAAGGACAATTTAAGGTAGTTAATTGATTACTTTGCAAGAAAAACTTTGATCCATTTGGAAAGAGGTGGCTACCAGTGATTCCTAAACACATGCGCTTAGATGTTCTACAGAAATTCCATGACACACTTGAGGCTGGACATTAAGATTTCTTAAGATATACAATAGGATCTGCAAGAGATTTTACTGACCAGGTTTATTTAGGAGTGTCCGTCACTATGTGTCGCACTGTTGAGAGTGCCAGAGGAGAAAGGCAGTTCCTCAGAAACCACCTGGCCAATTCATACCAATTCCACGAGCCAAAACGCCTTTCCAGTGTGTTGGGATTGACTTCCTCAGACGATTTCCAATGTCTGCTAGTGGCAATAGATGGATTATTGTTTGCACTGTTATCTGACATGCTATGCAATTACAAAAGCTGTCAAAACAGCCGAAGCAGTTGAGGTAGCCAAATTCATTGTTGAAGACATTGTATTAAAACATGGTGCCAACTGGAATAAGGCACTACCTTTCGTGACATTTGCCTACAACACTGCCAAATAAGATACTAAAAGATTTATGCCATTTTTCCTGATGCATGGGCATGAGGCGACTATGACAATGGACATTGTGTTTCTGTTACATCCTGATGATGTGGGCAACGACTACATCAGCCAGGTGTTAACCAGAGCTGAGGAAGCTCGGCAGTTAGCTTGACTCTGCATGCTGCAGGCTCAAGAAAACAATTGCCAAAGGTGTGATGCGAGCCAACGCCCTGTTGTCTACCAGCCTGGTGACCTCATCTGGATCGTCACTCCTGTTTGGAAGACTGGTCTCTCTGAGAAGCTCCTCAGGTGCTACTTAGGACCTTATAAGGTTGTAAAACAGTTGTCTGATGTTACTTATGAAGTTGAAGATTTCAACCCCGACACAAGACAATGAAAGATTAGAGATACGGTCAACATCCTTCGAATGAAGCCCTATAAGGATCCTGCAATCCAGGGTAAATTTGAAGCTCCAGCGACAGGCAACAGGTGGAAAGGTGGCAAAGGGCATAGCAGAAAAGGAAGTTCTAAGAAGATCATTGCCAAGGCAAACATCAGTCATCGGAGTTGGAGTATGCATGACCGATGACTCATTTCCGGACTAGGAGGATGCAACGCCGAGATGCTGTTCTCTTAAGGACGGAGTAGCACAGTCACCATGGTGTAGTGGTTATGATACTAGACTGTTGTGAGTACAAAACTCACTTAGATTGTAAAATTTTAATTTCTATATTCAGTTTGAGAACGTTCTAGAAGTATTCACAAATATCAAGAATCATTGTACTGGAATGTTCTGTAACTACACATATACCATATGTGTTCTGACCAGAGGCAGTTCAGTCCAGGCTCTTGTATGTGCAAAGGCTGAATAAACCTTCATTAGGCGAAGTTAGTGTTCGTCATTCATCTAATTACTAATTACACCTTCTTCCATGTAACAATATTTTTGGGGTATTTCTTTTATTATTTTGGGGCTTTTTACCTTGATTTTCAATGTATTCAGAATTACTCATTAATTACTGGGATTTTTCTTTTTTATTTCCAAAAATTGTTAGTTCTCTCAGATTTTGGAAACATTTAGAAGGGGGGGGGGGGGGGGGTGTAAGGGTACAGATATCAATCCTGTACATAACAGATCAAATCTATCCTTCCTCATCTTTACTCAGGTGAGCAGCATTGATAAAGTGAGCATGACTTGTATTATGGGTGGGGAAGGATTTGGCACTTGCTGACACTTGGCGCACAAATGAGCAATTGATCCTTAACAAGCTGGCAACACACACTGCTGGTGTGCACTCTGTGTGTGACTGCATACAGAAATGTATTAAGTGAAACTTGCAGTTGTTGGTGTAGTAACAAAATGCAAGATGAACACAGTGGTAAAACACTGAACTCATATTGGGAAGAACAGTGGTCCAAATTCTCATCTGGAAATATAGACTTATATAGTATTTGCATGATTTTACTAAATTGGGCCAGGTGTATGTCCAGAAGGTTCCTTTTAAAAGGACACAGCTGATTTCCTTCCCCAAACTGAGCAACGGCGCTGCCTCTAATGCCATTATCATCAACAGTATGTTACAATGCACTCTTCTTCTTCTTCTTTGCTGTGACCTGTGCATATTCAACTTATGCCATGTACATTGACAAGCACTTTGAGTATACACAGTTAAAATTACTTCCCTTAATTGGTTGTAAAAACAAAACAAAAGAAAAAGGTTCACCCATGGAAGAAGGACTTGGCAATAGTGGTGGCTGATACATTTTCCTTGAGGAAAGTGTCAGACTATCATGAGAAATGATCAGTTATTGTCTGGAAATACACCTGTCCTTCTGATGGCAGTAACAGATCACCTATATTGATAATAACATGTTGAGACAATTTGTTTGGAGGAACAAACATAAAAACTGCGTAAGGAGACAGTATGCTGCTTTACTATGTTGGTAGGCAATACAATAACGAAGAAAATTCTTACAGTCTATATTTTTATTTGTTTAGAGATATGTTTCTTTAACTAAAAATGAAATCCAGTGACTGTGGCACGTGATAAATTGTGGAGTGACACAGTGTTGTACGTAGTTACAGCATTGAAAACTCACAGGGCAGGTTTATATCTGACTTTAATATTTGAAAGCATCAGAACATTGCAGCTGCTGGGTTGGTGATCTATGCCTTTAGCTAATTATCCTGTTCCTGTGTTAGTGTGAAGGCTTCATTGAAGAACTGTGTTATAATCTCAATGATGCAACAGATGGCATCCATTGGCACATGCCACTTGGAATTTATGTGGAAATGGTTTGTCTGGCCTCTGGATTCACCCAGAGCTTACAGATACAGAGGAGTTTAACAATCCTGGAATTGCCAAACCACTATTCAGCCAATGCAGGTTGAGCTTCCTGGGGGCTCACATGTTGTTTATCAAATGCTATGCATATATCGAGGATAACTGCTTTAATAATAAGCTATTTAGATGATGATACAATAATTGCAATAGATTAAAAAGAAATTAAGTAATAATTTGAGATACTGTACCATATTTAATTAGAAAAAAGGGAACAGCAAAACAACAGTAAATTAACAGAGTGTGATGATTATGGGAAATGAAGAAGTAATAATCATCATATATGAAGTTGATAGCAGTGAGATTTTTGGGGAAAATTTAAGTGCTTATTGAAATGATAGTCAAATGGGACACTGAGGTGGTGTATTTGTCACAGTAGACAGAAAACTCAAATCCACCGAGATAGAAATTGAAGCTGCATGTGTGATTGTTTGGGCAAGACTCAGTATCAGGAGTGGGCATAAAATGATAATTGGACCCTTCTATTGCCCACCAGACTCATCTCCTGATGTAATCAAAAATGTCAGAGAAGAGCTCAGTTCAGTTGTACATGAATTCCCAATCACAATGTAATCATCAGTGGAGACTTTAATCGCCCAACAATTAATTGGGAAAATTACAATTTTGTTAGTGGTGTGCATGTTAAGATATCCTGTGAAACTTTATTAAATGTCTTCTCTGAAAATTACCTACAACAGATAGCTAGGAACCCCACTCATTATGGAAATATATTGGGTCTAATGGCAACAAATGGTCCTGACCTCTTTGATGATGTTCGCATCAAAACTAGTATCTGTAACCATGACATGGTTGTGGCAACAGTGATTACCAAAGTAAAAAGGACAACTAAAACAAGCAGAAAGGTATATATGTTCAATGAACTAGATAAAAAATCTGCAGAGTCAAATCTCAATGAGGAACTTGAAACTTTCAGCAGAGGTCAGGAGCATGTAGAGGAACTATGGCTCAAGTTCAAAAGAATATTTCACCATGCAGTGGATAGATATGTACCCAGTAGAACAGTTCATAATGACAGGGAACCTCCTTGGTATATAGTCACTGTAAAGAAACTTCTAAAGAAACAGAGATTACTACATAATAGGGGTAAAACAAAACATAGTGCTATAGATAGAGAGATGCTGAATGAAACAGTTTTGGCTGTCAAGAGAGCAATGCATGATGTCTTCTATGACTACCATAGCAGAATATTGTCAAATGAGATTTCACAAAATCCAAAGAAATTCTGGTCATATACAAAGATTGTGAGTGGCATGAAAGTTAGTGCAGCCCCTAGCAAATGAGGCAGGAACTGAAACTGAGGGTAGCAAAGCAAAACCCTTAATGATTAACTCTGTTTTCAGGTGTTCCTTTACAAAGGAAAACCCAGGAGAATTGCCCCAATTTAATCCTCATGCCACTGAAAGATGAATGAAACAAGTATTAGTGTCAGTGATTTTGAGAAACAGCTGAAGCTGTTAAAACTGAACAAGGCTCCAGGCCTGATGGAATTCCTATCAGATCATATACTGGATTTGAGGGTGAGTTAGTCCCTCTTCTCACTATAATCCATCATAGATCCCTAGAACATATAACCATGCTCAGTTCTTCGTAAAAGGTGCAGGTCACACCTGTCTACAAGAAGGGTAGTAGAAGTGATCCTCAAAACTACAGTTCAATATCCTTGACACTGGTTTGTTGTAGAATCTTAGAACATATTCTGTTCTCAAATGTAATGAGGTATCTTGAACAGAATGACCTCCTGAATGCCAACCAGCATGGTTTTCACAAACATTGATCGTGTGAAACCCAACTCGCACTTTTCTGACATGACATACAGAAAGCTTTGGATCAAGGCAACCAGGTAGCTGCAGTGTTTCTTTACTTCCAAAAAGCATTTGACTCAGTACTGCACGTATGCTTATTGTCAAAAATACAATCATATGGAGTATCAAGTGAAATTTGTAACTGGATTGCAGACTTTTTGGCAGAGAGGACACAGCATGTTATCTTGGATGGAGATGTAGAAGTAACTTCGGATGTGCCCCAGGGAAGTGTGTTGGGACCCTTGCTGTTCATGTTGTATATTAATGACCTCTCAGACAAAATTAATATTAAAAATCAGGCTTTTTGCAGATGATGCAGTTATCTGTAATGAAGTACTATCTGAAAGAAGCTGCATAAATATTCAGTCAGATCTTGATAAGATTTCAATGTGGTGCAGACATTGACAACTGGCTCTAAATGTTCAGAAATGTAAAGTTTTGAATTAAAAAACAAAAAAACAAAAATGTAGTATCCTATGACTGTAGTAACAATGACTCACTGTTGGAACTAGCCAACTCATACAAAGACATGGATGTAACAATTGTTAGGGATATGAAATGGAATAATCACATTGGTTCAATCATTGGTAAAGCAGGTGGTAGACTTCAGTTTATTGTTAGAATACTTGGAAAATTCAAGCAGTCTGCAGGAGATTTCTTACAAATCACTCATGCGACCCATCCTAGAGTATTGCTCAAGTGTGTGGGATCCGTACCAGATAGGTCTAACAGGGGATGTTGAACTTATGCAGAGAAGGGTAACACGAATGGTCCCAGGTTTGTTTAATCTATGGGAGTGTGTGACAGAGATACTGAAGGAAATGAAATGGCAGGCTCTTGAACACAGATGTAAACTGTCCCAAGGAAGTCTATTAACAAAGTTTCAAGAACAGGCTTTAAACAATTACTCTCAGGATATATTACAACCCCCTACGTTTCCCTCACACAGGGATCATGAGCATAAGGTTAGGATAATTACTGAACCCACAGAGGCATTCAGACAAACATTCTTCCTGCACTCCATACGTGAATGGAATAGGAAGGAACCCTAATAACTAGTACAATAGGACTTACCCTCTGCCATTCACCTCATGGTGGTTTGCAGAGTATAGATGTAGATGTAGATGTTATTTCCCAAGGGCATTTTTTTGTCAACACACCACGTCTCTTGTATTACTTAATCAAAATTAATGACTGAGACATCTGTTTCAAGATTTCACGTACCACTAATGACAAAAAATACGCAAATAGTTAGAGTTACTGTTTCTTGTCAAAAAAAATTCATTTTGAAAATATTTATAAAAACAATGAAGAAGATGCCATATATTAACAATCTGTTAAACTAACATGCACAACAGCTGTTGTTCCTTACACAAGTCTAGTCCATCACATGATGTCGGCCAAACACATAAATGCAGAGAATTTATAAGGCACGATCTACAGACAATCTAATTTTACTATTATGTGTTATGTGAGTCAACCAGGGACTATAGAGTACTTATATGAATGCCAACATTGCCAACAATCTTATGTGACTAGCAACTGCCTGGCCCCTTGCTAGAACAACACGTAGCGTACTTTCTACATATGCATATATACTCTGCAGACCACTGTGAAGTGCATGGCAGAGGGTACAGCCCACTGCACTGCTTATTAGGGCTTTTCTGTGTTCCATTGACTTACAGAGCTTGAGAAAAATAATCTTTTAAATGCTTCAGTGCATCCTGTAATTAATCTAATCTTATCATCGTGACCCCTATGGAAGTGGTATGTAGGTGTGCCCAGTCATCAGTTAAAGCCGGTTCTTGAAATTTTTGTTAGTAGACAATCTCAAGGTAGTTTTTGTCTATCTTCAAGAGTCTGCCAGCTCAGTTCTTTCAACATCTCAATGATGCTCTGCCATGGGTCAAACAAACATGTGACCATTTGTACTTTGTATACCTTCAATATCCCCTGCTAGTCTTGTGTGGTATGGGTCCCACCCATATTCTAGGATGGGTCATATGAGTGATTTGTAAGCAATCTCCTTTGTAGACTGACTGCATTTCCCTAGTATTGCACCAACAAACAGAAGTCTGCTACCTGCTTTAACCACAACTGAGCCTATTTGATCGTCCACTTCATGTCTCTACTAAGTGTTACACTCAAGTATTTGTACAAGTTTACAGATTCCAGCTGTGGCTCACTAATATTATATTCACAGGATACAACTTTTCTTTTGTTTTGTGAAGTGCAAAATTTTACATTTTTGAACATTTAAAGCAAGCTGCTGATCATTGCACCACTCTGAAATTTTACCAAGGTCTGGCTGAATATTTGTACAGCTTCATTCACAAAGTGTTTTGCTGTAGATAACTGCATCACCTGTGAAATGTCAGAAAGAAAGGAATTCAATACACTTCCTTGGGGTACACTTTACTTCTAGATCTGTCAATAACTCTCCACCCGAGATAACATGCTGTGTCCTCTCTATCAAGAAATCTTCAGTCCAATCACATATTTTGTACGGTACCCCATAAGGCCATACTTTAGATAATAAGGAGAGGTGTGGTACTGAGTCAAATGCCTTTCAGAAACTGAGAAATACTGCATCTACCTGACTGCCTTGATCCGTGGTTTTCAGGACATTATGTAAGAAAAGTGCAAATTGGGTTTCACATGATATATGTTTTTGAAATCCATGTTGGTGGACATAATGGAAGCCTTTCTGTTTGAGGAACCTCATTATGTTTCAGCTCAGAAAATGTTGTAAGAGTCTACAACAAATGGATATCAAGGATATTGAATGACAGTTTTGTGGATCACTTCTGCTACCCTTCTTGTAGACATGTGTGACCTGTGATTTCTTTATATGACCTATGATTTCTTGAAACTGTTGGGCATAGCTTTTGGTTCAAGGATCTAGGATAAATTATAGTTAACAGAGGGACTAACTCAGCTGTAATATTTGGCATAGAATCTGATATGAATTCTATTGAGCCCTGGAGCTTTATTCAGTTTTAATTATTTCAGCTGTTTCTCAATGCCACTGACACTAATATCTATTTCACTCATCTTTTCAGTGGTAAGTGAGTTAAAATGGGGTAATACTTCAGCGTTTTCCTTCATAAAGAAACATTTGAAGATAGGGTTAAGCATTTCCGATTTTGCTTCACTACTCCAGTTCCAGGTTAGTCCATGAATGACTTGACACTAACTTTCATGCCAGTAACAGCCTTTACATATGACCAGAATTTTTTGAGTTTTGTTTTGACAATATTCTGCTATGGTAGTGACTGAAGGCTTCACACATAGCCCTTTTGGCTGAAAGACATGGTTCATTTGGCATCTCTCTATCTATAGCCCTGTGCTTTGTTTTATACAATACCTATTATGCAATAGTCTCTGTTTTCTTAGAAGTTTACAATGACAGTATACCATAGAGGATCTCTTCCATTATGAACTGTCCTACTGGATACATAACTATCCAGTGACAGATCAACTGTTCCTTTAAACTTGAACCATAGTTCCTCTACATGCTCCTGCCCGAGCTAAAAGTTTCAAGTTCCTCATTGTGATATGAAACTATTGTTCCTCTGTCTAGTTCACTGAACATGTAAATCTTTCTCCTTGTTTTAGCTGCCCTTTGTGTTTTGGTATCAATTGTTGCTGTAACTGCCTCATAGTTACTGATACCAGTTTTAATGTGGACATCCCCAAAGAGGTTACGTCTGTTTATTACCATTAGATCTAATATATTTTCATCATGGTTGTGGTTATGAACTATCTGTTCTATGAAGTTTTCAGAGAAGGCAATCAGTACAGTTTCACAGGATGCCTCTTCACACCACCACTAACTAAACTATAATTGTCCCAATTGACTGTTGAATGGTTAAAGTCTCCTCCAATGATTACAGTATGATTAGGGAACTTATGTACAAGCAAACTGAGGTTTCCTCTAAAGTTTACAGCCACATCAGGAGAAGAATCTGATGGTTCATAGAAGGACCCTATAATAATTTTTTGCCCATCCTTGATACTGTGTCTATCCTGAACAGTATCACATGCAACTTCAACTCCTATCTTGGTGGGTTTGATTTTCTTGTCTACAGCAACAAATATACCACCTTCCTTTGCCATGTCCCTCTCCTTTTGATTTACGCTTAAAATTTCCCCAGATATCTCAATATTATCAGCATCAAGTTTTAAACATCTTTCTGTGCTTAATATAATGTGAGCTTTAGTTGTTTTAGGACCACTTTGAACTATGGCACTTTGTTGCAGGATGCTACTTCTGTACATTAAAGGACTGTTGATGGAATAGTGTGGAAGTCATTCCTCCAAACTGCAGAAAAATTACATTTAGTCATTAATGATGCCAAATGGAAATAATGTTTGCACAAGTCTGCCAGACACCAAATGTCAATGCAACAGATGGCTTTTCACCATCATCTGCATACTCTGTTCTCCTGCTAATATACCTGAGTTGTGGACAACATTTCAGGATACACTTTCAGATGATTTTCAGAGACAGCGCACACTGCTAAAATTGGAAAATGTTTTTAAATATCACAGCAAATTTTGGCATAAATTCAACCCACCAGCCCCTGTTGTGATTGTCACACAACACATAACAGAAGCCTACAATGCAGAAGAAGAATGTATGAACAGTCAGACAGCTTACAAAAAGCTAAATGATGATCAAAATGTGATAGCTGATGAAGTTTTAAGTTCAGTATGAAATAAGATTCTCAATTTTTATTTCACTGGCAGAATGGGAGGCTCCAATAAAACATTTGCCCTGAAAACTTTGTGTCACATTTTCTGAGGTAAAAAAAAGGTTGCTTTAACAGTTAGAAGGACAGGTATTGGTGTCAATCTCCAACCAGGAGGATAAATATCACATTTGATTTTGAAACTACCTGTACCAATCTTGAACACATCTGTCTCACCAATTCACATCCACACCAAGGATGCACAACTTCTCCCTGACTTTGATTTCATAGTTTGGGATAAGATTTCAGTGTTCCCAAAGACATGCTAAGTGCTGTCACTTGACTTTTAAGGGACATCATGAACAGTAATCTCCCTTATGGAGGCAAAATAATTCTGTTTGTGGAGATTTCTGTCAAGTGTTATCCATTGTTAGAGATAACAACAGAACAGCCATTGATGAAACTACAGTTAAGTGATCACCCTCACTTATGGTCTCAGGTTAAAATACATAAGTTGACTGAAAATATGAGGGCAAATGGTGATTCCATCTTCCTTAAATTGGGTAATGAGATTTAGAAAATCAAACAGATGACTTGAATAATCAAAATCCATAAACACTGTTATTTTAATTACAATAGTTCTAATAACACCACACTCAATGCCACAGGAATCAATGAACAAAATGTTTTGCACTTCTATTCAATGGTAGTTCTGATTCCAAAACATGATGATTGTATAACAATTAATGAATATTGGTATGTCATTTACGAATTGTTTCCAGGAGAGGAAAGGTTTATCTCAGTTCTGATTCTGTCTAAGTTGAGGAAATAAATAATATTCAGGTGCACCCTGCTAAATCTTTAAGCCACTCTGGTTTACCACCTCGTCAGTTGCTTTTAAAGAAATAATTCTAGTGTGCTAACACACTTAGATGATTACATCATCACTTTTAAATTAATTAACTCCTAAAAAAATATGCTCATACCCTACATTAACTTCACACCATCTGATCAAACCACGCATTTCCAAATGATAAGAAACAATTCTCAATAAAAGTAGTCTTCACTATGACTATAAAGCACAAGACTGGATGCCTCAAAATACAGAATATATTTTTTTATGTGGATGATTATATGTGCTTTTTTCCTGAGTTTGCACATTCTGTGATATTATTGTTTGTGCTAAAGACACATTATAACTACTAACATTGTTTTTAAAGAAGTTTGGTAAAATAAAGAAGTTTTAAGAAATAAAATTACTCTGACAAAGAAAATATCTGCTTTTTATAAGTTTTACAGATATCCATTTTATATAAATGACATCAATTTTTTTACAATGAGACTAATATTTGTTACTACTGTTCAAAGTATAATGTCTTTTATTAACAAACACTTCCCCATTACTATATTACCTATCATTGATTGATCAGGATAGAGTGTGAATTATTCACACAGGTCAACTAGTAGCAGTAGTAGTAGAAGAAGAAGTAACAACTGTTCCTGACTGTCCCCTACTATGTGAAAGTCCTATAATTATTTTTCATTTCTGTGTCACTGTACAGTAAAATCTGAATGCTAAATCTGGGGGTTTTAATCTGGTGACTGAACACTGCAGTTTCTCTGAGTCTTTCACAGATTGTCTTTATGTAATATGGCATGCTGTGGATTTTTAGGCATGGAAAGAGTGCAGATCTAATCATCTTTTCAGTAGAGACAAAGGATCACGTACTTCCATCTTCCATGCAGTTCTGTTGTTGGACACAGCAAGCTGAGTACAACCCCCCCCCCCCCCCCAAAAAAAAAAAAAGATCTGTTAGTTTCTCTCCCCCAATGATTAGCAAATCTTTTACAAAATTTGATAGATTTCTAAAGTAGGTACTTTTGTAATGTATACTAGACATATGAAAACTTCAACTTCATAGTCAAGCCTGAATCAATGCAATTTACTACTCAAATCATTCATATAATTATTCTGAATCCATTGGTAAAACTAGTTTGGTCAGAGAGCACGTCAATTACAAAGTGTCACAAATTGAAAATATTCATATAATGTGCCTCTGCAGATTTGCGGCGAGACATATTTCAATATTAGGAACAATATCCAATATTGCAATAATCCAACTTTACAGTAACACATTTTTCCAGAAATAATTATTTTCTGTGTTAACTAAACATGAAGTTCAGAGAAGCTGTCAGTTTTCATTGTAAAATCTGTCATAACTGCTATTAGATTCCAGACTTCAACTACATACTTTTGTTACCTTAATTTTTTTTATACAGAATGACATACAGCATTGATTGATCAACTCAGGAATTAATAACTTCATTTAATGTGCTTTAATTTGCAATATGGTGCTTATTCATATGACTGAGGGGAATCACATTGCACAAGAAAAATAGAGTTCATGTATTTTTATAAATTGTAATTGGATAAAAATTATAAACAAAAATAAATAAATTTATAAATTGTGCCCAGCAATAGTTTTTTAGTCGAAAATTTAGTTGGTTCTTGTAGTTCATCACAAAAAGTACGTGCAACCCAGTCAAATTTTAAAGCATTATGCAGCTTCCAAAATAATAGTTAAATCTTGTGCCACCCTTGTAAGACCCACCCCTATCGCAAAAGAGTCAGTCTGCAGTGAGTTTGTAATGGAGTAACACCTATGTCTGACTATATGGAAAATGTAATACAGTCTGTCACGTGGATACATTAAATCAAAAATGTATCATCATCACCAAGTGTACTATGTTCACAATGTGTTTCATGTCCTGTCACTTACTGATTAATAGTTCAGTGACAGTTGTAGATAATTACTTTTAATGAAAATGTTGATCTTTAACAATGATTTATTATTACAGTGTTGATAAACAAGAACAAAGTATTGTTGTGTACATCTAACTAATATTAATTGTCCTACACAATTGGAAGGACAGTTTATTGAGTGATTTTGTTAGTGGCTATAATCATTGTTCATTTGCCACAACTGAACAATTGTGACTGATAATGTCAATGCGCTTGAACTATATTGTCGGACACTAATCAAGTGTAGTATGCAGCTACCTACTTATCTCTGCTGAATTAAAGTGAGAGCAGAAATGGCCATAAACAAGAGTTCAGACAACATCAAAGTGATATTACAATGTTTTAACTTCAAGTTTAAGAGTTGACTACATCACTAACAAATGCCTAGTTTCACCACCAACTTTGCACCCAGTTTTCGATGGAGGTGTCAGCTACTGAGGACATGTGTGCAGGTCAGTTGGGTAGGTTACAAAGTGAAAAGCTGTTTGAAAGCTTGGTCCAAATTGCTGTTTTCTTTGACAAGTTATGTGATGCTCCAGAAATGATTCATTTGCGTTTTTGATAAAATGTCATTCAAGACGTCATTATTAGGATTTACCCAACTTGAATTATTCATTGTACTATGTATTATGTTATGTAACACAAACAACAAAGGCAAATTTTTATCTTACAAGCAGTTTTTTTGGCACATTTGCATTACAGTCTTGCATTCCCCTTACTCCCAAAATTACTTCGGCTTTGAAGTAAAAAGTAAATCTGTCATGAATTTGAAGACTGGTTCGAGTATCATAGTGCTTTACTAGGCATGGTTCTGTAGATATGGTACACTGTTTCCTTGAACTCTGAACTAACTTACCCAGTAAGTTATAGGGTGACATACACTTTAACGTGGACTCTGAGCCACAGTGCAACCAAGCATTTTTCACATCAACAAATGTTGCCAAAGGCAAAAAAAGTGGTTAAGTGACAGATTAAAAATTCTAGGATTGACCGGGGATTGAAGGGTGGTCAATTTGGAGAAGGTCATCTGTCCCCTCAGATTAGGTACTGAATTCAGCTGTGTCCTTGCAAAGGAATCATCCCAGAATTTCCCTAGCCTGATTTACGGAAATCTCAGAAAACCTAAATCAGGGTGACCAGATGCAGGTTTGAACCATTGTCCTTCAGAATGCAAGTCCAGTGTGCTAATCATTCTGCCACCTCATTCAATCCAGGGATTGAACCCAAGATCTTTTTACCCATTGAGCCTTTGCCCACAAAAAGCTGCCTCTAATGACCTTGTTATTAACAGAATGTTAAGCATTAACCTTCCTACCTTTCCACAAATAATTGTGAACCTTTTTGCAAATGTCTGAAGTGTGCGTGCTAGACTTCTGTAAAAGTATTACATGAAAGTCTGGAAACAAAATTACGCAACTACCTATTAATAATGTACTGGAAATGAAATGAGCGTATGACATTGTTGGCCGGGAGGCCTCATTCGGGGAGGTTCGGCCACCAGGTGCAAGTCTTATTTCATTCAGTGCCACATTGGGTGACTTGTGCACCAGTGATGAGGATAAAATGATGATGAGCACAACACAACACCCAGTCCACGAGAAAATATCCAACCTGGCCAGGAATCGAACCTGAGCCTGCTTACAGAGAAGGCAAGCATGTTACCACCTAGGCAGGCAGTCAATAACATACTGAAAATGTTTAAGTGATGACATTTAAGATTTTTAAGTAAATAAATGAGATAAAATGACTACATACCTTCTACCACAAAAATTTATGTACATCAGTACCATACTTCATTGAAGAATATTTAAATTTATGAAATGTGTTATATAAATACCTTCGTGTAAAGTGTATTATTGTAAGCTTAAATATGTATGCCTCGAAATGACTTTCAGCCTGTATATTTATAACTTGACTTGTCCAATGTCTTACACATAAGCTGCTATGTAGAAAACAGGACCAATAAAAAATACAATCTACATGTCTTTCTTCATATATGCACCAAAACTGCATAAAAATCATTGGCATATTTTAAATATGTCAGAAGAACAATGTATAGTGTGTTAGATATGGCATGAAGGAATGGAATGGGAAGCAGTACATCAGAGTAATGATTCTTCTCACATTTGGATTGTCCCTTTGTTTTCTTCTTCTTCTTGTTCTCAAAATTTTGCATAATTCTTTGCAAGGAATAGAAAAGAAGTTTATCCCCTGCAGGATGGTGAGCCAGTACAGCTGAATCAGATGCCATTAGGGAAACACTATATCATATTCATTTTTGATGAATAGGAATGAAAAAGGCTGGTGCTTGCTTGTCTGCAAATGTAACACTTTCATAGCATACTAACTAGAAATCAAAACTGTTATAATCATAAAAAGACAGGAAACCTAATTTGTTGAATTTGCATCTAAAATTTAGGAGGTTTCAAATTTTTGTGGAAATCCAGAAATTTGGCAAAACTTGCCACTCCCCCCCCCCCCCATTTTGGTAGCCTAGGTGACTGCCTAGTTCTGCAAGGTACCTGTTGTCTCAACTAGAGGATCCATTTGTACTTGAAACATCCCAGAACATTAAATGTCATTTTACAGCTTACAGTACCCTCATTCACACACGCAGAACTGTGATCCATCTAACCAGATAACATATTTTGAATAATCAACAGTCCACTATTGATGTTTCTTCCTCTCTGTGACTCTGCAAACTCGGGTGTTGGAATAAGCAAGTTTCTCTCACATGCAGCTCTGCTCCAAATGTTCATACAAAGCTATTTCTTTTGGTGAATTAATTTGTTAATGACCAGCTTATATCCTACAGAAATAGCTAATTAATAATGAAGCAGTTTTTAACAAGTCATGACGCACAGTGACAATATCACTAATTTATCATGTAAATTCTATGCAATTGAGGACATGAGTGGCTTGAAGATTTCTTAAGTAATAGAATCCAGTGTGTTGTTCTGGATGGTGAGTGTTCATGAAAGACAAAGATATTGTCAGCGTGTCCCATGGAAGTATGGTAGACTGCTCTTGGTCTCTATATACATAAACAGTCTGATAGATAATGTGAGCAGCAATGTGCAACTGTTTACTGATTATGCCTTAGTATGTGGGAAAGTTTTGTCATTTAATGATTGCATACCTTTTTAGTGTGAGGAATGACAGCTTGATCTAAATGTAGAAAAATTAAAGTTAATGTGGATGAGTGGGAAAAAACAATCCTTTAGTGTTCAAATACAGTATTAGTGGTGTGCTACTTGACACAGACACATTGATTAAATATCTAGGTGCAACATTGAAATGCGATATGAAATAGAATGAGCATGTGAGGTCAGTGACATGGAAGGCAAATGGTTGACTTCAGTTTATTGGGAGAATTCTAGGAAAATACTCTTATCTACAAAGGAGACTAGGTATGCAACTCTGGCACAACCCATTCTTGAGCTCTAATGAGTTTGGGATTCCCTGCAAAGTTGGATTAAAGGAAAACAACTGAACAATTCAGAAGCACCTTGCCAGATTTGTTATTGGTAGGTTCGATCAACACATGAGTATTACAGATGTCTACATGTGCATCTGCATCTACATCTACATCTACATATGTGGTCTGTTCAAAAAATTCCAGAACCTTGTCCACAAAAATTTTTACACTTGCCATTTACTTATTATGCCCTGTCTCCTTTGAAATACTCTCCTCCACAACTGATTCGCCACTCCCAAAGCTATTTCCACTTCCAGAAGCAGTCTTGGTACACGTCTTGCTGGATTATGTGAAGCACTATTTGCAAATTTTATTTTATCTTGTCTGTTATTGCAAGTCTTCATCCTTTCAATGAAGTTTTTAACTTTGGAAATAAAAAAGTTCACAGGGTCCAGGTCTGGAGAGTAGAGAGAATGAGATAGCACAGTGATTTCATTTTTTGTGCAATAGTCACCCACCAACGGGGATGAATGTGCGAGTGTGTTGTTATGATGCAATAGCCATGAATTATCATGTCACATTTCAAGCTGCTTCCTTCTCACGTGATCCACCTGAAATGTTACATTCTTCTGCAATCTCTCAGAAGTCAGTCTTCAATTGGCACACACAATTTCATTGACATTCCTCACATGAGTGTTGTCGGTAGACATCAAAGGGCATCCTGAATGAGGGTCATCTTTAACTTTCATCTGGCCATTCCTAAATCATGTCAACTATTTGTAACACCGATTATGGCTCAAGAACCCATCACCATAGGCTTCCTGCATCATTTGATGTGTATGTGTGAACGTTTTTTTTTGAGTTTCAGGCAAAATTTAATGCAGATGCATTGCTTTGCTAACTTTACCATCTCGAAATTCACAAACTGTTCAACACAACATTTGTCTCAGTACAGCATTGAACAATAACTAACACATGTATAACAATGAAACTTATGGCAGGTACATATTAAACATTGGTGTTTGCAGGGATGCCAATTGCATTTTGCTCCAACGCATGATTGGCACAAAATTACGAATGTCCCAGAATTTTTTGAACAGACCTTGTACATACTCTGCAAGCCACCAAATGGTGCATGGCAGAGGATACCCTGTACTAGTACTAGCCATTTCTTTTTCTGTTCCACTCACAAAAAGAGTGACAGAAAAATGACTGTCTATGTGCATCTGTATCTCTCTAATCTTATCTTCATGGTAATTATGTCAAATGCATGTTGGTGGCAGAGAATTATTCCACAACCAGTCTCAAACCCTGGTTCTCTAAATTTTCTCAATAGTGCTCATCTAAAAGAACGTCACCCTTCCGGGGATTCCCATTTGAATTCCTGAAACACCTCCATAACACTTGCATGTTGCTCAAACCTAATGGTAACAAGTATAGCAGCCTGTCTCCGAACTGCTTCAATGTCTCCTTTAATCTGATCTGGTATGAATCCCAAACACTCGAGCAATACTCAAGAACAGGTTGCACTAGCATCCTATATGTGGTCCCTTTACAAATGAACCATATCTTCCAAAACTCTCCCAATAACCTGAAGTCGAGCACTTGTCTTCTGTATCACAATTCTTACATGCTCATTGCTTTCCTTATTGCTTTGCAGTGTTACACCCAGATATTTAAATGACATGACTGTGTCAAGTAGGACACTGTTAATCATCTCCCCAAACATTAGCATTTTGTTTCTCTTACTCAACTGCATTAAGTTACATTTTTCTACAGGTAGAGCTCACTGCCATTCATCACACCAACTAGAAATTTTGTCTATGCCATTTCGTGTCCTCCTACAGTCATTCAGAGATGACACCTTTTTGTACACCAGGGCATCATCATCAAACAGCTACAGACCATTGCTTATCCTGTCTATCAGATCGTCTATTCTACTCACACACCCCCTTTCCTGTTTTAGTCATAAATCATCACAAGAAAAATTATAGCCAGTAAGCCCCTGCAAGGGCAATAAACACTCTAATTGTATCTTCATGGTCTTTTTGTAAGATATACATAGGAAGAAGCAATGTATTTGTTGATTCTTCTAGGAACTATGCTCTCCAAACTTTAATGGTAAACAGCACCGTGACGCAGAATGTCTCTCTTTCATCATCTGCCACAGAAGTTGGCAGAGCATCTCTGTGATGCTCCTGCCCTTCCTAGATAAATCTGCAGTGAAAAATGCTGCTCTCCTTTAGATCTTTTCTATTTCCTCTGTCAATCCTATCTGGTATGTATCCCATACTGACAAGCAATATTCAACTATTGGTCAAATGAGGGTTTTGTAAGCTACCTCCTTTGTTGCCGGTCTACATTTCATGAGGACTCTTCCAATGAATCGCCGTCTGTATCTGCCCCACTCCATACATATACTCCTAGATATTTTATGAAAGTAACTACTTCAGTGATTGTCCTGCAATTGTATAATCATAAAATAATGGGTGTTTCTGTCTATGTACACACAATACATTACATTTGTTTATTTTGAGGGTCAATTTCCACCCCTTGCATCAAGCATCGATCCTCTGCAGGTCTTCCTGTATTTTGCTACAATTTTCTAGTGTTGTGACTTCTATGTATACAACAGCATTATCGGCAGAAAGCCTCAGGGAACTTTTGATGTTGTCTACCATGTCATTTATAGATGCTGCAAAAAGTAATGGACCTGTATCACTCCCTTGGGGTACACCTGAAGTCACTTTTAAGTCTGAAGACTGTTATACACTGAGAATGACATCCTGTGTTCTGTTTGCTAGAAACTCTTCAATACAGTCACATAGCATCTGATATTCCATATGCTCTTATTTTGTTCATTAGGTGGCAGTGCAGAACTGTACTGAATGCATTGCAGCATAACACATCATCCATCTGGATACCGTTATCTACAGTATTCTGTGTCCTGTGGATGAACAGAGTGAGCTGGATTTCACATGGTTGTTATGCTTCATGAATTTAAATAGGAATCCCTGCAGGGATGGCAACATTCTTTTCATAACACGCCACTGAGGAAATTTAAATAACCAGTATTTGCAGCTGACTGCAGCACAAATCTACTGCCACCAATGTACATATCACATAAAAAAGGAAGAATAAATTTTAATGTCCCACTGACAGTGAGGTTATTAGAGATGCAGAACGAGTTCAGATTACGAAAGGATGGGGAAGGAAATGGGCAATGCCCTTTCCAAGGGAACCATCCCAGTAATTGCCTTGAGAAATTTAGGGAAACTATGGAAAACCTGAATCTGGATGGCCAGACAGGGATTTGAACCATTGTCCTCCTGAATGTGAGTCCAGTCTGCTAAAGACTACACCACATCACCTGGTATTTCACATAAGGACCAAAGAGAGAAGATAAGATAAATTAGGACTTGTATGGAGGCATATAGATAGTCATTTTTCCTTCACTTTGTTTGTAAATGGAACAAGAAATGGAAGGACTAGGAGTGTTACAAACTACCGTCCACCATACATCATTTGGTCGCTGGCAGAGTATAACCTGTAGTAGAAGCTGTTGGCAGACACCAACAAAATCTGCTTCAAAGTATGACATTTGGAACATCAAAAGCCAATGACATCCTTTTGTCACTCAGCCACATTGGAGCACTTCATATTACATGCAATGGATGAGGCGGACAAGATGAACATTGATTTACACTTCCCAAGTAGTTTCTTCATAGTGAGGTTAAAGTCATAATGGCTTAGTGGTACCACTCTTCTAATAACACAAGAAGGCTCAGTTACCTGTGATTTCAAAACTTGCTGGAGGACTACTATACCCTTAGAATTACAACACAAGACTGGAACCAAGTTGTGATTTTTTCATGATCTCTATGAGACTACAAGTTGATGCAATAGACTATTTTTTCAAGCTTCTCAATATTTTGGTTCTCTGGGCATGGTAAAGATTAGAAAAGAGTAATTGATTGATGGAGTATAGGTAACAATTCACCAAACAGTGGATTCATATCTCTCTCTCTCTCTCTCTCTCTCTCTCTCTCTCTCTCTCTCTCTCTCATATGGACTAACTCGCCCTGGCCGAGCCGACAACATTGTATCAGCACTGCAGCTCAACAGGATAATTATGGTGATGGGCTATATAGGATGGAATGAATGAGGGGAGACATCTTAGCAGCAAAACATCGTGAGCCAATAGGAAGCTTAATGATGCACACAAAGATTAGTGACCACAAAGCTGTTGTAGCAAGACTGAGTACCATAGCATACAAAAATAAAAGAAGAGGCACATAAAATTTCACTTGATGCATTCCTAAGAGATGGTCCCCACTCCTTCCCTACTACTGATATAACTGTAGAACTGATGTGGCTTAAATTTAAAGAAATGGCAACAACAACAATTGAGAGATATATACCAATTAAATTAATAACAGGTGCTACTGATCTCCCATGGTACATAAAACAGGTCAGAACACTGTTTCAGTAGCAATTAAAAAAGCCACTGGATTAATGAACTTTTACCGAAGATCAAATTTTAGTGCAAAATTCAATGCGAGATTCTTTTAATAGTTTTCAATGAAATTCTGTCTCAAAATCTGGCACAGAATCCAAAGAAATTACAGCCATATGTAAAGTACCCCAGCAGCAAGACACAATCAATTACTTCAGTGTGTGATAACAATGGTAACATTACTTATGACAGTGCTACTAAAGCAGAGTTACTAAACATGGTTTTCCAAAATTCCTTCAGCAAGGATGATGAAGTAAATATTCCACAAATTGAATCATGAACAACTGGCAACATGAATAACTTAGAAGTAGATATCCTTGGTGTAGCAAAGCATTTTAAATCACTTAATAAAGACAAGTCCTCTGGACCAAATTGTACACCATTTATTCCCTTTCAGAGCAAGTTGATACATTATCTCCGTACTCAGTAGTAACATACAAGTGCTCAATTGATGAAAGATCTGTACACAAAGATCGGAAAATTGCACAGATCACACCAATACTCAAGAAAGGCAATAGGAGCAATCTACTAAATTAATGTCGATATGTAGCAAGATTTTGGAACATATGCTTTGTTCAAACATTATGAATTACCTAGAAGATAACAATTTATTGACAAACAGCCACCATGGATTCCGAAAATATCTTTCTTGTCACACATAACTAGCTCTTTATTCACATAGAGTGATGATGCTGTTGATGGGAGATCTCAAACTGATTCCTAATTTCTGGATTTCCAGAAGGCTTTTGACACAGTTCTTCACAAGCAACTTCTAATCAAGTTGCATGGATCAGAAGTATCATTTCAATGTGTGAATGGATTTATGATTTCCTGCCAGAAAGGTTCTGGTGGTTTCCGGTGATTAAGGGTGACAATGTGGTACTGGTGTGCAAGACTCACATTCCCCCTTGGCTATCAAACTTACTTGGAGTTGCTTTGCCAAACTTCTTTTCAGGATAGCTGGCTGTGATGTCCTGCACAATTTCTTCTCCGAAGATAAGATGCTACTTTGGAGGAATTTTTTATACTTTTAAAATAACTCCGTACACCCAAGAATATTTTGAACTCAACCTCACTGTATTTTCATCACACATAACGGTTTTCATACAGCTAAAACATTTTTCATGAGCTCAACACCTTCCATTTCATCAGAAACTATCACATTCATTTTCCATAAATACAGTCTACAAATCTCTCCAAGTTTAACAAGACAACTATCCAGACCTTACAAAAGTAAGAGAATGCATGAATAAGTCATTATATCTTCTCTTCTTTCAACAATATTCAAATGTTCACACAATAATGTTTGATGTCACACAGAGTACGGTGGATTTATTCCTTGAGCTGGACGTGTAACTTCTTAGGCGGGCTCGGCGACTACCTGCCTGTGCCGATCATCCATCTGATACACATCTGTCCTCCACACACATAATTGTGGTGCAGTAGACACAGTTATACTTTACCACACTCATCTCTAAAATAATGCATGTTCAAGACGTTGGAAATACGAGGGAGGGTCTCTAGAATTTACCTCGAAATTCTCAAGGCACAACATATCCCTCCTCTTAGCTTGAACACACAATATTTTATACATGTTCATTATGTACATCAATACTGTATTCATTCAATATTACTTTACATTTCCATCAATTTTTAAAACATTTTTCTAGCCATCGGGTACTTCATATATACCTCTCCTTCCTTTTCTGTGTTAATACCATTATACTCATGGACCTTTTGATCAATGTAAACTTTGTAAGGACAAGAATCTTTCTGTTCCCTTTCCAATCATAAATTCCAAGTGTGCATTACCCAAGCATATGCTGTTGTTTGTTCTTACTTCGCATACTACTTTTTCTAAGTATGGATTTATTCAATACCCTTTACAATCTGGAGGAACTCTGGGTAAATAAAGGTATTCTTTTCAACACATGTAACTTCACACAAACATAACAATGCAAGTGGAAATGAGAATTCAAATGTATCATATAATGAATAACCTACAGTTTCTGTAGGTTGTTGTTCCTTCTCCATAGTCCTAATTTTTTTTGATCTTGTGATCATTACAAAAAAAAATCACCTCTGTAGATAATGACCACCCTAGTTTACATTCAAATAGTTATTATCTTGATATCACCCAGCATAGGATTGTAGGCTGCGTTGGTGAGGTGTAAAAACGGCACTGGTGAACAGCATGGGCACCTGCAGTGTCAAATGTTGGTTGCGGTGTTGGCGTCAGTGGTGGCGGGCACGAAATTAGCAACTCAAGTAGCAACCAGCAACGATGGTGGGTTACTACGACTGTGTTGGCTAGCTACTGTATCAGCAGCATTGGCTGCTTACTGCGTCGGCATTGGCTGGTTACTGCATGTGTGAGGCTTGCTTCCTCCCCACAGCCAAATCTTCCTAATTGAATCTTGCAGACCAATTTTTTTGTCTCATTATTATATGTTGCTATGGCAACTATCAACTTTTTCTCATCTCAATCTTCTTCAAAAAATTCCTCCTTTTTGTGTCCTGCTCACCTTGGTTGCCATGTTCTGGCGATTTTAACGTGATGACTTACTTTAGCAGTTAATCGATCAATTATGCAACGCCTATTGTACACATCAAGTGGACAAAGCAACTATACACACTGAGATTTTCTTGAGCCTTGGACACATTTAGCCTTGGACACATTGACATTTAGTAAGTTCCTGTACATCTTCTTAACATCAGAAACTATTATGAACACTTTCAATAAATACAGGTTCGAAATTATCAGCAGTTTAACAAGAAAACTGTCTGGACCTTACGAAAGTAAGAGAATGAATGAAGCAGTAATTGTCTCTTCTCTTCTTTCTACAACATTCAAATGTTCACACAATAATGTTTGATGTCACGTAGAGTACGGCGTGTTTATTCCTTGAGCTGGACATGTAACATCTTAGGCGGGCTCGGTGACTACCTGCCCATGTCGATCATCCATCTGATACACATCTGTGCTGCACACACATAATTGTGGTGCAGTAGACACAGTTCTACTTTACCACACTCATCTCTGAAATAGCATATGTTTGAGACAGTGTAAATATGAGTGTCTCTAGAATTTACCCCGAAATTCTCGAGGCACTACAGGGTCACAATTGATAGTAACTGATGGAAAGTCATTAAGTAAAACAGAGGTAATATCTGGTGTTCCTCAAGGAAATGTTACAGGCTTTCTGCTGTTCCTAATCTATACAAATGATTTAGGAGACAATCTTCTTTCTTAGTTTGTTTGCAGATGATACTGTCATTTACCGTCAAGCAAAGCCATCAGAAAATTTAAGCTAACAAAAGACTGTATTTATTAGCAGAAGATATGGAAGATACAACAAATGCATTAAAGTGACTGCCTACATTACACTTGTCCATCCTCTTCTAAAGTATTGCTATGTGGTATGGGATCTTCATCAGATAAGATTCAAGAGCAATACTGAAAAAAGTTTAAAGAGGAGCAACTCATTTTTTTATTATTGCAAAATAGGGCAGGGACTGTTACAGATGTGGTATGCATGTTGGGTGACAATAATTTTAAAAAAGGCATTTCTTATTGCAGCGAGATCTTTTCATGAAGTTTCAGTCACCGCCTTTTTCCTCTGAATCTGAAAGTAAGGTGAAATGATATCAAAATAAAATAAGAAGAATGAAAGCTTGCACAGAAATAAGTGTTCATTCATTCAGCGTAATGTGTGAGAGTGGAGCAGTAAAGAGTTAGCTTGAAGGTGGTTCAATAAACTGTCTGCCAGGCACTTAACTGTAAACTGCAGAGCAGTTATGCAGATGCGCAAAGAATGTGGAAATAGAGGGAGCGCTGGTGACCTCGATATTGAGCGCCCATAAGCCCCCCCAATAGAGGGAGTGTTGGAGGGAAGGGTGACTGACAGATTTGAGGGAGGGGCAGCAAGTGCACAACATAGGAATGAGGCACCAGTGAGCTCACTCATGTGCAGGCAGGGGAATTGCATTTGGCACACAGGAGAATATTGGGAATAAGACACACAACAGACACACTGTAGACATGAGGTTGTAAGTGTGACTGGGAGACATGGGGGCATGGGAGGAGGTGGGTGTGGTACAGGGGTTAGTGCAGATTGATGCCGGAGAGATTATAGAATCAAAACATGTTTCGTAAGGACAATTCCCATCCATGTGGTACCGAGTTAGGTGGCACAATGGTTAGCACCCTGGAGCGTGATGGTCTGAATCCCAATTTGACCTCCAGATTTAGGCTTTCTGTGATTTCCCTAAACTGCTCCTTCCTCATTCTTCCATAATAAGAGCTTATGCTTCATCTCTAATGACAGTGCTGTCAACTGGACTACAATCTTCCTTCTTTTCCATCTATGTAATTTGGAAAAGCTGGTATTGGAGAGGTGGCATATAGGTGGGAATTTGTCATTGCCCTAACACTAATCATTACATACAATGCTGTGAAAGACTCCCAGACACATCAGACACCTGATTGTTACACATGTAATTGTTTGAGAGGGATAGCATTGTTAGCTTACTGGTCCTCAACAAGCAGCCAATAACTATGACATTTTTACTCCTCCTAAGTCTCAGAAAAAAAAAAAAATTAACAGACCAAAAAGTTTATCAGCAGTCCATGAAGGCACAATATGGAAAAAGGAAAATATTTTTGATGTTGACACATCAAATGTTCAAGGTTTAACCCACAATGACATAAATCTACAGCAACTTCTTACTCAGGAGTCTCTAACAAATAATGCCTTAACTGTGACAAAAGGGAGGAAGAGATACAATTTTAGTGACAATATGATCCCTTGATGCCTCAGAACATGTCCTACCAACCGATCCCTTCTTCTAGTCAAGTTGTGCTACAAACTCCTCTCCTTCCAAATTCTATTCAATACCTCCTCATTAGTTATGTGATCTACCCATCTAATCTTCAGCATTCTGAAACAGTGTCAAACAGATTACTTACTTATATTAGATGACCTTAAGCCTGGTGATGGCAATACAATTAAAATGGAAAGAGTTAACAGATTTTGTACTTCATAATAATCTAAAAGTCACATATAATTTAATTGCCACAAAGAATGACATGAATACTCTCAGTCAGCTAGAATTCTCAGTTAATAATAGATTATATAATAGTAAATCATGAAATATTGAACTTCATCATACAATACTGAACACCATCCTCTCAAGATGGTTAAAACTGCAGAAATCCAGAACCAAAACTGATAAAGAAGAATAAACGCTCAAAATTAACCTGTTAAGACTAGACAACTTTAGATAACTATATAAAGACAGGATAAAATCTTTAAACCAGAATTCTGAAACTGTATACCACATAGAAGATGAATGGCACACCACCTGTAAAATTCTAAAACAAGCAGCAGTAATAAAATGCAAAGAAGAAAAAGCTTTTAAAAATTACATAGGGACAGGGTCTCCTGAAGTCAAAATAAATTACAAACAATGGATAGCTACAATGAAAATGGGTGCTAGAAGAATACATATAGAAAGTTTGCATGACTTTGTTTATAGTTTACAAAGAGATCTGATGATGTCTAACCCAAATACTTGTAAAACAGCAAAACAGCCAAGCTTGTAAATGTTATGTAAGGATTGATGTGACTAATGAAGAAGAACAATTAGAGTTTAACAGTCCATGAATGACTAGATCATTAAAAGCAGAGTACAAGCACCAATTTGGGAAGGAAAGAGAAGAAACATAGTCTTGCCCATTCAAATGAACCATCCCATCATTTGCAAGTGATTTTGGAAAATCACAGAAAACTTATATCTGGCTGGCTGGAGGGGAATCTGAACTACCATTCTTCCAACTACAAATCCAATGTCTTATGCTTGCATTACTTTACTCAGTATTAATAAAAAAAATATGTATAAATTATTTCCAAAATTTATGCACAATATATCAAAAGCAATTTTAATTCCAAATTCGAAATCAGATTCTCTCCAAAATATATCTGAGTTTAAAACAGTACATTTCAAAATAATAAAACACAAATGAAGGTGAATTCTTTAAACATTCTGAAAACAGCCTAAAATTAAAATTTCTAAATAAAATGAGCGCAGGAAAAACACTCACCAATATTCTGGCAAAAATATACAAATTGCCATTTTTCTAAAATGAAAAAGCTTACAAAATACTGAAAATTACAGACATATGTCTTCAAAACAGACAATACAAAATTGTTACCATGCTAATACGCAAGGAACGTACAGCTAAACATGAAAATCTGTGATCTCAAGAATAAAAACAGCTTTCAAAAAGCAAGGTTGTATGATTATGACTATTTTGCTGTTGAACTATAGACTGAATACCATAAAGAACTTAATAAAGGAACATTTTCCAGTCACTGTTTGTAAAGCAGTTCACTGTGCACACCAAAAAAGAGTTACTGAAATTTTAATAGCCAATGAAACATCTAATCAAATTACAGAGTCAATTTATAAACTGATATCAGTCAAATTAGGATCAAAATTTTCTGATGGGAAATGAATAAACTGTGGAGTACACATTTGTATTCTACATCACCACTTCTACTTAAATTTAAAGTTTAAGACAATAGAGATAAGTAATCCAGTGCAACATTTAACTTGAAGGTAATACCACAATAAATACAGGTGTAGGGTTCTATACATATTGTGTTTTAGTTTTTGAGGGTACCTCTGCAGTCAAGAGTTTCACAAGTAATGTGGAAGTTACTATGCCTTTTGTGACCGTACTTAATACTATTTGGAAAGGATAGTTGCTACTCACCATATAGTGGAAATGCTGAACCACAGATAGGCATAACAAGAGGAATGTCAGTAAGACTTGCCAACAAGGCCTTTGTCTCAAGAGAAACACAGGAAAGAAGAGAAAGAAAAATGAACACTAAAGAAATACAGTAACAAAGGAAAATAGCATTGGGTTACAGGATGTAAGAACACCACTAGGCAAACTCAAACAGTGGAAAATCCAGGATGGAATGAACAATAGTTGAGTGAAAGCTCACTTTCTGACAGTGCTTTTGTTATGCCTATATGCAACTCAGGATCTCCACTATATGGTGAGTAGCAACTATCCTTTTCATAATATTGTGACATTCTATCCTGGATTTTCCACTGTTTGAAGCATTTTTGACCATACACATTTTATTTTACTAATCCATTAAATTTTTGGCATGCAGCCGCACAAATAAAATTTCTTCTACTGATATTTCGGACGCGTATCGTCTGGCCATCTTCAGAGCGAGTCACTGACGACAAGGTGCCAAGAGTGGCCTTATATGCTCCACCACGGTGGTACTGGGCATGCAAGTCACAGATGCTGATCAGCGGCACAGGCATACGCTTACACATGTGCCGCCTGTGCCGAAGGCGTTCAGACATTCGATTTGCTTATCGATGTTTTATCTGCGGCGGTGACACGATGACGACTTCTCTGCAATTTAATTACTCCAAGAGCCGGATTCCATGCTTTGTCCAAATTAAAACAATTATCTCTGTTTATTAAATTGTTGGCTAATCAAATTTCTATAGCTTCCTTGAATATAGATTCCCAAAAAGAAAAGGTGGATGTTAAAATCTTCACATCACCGTAATTTATGGAATGACCCATATCAATACAATGTTCGGCCACAGCTGACTTGTCTGGTTGTAATAAGCGTGTATATCTTCAGTGCTCCACACACCTCTCAAGAACGGTGCATGTTGTTTGGCCTATGTATGAGTGCTCACAATTTCCGCAAGGAATCTGGTACACACCCGCCTTACGAAGCAGTAAATCGTCCTTCACAGAGCCGAGTAAAGCCGCAATCTTCGTGGAGGGCCGGAAAATCACCTTAACACAGTGTTTCTCAAGAATACGGCCTATCTTTGAAGGAAGAGCACCCACATAGGGCAAAAACGCACTAGATCTGAAGAAATTACTATCTTCTTCCCCATCACATACCTGCTTTTTTGGTTTTACGTCGAAAGCTCTACGAATTTGTTGCGGAAAATATCCATTCAATTTAAAAATGCTCTTGAGGTATGTTAGCTCTCCTTGCAAATTGTCTTTATTGGATATACAGTGCGCCCGATACACTAAGGTCTTAAGGACACCCATGGTCTGTGAAGGGTGATGGCGAGCTACTGGCAGGAAGATATAGATTTGTGTGTGTTGGTTTCTGATATACGGCATGTCCTAATGTGCCATCACTTTTACGGCGAACGACAACATCCAAAAAGGGGAGGCAGCCATCTTTTTCTATTTCCATAGTAAATTTAATGCTAGAATGGATGGAATTAAAATGCTCAAGAAATCTATGTAATTCATCCATACCATGGGGCCATACCACGAATGTGTCGTCCACGTACCTCCAGAAGACCGTAGGTTTAAAACATGCTGAGTCCTGTGCCTTGTCCTTGAAGTCTTCCATGAATAAATTAGCTACCAGAGGGGAGAGGGGGCTTCCCATGGCAACACCGTCAATTTGCTCATAAAATTCACCATTAAACTGAAAATAAGATGATAAAAGCACATGTTCAAATAAGGCCGTAATGTTCTTATCAAAATGTTGGCCGATAAGAGATAAAGAGTCCTTTAAGGGTACCTTGGTGTATAATGATACCACATCAAAACTAACAAGCACAGTTTTCTTTGTGGCGAGATCTATTTATGAAATTTCAGTTGCCAACTTTCTCTTCCGAATGTGAAAATATTTTGTTGACACCCACCTATGTAGGGAGAAATGATCATCATAATAAAATAATTGAAATCAGAGCTCGAATGGATAGATTTAGGTGTTCCTTTTTCCCATGTGCCATTTGAGAGTGGAACGGTAGAGAAGTAGTATGAGTTTTCCGATGAACACTCTGCCAGGCACTTAAGTGTGAATTGCCGAATAACCATGTAGATGTAGATATAGATGTAGATAGCCATGGGTTGCCCAAGTGTGGTCAATGGAGGACATTGAGGTGCTGCCAGCACTTCCACTTAAGCTGACGAAGGTGAGTAAGCCAAGTCAATAGGGTGTCAAAAACCAGTCCTAAAAATCTATATGTCTCTAATACAATGAGGGAATCATCAGTAAGGTGAAGTTATGGTTCCGGGTGAATGGTACAATGCTGACAGAAGTGCATAACACATGACTTTGTGGCCGGAAACTGTAAGCCGTGGGCTAGAGCCTATGACTGTGCCTTGTGGATGGCTCCCTGTAAGTGCTGCTCAGCAACACCAGTACTGGTGGAGCAGTATGAAATGCAGAAGTCGTCTGCATCCAGAGAGGGTGAGACGGATGGTGCTACAGCTGCTGCTAGATCGTTAATGGCCACTGAAAATAGATACACACTCCATGCAGAGCCCTCTGGGACCCCATTCTCCTGGATATGGGGGGAACTATGGGAGGCACCAACTTGGACATGGAAAGTACGTAGCGACAGGAAATTCTGGATAAAAATGGGGAGTGGGCCTCAGAGACCCCACTTGTATAATGTGGCAAGGATATGATTGCCAGCTCGTGTTATATGCCTTTCATAAATCAAAAAAGATGGCAACCAGGTGTTGGAAAAGGCTGTTTTGTCGGCAGACTCTAGGGACACTAGATTATCAATGGTAGAGTGAGCCCGGCAGAAGCTGCCCTAACATGGAGTCAGAGACCACGTGACTCCAGGTCCCAACCCAACAGCAGCTTACAAAGAATGTTGGTGAGGCTGATGGGCCAATAGCTATCTACATCAAGTGGGTTTTTGCCAGGTTTGAGCACTGGTATGATGGTGCTCTCCCACCAGTATGATGGAAAAACACCATCACACTAGATCCGGTTGAAGATGATGAGGCGATCTCGCTAGTAGTCAGACAGAGGTGTTTAATCATCTGACTATGGATCCGATTGGGCCCAGGAGCTGTGTCGGGGTAATGTGCAAGGGCACTTAGGAGCTCCCACTCTGTAAATGGGGCGTTATAGAGTTCACTGTGGCGTGTAGTGAATGAGAGGACTTTGCCTTCCATCTGCCATTTGAGATTGTGAAAGGCTGGGGGGTAATTCTCTGATGCAGAGGCTCGAGCATAGTGCTCAGCTAAGTGCCCGGCAATCGTGTTTGCGTCGGTAGATAACACACCATTTATGTTAACTCCAGGAACACCTGTTGGCGTCTGGTACCCAAAAACTCATTTGATCTTTGCCCAGATTTGGGAATATGACGTATGGTACCCAATGGTCGACCTACCTCTCCCAACTTCAGTTTCCACCTTTTGATAAGCTGGCAAACATGAGCACGGAGCCATTTAAAGGCTATGAGGTGCTTCAGGGAAGGGTGCCGCTGTAGAGCTCGCCGATGCTCTTTAATTGCCTCAACAACTTCCTGCGACCACAAAGGGACTGTCTTTCGCCAAGGACACCCTAAAGAACGACGGATCTCGTTTCCAACCGCAAAAATGATTGTTGTTGTTACCTGCTCAACCACCACATCAATGTTACCATGTGGCGGAGATGCAATGGTGACAGCAGAGGTGAAGGCTTCTCAGTCTGCCTTGTTTAAAGCCCATCTGGGTAGGTGTCCATGGGCCAGATGCCGGGGCAGTGACAGGAAGATGGGGAAGGGGTCACTACAACACAGGTCGTCATGTGCTCTCCAGTGGATAGATGGGAGAAGGCCAGGACTGCAGACTGATAGGTCAATGGCCGAATATGTGCTATGTGCCACATTGAAATGTGGCAGCCCCAGTATTTAAGTGGCAGAGGTCGAGTTGTGACACTAAATTTTTGACATATCTGCCTCGGCCAGTAAGAACTGTGCCACCCTACAAGGGGTTAAGAGTGTTAAAATCTCCCAAAAGTAGGAAAGGTTTAGAGTGTTCATCAGTCAGTGCTGCCAATGCGTTCAGGGATACTGCACCATCTGGAGGAAGATATACATTGCAGACAGTTATTTCCTGTGTTGTCCTTATCATGACAGCCACAGCTTCAAGAGGGGTTTGGAGGGGCACAGGTTCAATGCAAATTGAGTTCAGGACATAGACGCAAACTCCACCTGACAATCTATTATAGTTGCTATGGTTCCTGTAATATCCCTTATAGTCGAGGAGGACAGGGGAACCAGGTTTTCTGGAGGACAATGCAGAAAGCAGGTGTAAAGCTTAACAGTTGCTGTAGCTCAGCCTGGTGGTGGAAAAACTGCCACAATTCCACTGGAGGATGACATCATGAGGCTGGGAAGGCAAGAAGCACACAAGGAAGCAGGTTATGCCTCAGGGTCACCCGCTGTCTCTGACTGAGTATTTATAGCCATTTTTATGGTGAATGAGGTATCAGTTAGATCCAGGTCCACAGGGGATGCTAAGATCTCCACTGCATCCTCAGATGCAGAATTGATAGGGAATGGTGGTGTTGGGATCACGAGAGGGTCCTGTTTCTTAGCAGACTACTTCTTAGTTTGTTTGCTCTCTCACTTCTCTTTAGGGGCTTGCTGGGAAGATTTCATTGAAGCAGCTTCAGGCACAGAGGAAGACCAAAGACCGTGAAGCTCTTCGTCCAGCAGCTTTTGGCTCCTTGAGCCACTGGCGAGTGTCTGCCGTGGCATTAGTGGAGACCTTGGGAGAGAGGGCCCCAAGGGATCCCTTCCGCGTGAGAGGAGCCGGAGGAAGCTGTTGCTTCTCTGGAAGGAGATCAATGTCCCTTGCATTTGGAGGGGGTGGGGGGGCTTGCTCCCAAAGTAGGTGCTTTGGGAGAAACAGAGGAAGATTTGCCACATACCACCAAGGGGGTGGATGTATTCTGGTGGCCCGGAGGACCCACAGTTCGTGGCACAGAGTGAGGACCACTGGCACTTGGGATGGTGATGTAGCTGCAGCGTATGTTGATGTCAACTGAATGGGTTGTAATCTTTCGAATTTACGTTTAGCCTCTGTGTAAGTCAACCGGTCCAGGGTCTTGTACTCCATGATTTTCCACTCGTTTTGGAGTACTGGGCAGTCTGGCAAGCAAGGGGAGTTGATTCAAGTGGGAGGTGGTTCACATGGAGTATCTGAGTTTAGTGGACGTCTGTAGTCTCAACACGTGGCACTGAAACTGCAGCGGGAAGACTTGTGTCCAAACTTCCAGCACTTAAAGCACCGGGGAGGGACATATGGTTTAACGTCACAGTGGTAAACCATCACGTTAACCTTTTCAGGCAATGAGTCACCCTCAAAGGCCAAGATGAAGGAACTGCTAGCAACCTTGTTGTCTTTGGGTCCTATGTAAATGTGCTGGATGAAATGAACACCCCACCATTTTAAAGTGGTGCGGAGCTTGTCGTCTGACTGTAAGAGGAGTTCACAATTGAAAATAATCTCCTGGACAATGTTGAGGCTTTTATGGGGAGTGATGGAAACAGGAATATCACCCAGCTTGTCACAGGCGAGTAACGCTCGGGATTGGGCAGGGGGTGCTGTCTGAATCAACACTGCACCACTTCGCACCATGGACAGCACTGTCACTCTCCGAACTTAACCTCTTCAAACTTATCCTCAACGATAAATTGAGGCTTCATAGGTAGAAAAGAGTCCCCCTCTGATCTGCTACAGACTAAAAACTGAGGTGAACATGGCTCTCTCCGTTCTGTAGCTCTACGTTCCTCTCATGGTGTAGCGAGGGAGGGAAACAATTTAGGGTCATACCTGTCAGCATTCTATTGTATCATGCTCTTCTTAGAGACTATTGGTGCCATACAGTCACCAGCAAAAGATGACTTAGTCCGCTTCATTGCGGGTCATCTGCCTTGATGCCACCCACTCTGATCAGGGGCTCTCCCCACGGGTGCCACCCAGCCACAGCAAAAGACAACTGGCATGATGGCCATTGCCAGGAGTCCTGATGCCCCAAGAAGACAGGCATCTACTCCTTGGCATACGTGGGGAGTTTACAGCTCAGGCATCAGCAGTGCGATCCCTGTATTGTGAGGGGGCTACTACCAAATGGGTACATGATGGGCCCACCACAACGAACTGGCTACCGTGCTGGATATTGGGTGCAGAGAAATCCTATATTGTCATGGGGGTGAAAGAGGACAGGAGACAATGGAAGAAGATGACATACACCAGAAAGTGTCCTTGCTCAAATAGTTTAATCGCAAGTGGAGATACAAAGCCATGAATATAAGGGCACTTGTGCACCACATAAGGTGTCCTTCCCCATATGGCCTGCACTTCTGTAGAATTTGGAAAGTGCCAGGTCAAACCATAGAATGGGACCTGAACTCATAGGGCTGAAAAGTGAGACACTCCTTTTAGTCGCCTCTTACAACAGGCAGGAATACCTTGAGCCTATTCTAATCCCCGGACCCACAGGGAGGAGATCCAGAGTAACAAAAGGCACAAGAGATATGTGGAGGATGAAGAATACTGGAGAGTGAGGAATTGTTCTAACCTGTGTAATACACAAAATCTGCTAACTGAAGGGGAACCCATTATGGCACAAAATCCATGGATGTACATAAGTTAAAAAATGAGGTGGCACAGTAATTGAGACACTAGTCTCACATCAAGGTGGAGAAGAGTTCAAGCTCTCATCCATCCAAATATTTTTAGGTTTTTTTGGTTTCCCTAAATTGTTTAAGGGTGGTAGGATGTCAAACGAGCTGACTTGGAATAAAACAGGTAACCCAGGACATTTTGATTTCCATTGTCTATACTTTTACATATGAATTCATAAAACTTTGTCGGCATGACCAGGAAGGATTCAGGATTCATACTCATAGCAATGGAAGTTAAAATACATAACAAAATAATTTTTTTTTACATGTGAAATTTCATCATTTTTTCACTTACAATTGGTTGCATTTGATGCCATTGTTGTTGTGGTCTTCTGTCCAGAGACTGGTTAGATGCAACTCTCCGTGTTACTCTGCAAGGTTCTTCATCTCCCAGTACCTACTGCAACCTACATCCTTTTGAATCTACTTAGTGTATTCATCTCTTGGTCTCCCTCTACGATTTTTACCTTCCTCACTGCCCTCCAATACTAAATTGGTGATCCCTTGATGTCTCAGAACATGTCATACCAACCGATCCCTTCTTCTAGTCAAGTTGTGCCACAAACTCCTCTTCTCCCCAATTCTATTCAATACCTCCTCATTAGTTATGTGATCTACCCATCTAATCTTCAGCATTCTTCTATAGCACCACATTTCGAAAGCTTCTATTCTCTACTTGTCTAAACTATTTACTGTCCATGTTTCACTTCCATACAGGGCTAGACTCCATACAAATACTTTCAGAAAGGACTTCCTGACACTTAAGTCTACACTCGATATCAACAAATTTCTCTTCTTCAGAAATACATTCCTTGCCATTGCCAGTCTACATTTTATATCCTGTCTACTTTGACCATCATCAGTTATTTTGCTCCCCAAATAGCAAAGCTCATCTACTACTTTAAGTGTTTCATTTCCTAATCTAATTCCCACAGCATCACCTAATTTAATTCGATTACATTCCATTATCCTCATTTTGCTTTTGCTGATGTTCATCTTATATCCTCCTTTCAAGACACTGTCCATTCCAGTCAACTCCTTTCTGGGTCCTTTGCTGCCTCTGACAGAATTACAATGTCATCAGCAAACCTCAAAGTTTTTATTTCTTCTCCATTGATTTTAATACCTACTCCAAACTTTTCTTTTGTTTCCTTTATTGCTTGCTCAATATACAGATTGAATAACATCAGGGATAGGCTACAACCCTGTCTCACTCCCTTCCCAACCACTGCTTCCCTTTCATACCCCTTGATGCTTATAACTACCATCTGCTTTCTGCACAAAATGTAAATAGCCTTTCGCTTCCTGTATTTCACCCCTGCCACCTACATAATTTGAAAGAGAGTATTCCAGTCAACATTGTCAAAAGTTTTCTCTAAGTCTACAAATGCTGGAAACGTAGGTTTGCCTTCCCTTAATCTATCTTCTAAGACAAGTTGTAGGGTCAGTATTGCCTCACATGTTCCAACATTTCTACAGAAAAAAAACCTGATCTTCCACAAGGTCGGCTTCTACCTGGTTTTCCATTTGTCTGTATAGTATTCGTGTTAGTATTTTGCAGCCGTAATTTATTAAAGTAATAGTTTGGTAATTTTCACATCCGTCAACACCTGCTTTCTTTGGGGTTGGAATTATTATATTTTTCTTGAAGTCTGAAGGTATTTCACTTGTCTCACACATCTTCCTCACCAGATTGAAGAGTTTTGTCATGGCTGGCTCTCCCAAGGCTATCAGTAGCTCTAATGGAATGTTGTCTACTCCCGGAGCCTTGTATCAACTTAGGTCTTTCAGTGCTCTGTCAAACTCTTCACGCAGTGAAGCCTTTGTTGCTATAAGTACACTTCTCTTTGTAAGTAAGAGAGATTCCTCGATGAATTTTGCACAGTACATAAACCATACTTACAGCTGTATGGAAGTCTAGAATTTATTTTATTTTTGATAAAATGAATAAGCTGTTACATTTTAAACTTCATGTTTAGAAGAAACTCAAATTTTATAGTTAATATATCTCAGTTTTTACCACAGTTTTTAATAGATTTGGAAAATTCTACAGTTTTGCATTTAGGAGTTTGTGTTTAATGAGCATAGCATGTTTTAAAGTAATAGGATATTTATTTTGGATGTTACATGTACCTAAGTAACAAATTTGTGTTTTGTAGAAAATGGCTATTAAAGTTTCTGCTTGTATTTGGCATTCTTTTAGAACTGTCCAGCATGTCTTTTTCATTTCCTAAATCAGTTTTCTTCCGTTTCACATTCCTATGATGCACTCTTCTTGATTTTATCACCTCCAAAAATAATTTGTCTGCTTTCACTACATGTTCTTTGTCTATCGCATACAAAGCTTTGATGCAGATCACTCCGGGCTTAATTCCTATTTTCTCTAAAACACATTTCCTGCTTTGTACACCACCATTAAAACATGTAACTGCATCAAAAACACCAATAGCAAGTGCATTTCTTTCCGTAAAAAAAAAGGCTTTTGGCATCTTTCCCATACACATTGGTTAAAACTTTCATCTGGGTTTTGGGTACTGCCATGGAGACATTCCTTCAATATGTTTTCATTTGCATGGTCCTTGAATATAAGTTTGATGGCTTGCATTACAGCAGTTGGTAAGGAGTTCCTGTGAAGATATTCTTCTCTTGTGTATGAGAGAAGAATGCTGTGCAAAGGGGTGTGGCACTGCATCTTGGTACACTTAAGACCAAATAATGTGTCTTATAATCCCTCAAATATATGTGTTTTATGCATCAAACTATTCAGAAAGATGAGTGCTACAAAACAGGCATATTTTTGAAAAATTGAATTTTTTAAAAATTTGTGACATCCTATTCCCCTTAAGACTACCTTCTCCATCCTTGTAGAGACTTAAGTTTGCATTCCATCTCTAATTACCTTGTCAGTGAAGGAACATTAAACAATAATCTTCTTTTTTTCTTCCTTTTTATACAGCAGTCACCATAGCAACAGCAGTATGCTGAGCAGGATTCTAGACAGATAGGTTGTGTAGTTGGCCACTGACCACAAGTTAGTGGTGGCCATTCATCAAAATGAAGAGGCTGCTTTCACAAGGGCCTCTGGTTTTCTGAAAAATCCCAGTGACAGAGACAATTAAGAAATTGTGTGCAGATATATGGAATAGTCCTTGTAACAGGGTTTTCTATAGAAATAAAAACTATGGAGTAAGGATGTGCATAAGCACAAAGACAGCTAAGTATGTTACAGAGGTCATGCTGACAATGAAATGTCACTTTTGGAGGGATAGAAGGATAGTGGGAGGGATATTTCATACTTAAGCGCATATCAAGGGATAACCAAAGCCACAGCAGAGAACATGGTTAAGTTTTACAAGTCCTTTGTGTTATTGTGTGATTAAATGGTGTAAACTGGCAACTGCAGGGCAAGAGGTAATGGTAAGAGAGATCTTTCTGGATAATATGGAGAGTACAGTGTCAGTCTGTAATGGCCTTGGGAACAAAAGAGTAGTTGTCAAGAGTGCTTGTCACTTGGAGTTGTCAAACATAAAGGTAGCAATTTATGAGTATAAAGTGGCGGCAGAAATTTTTGGATTGACGTTTGTGGATAGTTAGGTGTGAGTAGAAAAGGATTATGTGTAGCTGGAGATAAAAACTGAGGCAGGATTCAGTGTTCACTTTGGGATAATTCTGGTCAGTTGAGTAGGTGCCAAAGAAGCTGCAAGACCCCATCCCTGCTGACAGATACTGATATAGTTCCTACATAGTTAGCTAAATACTAAGAGTACGTCATAAACAAAAACTTGTACTGCAGCGGTTTGTACCAAGAATTCTACTCAACAAAAAAAATCCCACAAACCAACTCTAACCTCAGTTTACTTTTCATCGTAGCCACATACACCTTAAAAGATTCTTGCATAATGTAACAAATCTATGTACTACACACATTTTCCATTGAATGGGACTAGGTGAATGGATTGTGGCAGATTTCACTCACAGACGAATTTGGTGACGCCTTTAAGCACAGTTACGACAAGTTGAGCACCTAAAATACTTTTTGGCACATTTTATTTCAGGGCAAACATGGTGCAACATTATATGTGCTGTGAACTGCAGGTGTGGTGGCATCTTACTTCAGTTCAAGAAACCATTCCTAATACACAATATTGTTTAATCTTGACTTCCTTTACGTTGCATTCATACATTTGACTCCTTCTTGATTAACAACTGAAAAATTGTGTAAATATACACTCCTGGAAATTGAAATAAGAACACCGTGAATTCATTGTCCCAGGAAGGGGAAACTTTATTGACACATTCCTGGGGTCAGATACATCACATGATTACACTGACAGAACCACAGGCACATAGACACAGGCAACAGAGCATGTACAATGTCGGCACTAGTACAGTGTAATCCACCTTTTGCAGCAATGCAGGCTGCTATTCTCCCGTGGAGACGATTGTAGAGATGCTGGATGTAGTCCTGTGGAACGGCTTGCCATGCTATTTCCACCTGGCGCCTCAGTTAGACCAGCGTTCGTGCTGGACGTGCAGACCGCGTGAGACGACGCTTCATCCAGTCCCAAACATGCTCAATGGGGGACAGATCCGGAGATCTTGCTGGCCAGGGTAGTTGACTTACACCTTCTAGAGCATGTTGGGTGGCACGGGATACACGCGGACGTGCATTGTCCTGTTGGAACAGCAAGTTCCCTTGCCGGTCTAGGAATGGTAGAACGATGGGTTCGATGACGGTTTGGATGTACCGTGCACTATTCAGTGTCCCCTCGACGATCACCAGAGGTGTACGGCCAGTGTAGGAGATCGCTCCCCACACCATGATGCCGGGTGTTGTCCCTGTGTGCCTCGGTCGTATGCAGTCCTGATTGTGGCGCTCACCTGCACGTCGCCAAACACGCATACGACCATCATTGGCACCAAGGCAGAAGCGACTCTCATCGCTGAAGACGACACGTCTCCATTCGTCCCTCCATTCACGCCTGTCGCGACACCACTGGAGGCGGGCTGCACGATGTTGGGGCGTGAGCGCAAGACGGCCTAACGATGTGCGGGACCGTAGCCCAGCTTCATGGAGACGGTTGCGAATGGTCCTCACTGATACCCCAGGAGCAACAGTGTCCTTAATTTGCTGGGAAGTGGCGGTGCGGTCCCCTACGGCACTGCGTAGGATCCTACGGTCTTGGCGTGCATCCGTGCGTCGCTGCAGTCCGGTCCCAGGGCACGTGCACCTTCCGCCGACCACTGGCGACAACATCGATGTACTGTGGAGACCTCACGCCCCACGTGTTGAGCAATTCGGCGGTACGTCCACCCGGCCTCCCGCATGCCCACTATACGCCCTCGCTCAAAGTCCGTCAACTGCGCATACGGTTCACGTCCACGCTGTCGCGGCATGCTACCAGTGTTAAAGACTGCGATGGAGCTCCGTATGCCACGGCAAACTGGCTGACACTGACGGCGGCGGTGCACAAATGCTGCGCAGCTAGCGCCATTCGACGGCCAACACCGCGGTTCCTGGTGTGTCCGCTGTGCCGTGCGTGTGATCATTGCTTGTACAGCCCTCTCGCAGTGTCCGGAGCAAGAATGGTGGGTCTGACACACCGGTGTCAATGTGTTCTTTTTTCCATTTCCAGGAGTGTACATGTTCCCACTAAGCCCCAACAAGTTCTCATGCTGACTCCCAGTGATGTTCCAATGCTTCTCAGCTTTTGGTGATTGTGGTAACCATTACATCTGTTGCCTGCTGGTTGTGACAATTGAATTCTTTGCAGTAACTTAAGACCACTTCCTCTGCAATGTCTGTTCCTTACTGTTAAATGAAATAAAAAATAAAAGATGAATCTACATCTACATCTGTAATCAGAAAGCCACCCTGAGGTGCATGGTAGAGGGTACGACCCATTGTACCAGCTATTAGAGCTTCTTCCTGTTCCATTCACATATAGAGTGCAGGAAGATTGGCTGTTTAAATGCCACTGTGTGTGCAGTAATTATTATAATCTTATCCTCAGAATCTCTGTGTGAGTGATACATAGGGGGTTGTGGTATATTCTTGGAGTCATCATGTAAAGCTGGTTCTTGAAACTTTGTTAATACACTTTCTCGGTATAGTTTACATCTATCTTCAGGAGTCTTCCAATTCAATTTCTTCAGTATTTCTGTGGCACTTTCCCATGGATTAAACAAACCTGCGATCATTCGTCCTCCCATTCTCTATACATGTTCAATATCCCCTGATATTGGTGCCATACGCTTGAGCAACAATCTAGAACCAGCTGTATGAGTGATTTGTGAGCAATCTCCTTTGGAGATTGATTGGACTTCCTCACTGTTCTACCAATAAACTGTCATGTACCACCTGTACACACAACTGTACCTATGTGATCATTCCATTTCATATCCCAATAAAGTGATATATCCAGGTATTTGTATGAGTTGGCTTTGGCTGGTTCTAATAGTGACTTATTGATATAGTCATGACATAGTACGTTTTTAGTACTTTTTTTGTTTTGTAAAGTGCAGAATTTTACATTTATGAACATTTAGAGAAAATTGCCAATCTCCACACCACATTGAAATCTTATCATTATCTGACTAAATATTTATGCAGCTTCTTTCAGACAGTACTTCATTGTAGATAACTGTATTATCTGAAAAAAGCCTCATTTTACTATTAATATTGTCTGCAAGATCATTAATACACAACATGAACAAGGATCGCAGTACACTTCATGGGGCACACCTGAAGTTACGTCTACATCTGATGATGACTCTCCATCCAAGACAAGATAACACGAATTTGCATGAAACGTCAGTGTTCCTGTTGTAGGGACCTGGCAGATCTTCAATAAATCCATCATGGATGACTTTTGTTGTGGGCCTCAAGATACAGAATTTCAGAAGTGCTGAAATATTTGTAGGGCTGCAGTCTCTGAGAATAGTAATGTCTGCAGAATTGATTGTGGCAACTCTTTCCTGAGACAACTGGAAGGACAACGTTCTTTGAGAAGCTAGGTTGCGTCTTCTTGGATTTGGCTGAAAACTGGGGGTCTTCCAACACTGTCATTGTTCAGGGGTGCAAAACACATTAGAGGCTTAGATGACCAACTGTGTGAGGAGTGCACCCTCACAAATGGATTCTTTTTAGCTTATGTGACTCTCAATGTAATTCAGATAATGGTACTGCACAAGATTTCAGAGTATTAGCGTAACCCCTTCCACAATACACAAATGACATGATTAAAATTCTAGAGATAATTGTTGAAACATTCACAGTAAGGTGTCAATAAGATTTGAAGTACTGTTAAAAAGCAGTGGAACTCACGTAATATCAGTCAGTTGCAGAAAGCTCGCTGAACCCCAAAATTGACAGCAATGAGGGTTATGAGAAAAATCTAAGTGTATATCAGAAGGATAGGCTAATGAGAATTGGATGAAGATAATTTGTCACACTAGACAAGAAACTCAAATCCACCACTAAAATAAAATAGAAATATTTACACGTTCAGTAAGGGAGATGATAAGGCAGTTATTTCACATCTCTAAGAGGAACTCAAAACATTTAGCTCCGTGCAGAGCATATGGAGAAACTATGCCTGAAGTGTAAAGGAATCTGAATAGTTGATCATGCAATGGATAGATACGTGCTTATTAAAACATTTCATGATTTTAGGGACCCTCCTAAGTATACAGTAACTGTAAAGGAATCTCTACGAAAACTTACAGGTGTAAAGCAAAATATATGTTTACAGATAGAGAGATGCTGTATTGACAGTGTTTGGCTGTCAAAAGAAAATGCATGACACCTTCAGTGACAACTGTAACAGAATATTATCAAATGTTCTCTCTCAAAATCCGAAGAAATTTTGGTCATATACAACGGCTGCTGGTCACAATAAAGTTAAGTGCCCAGGCTCTCATGTATAACAGAAGAACTAGATAGAGGGTAGCAGATCAGAAGCAGACATATTTAGCTCCATTTTCAAATTTTCCTTTACAAAAGAAGAGACATGAGTAGTCCGCAGTTTAATTCCTGCATCACTACTAACTTAAATGATAAAGATAGCAGTGTCAGTGGTATTGGGAAATTGCAGAAATTACAAAAAATTGAATGAGGCTCCAAGGTTCAAAGGAACCCTTGTCAGATTCTGTATAGAACTTGCAGCTGAACCAACTCCCATTTAAAGCACAAAATACTGCATATCCCTTAAACAAAGAACAATGTCTAGCGGTTGGGCGAAGTACGTGTCATCTGGTTACAAGGAGAGTGCCAGATGTGATTTGCATCTACTGTCCAATCTAATTTAAGTAAGTCTGTTGTAGAATCTTAAAAAAACATATTCTGAGCTCAACACAATGAGATCTCCTCCATACCAAACAGCACAGATTCTGCAAACATCATTAATGTGAAAACCAAATTCATTCTTTTCTCACATGGTATACTGAAAACCTTGGATCAAGTCGACCTGGTGGATGCAGTACTTCCAGACATCTAAAAAAGCATTTGACTCAGTACCATACCAACATCTATTATTAAAAGAATGATCACATGGAATATCAAACAAAATTTGAGACTGGATTAATGATATCTTGGTATGGAGAATGAATTATTTTGTTTTGGGTATAGAGTCATTGACAGAAGTAAAAGAAACTTCAGGCATGCCCCCTCAAAGTGTACTGGGATCCCTACTATTCATGTTGAATATTAATAACCTCATATAGTGTTAATAGTAACCTCAGACTTCTTGCAGATAATGTAGTTATCTATAATGAAGTACTATCTGAAATAAACTGCACAAATATCCATTCATATCTTGAAAATATTTCAACACAATGCCAAAATTGTCTACTTGATTTAATGTTCAGAAATATAAAGCTGCACACTTCACAAAATGTAGAACTGTAACATCCTACGGCTAAAACTCAAAGGGTTACAATTTGTATGGACATGAAATGGTACAAAATGAAATATTCCATAGGCTTATTTAAAGCAAGTGGCAAATGTCAGTTTGTTGTCAGCTTGCTGGGAAAATGCAGTCAGTTTATAAATCACTTTGAGAGTTCCATGTTCGATTCATTTAATTATTTGCTTGTTCAATGGATCAATAACTGCAGCTTCTCACTATCCAGTGATTTGTACTTAACTGTGTTCAGCCTCTCTGCCAAATGCCATATTATTACCAGTTCAGAAATTCTTTTCTGGAGTAGGCATGGTCAAGTAGATATGATTTCTGTTAGAAAGTGAAGTACTGTTATTATCTGTTACATTGTTTATATCACTAGACTTCGGCAGAATACAGTACTTCTTTCTGTGCAACATACAGACTGAATGATGGACAGTGGGAGCCATTTTTTATTTTTTTATTATATTTACGAATCTTACTGTCATTTTTGATCTGGTATTGTAGACAACAAACAATGTTACAATAAATATGATTAACAGGGGATATTGAATGCATACAAAGGGCAGCACAAATGGTCACAGGTTTGTTCGAGTAATGCGAAAACATATGGAGCATGGGTCCATTGAATATGAAAATAGTTAAACTACTATCTATACAGGTTCACTATCTAATCAATTATCACAGCTAGAACTCTACTGGGAACACTTCCAATGAGGTGTATGAACATATGTGGACAAACAGCACGGAAGGTACTAATATCGGATGCTGGATTCTGGAGTGAAGTTGCTGTTATAACTCACCCCAAAGATTGGTGTTCTATTGGGCTTGGGGCTGGCAAGTCCCCTTCAGGAATCTTATTGTCCACATATCATTGCCTCACAGGTGATGTTTTGTGACAGGTTGCACTGTCATGCTGATACAATCATCATTTCCAAACCATTCCTATACTATACACAGCACACAATGTTGTAAAATGTGTTCATACACTTGTGAATTTAGCATTTCAATAAGTGCGATAAGAGGACCACATCCTAACTATGAAACCACACTCACACAAAAACACCCGCACACTTTAGCACCACCTCCTCCATACTTCACTGTTAGCACTATACATGATGCTAGGTAATGTTCTCCACACATTCACCAAATCTACACCCATCCATCACATTGTTACAGTGTGATTCATCACTCCAAATCACCAGTCATCTACTATCCAATGTCATCACTCTCCACAGCTCCTCAAGCATCTTTTAGCACAGAGTACTGAAATTCGTGGCTTACAAGGAGCTTCTTGACCATTGTACCCACTCTTTTTAACTCCCTACATACAGCCATTATGCTAGCTGGACTGCTGGTAGCAATTTGGAACTCACAAGTGTTTCCTCCTGCTGAGTTCATGTGGTTTTTTACAATCTCTCTCTGCAATGTTCAACAATCCCTGTCTGTAATTACATGAGATCTGCCTGATCTTGATTTAACTGTGTTTGTTCCTTCTCATTTGCACTTCATATTCAGATCACCAACAGTCAACACAGGGAAATTTAGAAGGGTTGAAATGTCCCTGATGGATTTGTTACTCATACAGTTTGAAGTCGCTGAGCTCTCCTGACCAACTCTTTTGGTTGTTACTGCTTCTCTACTAACAACACAATACTTCCAACTTCTTTTATACTGGCATGTCTACCTTTTATGACACCTAGTGGTCAGTTCTACAATATAGTGGAGTGTCCAGATACTTATTGATCAAATAGTGTACATTATTGTTATTATACTCTTAGCATAGTAATTTTTGTTCCCATATCTGAATTCTGTATTGGCACATCAATGTCCTAGGATTAGTTTAAAACAGTAGTTTAATCTCATGACCATGTGGCACACGAATTCATTTATTTAAATATTGTTTTCTGAAAAGAGGGCCTTGACGGGCGTGGAATTATTATTACTATTCAGGGGGAGAAGTAGCTGCCAGGTATCACCATTGTAGACTGTACTAACAATTAACTATCATTAAATTAATTCCATTTGTGCTTATAAAAGGTATAAACGAACATGATAATTACCAGAGAAATTGCAATTCTGAAAGCAAAAGCAGCTCTCACAGTTATGCTCAGTAACTGCTATTTATCTACTTCTGCATGCTTAGCATATACTGTAAGCTTAGAGGCCTATTTACAACTGTTTAAGTTTGTAAGTTGGGTAATTAATTTTACTCAAATGTAGCTATTCAAATAATTTGCAAGATGATTTGATAGTAAGAGATGTTAGTAATTTTCTTTCAAATTCACAGAAATTTCCAATTTCTTGGTTTAAGTTTGCAGACATCTTGTTGAAGATCTTTGCACTGGAACACAGTACTTCACTCTGTACTTTGATACAAGGACAAAAATCTTTATTTATAAAGTTGTGACTATCAATCTTAATTCTTGCATAGCTTCTTTTTCAACAAAGAAATCCCAGAGAATGTGGGCGGCAATTCTCCAAAGTAGCAAAGATTTTTTTTCTGAGAACATAGGGTAAATTATACTTTGGTTCTACAGGGGAGTTTCTTTCAATCTTTCAGTGTAACATTGTTTATATGTATTCTCACATTTAGAGGAAAATCTTTTGGAAAAACAAAGCTTGCTTTACTAGCAATACATTCATTTTAACATATTACAAACTTAAACAAAACCATCAAGTTCTTTAGGCAGTATAACACTCTTTCAATGTTCCAGTCAAGTGCAAGGTATCTTTCCTCTTGCAGCAATATGTCAAGGAGTTCCATTCCCAAATTGTGACAGCAGTTAAGTTGTCTAAACATACCTAAAAGTTAACAAATGCATCTGACAGAATTGGCAGCTCACACATGGCTGAAAATTAACAATGATATTATGCTGAAGGCATGGTCATCACATTATAAAAGTTACAGCTCCATTTAACATCCCACTTTGTACTGTGTGGGGGACAGACACACATTCATTATGTGCCTCTATCTTTTTGATCACACCATACCATATGTAATACAAAATAAAATTAACTTCAGATATCTTCTTTAATGACTTTCATTCTCCATATACCTTCCAACACTTGTATCATGGCCATTTAAAAACCTTTCACTCATACCAGGTGCAGCAACATAATTTTCTTGTTTGTCATGCCCACCATTGAGGCTGTTGCAGTTGTAGCAGGATGGGAGTGGTCTCATTTGGAAGACAGTTTTAAAATGTTTTTCTCTTCAAGGACAGTCACCTCCGTGTGTCGGTACAGTGGGGAGCATGTAGTTGTTGTCAAGGCCTACTTTTTGAACTGATGCTCTGTGATCACAACCCAGCGTGCCTTCCGAAACTGTTTCAATGAAGCCCAGTTGGTTTGTGTCCCAGACCAGAAATATATTATTACATGGGTCAGTAAGCTCAGACAAACCACAAGTATGCCAAGACAAAGAACTGGAGTCTCTCAGCCCATCAGATCATGTAAGAACACTGAGACAGTGAGAGCTTCAATCTTGCAATCCCCACAGAATTCTGTGCCCGTGGACTTTCTGGTCATTCAGTGGGTCAAATTCTTCATGACCACCTTTAATACCATCTGTATAAGTTGGCGACTGTGCAGCAACTCTCCGAGCGCGACTTCAGTTCTTGGAGGAATCATGTGACACACTTCTCGAAAATGTTCCTGAGGACACAATTGGTTTTTCAGCGATGAAGCACATTTTCACTTGACTGGATGTGTCAACAAACAAAACATGAGCTACTGCATTACAATGTGGTGTGCAATTTCCTTAGCTGGGATTGTTGGTCCTTGGTTTTTTGAAGAAAATGACACCCAGCAACAGTTTACAACTTGATGAATTGGACTTGCAACATCCAGGCAGATGTAAGATATGTACCTGTATTATTAAAACTATAATAAATCCTTATTCATAAAATGAAACTTATTATGTTTTGAAATTAGGAAGTTAATGTTGCTGCACCCTATAGTTTGACTACATAATAAACAACAATTTTTTGTAGTCCTAACAACACACTTATAGAAATGTCTTTAGTGGTCATCATTCCTTACAAAATTACTGCTTTAAAACCGAATATTACACCAGAGGCAGGGTACACTCATTAGTGTTATATTAATAAATGAAGTATACATGAGGGACAAAGTATATCTTTATTATGTAAATGGACAGATACAAAATCTGCTAACCAAGCAGCATCAGGGGAACATAACTTTTACAAGCTTTTGGAGCCAGTGGCTCCTTCTTCTGGCAGAAGAGTTGGAGGAGAAGGAAGAGGGGTGAAGGTAAAGGAGTGGAAGTTTTAGAGAAAAGCGTACACTTCAGAAAAGTCACCCAGAATCCTGGGTCAGGGGAGACTTACTGGACAGAATGAGAAAGAAAGACTCTTTACTTCACATCCCATCCACTATGTCTCCCCTGACCCAGGATTCTGGGTGACCTTTCTGAACTGTACCCCTTTCCGTAAACTTCTCCAGTCCTTTTCCTTCACCTGTCTTCCTTCCTCTTCAACTCTTCTCCCACAAGAAGGAGCCACTGACTCAAAAAGTTAGTAAAAGTTGAATTCTTTTGTGTGTTGTGTGTTCCCTTACAACTGCTTGGTGAGTAGATTTTTTCATCTATCCATTTACATTATATTAACAAAATTATATCTTTAGGAAGATGTAGAACTGAAAGAATTCCACATGGTTGGTTCAGTCTTCAGCAGGTATCAGTGGTGGGTCTCCAAAAAGTAAATAGACAGCAATAAGGTAAATAGTTCACCAAACAGTGCCATCCAGCCTTCACAATTTCTGTGGCATTTCTATATGAGTAAAGCAAACCTGCTGATTCCTATTTCAATAGCCATCCAGCTGTGAGGATGAAGACCAACATTTCTGGAGCACTGAGCTGTTTTTACATGGTGTTTGTGATGCCATTGGTATGTGTGTAAGTAATCTGCAACTACGTCACAACACAAGATCACAATGGCTCACTAGCTGTTTTCAGCGCACTTCTCAGAACTTTGCTTGCACTTTTATTTCTTTACAATGAGCACTTCTGCAGTTGAACACTGAATTTAAGAATGATATCTTTGACTTGTAAAAATAATACATTAACCTGTGTATAGATTCTATGTTCACTGTCATGAAAGGTCAAGAGAACCAGCTATTAGGCCAGAGGAAGACTAGACATAAAACCACCTAAGTCTGTGCCTCGTAAAGCACTGTAGTGTTCAAACCATTTGTTTCATTCTGAGAACTGCTCTATTATTTTACACTGGCACAATTACTTTAATATCAGCTGTTTACGCAATGTATTCCTATGTTCATAATTTGTGATGGAATTACTTGAGTGAGGTTATATTTCTGGTTAAAAATAAAGAGTCAAACATGGACCGATCTTCTGATCTTCCTTAATTTCTAATCATTTTACTGAATCAACCATAACAGAACGTTACCATAATTACTTGTTACTAGTGCTGTCTTCTTATTTTAGCTGCAATTTTCTTGGCCCAATGACCAAAACAACTGTAAATTGTAAGGTACAAAAGAAAAAAGGATGTAAAAACTTTTTAAATTTCAAATATATTTATACCATATGAACAAAATTTTGAGTTCTATCTGAACACAATTAACATTTTAGCTGTTACTGTCTGGCAGTCACTCAAATTTCTGACAGTATTCTACATTCTAGTTTCATCACACACAGTAAGGTACATACATATAGAACAATTACTATTAAATTACGTATTTTACACAGTCCACTGGTCATATAAATTCTACAAAAATTTAATCTTGTGAGGGAAATAATAATTTAGAGGTGTGTCAGTTATAGCTGTATTAAATATTTGGAGATCAAAGAATTGGTATTTCACCGGTGGAGAAAGAACAATCCTCAAAGTAATATGTTCATAAGTTGTTGAAAAAAGTAGAATGGAATATAGTATTGATATGAGTACTGATCACTATTCAGTAAGTAGAAGAGATGTTAAACACCAGAAAGGCACAAAAAATGGTGAGTTCTGAAAATGGACTGCCTGAAGTTTACTTAGCAACTATTGATGCTTACTGTGTGTGTGTGTTTTCCTTAACCACAGTTTTTTATATATATATATATATATATATATATATATAGACACAAACAAAGTGTACACAAGGATAGGGTAACAGTTCTATGTGCACCATGTTGCTTTAAATGCATCCTTCGTTCCTTCATATGAAAATCAGGATGACTGGTACTCAAGGTTGCGCATCAACATATTTTTCTTTGTACAGTCCATGTCCTCCCTTTCATCTCAGAGATTCTGGGCCCTAAAATGAGAGGAAGAAAAATTATTACTAATGAATCGTTTTTGAACTGCAGTTCACAACTTAACAATAAAGTAAACCATAACTATACACAGCACTACTGGTGCTCACCATGAGTTGGGATCCATCCAGTTTCTATAACCGTAGAATATGATAATTAAAAATAGTTAATAATATCAAACATGAAAATCTAAAAACATATAATAGGAAAACACGTAAAACGACTTGGAGAGGCATGTACTGCCATTTAAGGAACAATACAGCTTGGCAGACTGTCATTTGCTGTGTATATCAAAAAGCGCTCTATCACAGAAGGTTGTTGTTTCTTGATACATATCTCCACTGTGTAGGACGGCAATTCTTAAGTTGATTGAAGTAGACAGCACCAATCATCAATCCTCTGCAGGTCTTCCTGCATTTTGTTACAGTCTTTTGGTATTGCAGCCTTGTTATAGATAACAGCGTCATCTATGAACTGCCTGAGCCTCATAGAGCTACCAATGCTCTCGTTAGGGATTATTTAATTCTTTTGCAGTTATTCAGAATTTACACACTTTTTAACTTTGTCAAGTGTTTTCCCAACATTTTCACTGTGAAGAATTGAAAACTTTTAATTCCAATGGTAACAGCTGATGCATGGAGTCAAGTATGGCAACCAATCAAAATCTGGAAAATCTGGGGTGCTGTGGCAGCAGAATGACACTATCTATATAGCCGAGAAAGACAGTTTTACATAAATCTTCTGAAAAAATGCAGTTGTCTTTTCTTTCTACATTTTTGTTGCTGAAAGCAATAACTTCTTTTTGGATCTTGTTCACAATTTAGCTACTTTCACAAAGTTTCCATAACAGAGGAAGCTGTCGTGGAATAAGATTAGTGTGTACAATCTGTTCTGTAGAACTAATATTTTACAGTATTGTCAGGAGTATGAAGTTCCGGTTACCATTGCTTGCTGGCACGCTGGGGATCACTAGTTCAAAACTAATCATAAGCATATATTTGTACTCAATATCTGCCATTTTTAGAAAGCTCCAGACTTCTTATGTTTATAATTTTTACTCTGGAGCATTTGATGTTTCTGTAAATAGGAGCACCCTCCATCCAGAAGGCAGTTCTGTTCTGTCTGTATTTGGTGTCAGTAATTTTGGTATAGTCAATGCCCACACCGTGGCACCTGCAGCTGCGTGGCCACGGTCTTTACGTCATACAGCCAATGGCCGGCACACCCCGCTTATGTGCAGCTCTGCAAAGCTGTACAGCGCAGGCACGGGCCTCACACAGTGAGTGCCTCCGCACTGTCATGGCAACAATGGCTGGCGTCCTACCGAGAGATAGTTACATGAGGCCACACTGCCAATCGTAACAAGACACGACAAGTGGACTCGGGTATGGCAGCCATATTCCTCCGCCACTCGCCGTATATAGCCAGCCGCATACGCCGCCATGCCTGGCAGTCTCGTGTTGGGCTACCTACGTGCTACATCGATGTCACACCCCGGAACGATGCTACACTACGACTGTTTACCATACCGCACTTGGACTCTGCAGCCCAGTCGCTACTCTTGATCAAGCACCAAGTTGTGTTGTTATTGTGGAACTGTTGGCAATAAACAGAATTTGGAACTCACACCAATTGTTATTTGTTGTTTCTTCAATTACAGATACAACAGTAATAAAAATGCTTTCAGTGTGCTAAGTGTTCTACTTCACTGAAGAACCTGCACTCAGAGATCGACTCTATGGTGGTTACGACACGACATTTGGCGTGATGCTCGGTACTGATCCTGCTACCTCTCACACTGGTAACTGATTATGTTGAAAAGGTGCCTCAATCTTCAGCACCAATCTCCATCATCTTTCAAATGAACCTGAGACAGAACTTTCCACCGACACTAGTGGTTCTAGTCCAAATTCAGGAAGGTGACAGCTTATGCTTCCAGAGAGATCTCAAAACTCAAGACATACCACTTCAGAACAAAGAATGTGTGCCTTGCATTTGATTGGGCCATCAACAAGTTCTGGCCATACTTATTTTGCAAATTACCATCACTGTGATGCACACTGTTCTCTAAGCAGGTTGAATGGCCTGAAGGATCCGTTGGGTCAACTGGCAAGATAGCACTTAGGCTTCAGGAGTATGATATCACAGTGGCATAAAAAGTGGACGCAAACATGAGCTGAAAGCTTTTAAGGGAATCCTTTGACATAACTGAGCAGTGTGGGTGAAATCTCAGTCATCACTGCTGCATTGAATGACACTCTGCTGAACAGAGTGGAGCTCCAGCACTACTGAGAGCCACAGACGCCTTGAAGTAGGAGAAGTCGATCAAAGGAGAATTCCAATCAGTAACACTAAGAGGAGCTATGATCAATTACGATGTAAATGGTTCTCATCATCCCAGCTCTTCTACAGCTAGCTATCCTGAAAGCGCTTCCATGCCACTCCAACATGTGGTCACCTGGGATTCATAAATACTCTAAACAAAATTAGATGCACGTATTACTGGACAGGTCCCTTGCAGTTTGTTAAGACTCTATGTGAGCCAACAACTTAAGCACTTGCCTTGACTACCTCCGGGACACATGATATGAAATCCAGCTGCAAAAGTGTCATTCAACCAGACTGGAATTGATGTCTTGGGGAGATTCTTGAAGTTGACAAATGGGAATCCATGGATAATAGTCTGCACTGATGGTCCCACTTTCTATGCTGTCATCGAAGCTCTATCAAATGCTGAAGCTCCAGAAATAGCAAAGTTCATTGTAGAAGGCATGATTTTTAAAGTTTTCCAGTCTAGACTAATATCAGAGGTAATTTCACATTGTTACATCACCTACACGATGATAAGTGCCCATCCTCAGCTAATGAAAGGCCTACAGAAGGCTATTAGACGTCTGCATACACCATAGTGAAGCAAAACACTATAGGCTTTACACTGTCCTTTCTGCTCTGAAGTTGTGAGGCTGGAACGACAATGGATACACGAAGTATAAAACTAGCTCAAATATGAACTCTGAACTCCTATAAGCCCAGATCACGTAAGAAACAGATTGCCCGATCGCATGGTCTGGCAGGCAACCCTTGTCAGGGAACGGCCACCAGGTGGCAACAGCGTCACACCCTTACTTGTGGAATCAACCACTAGATGGCACTCCGTTCTGTGAAATATGTGGCAACATCGGCCGAACGTGTGCAGCTTTCCACTATTTGGCGTCTGTGAAGTACAGCTGTTTCTGACATACCGGTGGTAGTGGATCGAGTCGTCATGCCGAGGGCCTGCGAGTATATCAACTGTGGAAGAAGTAGACAAACAAATCCAGAACTAAAAATGTTCAGATTTCCCGTCAAAGACAAAGAAAGGTTACGCGAGTGAATTTTAAATTCAGGTAAATCAATAAATTAGTTACGAGTACGAATTATAGCCGTAATTTTTCCCGAGGACATGCAGCTTTACTGTATGATAAATTTAATTGATGAAAGGAGAAAATATAAAAATGCAGTAAATGAAGCAGGCAAAAAGGAATACAAACGTCTCAAAAATGAGATCGACAGGAAGTGCAAAATGGCTAAACAGGGATGGCTAGAGGACAAATGTAAGGATGTAGAAGCTTATCTCACTAGGGGTAAGATAGATACTGCCTACAGGAAAATTAAAGAGACCTTTGGAGAGAAGAGAACCACGTGTATGAATATCAAGAGCTCAGATGGCAGCCCAGTTCTAAGCAAAGAAGGGAAGGCAGAAAGGTGGAAGGAGTATATAGAAGGTTTATACAAGGGCGATGTACTTGAGGACAATATTATGGAAATAGAAGAGGATGTAGATGAAGACGAAATGGGAGATACGATACTGCGTGAAGAGTTTGACAGAGCACTGAAAGACCTGAGTCGAAACAAGGCCCCCGGAGTAGACAACATTCCATTAGAACTACTGACGGCCTTGGGAGAGCCAGTAATGACAAAACTCTACCAGCTGGTGAGCAAGATGTATGAGACAGGCGAAATACCCTCAGACTTCAAGAAGAATATAATAATTCCAATCCCCAAGAAAGCAGGTGCTGACAGATGTGAAAATTACCGAACTATCAGTTTAATAAGCCACGGCTGCAAAATACTAACGCGAATTCTTTACAGACGAATGGAAAAACTGGTAGATGCACGCCTCGGGGAAGATCAGTTTGGATTCCGTAGAAATGTTGGAACACGTGAGGCAATACTGACCTTACGACTTATCTTAGAAGAAAGATTAAGAAAAGGCAAACCTACGTTTCTAGCATTTGTAGACTTAGAGAAAGCTTTTGACAATGTTGACTGGAATACTCTTTTTCAAATTCTAAAGGTGGCAGGGGTAAAATACAGGGAGCGAAAGGCTATTTATAATTTGTACAGAAACCAGATGGCAGTAATAAGAGTCGAGGGGCATGAAAGGGAAGCAGTGGTTGGGAAAGGAGTGAGACAGGGTTGTAGCCTCTCCCCGATGTTATTCAATCTGTATATTGAGCAAGCAGTAAAGGAAACAAAAGAAAAATTTGGAGTAGGTATTAAAATTCATGGAGACGAAGTAAAAACTTTGAGGTTCGCCGATGACATTGTAATTCTGTCAGAGACGGCAAAGGACTTGGAAGAGCAGTTGAACGGAATGGACAGTGTCTTGAAAGGAGGATATAAGATGAACATTAACAAAAGCAAAACGAGGATAATGGAATGTGGTCAAATTAAATCGGGTGATGCTGAGGGAATTAGATTAGGAAATGAGACACTTAAAGTAGTAAAGGAGTTTTGCTATTTAGGAAGTAAAATAACTGATGATGGTCGAAGTAGAGAGGATATAAAATGTAGACTGGCAATGGCAAGGAAAGCATTTCTGAAGAAGAGAAATTTGTTAACATCGAATATAGATTTATGTATCAGGAAGTCGTTTCTGAAAGTATTTGTTTGGAGTGTAGCCATGTATGGAAGTGAAACATGGACGATAACTAGTTTGGACAAGAAGAGAATAGAAGCTTTCGAAATGTGGTGCTACAGAAGAATACTGAAGATAAGGTGGATAGATCACGTAACTAATGAGGAGGTATTGAATAGGATTGGGGAGAAGAGAAGTTTGTGGCACAACTTGACTAGAAGAAGGGATCGGTTGGTAGGACATGTTTTGAGGCATCAAGGGATCACAAATTTAGCATTGGAGGGCAGCGTGGAGGGTAAAAATCGTAGAGGGAGACCGAGAGATGAGTACACTAAGCAGATTCAGAAGGATGTAGGTTGCAGTAGGTACTGGGAGATGAAGCAGCTTGCACAGGATAGAGTAGCATGGAGAGCTGCATCAAACCAGTCTCAGGACTGAAGACAACAACAACAACGAATTAATAAAGAGCTCTAAGCATTCAAACCTATCTAAATTTTGTCGATCTTATATTCTGATATAACGTGGCAGCCCATCCTGTACAAGAATCATATCATATAATTTTTTAATGAAATCTTTGCTGCAATTTGGACTTTTTTAAACTGTTTATTCAATTCACTATCATAATTTTGGCTGTAGAGGCATTTTTATGTGCAATGTGAAAACTGAAACCAATATAAGATATGTATAACAAAATGCAAAGCATAGTGTGGTAACATTTGGTAAACAATTTAAGAAGCATTACCTTACAAGACCTTTCCCTTGGTACTTTAAAATGGCTCTAGAGCTGAAATCGCAACAGTGAAATAAATGAATAATAGCCATCATCTAACTGCTAGGTCATCGGTCCCTCTAAATCCTGGTATATACTAGAGAAAACGAAGTGAACGAGTGTAAAACCTCGTTTACACTGCTGCAAAGGAGTATTCATAGGTAATTCGCCAATATTCACTGCCATTCGTTTATATGTGTGAACAAGCGTTTATACTGGAATGAAGGGAAGAGATATAAGAGAATGAGCATAGCATGCAAACTATAGACACTGCCTATTTTAACTTTTATTTGTCTGTGCGCTAATAATCCTCACACAGCTTTCACTCGAAAACAACACTACCTGTAGTAACAGGTCTGCGCGAGTGCGGATATCCCCAGTAATAACTGTGTTGCAAATAAAAGCGTACGTCTGTTGTGAATATTTGCAGGTTATCTTTAAACTACACAAAGTAAATTTTTAACATAATTATGTTTCGCCGTCTGTGGCTCTTCAAAGTTGACACCACCAAAATATGCTCGAAATAATGCTTTCATTTGTATCTTACGGCGTTTGCAGCCCCCTTTCAACAACAATCCAAAATACATCGTTTTGTGCCACTCTTATATCATTTACGATAAGTTACATGCAAAGTAAAAGAATCTAAATTTGAAATGACTGTCACTGAAATATGTCAAGCCTAATGCGCATCACAACCAAGTGCGGACATCAGCAGACAAAAATTCAGGCCAGGCACAAGTCTCTTTTCAGAGCAGTGGTGGGTTAAACTGCTTTACAAAATGTTAATATCTCATAATGCGGATAAGCAACTCGGCAGATGTGGATAATGATCTTGTGGATGCGGTGCACATACGGACGGCGGCATTTTCCTGTCCGCGCAGACTTCTAGTTACAGCTACGATGTAAATCTTTGATATTGAGATAAGATTATTTTGCCCACTGGTTTTGACAAAGCAAACAAAGTAGCGTAGGAAAATAAATCGTTGGTGGCTTAATTTGTTACGTAGATGTGAAACGTTTGGAAGTACTGCCAGTGCACTTGACACTGAATTGCAGCTCCAGCCTTCTTTAGATTTATTCCAGAATTTTGCACATATGTCGGTTGACGCCTTTTGCTGGCTCCTCATTACACCTGAAGAGGAAATTTACTAGCAGCAACATAAAGCAGTTCGCAAGAAGACGAGTACTCTCCGTGCTGATAACGCCAAATGGGAGACGAGGCACACTTCTTTTGATGCTTTACTCAAAAACCGACAGCCAGCTGAACAGTAACGAACACTATCGAATGCGTACCGAAAAAGACTGAATGTTATTGTCTCGCAGTGGTGAATGGAATTCACGCTACAGAATCAGCATTTCATCACGCAAACATTTGCAAACATTGATGTTATGCTTTCGCTACTTAATTGCTTCTCACTGTGAAAAGCTAAGCACTAAAGGGGAAACAACATTACAGGCAATGTCTGTTTTAATTACTAAGCAAGAGATTAGAAATCACGTGTTTCTTAACTTTTGCAGGAACTTCAGAACACCGTGGGCACCAATTAAAGTTTACAAACTAAACACGACTGAATGTCGTTGGCTCAAATTCGTCTACACATATGAGAATGCAGTTTTTCCTATTTTAGTTCGCTCAGTGTTGACCAGGCTTAAAATGCCATAGGACCACATTCCCAGAATTAATCATAATAGCATAATATTTAAAGTCCAAATAAGGTTGCACACAAAGATCTCTCTTAGCAAATACTTAATGAAAGATTCCTTCTTATCATGCTAATGTGGACTGAGCTACTAAATGTGTTAATGGTATATAAATATATGTATTTTTCTGATTTTACAGGCAATGTCAAACTGTTGGATATGGACCCAGAAAAAATGCACACTAGACTGCTGTGTGATGTCCACTTTGATGAAAAGTCATTCATGAACGGTACGAAACAACGGCTTACACACACAGCAGTTCCTGTAAAATTTACATCTGACACTGGTTTTTCAGCAGTATGTGAGGGAACTAGAGATAAGAGTAGTTTGTCATCACCTGAACTGAAAGTGAACATTCCAAGGAGAATATACAGTGCAGCTAGTCACCTTCTGGTAGAAACAAATGCAACACCACAAAAGTGTGAACCATTTCCAGACCTGAAAGAAATCATAGAAATGCGTGCGAGACAGGTTAAAAGAAAACGCTGTATGCTACGTCATGATGATGAGGATACTCCTAGAAACCAAAAACTGAGACATAAAATACATAATATGAACAGATCATTGAAAAACAAAACTTCCTACTTGTCAAAAGTTAAGAATAGATTACTGCATTGAAGGAGCTCAAATAATATTGCCCATGTGTAAGCAGTTTCTGTTTCCCATCCAATTGCTCCAGGGCACTGGATGCAATGCAGTGTAAGAGCAAAAACCATCCGTGGTCTTCTATCGAGAAAAATCTCTCTCTGATGTTGTTTTTACAAATCCCCTGCAGCATATAAATTTTTGCGAAAATTGGATATCGCATTACCTGGGCTGTCCACAATTAGACGATGGATTGGCGTCACAAAATTTCTACCAGGGTTTAACAAAAACCTTTTTAGTCAACTTAGCAAGAAATTTGAGGCACACACTTATTTAGAAAAGGCATGTGTAGTATCTTTTGATGAGATGTCGATAATGCGTCATCTGGAATATGCAAAAGATCTCGATTTAGTAGAAGGTCTAGAAGATTTGGGTGATTGGGGAAGGAAACCACTTCCTGAAAATTATGCACTTGTTTTTATGATCAGAGGCATCTACAGTAACTGGAAATTGCTGTCTAATTCAGGAGTAAAACATGCGGATTTATTGGGACTCTTACAGTAACTAATTATTTTATTGCAAAATGCAAACCTAGAGCCAAAATTAGTCGTTTGTGATCAGGGAGCTAGTAATCGAAGTGTTGTGAAGCATTTACATGTTACGCCTGAAAAACCTTATTTTATTGTAAATGGACAGAAATTGTTTTATATTTATGATGTCCCACATTTATTCAAAAGCATACGAAACAATCTGCTTAGTGGCGACTTCATTTTCAACAACGCTGTTGTTTCATTCGAAGATGCAAGGAAAACATATGACATTGATAAGAAGAATAAAAAATGCAGAATGTTGGTAAAACTCACTGACAGTCATTTGCAATCTGATTCATTCCAGAAAATGAATGTAAAAATGGCAGTCCAGGTCCTCAGCCACTCTTGCTGCAGCTATCAGAACTTGTGTAGCGACTAAAGAATTGCAGAGTGATACAGCAGAGAGCACAGCTACTTTTATAGAATTTGTTTGATGTTTTTAACAGCAGGACCACATTTTCCTCTATTCCATATAGGTGTGCATTATCAGAAAAATGCCCAGTAGTAATGGAAATGCAACAGAATGCAAAGGATGTCTTCAGTACAAAAAAAAGGGACAGGTAAAATAATGGCATCACCATGCATTACGGGTTTAATCCAGACTGTGAATGCTATTGCTCAGTTTTTTCTTGAGGAACAAACTGTCAGCATTAAATTTTTACTGACCACCAGATTGAATCAAGATGCTCTTGAGAATTCATTTTCTGTGTACCGTCAGAAAGGAGGCTACAACCGTAATCCAACAGCTAGAACACTAAGGATCTTGTTCCGAACAAGCACTATTAACTCACTAATGAAGCCTTCTGACGCTTCAAATTGTGAGTATGACACTGACAAGATGCTGTTACTGCACAACTATGTGTTGCAAAAAGAAGGTGATGAATCTCAGCTGTTGAAGAGCTCTGGAAATGTCGGAATTCCGAATACCCCTGGTTCCTCTATGGATGAAGAAGGGAGTACCACCGAGGCCGACGAGTATTTGTCTTCCTCACAGCAAGACCTTTCCTCTGAACAGTGTTCAGTAGCATATTTTGCTGGCTACTTAGCACACATATGCATCGAAAGGTATGTTTGTTTGAGATGCAAGGAGACACCTACATGTAGCAGTGAGCTTCAACATAAGAGGGGATTATTTATTCTCCATAAAAAATATGCAACTGAGAATTTGTGTCATTCTTCAGTGGGACTCAGCGCTCCAACTTTTGAGTTTAGCAACATTATTGAAATGTCTTTACAGGCATACGAGTCCTGTTTTTGACAGGTTATTTATAAGAGAAATATAAAGTTTAGGATTGTTAATTACATCAAATCAAAACTTGAAAACTTTCACTGGTTGGACGATGAGGAATGTGGAGAACACAGACTTTTCATTTTGAATCATCTTGTGAAATGAAAATTGTATTACAGTTGCAGAACTATATTCAAAGATAAGTGTAGTAGAACTGTCTCAAAACTGAAAATTATAAAACCTAAGTAGTTTATACATATTGTATTTAAGTACCAAATAACAATTCTCCGTTTGGCTGCACAAATAAGTTTTGTTGCCTTTCCTTGATCACTCTACCACGTTTAATTAGAAAGAAGTAATGTGTTAAATCTGAGCAAAACAGTACTGCTTGTGACAATAGTAGATGTGCTGACCGCAAAGTTAAGATGTTTACCATCACAGAATTTTTTTGTACTCATGATATTTAAAGTTTCACAATATTTGTTTTTCGAAGATATCATTATTATGTGCGTAAATGAAATTATATTTCTTTACAACTAACAGTAATCAAATGCAAAATGTGGTTATACTTAAGAATGCTTACAGAAATACTTAGAAAGGAAGCAAAATCTGTTTCTTAAACTTATTTAGTCTCAATGTGAAAAATATATTGTCGTTATAAATCACCTAATCCCTATACATACTCTATGCAAAATAAATAATTATGTCGGTAATGTCAGGACGCGAAACCCACTGCTCAGTGCAATATTTGTCAGTAAATTAATGGATTATATTTCAAAGACGTTGAGAAGATTTTGAAAATTTTCTAGTGTTAACCTGCACGTGGAGATCTTTTTACTACCATAATCTGTATCAGAAGAGCTGTATAACAAAGAGGAAATAGATGCCATGGAAGGCGAGTGTAAAACCTATGCGACTGCAATACAGTCTGTATTTAAACAGTAACTCACGAGAAATATTTGTGTGTTCCTTTTCATTTATTTCATTTCCCAAATGATTGTGAGAAGTATCCGTACAGTAGAAATAAACTTGGCTTGGAGAATTACAGGAGCTAATCTACATTCTTTGATTGAAAACTCGGGAAAAACCATAGCCGATCGTGGTCTACAGTCAGCTGTGTGACGAACGCAATCCGTGCGCAGCGCTCTAGCCGAACACAAATCATGGTCATTCACGTCACCGAAGATACAGCGTTGCCAATTCCGTGACATGGACAGGTCAGGTAACATTGTCGCGTTGCCTGCGACATCGGTTGATCGACGGGGAAACTATTTTTTTTAAGGACGGTCAATCTGTTTCTTACGTGATCTGGGCTATAAGGACAAAGACCGCTAGAATGACAAATATGAACCAGTGGGATACAGCCCAAGAGGATTTTTATGCCTGTGGGGACAATGGGACTACTGGAAAAGTTACTAAAATGGTACTTTGGGCAGTACCATCTCCTTTGTTGCTAATCTGACGTCACATATGAAGTCAGGATTATGATTCATTGCCAAGCAGACAAAAGTGTAGAGATTTCATCCATGTTCTCCATACAGAGTCCCAGAACATTAAGGTGCAAGCTGATTCCGAAGGCTTTTCTTTCAAAGAAACAGAAGACAGACTCAAAGACTGTGAATCTGAGAGGCTACCTTCAAACATGACCTGAATGCAAAAATCCTCAAGCAAGGCCATAAAGAGGCACACTGACAATGTCTAGATCTAGGATGCAGTACTTGGCTCCAATAACAATAAAATAAAACCCAGGTCACTGTTTCTCCAGGAGAGGGAGCAACGCCACAAGCTGAGCTGCATGCAGTAAGGAGCAACAGTTATCACCACTAGCTGGCATGCTGCACCCCACTAGTTCAAATCTGATTGTGAGCAAATATTCTTAGTGTTTGTCATTTCCAGATGGTTCTCAAAATTTCTTATGTTTGTATTGTCAGTAATACATGTGGTTTTGGTGCTAAGTGCTGTACTTTACTCATGACCCTGTATTCAAATTTGGACTTGATTCTGGTTACGGTGTGACAATATTTATTTTAACAGAAGTACTACAGCAATAGAACCAAAATTCTGTGAAAATACCTTTTGAATATTGCTCTGAGAATATTGCCACTATCACCATATCGACTTTCATTATATTGAGCAGCTGCAATCCATTTTTTTCTTACAGCTGTCCAGCGAGTTAGATGTTCTTGCAATAGCATCTCCTTTGGCACAGCAGGCTGTATGTCCTATGTCAAAAGAAAGTCAAATGTTAGGTCTGTCATAACAATGGACTTAAAATCTATATTTGTAAAATATGTCGCATCTACAGTACATACAGATGTACTTCACACATGGATATTTATTACAATACTCAATTTACTGTACATTCCTGGATCATAAGCTTAAGAGATCAAGCAGCTGCTGAGTCCAATCATTTATTCTATGCATAACATGAAAGTGAAACTTTCTTAAGTTGAAATATGCTTAGATAAGGAAAAGTAAAATGAAGCCAGGTTCACATACAACTAATGTGATGCCATAACTTGGGGCATTACGTAGTGGTACTGTGAACTACCGTTCACACAGGACATCACAAATTCTACAAGTTGCACAGCTTTCAATATGGCATCAACTGAAATCATAGTATGTGAGGGTATTAACATTAGTGCAGGTTATGGCATTACAGCTGTGGTAAGAGTTAAATACGAGGAAGACAAAACGCGAATGTTGGCTCCAAAAATACATTTTGCACAGGGATAAATCAGGGGCCACAAACACATTTATAAAAGAAATAACACTTGAAGATGAAAATGCTGTCTGCTATGGCAAACTAACCAACAACTGGCATGTAATATCATCTGTGCACATGATACTCTTCCAAAGTTTTAGAATCTTACTTTATTCCTTGATGTACACATCTCGAATAACTAAATTTTTTAATTAATAACTGCTGCATCAGACTCCAGGGTCATTTCCCGCATATAATCCACAATTTATACAGTACTTCATTCCACAAGTCATTTGTTTCCAAATATTGCTAATACACACACACACACACACACACACACACACACACACACACACACAAACACACACACACAGAGAGAGAGAGAGAGAGAGAGAGAGAGAGAGAGAGAGAGAGCTACAGAACATTTAACAGCCATATTAAATGATTGTTGCTGTTGTCCCAGAAGATGCAAAAGTATACCTGGTGACCACCATTTTGGCTTTTTTCAGGAAAGAAATGAAAACACACTGAAAATATCAAATTCAACAGCCATGGGTGTTATTTGATGTTCCATTTTTTCATGGTAGATTTGATGGATAAAAACCTACAGGTAGCCACGACATACCAGTTTAGTTGTTTAGTTTCATTTACATAATTTTTTTGCTCATTTCAGTTGTCATATGTGCAACAACTTACTATGATGTGAAATGTGTAAGCAAGCTTGCAAATAAGATAGATTTTCTCAGGCTACTTGCTAGCCATTTACATAACTGAGTGTTTAAAAATAATACTCACAAGTTTTAATAAATGTAACTCAACTAAATACATACCATCTACTCAGAAAGTCACCAACAGACTAGAAGGTGTTGAGTAGAAATCATTTCAATTTGTTTTTAAAATTTCCACAACCTTTTGGTACCTTTAATTCAGAAGATGGTTTGTCAAATATTTTGATGACTGCATATTTAGCTTCCTTCTGTAAGTTATGGATAGTTGAGGCTATTCTTTTCCTGTTTTATCTTTCTTAAGGAATGTTGTTACTCTTTTCAAGCTGCAACTAATTCTTCACAACAAACTCCATGAAGAGGTAAATTTATTGGGCGCCTGTTCCTGGTATGCCTATTTATTGAAAATTTGCTTACTTGAAGTTTGAGGATGGACAAAACAAGTTATACCTGTTTCTGTCCAATGAAAACTTTAATGCTGGTTTGCGGATTTGTCCTAGAAAATTATTCCATAAGAAATCATGCGACATAATCTTATTTTCAAATGTTTTCCTAATCAAAAACAGCAATGACACTTAGATGAAATGTTGTCAACTCTGGTGCTGGAAAAGAACTGAAGTAAGTGATTTCCAATTTAAGTTCTGATAAATATGTGCAACCAGGAAGTTTGAATAAACTGTTTTAAGTATTTCCTTTCCCCATTCATACTGCTAAGGATATCCCACCTTTACAGAACTGAATGAATTGTATTTTTTGTAAGTTCAATGATAGACCACTTACTGAGAACCAATCAGCAATACTTCTGAATATATCTTTTATTGTTCCTCGTGCTGCCACAGCTCTGCTCAGCTTGGTTATGATGCTTGCATAAGCAGTTAGGAGCACAATGTGCACTCTATCAGAATAAGATAGAAGGTCATTTATATAGTGGAAGAGGAATAGCCACAGAATTGAATCCTGTGACAGGCCAGTAGTAGTTTGTCCCATAATTTTGAGAGCTGCAAGCGCTCCCTAACATGGTCCTTTGCTTCCTAACAGTTAAAAATGAAGTGAACCACTTAGTCATTGAACCTCTAAAGCTATTAACTTCAACTCTCTCCAAAAGTATGTTGTGATGTCTCAGACAGATCTGGAAAAAGTCATAGTATGTGAAACCTTATAATACATTTACACACATCAAAAACAGTTTTGCGTCGCCTTGGTTTCCAGAACTCGAGAAGACAGATGTTGACTGTGGATATTGTATCACAGACAGAGTCCCTTTGACTGTCAGAGATGTCACTAAACCAGCGCAAGATGTAAACAACCATGCCTGAGGAGCGCCTATTAGACGGAGGAGGTCCAACAGCCAATCAGTTCTAGTCATTCCATCAGGAAGGAGGTACATGGCTTGTGTTGTCTGTAGTTCAATCATGCCTAGACAGTCAATACTGCAGTCCGCATTGTTACTTTGTGACAGGAAGAGCTATCAACAAGGGAAGTGTCCATGCATCTCAGACTGAACCAAAGTGATGGCGTCAGACATGGAGGAGATACAGAGAGACAGGAACCGCCCAAGACTACTACTGCAGTGGATAACTGCTACCTATGGATTATGGCTCGGAGGAACCCTGACAGCAATGTCACCATGCTGAATAACGCTGTTCGTGCAGCCACAGACGTCATGTTATGACTCAAACTGTGCATAGGCTGGATGATGCACAACTTTACGTCAATGGCGAGGACCATCTTTGCTATCACGACACCATGCAGCAAGGTACAGATGGGCCTAACAACATGCCGAATGGACCGTTTAGGATTGTCATCACGTTCTCTTCACCAATGAGTGTCACACAGGCCTTCAACCAGACAATCGTCGGAGACGTGTTTGGAGGCAATCCGCTCAGGCCGAACACCTTATACACAGTCCAGCAAGGAGGAGGTTCCCTGCTGTTTTGGGGTGGCATTATGTGGGGCCGACATATACTGGTGGTGGTCATGGAAGGCACCGTAATGGCTGTACGATACGTGAATGCCATCCTCCAACCGACAGTGCAAACAGTATCGGCAGCATATTGGCGAGGCATTCATCTTCATGGACGAAAATTCGAACCCCATCGTACATATCTTGTGAATGACTTCCTTCACGATAGAGACATCACTTGACTAGAGTGGGCAGCATGTTCTCCAGACATGAACCCTATCAACCATGTCTGGGATAAATTGAAAAGGGCTGTTTATGGATGACATGACCCACCAATCACACGCCAAATCGACGTTGAGGAGTGGGACAATCTTGACCAACAGTGCCTTGATGAACTTGTGATTGTATGCCACAATGATTACAGGCAAGCATCAATGCAAGAGGATGTGGTACTGGGCATTAGAGGTACCAGTATGTACAGCAATCTGGACCACCATCTCTGAAGGTCTCGCTGTATGGTGGTACCACATGCAATGTGTGGTTTTCATGGGCAATAAAATGGGCACAAATGATGTTTATGTTGACCTCTATTCCAATTTTCTGTACAGGTTCCAAACTCTCAGAACCGAGGTGATGAAAAACTTTTTTTGATGTGTGTATTTTAATACGTTGTCGGCGAAATAGCGGGTGGCATGTCAGTGTTTCTGGAAACCAAATTGCTACCGATTCAACTGCCGGGGCTGAAAACTTGATGCCCAAGGTATCATGGCATTCTCCATACATCTACGTCTATGTCTATACTCTGCAAACCACTGTGAGGTGCATGGCAGAGTTTATGTCCCATTATACTAGTTACTACGGTTTCTTCCTGTTCCATTCACGCATGGAGTGTGGGAAGAATGATAATATGAATGCCTCTGTGTGTCCAGTATGTATTCTAATCTTATCCTCACTATCCCTATGAGAGCGATACATAGGGGGTTGTAGTATATTCCTAGAGTCATCATTTGAAGCCATTTCTTGAAATGTTCTTAATACACTTTCCCAGTATAGTCTACGTCTATCTTCAAGATTCTTACAGTTCAGTTCCTTCAGTGTCTTTGTGACACTCTTCCATGGATTAAACAAACATGTGACCATTCTTGCTGCCATTCTCTGTACACGTTCAATATCCCCCGTTAGTCCTATCTGGTATGGGTCCCACACACTTGAGCAATGTTCTAGAGCTGGTCACACAAGTGATTTGTAAGCAATCTCCTTTGTAGACTGATTGCACTTCCCCAGTATTCTACCAATTATGTGAAGTTTACTACTTGCTTTACCTATAACTGAACCTATGTGATCATTCCATTTCATATCCCTACCAAGTATTAAACCAATACATTTGTATGGGTTGGCTGATTCCATCAGTGAGTCACTGATATGAAAGTCATAGGATACTATTTTTTTTTCATTTTTTGATGTACAAAATTTTACCTTTCTGAACATTTACAGAAAGTTGCCAATCTCTGAACCACATTGAAGTATTATCAAGATCTAACTGAATATTTATGAAGCTTCTTTCAGATAGTACCTCATTATATATAACTACATCATCTGCAAAAAGCCTGATTTTACTATTAATTTTGTCTGCAAGGTCAATAATACATAATATGAATAGCCAGGGTCCCATCACGTTTCCCTGGGACACACCCAATATTATGTAGAATGTGAGAAGCTTCTGGAATATTCTGCATCTGCTGCCATTGTTTATTGGCAGTCTAACTTCCCTTTCTACATCCAGTATTTACAAACATGCTGTGCCTTGTAAATAACCATAATATCTGTGTTTTACGCTAAGTGAAATTTCAGTCTTCTTTGTCATCACTAGGGCTGGAGGCTGCAGGTGACAGAAGGATAGTGGAGAGTGCAAAGGGGGTGGCAATGGGTAAGCGCACCACTGCAAGTGGAGGTCCATACCCGGAAAAATGTCGTCACCAACCCTGCCATCCGACTGTCCAGATGCCAGATGACCATGACAGTGATTTCATGATAGTGTGTGGATGTAACTGATTCGCATTGCGGGTCATATGCTTCCTATCAACATCCACCCCAAACAACTGGCAATCTTTGTGGTCCACCATAACACATGGCAGCCAAAGGAGTGGCCTTAACAGCAGCTCTGGGAGGAAATTGTGGTGGGCTGCAGCAGTCCATGGCATGCAACTAAGGGTGCAACAATTCCAGGAGACCCTGCGGCTGGTGTTCAAGAGAACATTCCACCAGGTTGCACCTGTGGACCACTGTCACCTAAACAATGCATCATTATGAGGAGAAGCAGACACTGACTTCTTCATTTGGGTCTTAAAGGTACAAACAAAACAGTTCACCTCCGAGTTAGAAGCGGGGTAAAACAGAGCGGTAGTCAGATGCTGGATATCATTGTGAATGCAGAAGTCTTCAAACTCCCATGACACAAACTGCCTACCACTGTCGGCCATGAGGATCCTCGAGCTTCTTCAATGGCTAAAATAACGGACAATGTGCAAACAGTGGCAATCATCGATGTGGAGGAGATTTTGGTTAAGTACAGGAAATTTAACAATATCTCGACCAGTAACAACCATGTGCTGACCAAAAAAGGATCTGTGCAATATATGAGCACACTGCCCCAACGGTGCCCCAGGACTGCCCAAGGAATGAACTAGCACAGTAGTACAGACTGATTTTGTAAATAGGCCCCACAGGCCTCCACCAAAAGTTCTATGTCACAATCGATCATTGGCCAGTAGACACGACATCACACCAATGACATAATAGAGTCATATCCATTGCAATACACACAGCACCTAGAGTATGCAAGGGCACCACACCGCTGGTATGACCTCTCAACAGCACAGCTCCTCCGTGGCAAGTAGGAGGACTCTCTGGACAACATTGAGCTGATCACATTAGAGGAGAAACATATGCCATGTCCAACCCGCTCCCAAAGAGAGGCACTACAGCTGACCCATCTGGGACACCAAAATGATTTTCCATAGAAGCAGTCAGCACCCACGGCTGTAGTGACCTCTCGTGCTGTCAACGGAAACTCCCACAATGTGTGCTGTAAGGCACCATCCATCATGAACATGAGAGTCTCCTGCTGGTTGAACTGTAGCTGGGACAGCACATCAGCATTGGCTTGCTAGGCGGTGGAGTGGTAATGAATGTCTTAACAATAGATACTGAGAAAGAGGGTCCACCATTTGCCATCAGCGGCCAGTCCTATCATGCAGTTTGGTACAAGGGTCAAATAAAGAAACCAGCGGCTTGAGGTCAGTGATGAGGAGGAACATTGCTCCATATAAGAAAATGTGAAACTTTTTAACACTGAAAATAATAGCTAGCACCTCCTTTTACAACTGTGAATAATTACGCATGGCAGCAGAAAGCATCTTCGATGCATATGTGATGGGCTATTTGGTGCCATCAAAGTTCTGATGGAGCAAGACTGCACCAATGCCATACTGGAATGTGTTACAGGCCAGGATTAAAGGATTACCTGGTGTGAAAGAAACCACACATGGCGCAGAACACAAACACTGCTTGAGAGACTGACAAGCCACCTGAAAATCTGTAGAAAAGATAAAGTTTAACACCCTTCTGGCGAAAAAGGAAACAGGATGACAGATGCGCATGGCCAGGAAAAGAACTGAGCATAGCTCAAAATCTTACTCAAAATAGACCGGAGCTACACTGGCAAGCTGATGATGGCAGTGATGTCGTTGTCCATGGGAACGAGGACATCTTTGGTAGGCACATGTCCAAAAAAATGCCTCTTTGGAGAGAAAAACTGCACTTTTCCAGCTTGCAATAAAGAACATTTTCCAGGAGGTGCTGGAAAACTGATTGAAGGTTTCGTAAATGTTCCTCTACAGTAGGGCCCTTCACCCAGATTTCATCAAGGTAATTGATGCAATGGGAAATGCCCTAAATCAACTGCCCCAAATAGTGTTGATAAATTCCTGGTATGCATGAGACTCTGAAAAGCAAGTGATTAATTCCAAAAGGTAAGTTATTAAACTGGTAAAGCCCAAACAGGGTGTTGAGGACCAAGAAAGTCCAAGAGGCTGCGTTCAGCAGCAATCTTAGGCTGCACAAGTTTATGTGTGAAAAATATTGGCCCTCCAACAACTTTACCTTGCACACTGACCACCTGTTTAAAATCACTGGACTAGCACACGGCACTGTTGAGTTTTTGAATTACTACCAAAAGGGTAGTCTAATATCTCAATGGAGTAAGAGAGATTGAGCACTGATCCTGCCAACACTGCAACTCAGCCTTTATCTTCTTGTCGTGCATGGCAAAGGGAATGGGGCCAGCAGCTTAACAGAAATGGCCCACAGTTTTCTCCAATAGTGGGCAGTATGACCACAGTGAGGAGTCCAAATCATGATAATGTACCTCGTCAACAATTTGGAAGCCAAAAACAGAAAAAGCACAAGCCCAAATACATTTTGTGCCAACGATGAATTGACCACTAACAATGTACGTCGCTGTTCCCAATTCACATAAAGTGCGGAGACAGAGAATTCCCCCCACAAAAGAATGCACTATTTACTATAAGACACATCCCAATGTAGCACCCTTTGCAACTCTGGGCACACCAGGAGCCTGCACGTATCTTAATTAATGAGGCTGACCATCACTCCCACTTCACCTAGAAATTCAACCAGCCACCTCCCCACAAATGTAAACAAAATACACTGGGATGAACATGTGAAGGCTGCCCCATGGGCCCAGTGAAATCACAGGGCCATGCAATATCTGACTTGCACTTGCTGACTGTCACAAACTGCTGCCAAATGGCCTATGTGACAGCATACCCCACACAAGGCTTATACATACAGTCAGTCTCGCTGAACCTGCAACAAATGACAACAGGAAGAGGACTGCTAGCTCACCAAACAAGCAGAAGAAGAATGATGCTGAGGATCTGAAAACCGACAAGAGCGGGAAGCATGATGCTGTGACTGTCACGCATTCACCAAGTTTGGTGTGGGTGAAGGCAGGCAATGAAGCAAGGCCACTGTGCTGAACTTGAGTGTCAACAAAATGTAATTTGGCGGTGGTGGGACCACGGGGTTTACCTTTGGGGCCATTTTCCGTGCACAGGTAATTGAGCCACCTCCTAATTAGAAGAAAGGATGTCCGCTGCCGACGCTATCAGCTCATGAGTCTCCAATCTGGGCAACATTGGCTAAAAAAGGATCAGACAGGGTCAACATCATGGTCTTAACCTCAAGATGTTAACCAGGCTAGTGAGTCTGCATAAGAGGTAGCATATTTAGGACACTAAAAATGACACTTGAAAGAGAGAGCCTGCAAATCAGTGATCCAGGCTGCAAACAACTGTCCAGATCACTTGTGGGGCAGGGTTAACTGCAACCATTCTGTCACCACACGGGTTTCATGTCCAAAATACTGTATCAGCAAGTGACAAACCTCATCAAAGGGGAGTTTCTTGAGTTCAGTGTCGGGCTCAATTTTGATTACTTCTTATAAACCCACTCTGATGGACTACAGCAAGGCTGTCTTATATACTGGATCGTTGATATTCCTTGCCTGGCAGTGGACCAAGAATGGGGGCGAGTAATTCTCCCACCTTTCTGTAGACTCACTGAATCCAGCAAGCATTGTCAGGGCCAATGGGGATGGAGTTACATTCAAGTTAAGCATGTTCAAACACACAGACACAATGATTTTAGAGTTTTATTATTAATATAGATCTTATTTAAATTGTGTAAAGCTCAGTTTGTGCTTCATAGTTTGTACAAAGTAGTATGAAATATTACTTCTCTCAAAGTAAAATAAAATATTACACAACATGCCAATGCTACAGTAGTAACATGTGCTGTAATTAACACTCACATAATCAAGAATAATATCCTCTGTACACTCCCTGGGTAATGGTGATGGTATTCGAATGTTGACTTGATAGTTCTTTTGGTCTAACTGCAGGGGTTCTGGTGGAGGCATCTTGTACATGTTGCGTACAGGATCCTTTGCATTTTGTTCCATTACATCCTCCGTAGGTGGTTCTGGCGTAGGTGTTCGCATCCTACAATGTACATCACATCATCACTACAGCTGTCAGGGATTCTTACTTCTATTAGCTAGAAAGTTAACTGCTAAGTAGAGAGAGAAAAATCATTGCCACTCCTGCGTAACTATGTTCGAACACAAATCATAAATAGCATGCAAAAATTTATGTGTACTCAGTGCTCACCAGTTTTCATGCGTTAATGTACCAGGGCACACTGTAAATATTATGTCATTTCTCTTGAAAGCAAGCCAGTAATTTCAATAGAATTATGCTATTTCCCATTGAGTACAAGAAAGAATTAACCCTTAAATTAAGAATTTCTCTTTGAAGGCATGCTGGAACACAAATAAAATGGATGAAACCATGTTCTGTTCTGTAGTGCTCTCTCCATGATAATTTGAAATCAGTGTCTACTGCTGAAATGATAAGTCACCCTTGGTACACAGAGAAGGGACACAGCTGCCCATTTTTGATTGCGCATGCTCTGATGTTATGTCATCCCTTCCAGCACTTTGAGTGCTATGTTGTTCACAGCACCAGGTCAGTATTTTTCTGTGAAAGTGTTTGTGTAACATATCGTGTAAGCACAGAGTATGAGGAATTTTTGGGGAGCAGTTAACCTAACAGTGCCGTGTCCGAGGGATCAAGTGCTCTTACTGGCAATTTGTTGGGTCAGGTTCAATTCTCACTTCTACCATGATTTTTTTCATTTTATTTTTTTCTTTGCCATGTTAATGATTAATTACAAAATTCAAATATATTTAAACTTCAATTTATTTATGTAAAAATAATATATCCAATTTACTTTCAATTAATACCCTTATAAGTCAAAAGGTTATCGGGCACTAAATTGCAGCACATTGGTAAAATTTTGCACAAGCCACCAATGTGTGTACTCTTATGATTTTTCTACACTAAGAATGTGTTAATAGTGTGACCATGTTTATATACAAGGGCCGTTTGAAAAGTTCGTGCAAAAATAAAAACTACTAACATGGTTGGGGTAAACCTTTTTTATTTTTCAACATAATCTCCTCTTTGACTTATACACTTTGTCCAACACTGTTCTAATTTGCTGATTCCTTCCGAATAATAGGAATTATTGTCCAAGTCTGCAAAATAGCTATTAGTTGCTGCAATCACCTCCTCGTTTGAATAAAATCTTTGTCCCGCCAGCCATTTCTTCAAATTGGGGTACAAATAGTAGTCGGAGGGAGCCAAGTCTGGAGAATAGGGATGTGAAACGAGTTGGAATCCTATTTCCATTAATTTTGTGACCACAACTGCTCGGGTGTGTGCTGATGTACTGTCATTAAGGAAAAGGACATTTTTGCAGTCCAACTGCCGGCGTTTTTCTTGTAGCTTGGTTTTCAAATGGTCCAATAACAATGAATAATATGCATCTGTAATAATCTGTTTTCATCTACATGACTACTCTGCAATTCACATTTAAGTGCTTGGCAGAGGGTTCATCGAACCACAATCATACTATCTCTCTACTATTCCACTTCCGAACAGCGAGCGGGAAAAACGAACACCTAAACCTTTCTGTTCGAGCTCTGATTTCTCGTATTTTATTTTGATGGTCATTCCTACCTACGTAGGTTGGGCCCAACAAAATATTTCCGCATTCGGAAGAGAAAGTTGGTGACTGAAATTTCGTAAAAAGGTCTCGCCGCGACGAAAAACGTCTATGCTGTAATGACTTCCATCCCAACTCGTGTATCATATCTGCCACACTCTCTCCCCTATAACGTGATAATACAAAACGAGCTGCCCTTTTTTGCACCCTTTCGATGTACTCCGTCAATCCCACCTGGTAAGGATCCCACACCGCGCAGCAATATTCTAACAGAGGACGAACGAGTGTAGTGTAAGCTGTCTCTTTGGTGGACTTGTTGCATCTTCTAAGTGTCCTGCCAATGCAACGCAACCTTTGACTCGCCTTCCCCACAATATTATCTATGTGGTCCTTCCAACTGAAGTTGTTCGTAATTTTAACACCCAGGTACTTAGTTGAATGGACAGCCTTGAGAATTGTACTATTTATCGAGCAATCGAATTCCAACGGATTTCTTTTGGAACTCATGTGGATCATCTCACACTTTTCGTTATTTAGCGTCAACTGCCACCTGACACACCATACAGCAATCTTTTCTAAATCACTTTGCAACTGATACTGGTCTTCGGATGACCTTACTAGACGGTAAATTACAGCATCATCTGCGAACAATCTAAGAGAACTGCTCAGATTGTCACCCAGGTCATTTATATAGATCAGGAACAGCAGAGGTCCCAGGACGCTTCCCTGGGGAACACCTGATATCACTTCAGTTTTACTCGATGATTTGCCGTCTATTACTACGAACTGCGACCTTCCTGACAGGAAATCACGAATCCAGTCGTACAACTGAGACGATACCCCATAGCTCTGCAGCTTGATTAGAAGTCGCTTGTGAGGAATGGTGTCAAAAGCTTTCCGGAAATCTAGAAATACGGAATCAACTTGAGATCCCCTGTCGATAGCGGCCATTACTTCGTGCGAATAAAGAGCTAGCTGCAAATAAAACAGAAAGAAACTTCCACATGGGAAAAATATATTAAAAACAAAGATTCCAAGACTTACCAAGCGGGAAAGCGCCGGCAGACAGGCACATGAACAAAACACACAAACACACACACAGAATTATGAGCTTTCGCAACTGGCAGTTGCTTCGTCTTTTTTTTCCCCTAAGGGAAGTCTTTCCGCTCCCGGGATTGGAATGACTCCTTACCCTCTCCCTTAAAACCCACATCCTTTCATTTTTCCGTCTCCTTCCCTCTTTCCTGACGAAGCAACTGCCAGTTGCGAAAGCTCGTAATTCTGTGTGTGTGTTTGTGTGTTTTGTTCATGTGCCTGTCTGCCGGCGCTTTCCCGCTTGGTAAGTCTTGGAATCTTTGTTTTTAATATAAAGAGCTAGCTGCGTTGCACAAGAGCGATGTTTTCTGAAGCCATGCTGATTACGTGTCAATAGATCGTTCCCTTCGATGTGATTCATAATGTTTGAATACAGTATATGCTCCAAAACCCTACTGCAAACTGACGTCAATGATATAGGTCTGTAGTTAAATGGATTACTCCTACTACCCTTCTTGAACACTGGTGCGACCTGTGCAATTTTCCAATCTGTAGGTACAGATCTATCGGTGAGCGAGCGGTTGTATATGAGTGCTAAGTAGGGAGCTATAGTATCAGCGTAATCTGAAAGGAACCTAATTTGTATACAATCTGGACCTGAAGACTTGCCCGTGTCAAGCGATTTGAGTTGCTTCGCAACCCCTAAGGTATCTACTTCTAAGAAACTCATGCTAGCAGATGTTCGTTTTTCAATTTCTGGAATATTCAATTCGTCTTCCCTGGTGAAGGAATTTCGGAAAACTGCGTTCAATAACTCCGCTTTAGCGGCACAGTCGTCGATAACAGTACCATCGGCACTGCGCAGCGAAGGTATTGACTGCGTCTTGCCGCTTGTGTACTTAACATACGACCAGAATTTCTTCGGATTTTCTACCAAATTTCGAGACAATGTTTCGTTGTGGAACCTATTAAAGGCATCTCGCATCGAAGTACGTGCCAAATTTCGCGCGTCTGTAAATTTTAGCCCATCTTCGGGATTTCGCGTTCTTCTGAACTTCGCATGCTTTTTCCGTTGCCTCTGCAACAGCGTTCGGACCTTTTTTGTGTACCACGGGGGATCCGTTCCATCTCTTACCAATTTATGAGGTATGAATATCTCAATTGCTGCTGCTACTATATCTTTGAATTTGAGCCACATCTCGTCTACATTCGCACAGTCATTTCGGAAGGAATGGAAATTGTCTTTTAGGAAGGCTTCTAGTGACACTTTATCCACTTTTTTAAATAAAATTATTTTGCGTTTGTTTCTGATGGATTTGGAAGAAATGGTATTGAGCCTAGCTACAACGACCTTGTGATCACTAATCCCTGTATCAGTCATGATGCTCTCTATCAGCTCTGGATTGTTTGTGGCTAAGAGGTCAAGTGTGTTTTCGCAACCATTTACAATTCGCGTGGGTTCGTGGACTAACTGCTCGAAATAATTTTCGGAGAAAGCATTTAGGACAATCTCGGAAGACGTTTTCTGCCTACCACCGGTTTTGAACAAGTATTTTTGCCAACATACCGAGGGGAGGTTGAAGACCCCACCCTTTTCCAGATAGTTGACAAGGATTATCCTTTGTGAATCTCAGAAGAAAGTCACCATAACCTTTCCAGCCAAAGGAATGGTCTTTGCCTTTTTTGGTGCAGATTCTCCCTTGGTAACCCATTGTTTAGATTGTTGTTTGGTCTCAGGAGTATAGTAATGTATCCATGTTTCATCCACAGTGGCAAAACAATGCTTAAAGTCCTGCGGATTTTTCCTGAAAAGCTGCAAACCATTCTTCCATTTTTTGTCAAGTGTGAGTAATCGCAGAACCTATCTTGCAGATAGCTTTCTCATGTCCAAATGTTTATGCAAAATATTATGTACCTATTTATTCGAGATTCCCACAGCACTAGCAATCTCACGTACCTTAACTCTTGCCTGCTCATTGCCTGCCACACACAAAGCAGCTGATCTCTCATCATCAAATTTACAGCTTCAACTATGCAATGCTGCAGACATAGGGGAGATAAAAGTGCTGTCTTTTATGTAACCTCACAGATAAAAGTCACAAGGTGTGAGGTCTGGTGACCTGGGAGGCCATCAGCAATGAAGTTCATCCTCTGCTTCCCCTTTTCCAATCCAACGTCCTGGAATATTGTCATTCAGGTAACGTCAGATGAATGTACAGAATTTCTCTAAGCATGTTCAATGTGTCAGGCATAGGGGGGATAAAAACACAGTCTTTCACATAACCTCACAGATAAAAGTCTGGAAGCCACTGTCGATTAAGTTCATCTTCGGCTCCTCCTCTTTCAATCCAATGTCCTGAAATTGTGTCATTCAGGTAATATCATATGAGCTTACAGAATTTCTCCAAGCACGTCCGGCATTACCTGAGTTGATCCAAACAGAGCCCCACTTATTTAAACAAGACTTATTGAACAGGGTGTAGCATGTGCCTCAGAAGTTGCCAACTAACGAATGTTTCATCTGAACTGCCTCCCTCTCATTCTCATATAGCACGTCTTACAGTGGTTGAAGTAATTTTTAATAAAATTTTGTACAGTGCTCTCACAATAGAGGCACATTAGTCACGATTCCCTGAGACACATGAAATTACACCACCATCCAGTACAGTGGCACATGTGGCTTACTAAATAAAATAGAATATTTTAGAACAGAACCTAACAAGCATTACTCTCCCATTTGACTTCAAATCAATGGCTGATACTGGCTAAATATTATGCAAAATATGACAATGGATGGCACTCAACCACTTCTAATAATACCACATTATTTAAAGTTGCAACCATAAATTGGGTGAGATGTTATTATTACACAAATTTCTTTGAAAATGCACCAGACCCAAGTTGTTATCAGAGAGTAAGAACTATAACTGTAAAATAACCTGTGGAGGTCTTTATGTCGCCTTATAGCGAGGTACCTGTTAGTAAACATACCACATACTCACTTTGGTACAAGGTTTGTGTTATGTGGCTGATTAGCCATCCAGGCACGGCACACTGGGTACAATGGAGCATCCTCCTTGAACTGGGCCAGGTCAACACTTCTGTCAAACAGCTTCATCACATAAGTGTGATGGAAATCCCCTTCCTTAATGGTTTCACGTCGACGTCGCTTGCGCTGTGTCCGGGATCTGTTAATCGCTTCCCTGTGTACAAGAGAAACATTTATCTGTGTAAATGAGCTTATGTAAGGAAAAATAGCTTGTTTAACATTTTCAGAGACACTATCTGCAAAGCACACTTATAAGTATCGGTCCTAAGAATTAGCATTACATAACACAAAGACAGCACACGCAGTTTCAGCCTGCAAGTCTAAAAGAGCCCTAAAACAGTGATCTATCTTGGTAACATTGTTAACTGGCTTTTTGTAATGATTTATCTGTATTATCCAGAAACAGATAAGAAATATGCAATTAAAAAAGGAATAAAGGAAACAATTCACTGAAAGGCAGAAGCGCTGTGTCATCGACAGGTACACAAACGAAAGGTACAGAGCTTGGCTAGCTTTCGGAATGCACTTACTTTTTCTAGTTATAGGAAAAACATGCCTGTCTCCCTAAACTGTGTTTACACAACTGCCAGCTCTTTACTAGCCCATGGTGAGCCCACTGCAGAGTGTGTGTGTGTGTGTGTGTGTGTGTGTGTGTGTGTGTGTGTGTGTGTGCGCGTGTGTGCGTGCGCGCACGTGTGTCCGTGCGCGCGCGTGTGTGCGTGCGCGCGCGTGTGTGTGTGTGTGTGTGTGTGTGTGTGGAATGGGGTGAATACAGCCTCGCCACCTGTGGTATATGCATCTGCAGACAGGCAATACCCTCCACACTTGAATCACCAGCAGATTTCCAGTGTCATACCCCCCCCCCCTCCCCCCCCCCCCCCCACACACACACACTTGATCCTCATATCCATAACAAGAACCAATCACAAAAAAGTGACCCCCTTGTCACTCAATACCACCCCGGACTGGAATGCCTGAACAATGTCCTTCATCAGGGCTTTAATTATCTATTATCATCATGCCCTGAAAAGAGGGACATTCTACTCAAGATACTTCCAACCCCTCCAAAAGTAGTGTTACACCATCCACCCACCCTCCACAACATCCTAGTCCATCCATATGCCACTCCCACCCCTGATCCCCTGCCACGGGGGACCAATCTGTGAAAAAGCCAGATGCAAGACCTGCCCAAGTCACCCACCCAGCACCATTTACTCCAGTCCTGTCACAGACTTATCCTACCCCATTACAGGCTGAGCCACCTGTGAAAGCAGCCATGTCATATACTAGCTCTACTGCAGCCACAGCACCTCCCCATAGTACACTCACCAAGGGCCAGTAAAGAGCTGGCAGTCAAGTGAGCACAATGTAGGGAGACAGGCGAATACATGTGAGTAAGTGTATTGGTGTTTGTGTGCATGTTTTTCCTACAACTAAAAAAAGGAAATACATTCCAAATCTAGCCAAGCTCTGCCCCAGTTGTTTGTGTACCTACTGATGACACGGTGCTTCTGTCTTTTGGTGAGTCACCTCCTTTATTCCTAAATAATTCGTAATTTTCAACCAGAACTTTCTGTGCAATTAAGAAAGTGTTGTCATCAACAGAAAGGCTAGATGCAGTGTTCCCTTACTACTACTACATTGGTGCATGTCCAAGTTGGAAAAATATATTAATTTAAATAGCAAAAAACTCTTTTAAGAGCTGAGTGGAGAGGTCTTAATTACTGCCTAATGAGGATTAAGGAAATCCCAATGTCCAGTTCAGATGTTCACACCATACAACTAGTAAGTCACTTATATGTTCTGTAGATAATTTGAATGATTCTTTTATCAAAATGATGTGGTACAACTCAGTTTACAGGATATGTGTAAGTTATTAGTGTTGACATGAACGAAACTGTTTTAGCTCTAGTCATGAAACTACATTTAAAAATTGTTTTTTTTTTCTGGCTACCAGTTTTAAATAAAAATTCATCCATGAAATTGAAGGGGGTTGTCCATGAGAACCAATTTTTTGGCTGGAATTAAAACATGGCTACTACTCATGCATCTGTTTTACTGGAAATAAATACAACAGACTGCCACCAATTCGCACCACACACAGCGTGATGAGAAAGATACTGTAACCTCAACAATAAATTATATCTTTTAGGTACATTATCGTATGGTTATTTTTCTAGGGTTAATACACAACATTAGGTGTTTACTCAAAGCATGACAATGAATTAAACTTATTAAAAACAACAAAAATAAATGTTTATAAAGAAATTAGACACACAGTTTTGTATATTTTCTTGAAATTTCAACAATACTGCAACCTTACTCATGAAATATCAAACACAAGTTACACAGGACAATCTTTATTTAAAAATATTTGGTAACTGTCATCTGACAAACATTTTTCTTCTTCATTGCTGCTACATTATGAATTCGTTTTAATTGTAGCATATTCATGGTATCCTGTACTGTTTTCTGAACCGTTTGAAAGCCATATCCAGAACTTGAAATGCTTCCACGCGAGATGGTCCTGCACCATTTCCCACATCCATGCTTTCTTTTGTTTCATCTTCTTGTATTTCCTGCCATTCGTTTGTGTGCAACATGTTTTCAACAATTTTGTCATTCAACATGATCTGAAAACCTTGATCATTACTGTCACAAGAGAGCCACTTTATCCTATCATCGGAGCCAAGTTCCTGGCATATTTTATGTTTGTCATTAGTTCACTTAAATGCTCCACACAGAATTATCTGAACCAGTTACTGAATTTTCACCCCTCTGTTTCAGTATTCTGATCCAAATTTTGTTCAAAGTCTTCCTTTCAATCAAATCCAATACAAGGACAACCAAGCAACAACACTCCTTTAACTTCATTTGCTTGATAAAAAAAAACTTATGTTACCTTCAACACCAGATAACAATCTATGTAAAAGTTGTTTTAATATTTCAGTAACACTTTGACCCATTGGTTGTAGTAGGGATTACATTAGAAGGCAAAAATTTTACTGTAAATATACTATTTCCTCTCAAACAGTTCAGTCGTAAAACTGGTTGGTGCGTTATCCAGTAAAAGTTTTCTCTGTTTACCAATTTCATTTATTTATTTTATTTTAATTTTTTATTTCATGGATACAAATGTTGTCATACCAGTCAATGAATATTTCGGCAGTCATCCATGCACTTTTTATATATATATATGAACTAAGGGAACTCTGATACTTCTGAAGTATCTAGGATTTTTAGGTTTTCCAATAAGGAACAAAGGCATTTTATGGGTCCTGGTAGCATTTGACAAAACTAATACTGTTACTTGCTCTTTACTAGTTTTATATATCCTGGAGCGGAACTCTCCTCTCACCAAGAGTCTAAAGATTTTGATGGTAATTATTTCCGATTTCATCCAGTTCATCAGAGTAATAAACAAAGTCCCCAAGCCATACTCATTTTCGTTCAATTCCTTATTAAAACAATTTCATTTAGGAGAATCATGGTAAACATAAAATTGCTTTTGATAGTGATCGCATGCTCATCCGAAGTTGAAACTTTCAGAATATGTAGATGTAAAGTGTATCTTTCACATATATATTTTTGAGAATTTTAAAAATACAGTTTTTCAAAATTCGATAAATTCAACAATGTTGTTTTTATAAACAATGTGTATATATGCATTAAACTAATGCTGTTTGGTATCATATAAACGCTCTTTAAAAGAGCTTTCCAATGAAGTAAATTTTATTGTTCTAGCTTAATTAGAACACGAGTTATAAAGAAAACAACATTGTTCGCGAGTCAAAAATTTGTAATTTTTTCAATTTTTGAAAGTCCATTACTCGGTAACTTTTTATCAGAAAAATGTGAAAAAATTAATTTGTGGTATTATTTATGAGTACTACAGGCATACTTAATTTCATTTAAATCCAAGAGGGTAAGGTTGAAAACAATGGTTTCATTTGTTGATTTGATGTGGAATGACCCAGTGGTTACAGGAGTGTGTCTTTGGGAGTCTGTGTGATTGTGTGTGTGAATGTATGTATTATTGCTATAAAAAGAGCTAGTGCTCAAAAGCTACTGTGAATGCTGTATACGGTTTCTGATACTTGTTATTTAGGAACAATAAACTGCACAACTTCAGGATCTGGAGATAGGTTAGTGAAGCTGGACGATGAGTTAAATATTACCAGATGGGATTTAATACGGCTACCAGAATTTTTCCACAACAGAATTAAAATTACTGCATATGTTTTGTTACAAAGGAGTAGACCAAGGGGAAGGGGAGATTCAGGTGTTATCATTATTGTAAATAAGAACATTAAAACAATATTAAAGGTATTGAAGGACTCACAGGCAATTTGTGAGATTTCTTTTGAAAATAAACAAAAGATATTCAACAGAAATTTTCTTTGAAGTCTTCGCACCAATGGTAATACATTATTCAAAAAATCTATTACATTCATCATGGCACACATGAAGTCTTGTATCAAATATGGAATTCAATAGAAATAACTATGACATAAATCAAGTTACTGTTTGGATGAAAGAAATGGCCATTTGTATCAATTTATTAGGGAAAGAGTATAAGGCTGACAAATGAAATTGCTTCACCTTCTTTTAAATGCAACAGGGCAGATTTCACTCTGTGTAGGGTATGTGGTAGCATTTTCCATAACTGGACAGCAGCGACATAGAAGTTTGCAAATGTTCTTGTTTTTAGATGTGCACTTCTCGGAGCGCTTGCGTATGATGATGAACATTTAACAGGTACTTGATCTCTCATGAGGTATCCTGTGGCACACATAAACAAAGCATTTGGTAGTCCCACAAATTCTATGATCTGCATCGTAATAGATGGGCAAATGACACACTGACACTATCAAATATACAGATGTTGAAGATGTAGCCCACACAGGTACTAGGGTTAGTTTTAACTGCCCAGAATTTTTATTGCTTGTGCTGTGTTGGATTACATCACAACAATGTAGGTTTGCCAGAATAAGATACTGCAGAAGCTTATTTCTCATCCTGCAGAAATATGTTCCAAAACATCTAAAGGGTACAGAGATAAGCCAGAGTCTTTCTGCATGTGGTGACAGTATTTTCTGCCCAGTTGAGATTATCATCCAAAAATATACCTAAATTCTTCATAGTTTTCTGATATAGTATTGGGATATCACCAAGAAGAGCAGAAGACAATTTTTTGTGAAATTCAGAATTAATTAATTAATTTTTAATATGATACTAAAATTACTTGGAACTCTTTAAGGTTTTCTTTAAGTAACAGGTTGTGCACTCATCATATCATTATTTTAGAGAGAGAGAGAGAGAGAGAGAGAGAGAGAGAGAGAGAGAGAGAGAGAGAGAGAGAGAGAGAGAGAGTTATTCTTTTGGGCAATGGTACTGATTTCTTCAGGTCTGGCACCTAAGTTGGGTTGGGTTGGGTTGATTTGATGGAAGAGACCGAACAGCAATGTCATCAGTCTCATCTGGTTAGGGAAGGAGGGGGAAGGAACACGGCCATTCCCTTTCAAAGGAGCTATCCTGGAATTTGCCTAAAGCAATTTAGGGAAATCATGGAAAACCTAACTCTGGTTGGCCGGACACAGGATTGAACTGTCATTCTCCCAAACGCAGGTCCAGTGTGCTAACCAATGCGCCACCTAAGTAAAGCTGGAGGCTGTTGACACAGAAATGTATGAAGAGAACAGAACTGCTGAGTCTAGTAGCATCTAGTGGCCTCATGGGGTCTATGGCATGTCTGAGGCAATAAATTACCTTAATTAGTGGCATGTGTGTTTTACTGTGTTTATGAGAAGCAGAATGATGTTAGTCATATATGTTGAGCTTGCATTCAGTCAATTGATTGTGAACACTATATTCCAGGACTTTAAACTCAGCAAATAAAATATTAATTGGCCTTAATCACAATTTGATTGTGGGTTTTTGTTCTTAGGGATAAGTCAGTATGTTTCTTTTTCAGTCATGAAAGAAAAAATGAAATATGTGTGTCAAGACTGGTACTAATATAACTTAACTGGATTGATTAAAAAAATGTACTTACCAATCAGTGGCAGAATACACATATAAAGGTACTGAAATGTACAAGCTTCCTAAAGCCACTGGCTCCTTCCTCCGGCCTCTTCTTTCCCATTCGACACTTCTCCACAAGCTTGCAAATTTCAATACCTTTATACATGTGCTCTCCTGCCACCGCTTGGTGAGTAGATTCTCTATCTGTCCAATTACATTATATTTTAGAAAATTACTTTTCACATTGCTACTAGGTTATCTGTTACATTCTTGATCCAAGTCATGCCAATACTGTTTTTATCAACCATTTCAGAACAGATTCTCATTACTGCTTTTCTTTCTGTGTTTATTGTAGTATGTAGTCTTGAGTGTTCTTACAGGTGATACTTCCTTTCTGCATCAAGGTTGACTGGTGTTGACAAAAATTAATTCAGTTCATCAGCTGCGACCTGAGAGTGTGTTTCTGGTTTTGTCTTTCTGATACCCAAGCCATGGAGATTCTTCCACAGGTTCATGAGTTCATGTAGTTGCACCAAATGAAATGGAGTAACTGAGTCTGTGAACATATTACTTGAACCTGTTTCAAAGCTTTCTATATTCTGATAGTCTGTCAGTAGATGATATGAGATTTCTGTATCTTTATTACAAGATATGTTATCAAGACATAATGTTCCTCCAAGCCATGTGATGTTAACTTATACTTTGATGGCCGTGATAAATATATCAAGAAATTATTCACGTAATAAACAAAATTTACAGGATGAGATGGTCCTAAACCAATTTTGAATTACAAATGATCTTTAACTTAAATGATGTAAAGTAATCGCTGGCTTGAAAGAAAGTTGTTGTATTCTATCCGAAGATTGGTTTGATGCAGCTCTCCATGGTACTTTATCCGGTGCAACTATCATTACCTCTGATTAACTACGGCAACCGACATCCATTTCAAGCTGCTCATTGTCTTTAACCTGTGATCTCCCTCTAGTATCTCCCCAACTCCTCTCTGCACACACATTTTCCCCATTACCAAGTGAATGATTCCTCAATGTCAGCTTGTGTCCTAACAACTGATCCTTTCTTGTAGTCAAGTTGTGTTATAATCTCCCCCCCCCCCCCCCCCCCCCCACGTCAAATCAATTCACCAGCTACTCTTAACTCCTCACCAGCTACTCTTAACTCCATCTCTCTCTTTAACCTTCAGCATTCTCCTGCAGCAACTATTTAAAAAGCTTTTTTCCTTGCTGAATTATTTATCTTCCTCATCTCACTTCCACACAAAGCTACACTCTGACCACATACCTTCCAAAAAGGCATCCTGACACTAAAATTTATATTAGAAGTTGACAAATTCCTCCTCTTCCTTTTTCCTGGTGTTTATCCCATACTGGATGCCCTCCTTGTCGCCCCACGATCCTTTCTGCCTCACCACCAAGGAATGTATGCACCTTACGTGTCTGTGTCTAGTGTTATCCCACATGAAAGTGTGTGTTTTCTAAATGCTTGCTTGATGCAGGACGTGGGTACCAAACCAGTCTCCACCTGGCTGGGTGTGGGAGACTGCCTAAAAACTACATCCACATTAGCTGACACTACAGCCCACATCCTCAATCAGCCAGATGGAGTCGATACAGGGCCAGCACGGGTGGCTGACTGGGTGGATTACAGCGACAAATTTCAATGTTCCAGAAATGCTTTTATTACTACAGTCAGCCTACATTTTACATCCTCTCTACCTTGTCCATCATCAGTTATTTTGCTCCCCAAATTGTAACACTGGTCTTCTACTTTTAGAGGTTCATTTTCAAATTTTATCCTCTCAACACTGTTTGATCTCACTCTACTACATTCCATTACCTTTGTATTACTTTCGCTGATGGTCATCTATAAACATCTTTTCAAAGCACTTTCCATTCTGTTCACCTCATCTTCCAAGTTCTTTGTCATTTCTGACAAAATAAAACCATTAACAAAACTCAAAGTTTTTATTTATTTTCCCAGCACTTTAATTACCTCTCCAAATTTTTCCTTAATTTCCTTTACTGCTTGCTCGATGTACAGATTGAATAACATTGGGGTAGCCTACAACACTGTTTCCTCCCTTCTCAAACACTGTTTCCCTTTCACGTCCTCTCACTCACATAACTGCCATACGGTTTTTGTATGAGTTCTAAATATCCTTTGCTACCAGTATCTTATTTCTGCTATCTTCGAGATTTTGAAAGGTATATTCCAGATTTACAGACATCTACATCTGTTATAAATCTAATAATGTATGGAAACTTCTAATTAAGAATTGCGATGTACTTGGGAATAAAGGAGACATCTCACTGAAAGGCAGAACTGCTGCATCATTGATAGATACACAACCAAAAGGTATAAAGCTTGTATAGCTTTCAGAACGCACTTCCTTTTTCAAACTTGTAGCAAACACACACACACACACACACACACACACACACACACACACACACACACACACACAAGCATGTGCGCTTTTGTCTCCCTACATTGTGATAAGTATACTTGGGTGAAGTGGGGATATGGGGTGGGGTGAGGGAAGGTTGTTGAGAGGCAGGGAGCAGGAAGGGTGTTGGGGACGAAGTGTCTATTGACTAATGGGAGAGGGGGGGGGGGGGGGGGGGAGCCAACAGTTGGCTAGCTAGGGGTGCAGGTAGATGGGGTAAGTGGCAGATGGCTGGGTATGCGATCTCATAGACTAAGGCATGAGACAACAGCACAAAACTAGCTGATGATGACTATGATGATTTGAGATCAGGGGCACTTGACATCAAGGTCATCAGCACCCTGACGAAAAGTCAGTAAGGTAATCTCATGGGTGGGGACAAATGGTGTCCCCACATGTGGAGCAGTTTATAATGTATTGAAGTCTACCTCACTTCCCCACCAATTTAGGGACAAGACCTGACAGTTCACAAAATTTCACCACCTATATAACACTGGAATCATTATTTGCGAGGATTGTGGGCAGATCTTCAGTGAGACTGAGGTCTGCCCAAATATCAGAATACAGAACACATGTTGCCACGACATGCTGAACTGAAAGTGGCATGCCACAAACTTCACAGTGTGTTGGACCCTCCCGCTGCTGGAGGTAGCCATGTGTTAAAGGGCTATGTCCGATGTGCAGTCTGGTAAGCAGAACCTCTTTCCAGCAGTTAGGCTGACATGAAGTCCGCCCTGCCTTTGTGGTCGATTTGAGAAACTGCAGTTTGTTTTCTGTCAACTGCAACCATTCAGTCTCCCACTGACACATGCTGCATCTGTCACAAAATAAAATGATGGCATGCGACAGGATGGAACATTGCTGAACAGCACCAACCCGACATGCTTCCTTGGCCGCTTTGTCGTCCATGTTGTTGGCCTGTGCCCCGATGTGGCCAGATACCCCGCAAAAGATCACCTCCTTGCCAAGGTGTTGGAGTCGCTATAAGAAGTCATGGATGAGCTGAATCAGCCCATCTACTGGATATATTTAGTGAAGTGCTCTTGATGCACTAAGTGAGTCAGAACAGACAAGAAACCTTGTACAGTGATATCTGTGAACCCTCTCCAGTGCCATCAGAATGCCATATAATTCCGCAGTGTAATTTATAAATTGTTCTGGAAGACACACTTTCATTTACCCTATTAGGGAAAATAGCAGAACAACTAGGGACATCCTCTTGCTGGGGTCCATCTGTATAAACAATGTTAAAGTGTGGTATGTACTTAAAATGGACGAAAACAAAGTTGTAAAAATATAATCTGGAATAAAAGTTTTCTTGTTGTATGGAAGTGCACAATACAAAAGGTTTAAAATAATTTTTGATTAAACTATACTGAGGAAGCCATTTTGAGATGAGAGTCATTTTCAAATACTGACCTCAGTAGGAAAGATGGGTTAACAGTTCGTAACCACTATAACTGGTTTATTTATGGATCAGTTTTGTTCAGTGAGGTGTCATTGGAAATATAAAAGGATTGAATGTCATTTCTCCAATTTTTTGTTGTTGCCAAAATCACAAGTTTTACCATCTTTATTTTTGACATGAAAGTTTTCTGAGTATTGTATTGTGTCACAACATAAAAAACTATACTGGAGAAACAACCATTTCAGTCATAGTTAGTGGCCTCCTCCTGGTTCTACTCAGCCCAGAAGAGAAGGCCACTGTAATCGTTGCCAAAACGTGGTTTCTCCAGTATAGTTTTTTTTTTACATTATTACGCAGTACAATACTTAGAAAACTTTTATATCAAATGAATCTGGCCGTACTGTCTTATTTTTGTTTCACATAATGCCTATTATCATATCTTTCAACATAAAAGTTAGTGACTTAAAACTAAAAGAACATAAATAAAAATACATTCATTTCATTTATGACTCAAAATAGTGCAAAACAAATGATCTTCAATTCACATAAAATACATTCATAGCATCGTAAAAAGTGTTTATTCTTTTAAGCAAGTCATCAATGAAGAATACTGCATCTGATAGGAAAGTATATAAGTGACCTATGCTTGTGCGGGGAGCAGACAAAAATCATTAAAACATTTTCATATGGGATCCAACAAACATCTGCATGAAATGGCTATGAATAAATTGAGGAGGGTCCGCTTGGTGTCATGAATTTGACCTTTGCGTCTTTATGTTCTTCAATGACTTCCAGAATTTTTTCAAGCCACCACTAGTACTGTAGACAGGTGCAATGAAAATATATGTTCTTTAACAGTGATAGAGGCCATTTTTTCAAACCCAAGATCAACTTGTATGAATTTAGAAGGTTTATGCTTTATCAGTGACCTACTTTCATTCAACAGTTTGAAAAAATGACCAACTCTTGTCCCAGGAATGGTAGAACCAGTCTCATATCATTTCCGTAACATGTTTGGGAAATTTGTTATCTCCTATGTCACAACATATAATGTTTTTATTCTTGGAACTTGAGTTTTAGAAAATGTAAACAGATATTTTGATCTTGCTTGCAATGCTACAAATTTAAAAGTTCTTAAAGTTTTTATATTGCGCAGAACTGAGATCACTGAATTAAATACAATGTTGGATTTGCGGTATTAGTTCAAGTAGGGACTATATAGGTTAGAGCTGTTTTCTAGGAAACATAGAATGTGTTTTTATAATGCTGCATACAATCACTTATACAACACAATGACACTGACTTAATACAATCCTCCAATTTATAATACACAACAAAGGATGAAGGGTTATCTGAATGTTCTACCAGTGAAAGCTTTGTGCAGTATTTTGGAGCAAACATGTATAGCCTCCCCCCCCCCCCCCCTCCCTAAAGCCACTGTAATTACGCACAGATTATCAGGGAGTGTTTTGTTGCTTGATTTTAAGTAGTGGCTGTGAGACTCTGATATGTAATTATGTTGTGTCAAATTCGGAAGTTTATGGGTGAGATACAAAACAAATTCATTGCCTGTAGTCATTAATGTGTCCAGTGTTGGACCCATTGGTTAAAAACAACTTTTTCATCATATTGTAAGGATTCCAGCTCCAACAAAACAGTAAGCAGATCATATTCTTTAAGAGACAAACAGTAATGCGGCATGCACTCCTCATTTTCCAGACCGAAAAAAGAAAAAGAAAAAAAAAGAAAAAGAAAAAAAAAGGAAAAAGAAAAAAACTGCGGCAAGCATCAATGGTTTTACATCTCGGTGATAAATGTACAGAAATGTTCAGAATCCCATGACTGTTTACAGTACCATGTTCTTTTGGACGACGTTCCAAAAGCTTTGTAAAATCAATTTTATCAAACAGATATTCTTAAACTAAGTACAAATCTTTTGGATTAAGCAAGTGAGTCTTTTTGTCTTATACACACTTTTGCCACTTTCAGTCTTTTTTAGCTCCGGAGAATTGACCTATATCATTGTCATAGTAAACTATAAAATGTGGAAGGTAAAATGGCCTTATAGCATAGTATGCAAAGTTTAGTATCTGAGATAAATATAAGAATTCTATCCTTCCTTACCATGATTTAGGAAACAACTTCACAGATTTCTTATATGCAAAAGCTGTATGATGTCAGCTGCTCTTGCATTGGGTGCTGCAGTTGGTGACTGATTGCGTGGTGAAGATGGGAAGTGAACAGAGCAAATGATGAGTTGGATGATTACATAAGGTGGTGAAACCAATGAGAAAATAGCATTCCATAAATGTACAAAACTGCATGGTTCCATAGTGGAATACATTGTGCAGAATGTTATATAAAACAAAAAACTCCTTAAAACTGAAATACTCTTAGGATCATGCATTGCAGCCATCTCAGAAATTTGGACATTTGGAAAATATCCACAATGTTTTCAAAACAATCACTGGTCTACATTACAAATCAGTCTGTTGCCACAGCCAATTTTCCTCCACTCACATTTGTTGGCTTCACAAACTCACAACCAAACTGTTCCACTTCAATCTAACCTAGACTTTGGGCTTCTTTACAGATTGGTCTGTTACTACAGCAAGATTTCCTTCTGTCACATTCATTGACATTATCAACTCAGAAACAAACTATAAGTTAACATTAGAATATTAAACAATATCTCAAGAAAACCTGTCATACTCTGAAAACATAAAATACGTTCAAAACCAGTAACTAACTTTATAATCCAGAATAGCCAAATCAATAATAGTCAATCTCACACAATCTACATCGAAAACAAATCATCAGTTCATGTTTTCTGTCAAAACAAGTCATTAGATTCTCCGATTCTCACTGGCTACTCTATACTCTAACCAACCTGACTGCAATGGATGAGCTGCTGAAATCATAAATGCACTTGATTTCTTAAGACTTTTTACTATGCCTTTTAAAAGGATCACAGCAAGTTGTTTGTCTTCAAATGTTCCCAAATACAGACTTTGATGAGAAGAATAAACAGTCAATATTTTCACAGGTACTCCTTAGCTTCAGAAACTGATCATTCAGCTTGATTCAGACTTGATGCGCCTATTAAGTCAATCTCATTGCTATTACTGCTTTACTTGTGACACACTTCTACCGACACAAAAGTGACGAAACATCTGTTTTCCATGACGATTTCTACATCAAGGGTGTATGTTGCTGAAAAGAGCTGGATGATTTTACTTTTTCTGACACAATCGCTCAATCAAAGATGAATTATGAAGAATCTGAAAGTGGGTAACAAGAAAGTGTTGATGACTAATTCATCTCATCTCTAACACTTATGATAGGGAACAAATAAGATTTTCACCTGGCACAGCAGGAAACTTCATGTAGCCTGCTACAGCTAGTATGCTATTTTCGAATAACTTACCAGACAGCAGGAGCAGGGGCACTGACACTGACACACAAAAAATAGCAAGAAAGCAGAAACAGGGGCACTGACACACAAAAAATAGCAAGAAAGCAGAAACATCTTCCGATTTTTTTTTATGTTGAAAAGTGCGACAATAGGCAATATGTGGAACAAAAATTAAGATGGCAAACTTGTCATTTACGCAGGGGGAGGGGGGTGGGAATTCCTGACATTTGCAAAATGAAATCTTTATAAATGACATTCATTACAGATTTGTAGTTATTTGTATGCAAAATTCCAGCTTGTTATACAATAGAATTTCGACTAACTGTCACTCTTGGGACCAGGCAGTTGTTGGAACACTAAAAATATTAAATAATCAGAGCAGAACGAAACAAGTTATTTACAGTGCTCAAAACAGCATAATAAACTAAAATTACACTTATAATAAAGAGAAAGGAAAACAGAAAGCTATATAAACCTAACATTTTAAAAAGCATAAAATGTTTTTCGGTTCACTTTCTTAAACCTTAACATGGCAGCCGCATCACGCCACTTCTTTGCCCACAGCTATAGCAGTTTGATGTTGTTGCCACTATTTGAGGGCAGTCTCAAACTCATACTCTGATGGCACTGGCTGATCCTCTTCTTCTTCCTTTTCTTCATCATCTGACTACTCTTGTTCAACACTTTACTACTGCAAAGCAAGATCCATGATCTGGTTGTCTTCAAGTTCTTCATTGTTAACAGCAGCAACATGACCTTCTGCTACTCATTCCTCTACATCAGTATGCTGGATATCATTCCAAAGAGTTTGCAAATTGGCAACTAAAGTTGCAGCACCTGATTCGTTACATTCTGAAGTTCTTGCTCTGAGTTTACAACAGAACACACTTTATTTCGTGATTTTTGTAGAGTGACTATGTAAACAGCATCTTTTATGTTGGAACTTTTCATTGCTTCAAAAATATCACAGACCACTGACGTACTTCCTCCTGTAACATCATTTTAACCACTTAATAACACCCCAGTCCTTTGGTTAGATTACTGAAATCATATGGGGGGGCCAAAATCATAGCTTTCCTGTCACCTTGTCGAAGTTCAGACACTGAGGGTGGTGGGATGTTGGCCAGCTATAAAAATTCATGGGGTGGTAGGTTTTTTGATTTAAAATATTTTTAAACATGTGGAACAAATGCATTGAGACACTGTTCTTTAAACAAATCACCAATCATCCAAGTGCTTTACTTAGCTTTGTAATGAATGGCAAGTCATGATGTGTTTATGTTTTCGAATGTTTTTGGTTTCTTAGATTTGTCAATTAACAAATAATGGTAATTTATGGTCACCACTTAAATTGTTGCATGTTGCAATGGTCATGCCTGTCCTTTGCTAGTTGTGTGCCTGTGAATGTTTCATTCTTTGAAGCATGAGTTTCTTGGAAGAGCATTTATAGTTTAGCTCAGTGTCGTCACTGTTGTATAACTGATTAGCTGCCAGGTTATTTTCTGAGACTTTTTTTTCAAATTTTTAATGAACTACCTACTTGCATCATTATCAGAAAGTTTTTCACCTGGAATAGCAACCTGCCTAATGTGGTGATGAAGCTAACCGCTCCCTTATGCCTTTCCCAACGAAACCAAACCACACATTGTCTTCTAAGAGCTTAAGTTTTGATTTTTTCAATGTTTTTCTATTTTTAAAGCATTTTCACCAGGTACAGTTAATAAAAACAAAAAAGTCTCAAATCTTTTCGTTTCTTTTTCCAGTCTCACAGGTGTCTCCAACACCTATTTCCGAGACTAATTTACTAACTGATTTTAGAGGCTAATCTACTAACTGACTAACCTCTGTTAAGTCTTCAGTTTCTGTTCGATTGGGGACACGTTTTCTTTTCTGATTTATTGCCACTTTTAGTTTTTCAAAATTACTTACACTTCTTAATCACAAATAAGCACGCATGAGAAGGGTGACTCAGATGGGTACCTTTTGTAAAAGGGGTAAAATTTAACAATAACGCTGGCACAGTCAGATGGTTGGACACATGGTCGGATAATCTGAGAATTTGGTTAATCGAAAATTGAATAATTGAGGTACTACTGTACTCTCTCTTTATTATGACAGTAGCAAAAAGCTTGAGATTGGTTTATAAATAACTTACAAGCTATCTTGCCTCTCAATGTAAGTTGGTGAAAAAGGACCACATTTCAAAATGGACTCCTAACATTAGTTTTGATCAAAAAAATGTGGAAAAAAGTTTTAACACGCTTTCATTACATATATTCTTACACCCAATGTTCACAAACATCTGTGATATAAGGGCAATGGGTCACTGAACAATTTCACATGAAACAAGCTTTGCACAGCAAAATGTGTTGCACGGAATCAGAGAAAGCAGAACCACATGGGGGTGGGGGCTCCTCTATTCTATAAACTGTTGCCATGCATGCTTCAAAAGTCCAAACAACAACATGATTTCCCTGTAAGTTGCCTGAATGATGTCATATTGAGTTGTGAAAACAAAATATTTAACAAAATTTTGTAGTGCAACTTGTGTGACAGTTTCCCTGTCTGTGGTAGCAGCATATTTAAAGCTGCTGCTGTGTGTGTGTGTGTGGGGGGGGGGGGGGGGGGGCGGAAGATTCTAGGCTTAAGCTGCCCCCACCCCCAAAATGTGAAATTACAGACATGTTTTCTTGCGCAAGTGCACACAATATCATAATATTATCGGTAGTAAACAAAGATAAACAACTTTCTTCAGTAAGTAAAGAAGCAGGTTGTGTGCTGCTACAATGTGCCAACTACAGATGGTTTCCAAACGAATCTCTGCATAAAAGAGAGTCACTGATGACTGGTTTGTGTGTATGTTGTGATTGGTTAATAGTAAATAGAGCCTAGAGCTTTTTATAAAGCAATAAAGCTCCTTTATTTAAACTAATGCTCTACTAAGGGAGTTACAATGGAAAAAAAGTTTTTCCACATTTTCGGGTTTTTATCTCATTATAAAGCAATTTTCGAAACAAAGTTGATGTGACTTCAAACAAAAGCGCTGGCAGTTCGATAGATACACAAACAAACACACAAAATTCAAGCTTTCACAACCAACGGTTGCTTCTTCATGAAAGAGAGAAGGAGAGGGAAAGACGAAAGGATGTGGTTTTTAAGGGAGAGGGTAAGGAGTCATTCCAATCCCGGGAGCGGAAAGACTTACCTTAAGGGGAAAAAAGGACAGGTGTACACTCGCGCGCGCGCACACACACATATCCATCCACACATACACAAGCAGACATTTGTAAAGGCAATGAAACTCTGCCTTTACAAATGTCTGCTTGTGTCTGTGTATGTGAGGGTGGATATGTATGTGTGTGTGTGTGTGTGTGTGTGTGTGTGCGCGCGAGTGTACACCTGTCCTCTTTTCCCCTTAAGGTAAGTCTTTCCGCTCCCAGGATTGGAATGTCTCCTTACCCTCTCCCTTAAAACCCACTTCCTTTCGTCTTTCCCTCTCCTTCCCTCTTTCCTGAAGAAGCAACCGTTGGTTATATTATATTATAAACTCACATGGGAAGTATTTTATTTTGTTTTTTTAAATATAATCTACACCGGTTGAAAATGTTAAAATTTTTACATGCATCACTTCAAGATCTAATAAAATATGTAATTTTTTTATATAATGCTGTGGATTGCTGTGGTATAAAAGATCATGTCCAGAAGAGGATGGGCGTCAGGCTGAGGAAGTTGGAACAAAGTTTGAGAGACAAGAAACTTTCTGAAACTTCCTGCCCGACCAAGACGCAAACTCGGAACCTTCGCTATTTGCGGGCAAGTGCTCTACCAACTGAGCTACCGAAGCACGACTCACGCCCCGTACTCACAGCTTTACTTCTGCCAGTATCTCATTCTGGAAGAAACTTTCTGATGGTAAAATCTGAAAGAGGCAGGCTGACAGTATTATGGGATGGCCATTAGAAATAATACTGAGTATTTGTTGAAAATTAAGCAGGTAGAATGGGCTACCTTCTTCCACAGACTGACAACTGATAAAAAACCTTTACACCACCTTTGCCCTCCTGGATCTGATTCATGGTGCAATTACCGCAATGCCCAGTACTCAAACAGTTCATACAGCCATAAACATTCCAGCCCAGCAGCAGTCATGGATATGATAAAACCTATTTACAGGGACCTGTAAAATCCTGAATTACTGGAGAAGTGTCTGCATAGTCTACTCAAAATCCCAATTAGTCGTTCAATAATCTTATATGGACTTGCTTACCAAAAAATGTTTTGTTGGAATGAAGACACTAAAGTAGGGGTCAGTGATGCTGTTCTTGCTTTTAATGATGCAACATTAGTAGGTTGAAAGTGCTACAGCATATGGAAATTAATACTGGAGCAAACTGCATCAGAGAACTTGAATGGATGGACAAAGTTCGCATTGATAAAGCAGAGTATGCAGCACAACTGACCACTAAGGAGTCCAGAAAGAAGAAAAAACTTGGAAATAGATCAAGAGGATAATATACAGTATGGTGCAGGGTGCTTCTGAGTGACTAAAAATTAAAAAAAAATTAAGCATATATAAAGTGAGTTATAGTCTTTTGAAACTTTAGAAGCTGTTCCTGAAAATTTACATTTTCCGTTTCATTTTCCCATAAATCTTAGAAACCACTTCGAGTAGAGTATTCAAATTTTCAGGGAGTAATAACATACATATCCTGAGTCTACTGAACTAAAAGAAGAACATAACGTTATGTACAGGGCGTTCAAAAAGCCTCTCCGCGGTGCTGTATGATTGTTAGCCGCATGTGCGGTATGCTGCAGTGAATATATCGAAATGAATCTCATTGAAATACAAATTATTACTTTATTGAATATTCATTTTTACTTACAAATTTTCACATTAAATGTTGAAAGTGTCCCTTTTTTGAATACACAATTCAATTCGTCTAATATTTCCAAACACAAGCTGTAACATTTCTTCTGTAACAGAAGCAGTGAGAGTGGATATTGCAGTTTCCAATTCATCGATGGATTTTGGACGGTTTCGCTGCACTCCAGAAGAAAAAGCCAGGTGGTGTTAGGTGAGACGAACGTGGAGGTCAAAGTTCCTGTGAAACTATGCGACCACCAAAAAACATCAGCAAGCAGTGACACTGAAATGTGAGCTGTATGCGCAGTTGCACCATCTTGTTGAAAATAACAGTTCAGTATTTCACAAAACACAAGTTCTTCAATGAATGGATACAGAATACCACTGCAGTATCGTTGTGTATTTATTGTTTCGTTGAAAAATATGGGACCCACAATCCGACGTCTAGAAATTGCAATCCAAACTCCTATATTCACATAATGAAGTGGTTCCTCATGAATACACAATGGATTTGCAGTACTCCACATATGAGAATTTTGCAAGTTCATGTACCCTGATAAATGAAACCACACCTCATCAGTGAAAAATGTTTCTTTAAGAATATATCTTCTGTTCTGTTGAACGAAATTTTTGAACCATTGACAATAATGCAGTCTTTTGCCATGATAAGTATTTTTCAGTTCTTGCACGACTGTCACTTTGTATAGGAAAAGTTCTAATTTTTTCCTTACAGTTGTGTGGGCCATTCTGACACTAATATCAATTTCCTGGGCAAGTTTTCTTACTGACTTGCTTGGACTCATGGACATTATATCAGAAATATCAAGTAGTTTATACTCAGACAAAACAGTAGGATGACCACTTCTCTGTGCATCTGACACTGAACCCATACTTCGAAATTTGTTAATCAAATCTCGCACAGTATCGCACTGTGGGAGTGTTGTCTCTGGGAAAACCGAATTAAATGTTTGACATACTGAAACTGTATATTTACAGCCAGCTTTGAACAATCGTTGGACTAAAAACACACATTCTTCAATGGTTAGCATTTTAACAATGACAAAAACGAAACAAACAAACAGAGGAGCTAATCTTAAACGTTCACATCAACACGTAACAACACACACCAACGATACTACTGATGCTGGCTGAGATAAACGAAACAGTGGAATGTTGGGAGAGTACACTTGAAGGGAAGTAAGGCAGGGAGGCGAACTATCATATGGCATGCACGGCTAACAATCATACGGCACTGTGGAGAGACTTTTTGAACACCCTGTATAATTAAAATTATTTACGATAACGTACAAAAAAAGTACACAAACTTTTAACCATGTAATTAAAAAATTGTATTTCCGAAAACAGTGGTTGAAATGAAATTATTACAGTTCAGTCGACTTAAATCATAATACAGTTTAATGTCCTGTAAAAGTTTCATGTCAATGACTACAGTGGTTCTTGAAACACAGAGAAGCCAAGTCACTAAATTTAACACTGTTGGGCTAGGGCATTCCAACTCCCCTTAAATAGTAACCTTACATGTTTCCAGATTTCTTTTAGTAATACTTATTAGTTTAACTTCAGTGGTGAATTAAATACACAGTTTACAAGCTCAGTCTCACCATATTACAGTAACCATAAATGAATGTTAATGAATACAGAAATAATGCGCAGCACAGAGGTGGTGGAGACAATGTCAGAGCATTCAATGACCAGGAAATGTTCTAGTTTATTTCATACATGATTCTTTGCATAGCAGATGTTAAATTACTGATATAAAAGTGTTGCGAATACCAGTGTTAGCAACACTAGTATAGTGAAACCTTGATTCTGAGAGCTAAGACAGTGCATCGCAAAACAAAAAGTGGAGATAATTTAAACTACTTCTCCAAAACACCTCGACTACGAGAAACTCTAGGAAAATGGATGATCCACCCCTGTTCCCGCCACCGCAGTTCTCCAACACTAGAAGTATCATTGCTAATTCACAATCACCTTTGTCAGATCTTGAAGGAAAATCAACTTCTTTCACTGACACATCAAGCTTTAACACTCCATCACCAGGCTGTAAGTATGACATACATGATTAAATGCAATCAAATAACAAAAAAGATGAGCACCACATGAAGCTACAACATTTTCAAAGCCTTTTTGTGCCCAACACAACTTATAATTTTTCCCAAAATATTTTTGGCTAGTACTCTCTCCCAAAGAGGATGGGCTTCTGTAAGTACTGTGCATTTTTCGCCAAGATAAGTTCAAGTTAAGGTAGTCATCAAAATACTGGATCCCTGGTAACCTCTTAAGTTTTTAAAATGGAAGCATGCTATTAAATTTTCAACATCCATGGGGGTAACACTTACCGTAAGGCTGCTGTAATCAATGGTGACAATTTTGTTCACATGATGGTAAACAAGACAAAAGATATAAAATATTGCCTGGACCACGGCTTGGTGGAGCAGGTGGGAAAAAAAATAGAAACTGCACAGTATCTATCATGGAGGTGGAGATTATTTGTGGACGTCACAAGATTACATTAAGGGGACACGGGGAATCTATTGAAGTTGACAAACACGATGACGAGAACATGGGTAAGTTTCACTCCATTCTAAAATGTCATGTGTAAAGTGACGAAAATGTACAAGCAAATTTGGGAGGAACTGGCAAATAAGATCATCAGTTGCATCAAGAAACGGCTTCTGGAAAGGATTTTTCAGCACAATAATGATGTCAAAGGTTTCACAGTTGAAAGTGGTGACTTTACTGGATAGAGGAACTCTTTCCTTGTGCTCATTATATTCTACTGGCTCTCAAGATAGGAGAAAATTTCCTGCAAATTGTTCCAGTGGTTGATGTGACTGGCAGATTAGCTGGGGTCTACAACTGAAAATTTTTGCTGCCCAAATCATGAAACTCATCTACTACATTAAGTTTCTATTTCCTAATCTAATTCTCTCAGCATCACCTCGTTTAATTTGACTACATTTCCTTCTTTTGTTGTTGTTGAGGTTCATCTAATATCCTCCTTCCAAGATGGTGTCTATTCTGTTCAACTGCTCTTCCAGGTCCTTTGCTGTCTCTGAAAGATTTATAATGTCATGGGAAAGCCCCAAAGTCTTTATCTCTTTTCTCTGAACTCTATATCCTCCTCCAAATTTTTCATAAATGTCATTAGGCTTCTATTTAAATGTAAACCCAGAATTTAAAAAAAGGCACTCCCCCACAAAAAAAAACACCAGAGAGAGAGAGAGAGAGAGAGAGAGAGAGAGAGAGAGAGAGAGAGAGAGGAAAGAAAGAAAATTGTAAATATGCCACTGGTTTCTGTCAACAACAGTACAAAAGTAGTATACAGTTCTTTGCATCCAAACCTACTTGCATCAGGAACTACTAAAAAAAAGAAAACAGCAAATAATATTTTAGCAAATGATACTGCAGAATTTGTAACAACATACTACCCTCTAAATATGTTTTCTCATCAAATTTCTGAGATGATGATGACATTGTTGCTGAAAAAACAATTTATAATTTCATTACTTATTATATCCCTCAGAAAAGCAAACTTTAATGTACAAGACCTGACAATATCTATGTGTAAAGATACAACACGTATCAACTGTATTGCATCAAAATGGCTACTGAAAATAATAATATTATAATAATAGCATACCGTGTAATTTTTATTAATTACTGGATGATAAAACTATGTATTTATTTTAGAGTACTATACTGTAAACATGTTTATTTGTTTCATAAAACAAAACCACAGACTTCCTGAAACCAATTCACTTCATTTACAAGTTCCTTTTCTCTAAATCAAACTGTAATGTGTGGTGCAGTACAACTCTGCATTATAACCAGAAATATGACGGCCTATTTGTATTAAAATATATTTCTATTATGTTTTTAGTCTGTAAATGTAACTTAACATGAGGAGCAGATACTTTACCTTGTATACTGCTCCATGGCTTACTTGGGAGAATCAGTTAGCCTCTTACGTCTGATTGTGTAGACTGCTTTTACATGTTTACTCACACTGTTGGTTTCTTGACTGGGACACTGACTCGAGCAAAGGAGTCTGACTGAATTCCTTCATCCTGGCTTGATACTGAAGACTCATCACTATGTTCTAAAACTTCCTGCAGGGCTCCCTTGAGACGATCTCGTGCATTTAGCACATCTTCACCACCTATAAAATATAAAATGCAAGTGTCAAGCACTTTAGAGAAATCAATATACAACCAAAGTTGTGATTATTCAAGTAAGATGTTGATAAAAACAAGAACATCTGTATGGAAGATAAGAAAATGTTTGTAAACACAAATTTTAAATTTATTTCATCAGCTGTAATTTTCAAATTAGACACCGGAGGGGAACATAAACAAAAAATCGTCAGGCAACACTGAACTGAAAAGATAATAAATCACATCACTTAACAACAATAGTTGCACTGAACAGTTTCACGTCTTTACAATAACTGGGAAATATATAAGGCGGAGGCACTGGATTTCCTTATTGGGAAGTTCCCATAATAGGCTATCTGCAAACTGAATCGTCCCTCTCTCCACATCTTTCGTTGAAGATTCTCTCCGGAGCATTCAAACACTACTTGTATAGCACTGCACACGCAGTACAACGTATCACAAACTGTATTTTTAAATAACTTTCTCTTTGGTACATTTTCGCAAACATCGTCAACCGAACATCCTCTTGAAGGCAATAATTAAATGATTAAGTTATTAGAAACTAAGGACAGGAGGATTTTTTGTAGGATTACCGCGCGCTTGGTCTGAATAGCACCAATCACACGAATAAGTCCCGATATTTTGCTTATACCAAACATTCTACAACAGCTTATCACACTAAACTATTACGGAAGATTTCAAAACTACACAAACGCTTTCGTAGATACATCGACGATATAATTGCACTATCAAATAACGTACCAACACGCACTCGTCGCTTCATTATAACACTATTTCCACCTAGCTTCGGGTTGCAGCAGCTCTACTTTCGCCGTCAATATTTTGAATTTGCAACAGACACAGAGTCCTCTGCTGGTTTGCTGCGTTTATTATTCTTTATAAACATCTGCACACCGCGTGTTTTGAACATGTCTCTATTTTGAATTTGCAACAGAGCCCTCTGGTGGTTAGCTGCGTATATTACCCTTTATAAACACCTGCACACCGCGTGCTTTGAATGTGTCCCACAGTGTATGAAAACGAACAACCACGGTTGATGCCCGAGGAGAAAATAAATCCTAATTCCAAAATAAAGTATTCAAAAACAAGAATATTATAGTGCCTCCATAATTTGTTTTGTGAGATGTATCACTGACTGCCGATTCTTGGCAGCCTTATGCCAGGCGAGACGTGCGAATTGTTGTGCCCCTTATATTTAATTTGTCATAACTCACAACAATTAGTTTAGTACAAATTACTCTTTAATATATGTATTAATGCGTTTTTAAACTTACTATTAAATGTGTTACTTTTCGTTACGTATTATCGTTAGTTGCTGCGGAGATTGAAGCTGCATGTAATATTGTTTGGGTAAGACTCAGTATCAAGTAAGGGCAAAACAGTGTAACACAGGCCTTGTCAAGCAACAGACTCATCTGCTGATGTAACGGAAAACTTAAAAGGAAACCTCAGTTCGCTCGTACATAAATTCCCTAACGATATTGTAACCATTAGAGGAGACTTTAATCATCCAAGAATCACTCTGGGTAATGTGTCGTGGGTGTGACAAGACAAGGTGTGAAACGTTACTAAATGCCTTCTTTGGAATCTATCTAGAATAGACAGTTCAGAACCCCACTCGTGATGGAAATATATGAGAGATAATGGCAACAAACACACCTGATCTGTTCGAGAAAGTCCCCATCGAAACTGGGATCAGTGAGCAGATGCAGTGATAGCAACAATAAATACCAAAACACAAAGGGCAACTACAACAAACAGAAAGATTTTTATGTTCAGCAAGACAGACAGAGAAACATTAATGTCATATCTCACTGAGGCACTTGAAACTCGTAACTCAGGACAGGAGCAAGTAGAGCAACTATGGCTCACGTTTAAAAGAATATTTGACTATGTACTGGATGGATATGTACCCAGTAAAGCATTTCTTAATGGGAAAGATCCTCCATGATACACAGTCAGTGTAAAAAAAATATATATAAAGATACGGAGACCACTGCATAACTAAGGTATAAACCGAGGTAAAGGGCTATAGACAGATACTGAATGAAACGCATTTGGCAGTCAACAGAGCAATACATGTAGCCTTCAATGACTATCGTAGAAGAGTGTTGTCAAACGATGTTTCGAAGAACCCAAAGAAATTCTGGTGATATGTTAAGGTTGTTAGGGACAACAAAGTTAGTGTCCAGTCACTCATGAATGAGGTAGGAACTGAAATTGAGAGTAGCAAAGTAAAATCCAAAATGCTTTTCAAATGTTCCTTTACAAAGGAAGACCCGAGCAGTATTTGACTATTATTACTAGAATTAAAATTCTCGTTTCACCGAAAAGATATGTGAAACAGATATGAGAATCAGTGGCGCTGAGAAACAGTTGAAATCGTTAAAACTGAACAAAGGCCCAGGGCCCGATGGAATCCCTATCAGATTCTACACATTATCGCGACTGAGTTGGGACCTCTGTAAACTATGAGCTATCTTAGATCCCTCGACCAAAGAGCTGGGCCCAATAGTTGAAAGAAAACAGGTCGCGCATGTCTATAAGAAGGGTAGCAAACCTGATCCACTAAACTGCTACTCAATACCCTTGACATCGATTTGTTGTAGTCAGGTGTGGATAAGATTTCAGAGTGGTGCAATGATTACGAACTTGCTTTAAATGTTCAAAAATTTTAAACTGTAAACTTCACAAAATGAAGAACTGTAGTATTCTATTAATATAATCTTACTGACAAGGGAGCCTTCCCATTGCACCCCCCTCAGATTAGTTATAAGTTGGCACAGTGGATAGGCCTTGAAAAACTGAACACAGATCAATCGAGAAAACAGGAAGAAGTTGTGTGGAACTATGAAAAAAATAAGCAAAATATACAAACTGAGTAGTCCATGCGCATGATATGCAACATGAAGGATAATGTGAGCTCAGGAGCACCGTGGTCCCGTGGTTAGCGTGAGCAGCTGCGGCACGAAAGGTCTTCGGTTCGGTACACGCCTTCCCTGGACTGAGAAGTTTACTTTCTCTATTTTCGCAAAGTTATGATCTGTCCGTTCGTTCATTGACGTCTGTGTTCACTTTAATAAGTTTAGTGTCTGTGTTTTGCGACCGCGCCGCAAGACCGTGCGATTAGTAGACGAAAGGACGTGCCTCTCCGATGGGAACCGAAAACATTTGATCGCAAGGTCATAGGTCAACCGATTCCTCCAGAGGAAAACACGTCTATACGACACTGGTGACGGCATATATGTTGTCGACCCACCTAACTTGTACACTTGATGAATGGGTGAAAAGATTCTTCTACCTTGCCCGATTAAGGGTTTCTTGTGGATGTGATAATCACTCCGAAAAAAGTAATGAAAACATAAGAGTTTGTCACATAAACTGCAACAAATGAATACAACAGTTTCCCAGCCGCACAGTTTTCCCTGTGCTCTGTCTAAACATGTTTTTAACGTTTTCAAATTTTTCCGTGTGTAGACCGTTAAAATCCTGCATATGTCCAAGCAAATATGAACATGTTCTGGAATTTTGGAGAGCGACGTTGCTTATGTGTGAGTGCCTGAACTTCGATAATTGTCTGAAAATAAAAAATTAAAATTTTCATTCGAGGGAAGACTTGAACCAAGGACCCCCTCATTCCACAGCTGCTCAAGCTAACCACGGGACCACGGTGCTCCTGAGTTCATATTATCCTTGATGTTGCTTATATTGCGCATGGACTACCCAGTTTGTATATTTTGCTTATTTTTTTTTTCATAGTTCCAAACAACTACTCCCTGTTCTCTCGATTGATCTGTGCTCAGTTTTTCAAGGCCTACCCACTGTGCCAACTTATAACTAAAACTGAGGGGGGTGCGATGGGGAGGTTCCCTTGTGAGCCACATTTGAAATGTGTAAACTCGTACAAATTCTTGGGTGTAACACTTAGTAGTGCTATGAAGTGGAACATCACAGTCTCAGTCGTGAGTAAAGCAGGTAACAGACTTGAGCTAATTGATCAACAACGAACTTAAAAGGATGTCTTACGACGTCCGCCCCGAGCAGATGCAACGAACAAATTTCAGTCAGCAAGAACTTTTGCCAATTAATATGCCTTGTTGCTTACAATTGTAATTTTTTCACAGCCGGCACGGTAGCTCAGGGTGCTCGGTCAGAGGGTTAGCAGCCCTCTGTAATAAGAAAACTGGGCTAATCGATCAACAACGAACTTAAACTGTTCGTATCGCTTCTGCATAATATTTCATTGATTGTATCGATCCTCGTTTGTATTGTGAAATTTCGAACATCTGCGATGTAGCACTGTGCTGCTATGTTCCCACCCTCCCCGCTTCGGTCAGCCGTACAAGTCAGCGAATATCAAGGAGTTACCACCTGGGCTGCTGTAGGGCTGGTAGTGTGCAGTAAGCCCATAGTAAACCCGAACGGGACAAATATTGGAAACAACAACACAAATGGAGCGAACTTTGTGCTTAGTCGTCCGCGACGAGCAGATGCAGCGAACAAAAGCGAACAAAATGAGATTAAAAAAAAAAAAAGCGGTTCTAGGCGCTCAGTCGGGAACCGTGGGACTGCTACGGTCGCAGGTTCGAATCCTACCTCGGGCATGGATGTGTGTTATGTCCTTAGGTTAGTTACGTTTAAGTAGTTCTAAGTTCTAGGGAACTGATGACCACAGATGTTAAGTCCCATAGTGCTCAGAGCCATTTGAACCATTTTGAACTTACAAGTCACTCGTGCGGCCCATGTTAGAAATTGCTCAAGTATGTAGGACCCATACCAAAAAGGACTTGCCGGGGAATTACTCATATACAGAGAAGGGCAGCACGAATGGTCATCGGTTTGTTTGAGCTACAGAAGCGCGTCACTGAGAGGTTGAAACAACGGAGCTGACATACTCTTTAAATGATGACTCTAGAAATATACTACAACTCTTATATATCGCTCTAATAGGGATGGTGAAGATAACAGCTGATTAATTGAAATAGATACAGATGCATTTAAACAATCGTTTTTGCCGTGCTCCAATGTGAATGGAGCGGAAAAAATCCCTAATAACTGTTACAGCCTTACATACCGTGTGCCATGCACTTCTCAATGGTTCTCTGAGTATATAGTAGCAGATGTAGATAGATGTTGGAAGAAGAAGTGCTGTATTTGGTGCTGCACATTTTCGAGATTTTGACTGAGATAAACTAACGTTGCAGTGGTCATCCTCGGCACGTTAGTGTAGAAGTTATCAAGGAATCAGCTAAGTAAAAGTCCGTGCCATGTGCATGTTTATTTACATGTAAAAACCGACTTGGGAATTTTTCTGTTTGTGAGATCACATGTGCCACATTCGTGCGTCGATTTGAAATTCTAGATTCGGTTATTTTACTGTTCGTTTCGCTTCTGCATAATATTTCATTGATTGTATCGATCCTCGTTTGTATTGTGAAATTTCGAACATCTGCGACGTAGCACTGGGCTGCTATGTTACCACCCTCCCCGCTTCGGTCAGCCGTACAAGTCAGCGAATATCAAGGAGTTACCACCTGGGCTGCTGTAGGGCTAGTAGTGTGCGGTAAACCCATAGTAAACCCGAACGGGACAAATATTGGAAACAACAACACAAATGAAGCGAACTTTGTGCTTAGTCGTTTCTGTCTCTTAGATTTGCGAGAGTATATTTTGAGGTGTGATAACGAAATTACAGTGGATTTACACTCCTGGAAATTGAAATAAGAACACCGTGAATTCATTGTCCCAGGAAGGGGAAACTTTATTGACAGATTCATGGGGTCAGATACATCACATGATCACACTGACAGAACCACAGGCACATAGACACAGGCAACAGAGCATGCACAATGTCGGCACTAGTACAGTGTATATCCACCTTTCGCAGCAATGCACGCTGCTATTCTCCCATGGAGACGATCGTAGAGATGCTGGATGTAGTCCTGTGGAACGGCTTGCCATGCCATTTCCACCTGGCGCCTCAGTTGGACCAGCGTTCGTGCTGGACGTGCAGACCGCGTGAGACGACGCTTCATCCAGTCCCAAACATGCTCAATGGGGGACAGATCCGGAGATCATGCTGGCCAGGGTAGCTGACTTACACCTTCTAGAGCACATTGGGTGGCACGGGATACATGCGGACGTGCATTGTCCTGTTGGAACAGCAAGTTCCCTTGCCGGTCTAGGAATGGTAGAACGATGGGTTCGATGACGGTTTGGATGTACCGTGCACTATTCAGTGTCCCCTCGACGATCACCAGAGGTGTACGGCCAGTGTAGGAGATCGCTCCCCACACCATGATGCCGGGTGTTGGCCCTGTGTGCCTCGGTCGTATGCAGTCCTGATTGTGGCGCTCACCTGCATGGCGCCAAACACGCATACGACCATCATTGGCACCAAGGCAGAAGCGACTCTCATCGCTGAAGACGACACGTCTCCATTCGTCCCTCCATTCACGCCTGTCGCGACACCACTGGAGGCGGGCTGCACGATGTTGGGGCGTGAGCGGAAGACGGCCTAACGGTGTGCGGGACCGTAGCCCAGCTTCATGGAGACGGTTGCGAATGGTCCTCGCCGATACCCCAGGAGCAACAGTGTCCCTAATTTGCTGGGAAGTGGCGGTGCGGTCCCCTACGGCACTGCGTAGGATCCTACGGTCTTGGCGTGCATCCGTGCGTCGCTGCGGTGCGGTCCCAGGTCGACGGGCACGTGCACCTTCCGCCGATCACTGGCGACAACATCGATGTACTGTGGAGACCTCACGCCCAACGTGTTGAGCAATTTGGCGGTACGTCCACCCAGCCTCCCGCATGTCCACTATACGCCCTCGCTCCAAGTCCGTCAACTGCACATACGGTTCACGTCCACGCTGTCGCGGCATGCTACCAGTGTTTTAAAGACTGCGATGGAGCTCCGTATGCCACGGCAAACTGGCTGACACTGACGGCGGCGGTGCACAAATGCTGCGCAGCTAGCGCCATTCTACGGCCAACACCGCGGTTCCTGGTGTGTCCGCTGTGCCGTGCGTGTGTGATCATTGCTTGTACAGCCCTCTCGCAGTGTCCGGAGCAAGTATGGTGGGTCTGACACTCCGGTGTCAAAGTGTTCTTTTTTCCATTTCCAGGAGTGTATATCATTATAATGAGGTATGTAACCATAATAATTTATTATGCTACACCACTACAAAGCTTGCGTAAATCGGATGTACAGTCCACGCACCATACTGGCAGTGACCAATGTTCGTCCAAAGCACGGGCGAATCCATTCGTTTGATCAGAAGGGGAGGCCGCCGACAAGTGTTTGCCACATTTCGGCCGGTTGGATAGAGGCGAGCGCTTTGCAGTTTTTCTCAAACGGACTTACAGAAACTGTTCGATAAAAAAATCATTTTTGCTTTATTTGTAGCTTTATATGTCAGGTTCATAATGGTGTGTCCACCATTTGGTTAGTGGTTATAGTTATCGTGATATTTATGTGGAAGTAAGACACTGCGTGAAATTCGGAAAAGTTAGCATTGAAAAATAGAGGGCTCTATGATTTTGCGTTTGATGCATATTACATAATATGTTGCTGCCTATGAAATTTAACTAACATGTTGAATTTGTGAAACTGTGTGCCGCACCGAGACTCGAACTCGGGACCTTTACCTTTGACGGGCAAGTGTTCTACAATTTTTTTTTTTCCCGATGTAGTTCGTTGCGTTTGGTCTGGGCGGACGTCATAAGACATCCGTTCAACTTGATCGTTGATTCTTTGACTCAGTTTTTTTATTACAGAGAGCACGCAGCCCTCTGACCGAACACGCTGAGCTACTGTGCCGGCCTCATTTTGTTCGTTGTATCTGCTCGCTGCGGACGGCCTACGACATCCGTTTAATGTTTGTTGTTGAGCGATTAGCTCAGTTTTTTTTTTTTTTATTACAGAGGGCAGCTAGCCCTCTGACCGAACACGCTGAGCTACCGTGCCGGCTGAGCAACTGAGCTACCCATGCACGACTCACGGCCAGTTTCATATCAGCTCAAACTCCGATGCAGAGTGAAAATCTCATTCTGGGAACATCTCCCAGGCTGTGGCTAAGCCATGTCTCCGCGGTATCCTTTCTTTCAGGAGTGCTGGTCCTGCAAGGTTCTCAGGAGAGCTTCTGTAAAGTTTGGAAGGTAGGAGACGAGGTACGGGCGGAAGTAAAGCTGTGAGGACGGGGTGTGAGTCGTGCATGGGTGTCTCAGTTGGTGCCGACACGGTAGCTCAGCGTGTTTGGACAGAGGGTTGCGTGCTCTCTGTAATTAAAAAAAAAAAAAAACAACTGAGTCAAAGAATCAACGATCAACTTCAACGAATGTCTTGTGACGTCCGCGCAGACCAAACGCAACGAACAATTATAGAAAAAAAAAAAAAAAAACTAGTTGGTAGAGCACTTGCCCGTGAAAGGCAAAGGTCCCAAGTTCGAGTCACGGTCTGTCACACAGTTTTAATCTGCCGGAAAGTTTCATATGAGCGCACACTCCACTGCAGAGTCAAAATCTCATTCTGAATGTTGAATTTTTCTTTGGACTTGGGAAGAGATGCCACCAATCTCGAGAAAATAGATCGCTGTGGCAGCGATAAAGCCAGAGTGAGACATCAACAACATCTCTCGTATTTCATACACTGTTTCAGATATCAAAATGAGATTTTGGCAAAGAGGCATGCAAAGAGGAGAGTATTTTGACATATCGTTATTATGCAAAATTTCATTATCTACCGTCTTATTCCACTAACTACAGTTTTTCTATGAAAGAATGTAATTTTTAAGGGCCATCGTTTGCTGGTGAAACGAGAAATGCTATGGGTTTTGGAACAATGTAAGTGAGGACATTAAACGTTTTTTAGTACAGACAATGTGCATTTTCATAAACTACTGACCTTACTTATCCTCAGTTCCTCACTTCAGAATTCTCTCGCAGTTGTGTCTGCATAACATGTTAGTGAGGCGAGACTATGAGAACTCCGCTGTGTTTTAGAAAAGAAGCAAATCTTAATACGGCAACAGAGAAATGTATAGGTTTTACTCAAAATTCGTCGCACATGACGCTTTCTTGAAAGTTACAAATGGATAACAAGTCAGGAGAAAACAAATCGCTGCATTTTCAGCGGAATTCTTTCTAGATAATAAACAAAGCAGAGATTACAGGCTATTGTGAATAGTCACCATACAAGTGTGGGGGTCGAGGGGTCTCACTTAATATTTACAAAAAATATGACCATACGCTTCAGTTTAGAACGGCACTTCTCCTCCAGCATTCCGCATTTCCCCTACAACGGTTCCCCATAACCCTCACCACTACCGCTTTCCCCACGTGTGACTTGCCGTGTGTGCATCTATCAGCCACGGTATTCTACGCGGTCACTGCGTTTCGTGTTACACATGCCATCTCTAGTTTGTCACTCCTTCGTGACACTTGTTCAAATTAGTTATTTCTTATGATCTTACCATGCGTTACATTAACACAGTAATGTCTCGTTACAGGTGTTACCTTACTGACAGCATTGGTGTATTCCTGTGGGGCCTTTTGCACCGGCCAAAGTGGTAATGTGGCCTCAGTTGACAGTAGCTTAAAGCAATATCAAAAGCAGATTTCGCACTTAACTTAAACTCTAGATCTTATGTGGCATGTAGCCTTCATTTCCGAGAATCTGACTACCTACTTGGATTAAAAATTAAGAAATTGCAGGATGTTGTTGTTCCCTCGTTTTTCCCTTTATATTCAGCTTATAAAGTCGGACAAGTTAACCAAGATTGGGAACCCACTACCAAACATTCATTGAATGTGACATACGAAAATATGAAAGCACTGAGCAAATCAATGATCAAAGCATTACCTTGGGGGCCTCCCTGCATGAATAGCGGGACAATAATAATTGACATTCTTCCAGTCAGATCCAGTGTGATATTTTAGGCGAAAAGATGACCAAAATAGAGCAAAATAAATTGCAACTGAAACTTTTATGCTTGAAAAGAAACTCAATGAAACCACCCACAACCACTTACCACAGCAATTATATATAAAAAAAATCATACATATAATAAAAACAGCAGACCAAGATCCATCTAATGCAAAATCTTTCTTTCTTCTTGTGCAACAGCAAATTTCAAGCAATCCTCTCCCATATGCACAGAAGATACCATAAAACATTGTATAGCCTAGTGTAAAAAGCAGTATCACCCGAAGCATACAGGTATGTTAGAAAGACATCTTGCAGTTGCCTTGTATGAGCACACTATCTCACTAGTTAGGTGACAGTTCTTGTGAAGTGGGAGTTACAAACCTTGTAAAAGAGAGATTAACCTTAGAAGCTACGTGTATGAATGAGATTGAAAGATTTTTTTTCTTTGATAGTGAATGAAATGGCAATAAAACAACTATTGCAATATGACAGAAAGCTGGATACTTTCTTTGATAATAAAACATCTGTTAACAAGAGCTATTAAAAATGCTGGACGTAATTCATCTGAAGTTAAGAATGACAAGCATGTGAGCTAATGTGAAATTCTCAACAACAACTTACTATGTTCCTTGATAGCGGGCTTATGCACTAAGTAAAGGGTGCCTGCTGTGTACTTCTTCATCAAACAAATCTCAGGCAAGGAACTGCATAATTTTACACTGTCTGCCATCAGAGACATTGAGGAGTGAGGTTTTCTTATTGTACATCTAGTTACTGACAGTCATAAGACCAATGTAAATATGATGAGATACCTTCCCATTGCTAGGGTTTGGAAGTCACTCAGCCAATAATCCAAACCAGCCACTATTTCTTGCTTTTGATCAATGCTGCCTTTAAAAAAATGTACAAATAGACCAACAAACCTTTCCTTTGAGCAGCAAATAAACTGGCACTTTGCATCAATGTCATGGTCATGTTATCTATTAAACTCACTCCCGGTGAACTGTTCATGTGGTCCTTCCACATGGCCAGCATCAAAGACCTAGTACTTGGAACTAATTTCCTGATTCACTTCAGCCAGTTGCCTGATTCCTGTCATTTGCTTTATTTCATGATGCTTTGGGTATATAAATTGTACTTTCAGTCCCTCTCTCAGCTCCCTCAGACCCGTGATAATACTGATACAACTCTCATCGAGAGATCTTCTCTGGTGAACTGTCTCACTGCTTCCATCACTCAGCTCCAATCAAGCGCTCTCCAGTCAACGATTTTCACACTCGCACTGCAGAATTGAACAGCACCTCGACAGCTATGCAGGCTCTCGCTGATGCATGATGGCTCATACACCACCCATATACGCTGCCCTACTTCAACACCAGCAAATGCACTTCTTACAATTCCAGTGTGCTATGCATCACCCACCCAACGGTATCTGATTAATGACTCTTGTGTGCTACCAGTTGGAACATTTGAGGCAATACTGACCCTATGACTTATCTTAGAAGAAAGATTAAGGAAAGGCAAACCTACATTTCTAGCATTTGTAGACTTAGAGAAAGCTTTTGACAATGTTGATTGGAATACTCTCTTTCAAATTCTGAAGGTGGCAGGGGTAAAATACAGGGAGCGAAAGGCTATTTACATTTTGTGCAGAAAGCAGATGACAGTTATAAGCATCAAGGGGTATGAAAGGGAAGCAGTGGTTGGGAAGGCAGTGAGACAGGGTTGTAGCCTATCCCTGATGTTATTCAATCTGTATATTGAGCAAGCAATAAAGGAAACAAAAGAAAAGTTCGGAGTGGGTATTAAAATCAATGGAGAAGAAATAAAAACTTTGAGGTTTGCTGATGACATTGTAATTCTGTCAGAGGCAGCAAAGGACCCAGAAAGGAGTTGACTGGAATGGACAGTGTCTTGAAAGGAGGATATAAGATGAACATCAGCAAAAGCAAAATGAGGATAATGGAATGTAGTCGAATTAAGTCAGGTGATTAGGAAATGAGTCACTTAAAGTAGTAAAGGAGTTTTGCTATTTGGGGAGCAAAATAACTGATGATGGTCGAAGTAGAGAGGATATAAAATGTAGAGTGGCAATGACAAGGAAAGTGTTTCTGAAGAAGAAAAATTTGTTAACAAGGAGTATAGATTTAAATGTCAGGAAGTCGTTTCTGACAGTATTTGTATGGGGTGTATTCATGTATGGAAGTGAAATGTGAACGATAAATAGTTTAAACAAGAAGAGAGTAGAAGCTTTCGAAATGTGGTGCTACAGAAGAATGCTGAAGATTAGATGGGTAGATCACGTAACTAATGAAGAGGTATTGAGTAGATTTGGGGAGAAGAGGAGCTTGTGGCACAACTTGACTAGAAGAAGGGATCGGTTGGTAGGACATGCTCTGAGACATTGAAGGATCACCAATTTAGTGTTGGAGGGCAGTGTGGAAGGTAAAAATAGTAGAGGGAGACCAATAGATGAATACACTAAGCAGATTCAGAAGGATGTAGGCTGCAGTAGGTACTGGGAGATGAAGAAGCTTGCACAGGGCAGAGTAGCATGGAGAGCTGCATCAAACCAGTCTCAGGACTGAAGATCCCAACAACACAACAACATGCTACCAGTTCCTTCTCGAGACATCGCTCTGCCATGTTCATCAGTTGAAATGAAAGGTAATACATATGGAATGGCACATAAAATTGTTGTGACAGACAGCCCACCAGAGCATCATAAAGCATGCTGCCTCCCTCCACACAAACTACACATTGCTAAGACTGCAGTAGATGAACTTCTGCGGGCAGGCATTGTTTGCCCGTCAGACAGTAATTGGTCTTTTCTCACAAACTTAGTCCCAAAGAATGATGGCACAATGCACCTCTGTGGTGACTATTATTGTCTCAATGAATGTACCATAACAGACAATTATCGTATCTCACACATTCAAGACTTTGCCCAGCTACTTAGTGGACCACACATTTTCAATGTTTAGCACTGCTGCAAGGCATATTTATAAATACTTATGGAACATTGTGATATCCCAAAAAGAGCCTTGCTCACCCTCTTTTGCCTTTATGAATTTTGTTGCATGCCTTATGGCCTCAAAAACAAGGCTCAAACATCGCAACATTTCATAGATTCGCTTGTCTTTAACTGCTCTTACTGCTCATACCTAGATGACATCTTCTCATTTCCTCCTCCTCTGACAAAGAACATGAGTTACACATGACCATGGTACAGGACTTGATGCCATGTAATAGAGTTGAGATGAATAATGACAAATCACAACTTTGACACACCTCTGTTACCTTTTATGGATGCATGACACACCTCTGTTACCTTTTATGGATGCATCGTCTTCTGTGAGGGTGTATGTCCTCCAAAAGGTTGGGTTGACTGCATCCACAATCTAATGCTCCCAGTGACTTTTCACAAACTGCGCTGGTTTTTGGGGACCATCAGTTTTACATACACAATCTGTCAATTTTAACAGCTATTCAAAGCCCTGATTCATTAGCCAGCAAACAAACTTCCAGTAATTGTTGGGTACAGTGATCTGATCATATGATGTAAGCTTTGGAAGATCTCAAAATATCTTTAGAATGTGCCACAACTCTTCGCCCACCCCTTGCCATACACTTGCATCTCTATTAAAGCAGATTCAAGTGATTTCACAATAGGTGCAGTTCCTCAACAGCATGATGGTAACACAACTCAGCCACTCCATTTTTTCCCACAACACTATCCTCAGCTCAACATAAGTGATTGGCTTTCTACAGGGAACTTCTTGTGGTGTGTGAGGCCATCAAATATTTCTGCAAAGATACTGAAGGAATGAACATAACAATTTTCATGGATCATTGTCCCATTGTGGACATATTCAGAATCCTGCCACTGACCTTCCTCCATGCCGATTTTGGCAGATAGATCTCATTTGTCAGTACATGATGGACATCTGACATATCCATGGCTCAGAAAATGTGGTGGTTGATTATCTGTCATGAGTAAATGCTATTTCATATCCTATTAATTTCGATGAACTGGCCCTCTTACAGGACAGTGATATAGAACCTGTGTCAGATCTCTTACACTTCCCTACAGATAGTGTCTTGCACCCTACCAGGATTGGTCAGGCCATTATGGTGCAATATGTCCACGGGCATCACTCAGCCTATTGTCCCGGCTGCTTTGTGTTGCCAGGTTTTTGCTGGTTTTCATAATCTTTCACATCCTGGTGCTAAGGATACTATGCATCTCATTGCGGGACTTTGTATGTGGGCATGCATGAAGAAGATCTGCTTTGTGTGGGCTTGCACATGTGTGCTGTGTCAGTGCAGCAAAGTCAGCAGACATACACAGCCCCTTCTGGGGAAATTAGACATTACGAGAGGCTGTTTCTGACACATGCACCTAGGCCTCATTACACCATTACTCGCGTCTGATGGTTTCAGATATATCTTGTCCAACATCAACTATGTTACATGGTGGGTGGAGGCAATCCCTCTTGCAGATATTATGGCAGATTCTGTAGCATGAGCATTGGTATCTTTCTTGATAGCTAAATTCAGGTGCCCTACATCCATCACCAGTGATGGGGTTAGGCAGTTTGAAAAATAAAATAAATAAACACTATTGTTTAGAAAACTCTGCATACTGTGTGGTGTGGATAAATTTCACACTACAGTGTGCCACCTTCAGAGCAATGAGCTTGTCAAGCATTGGCACAGGAATCTGAAAGTGGCCCTCATGTGCGACGATAGTGAGCAGTTCAACACCCCTCCCTGGGTCATGTAAGGAATCTGTACGGCATAGCAAGACATTAGTCCTCCCATCTGAATCCATCAATGGTGCTGCAACCGTCGACCTATTTGACCTCTCCACTCTTATCAAGCATGTGGGGTTGCACATACCTGCTATCCATATACCTCCTGAATGACCAGATACCCATCTACTAGTTTTCTTGCATTCAGCTCTGGGCTCATGAGAGTTTATTACATTACTGGATCAGATGGTCAAACTGGCACTACATCTGCCTTACTCTGGCTTGCATTGGGTATTGCCTCGCACGGCGGTACTATGGACATCCTTGTCAGTGGCCAACATCAGACAGTTTCGCTTCAGCTGGTTAAACCAGCTTAGACAATTGAGGAATCTGTCACACAATCTCTTCAGTTAAGTTCTCCACTATCACACAGTGGCCCTGAACCCGCACATACCACCACTCTGCCTTTGCGCCAACCACATCTTGTGTGGATTGAGCATATGCCCATCAGTTGCTAAATGGCTGTGTGTGATAATCCCCCTCCCTTGCCTTACTCAAACTCTGCGTGTAATGATCCGCTGCCTGAACCATACATTGAATGTGATGTTACATCATTGCAAGTATTATCATTTGCTGTTCCCCCAGTGTTTTCTAGTGTTTCTCCAGAGCTACAATATTCCCCTCCCTCCCCTTCCTCTACATTACCCATTAAGACTACCACTGATGGGATTTGCTTTTCTATCAACACTGATGGGTGCCCACACGATGAACTTTCCTTGCGGCTCCAAGATGGTTCACTCTTCATCCTTCATGTAAGGGACACTTTGCAGGAGGTCACACCCACTTCACATGTAACCATCTTGTACACAGTCCCCATTCCAGATGGAGTGGATGTGGCTGGAATAAAAGTGACACTTGGCACCAATGGGATGCTCAAGATACATGTTCCCTTCTTCGCCACTCCGACGCCACAACTTCCTGCGCTGGTCCAGTTCACATGTCCAGGTCTACCGATCAGTCCTCCCTACTGGATGGTGCATTATACCTTCTCACGTCCACCCTGCATGCACCTTCCTGATTCCATGAGAAATGGTCCATCCATGCCTTCCATTCAGATCAGCCCCAACTGCCTGCAGCACCCCTGCATTCGACAATGCCCAATTCCTTTCCCCAGTACCATGCATTCCACGGGGGTGGAGAGAGGGGAGGGGGGGGGCAGCCCCTGTGGTGATTATTGTTTGCCAATGACTGGAACAAGGAGTGCTCTACCTTCAGAGTCAGTGAACTTTGGAACTGATGTGGCTCTTGTTGTTTTGAATGCTCTACTAATTTTCATGTGATTGTGTGTTAATAAAGCGTGTTTGTCTGTTGACTTTGTCAGTGTCAAAAGAAAACCGCACAAGATAAACAAGCTTATCCTATTGTTCAGTAAGAAATTTGTTCTCAGCTTTGATCAATTAGGATTTGAAGAGGAAATGCATATGAATGGAACCCTGGAAATTGGAAGTACCAAGAGAGTTGTACCAAGAACAACTAACATCAATGCATTAATGCATTCATATAAAATTGTGCTGACTGTTAGTCTGGATGGCAAATTAGCTAGAAAGTTATTGTGCTGTGAGAAGCTGGAGGTCCTCTGACCCCTGGTGTGCATGATCTTAGGGCAGTAGGAAATATTTATGCTGCAGTAAGCAAGGGCAGGAAAATGGGTGTAAGAGAACTACAACTATGATGTGAGTAATGCTTCTGACCAATAGGTGATCAAAATAACTTTCTTTTGCTTGATTCCGGTTCTGTGTACTAGTTTAGAACAAACTATTCCTCCTGAAAAGTATGTGACATTACTGTTAATACCACCTGGAACCACATGACAAATTCAGCCTCTTGATATTTGTTTTCTGCATACACATAACACATATTGTTGCACTGTCTGCTGCTACATTGTAAAGGATAGCCAGTTTCACGATAAGCTCTTTGACAGACTGTTTCACATTCAGTTGAATGCCATCGCACTCCGTTAGTTCTTAGCACCCTGTTACACCAGTATGATCTTATATGGGGTCTTTAAGAGTGGATACCTAGCTAACTTCCTGCACAGGTTATAATGCTACAGGAGTTCATCTTTGATCCTGATGGTGCGAACCTTTATGATCACCACAGTGTACCATTTTTCATTTGGTGTTCACGGTGGAAATTAATCATTTGTTTTGAACATTTGTTGAATGTCTACAATATCCATTTTGTGAAGTGTAATACATGAATCTCATAGAAGGTTGATCTCTGCACCTTCCGGACACTCATTTTCTGTTACAATCCTGGTGCACATGGTGAGTCATTAGCAGCTAATTTTTTCCTGTCATAATTGTTTACACAACACTTTCAAATGAGCCTTAGTAAGGACTGAACTTACAACATTGCACTTACAGGATGCCTTGTGAGTTAAGCAGGCTGCTGCTGATTGAAATGAAATCTCATACAAGTGCTGTGCCTATTACTGCAACTGAGAGATGGGAATATACCATAACTGAATAGGAGAGGAAAAGATAGATCAGCTGAGCTTCTTGCAGAAAATATACAGTTGGTCAGCGTCACAAAAAGCACGAGCCATGTGGTTATTGGAGTCCAACAGGTACCTTTTTTAGGTTATAATCAGGTTTTCGGCACCCTATTTTGAAATAAGTAAAAATCACCCAAGAGTCCCACAAAGTGCTTAAGGATGCGCAGAAATTTGAGGTTAGCTTATTTTATCAAAATGTTAGAGCATTGTGTAATTATGTATAAGAGCTTCTGGTCTGTTTAGAAAATTTTGAGAGCTCTGAAAAGACAGACATTGTGTGTCCATCTGAGCACTACATAACCACATGGTTAGATAATAGACATATAAAAGATTACACTCTAGCAGGTTACTCATGCAGAACTATGCTGAGGTGACAGAAGTCATGGTGTACCTCCTAATGCTGTGTCAGACCTCTTTTTGCCTGGCGTAATGCAGCTGCTTGATGTAGCATGGACTCAAGTTGTTGGAAGTCCCCTGCGGTAACATTGAGCCATGCTGATTCCATATCTGTCTATAATTGCAAAAGTGTTGCTGATTCAGGATTTTGTGCATGAACTGATCCCTCTATTATGTCCCATAAACGTTCACCCTTGAACATTTATGGGACACAATCGAGGGATCAGTTCACGCCCAAAATCCTGCACCAGCGACATGTCAGGTAATCAGGGTGGTCAGATCATTCACTTTAATTGTGCAGAAAGTTCTTTATACCAATCATGAACAACGGTGGCCTGGCAACATAGTGCATTGCCATCCATAACAATTGCATCGCCGTTTGGAAAAAGTGAGTTAATGAATGGCTACAAACGATCTCCAAGTTGCTGAATGTAACGATTTCCAGTGAGTGATCAGTTTATTTGGACAAGAAGACCGAGTCCATTCTATGTAAACACTGCCTACACAATTATGGAGCCACTGCCAGCTTTCACAGTGCCTTGTTGACAACTTGGGTCCATGGCTTTATGGGATTCGCACCACACTTCGTACCAGTTTAACTCATCTGACCAGGCCATGGTTTTCCAGTCATCATTCGCATTACACTCGAACCCTCAACTCATTGGACCTGATCAGGTCTTATAAAAAATATTGGGGGGGGGGGGGGGGGGGGGAGGGGCACTGGGGGTCTTGTCCCAGGAAATTTTCTAAATTTTAGGTGAAAAATAGTGAGTTTTAAAGTTTTTTAAGCATTTTAGAGTCATATGATCAACATTAGAACACAAAAACTGAACTCTCAATAACTCGACACTCCAGGAAACATGACAAACCTGACACATTTTTTGGCTTTGAAAAACGAAACAAAACATAAACACGCATGGTATCTTCATAAAAAGCTAATTTAATTTACAGTAATAATCATGCTTATAGACTATTACAGAGTAGTGAATATATAGCTCTGAAAAGACTGAAATTATATTTAAATAAATACTAAATATCATTAGAAGAATAAAACAAAATATTGCTGTCTCACAGTAATAGCACTTTGATTAATAAGTGAAATAGCTAATTCAAGCTTACTTTGAATAAGGCTCAGGGTTCATTAAATAAAAACAATATCTCAAAGTTAATGCTTTAATACAGTTAATAAAGTTAATACAGTATCCCAAATACTTTCAGTTAAAAAGTATGTAAGTATGTAAGTAGCAGGTTTTAATTGGGCCTTACACCCTAAAAATGTTTAAGTATTTGAAAATAACTAATACAGTACTATAGTAATATAGTAATACAGTGTTAAACATTTCAAAACTGAAAATGTAACATTATGTATGTATTTAATTCACTGTTTTATAAAGATTTTTAACATTGCTCTAAATGCCATTATTAGGGCCTAGAGTGTCTTTAGAAAGGTGTAAATGTCAACTGTCTGATTGGATTACTGAATATGAACTCCTTGATGACTGGTCAGATATCAAATACATCCAAAACGTCTTGGTGGGCATGAAGAACAGCCAGGTTGTTCAATTGCTTCTGTCCCATTGTTGATCAGAGGTATGACTTCAGACGTCTAAGGGTGCTAAATGACCGTTCTGCTGCTGCTGTCGTGATTGGAACTACATGGAGAAGCTTTATGCACTTCACTATTTTGCATAACATTTCTCCAGCTGCAGGCTCTTGTGTAATGTACTTTCTTAAATCACACAGGTTTTTTAAGGCCAGTTGTTTTTTGTTAGCAAGATTGGCTAACAAATTCTAGTGTAAGCACAGTCTCTCAATGTCTAGGTCATTTTTGAAAAACTCAGTTGATTTTTCCAAATTTATTTCACCTCTGTTTTCTAAAAGCAAGCACTCTTGTTCAACTGCAATGACCTGTGTGAGTCCAGTTGAAGCAAGCTACTCAAGTGCACCATTTCACAAACTTCAATGTAAATAGCTTTGTAATATTCCTTTGGAGTTTTGAAAGTGTGCAGGGAGCTGGCTTCATTGTTTTCATACTTCTTTGGCATACTTCGATTCTGAGGAAGTGAAGGATAATCAACTTGTGAAGCTTTTTCTTTTAAACACAATTCTCAAAAGTGTTCAAAACTATCATGCCTTCCATTCAATATACAAATAAAGCCCTCATATTTTTTTCCAGATCAGCAACACTTAGACAAGGGCATTGAATTTTTCATTAACATCCTCAACCAGGTTCATTGCATGGCAATAAAGACATAAAAAGAAATAAGTCTTGAATTGTAACATTGACTCAAGTTAGCCTCTGTTTTCTCCTCTGCAGAAAATGTTTCAAAAATCTCTAGAAGTTCTTCAAAGTTTTTCAATATTCTCAAGATGCTAGAAGCTTGCATAGTCCATCAAGTTGGGGAAAGGAAATGTAGACCAGCTTTGTCATTGTTGCTCTCACAGCATATGCTTCTGAAAAGTCTCATCCTTTTGTTGGATTCCTTTACGGTGTTTATTAAGTCCTTGGCTAAAGCCATAATATCCTCATAGATGTAAGATGGCGGAGACTGTCTACAACTGCCAAGTCTAAACTGTGAGCAGTGCAGTGCACTTAACATGCTTTTGGTTGTATATCCGAAACTAACTTTTTTAGTCCTTTGAACTTACCGCTCAAACTCAAGGCACACTGTCCCCTTAAGTTATCCATCAGCAAATCAAGATGAGCAAAAACATCTTAAAATACTAAACAGAGTTTGTGATTCATTGTTGGAGGTCTTCTGAAAGCCAATAAAGTCTTCGTTTATGATTAAGGAATCATCGACAGAAACAATACGAAATGACACTTGTCCATGAATCAAAGAATCACTTGTTTCATCAACCATAATAGAAAAATGTCCAGTTTCCTTGATTGAAGATAATACCTTTCTCAACACAGACTTTCCTAGTCGATCAATGATCTCATTTTGAATATCGTGAGACATCAACCTGTACCCCGAACACCCTAACCAATAACCCGAACACTCTAACTAACAATTCTGTTAGTGGTAGAATTTAGTTTCAGAACACCTTCTTTATGTGTAAACATATTTTGATGAAGATGGAATTTTTCCAAAGCCTTTTTCCAGTTAGAAAACTCTACGGAAGTAAATGCATCTACTGTTTTGAAGAAAATTGTAAAAGATTTTTAGCATCTGCCTCTTTGCAGGTTTTGCAAAAAACTTTTTCGGTAGATACTTCATATTCTAGCCATGTATATTTGACCAATCAAGACTTCTGAAATGATCTTCCCTTACCAGATTGTACAGGTTTCAGCTGCAAATGGTTCTTGCCTGAAGACAACAAAGCAATTGACGACACAATAATAGTTGGAGGTTGACTTGCAGTATCATCAACTTCCAAGTGCACCTTTTTGGTAACAAATTTTCCATTCCAAACTTAATTCACAATACACTAAGAGACTAAAGTAAATGAATAAAATATAGTCACTAAACATCTGCAGTATGTACTGAATGAAACGACCCACACTGAATGACTGTGACAGCAGGGTGTCTTGAAGCGTCAAGGAAATGCAAGGTGAAGGGTTCCAGGCACTTCTGCTCTGGTCCTTTTGATGTTGCTGCAGCTGCAGTGCTGGCTCACCAGTGCCAGACTTTACCTGAAGGTTCACACACTGGGACAAATTCTGACTGTACCCACAGCACCATAACTCTATCATGACTCACACCACTCGTTCTCAGTTAACCTGCTTACTACCATAATAATTAGTTGTTTTAAATCATTACTGAATGCATTTTAAAAGGTAATTGTCATCAAACAAGGAAAATAAAAATTGAAACATAATTTTGTGATTTTACAGAGCATAATATAACTTATAATTTTCTCTGGAGCCCCCCCCCCCCCCCCCTCAGGCCCCATGAAGTTGGCACCTGTGGACCAGTCCATGGTTTTCCAGTCATCCAACCAATATGATCATGAGCCCAGGAGAGGTACTGTAGGCAATGTAATGCTGTTGGCAAAGGCACTCATGTCAGCTGTTCATCGCTTCCATGGACCATTTTTCCCCACACTGTCCTAATAGATAAATTTTTTGTTCACCCACATTGATTTCTGCTGTACCTAATGGCATACCAGTTCGATTTTACACAGACTATGTGTAGGAACTTGCCCTCCTTCTTGCAGCGGTGTACCATAAGTCTCTAGAAGAGCATAGCATTCCAAACGATTGGAAAAGGGCACAGGTCATCCCCATTTTCAAGAAGGGACATCGAACAGAGCTATAGACCTATATCTCTAACGTCAATCAGTTGTAGAATTTTGGAACATGTATTATGTTATAGTATAATCACTTTTCTGGAGACTAGAAATCTACTCTGTAGGAGTCAGCATGGGTTTCGATAAAGATGATTGTGGGAAACTCAGCTCGCGCTATTCGTCCGCGAGACTCAGAGGCCCATAGAAATGGGTTGCCAGGTAGTTGCCGTGTTTCTTGACTTCCACAAGGCGTTTTATACAGTTTCCCACAGTTGTTTAATGAACAAAGTAAGAGCATATGGACTACCAGATCAATTGTGTGATTGGATTGAAGAGTTCGTAGATAACAGAACATAGCATGTCATTCTCAATGGAGAGAAGTCTTCCGAAGTAAGAGTGATTTCAGGTGTGTCACAGTGGAGTGTCGTAGGACCGTTGTTATTCACGATATATATAAATGACCTTGTGGATAACATCGGCAGTTCACTGAGGCTTTTTGCGGATGATGCTGTAGTATATCGAGAGGTTTTAACAATGGAAAATTGTACTGAAATGCAGGAGGATCTGCAATGAATTGACACGTGGTACAGGGAATGGCAATTGAATCTCAATGTAGACAAGTGTAATGTGCTGCAAATACATAGAAAGAAACATCCTTTTTAGCTACAATATAGCAGGTCAGAAACTGAAAGCAGTTAATACCATAAATTATCTAGGAGTAGGCATTAGGAGTGATTTAAAATGGAATGACCATATAATAAAAATAATAATAAAATTAATCGTCAGTAAAGTAGATGCCAAACAGATTCATTTGAAGATTCCTAAAGAAATGCAGTCTGAAAACAAAGGAAGTATGTTACAGTATTCTTGTTCGCCCACTGCTTGAATACTGCTCACCAGTGTGGGATCCATACCAGATAGGGTTGATAGAAGAGAGAGAGAAGATCCAATGGAGAGCAGCACGCTTTGTTACAAGATCATTTAGTAATCGCGAAAGCATTATGGAAATGATAGATAAACTCCAGTGGAAGACTTTGCAAGAGAGATTCTCAGTACGGTATGGGCTATTGTTGAAGTTCACCGAGGAGTCAAGCAGTATATTGCTCCTTGCTACGTGTATCTTGCAGAGAGACCATGAGGATAAAATCAGAGAGATTAGAGCCCCCACAGAGGCATTCCACAAACAATATGAGACTGGAATAGAAAGGAGAACTGATAGAGGTACTCAAGGTACCCTCCAAAACACACCGTCAGGTGGCTTGCGGAGTATGGATGTAGATGTATTTCACACAGTGTTGCTTGTCTGTTAACAATGACAATTACACTCCTGGAAATGGAAAAAAGAACACATTGACACCGGTGTGTCAGACCCACCATACTTGCTCCGGACACTGCGAGAGGGCTGTACAAGCAATGATCACATGCACGACACAGCGGACACACCAGGAACCGTGGTGTTGGCCGTCGAATGGCGCTAGCTGCGCAGCATTTGTGCACCGCCGCCGTCAGTGTCAGCCAGTTTGCCGTGGCGTACGGAGCTCCATCGCAGTCTTTAACACTGGTAGAATGCCGCGACAGCGTGGACGTGAAGCGTATGTGCAGTTGAAGGACTTTGAGCGAGGGCGTATAGTGGGCATGCGGGAGGCCGGGTGGATGTACCGCAGAATTGCTCAACACGTGGGGCGTGAGGTCTCCACAGTACATCGATGTTGTCGCCAGTGGTCGGCGGAAGGTGCACGTGCCCGTCGACCTGGGACCGGACCGCAGCGACGCACGGATGCACGCCAAGACTGTAGGATCCTACGCAGTGCCGTAGGGGACCGCACCGCCACTTCCCAGCAAATTAGGGACACTGTTGCTCTTGGGGTATCGGCGAGGACCATTCGCAACCGTCTCCATGAAGCTGGGCTACGGTCCCGCACACCGTTAGGCTGTCTTCCGCTCACGCCCCAACATCGTGCAGCCCGCCACCAGTGGTGTCACGACAGGCATGAATGGAGGGACAAATGGAGACGTGTCGTCTTCAGCGATGAGAGTCGCTTCAGCCTTGGTGCCAATGATGGTCGTATGCGTGTTTGGCGCCGTGCAGGTGAGCGCCACAATCAGGACTGCATACGACCGAGGCACACAGGGCCAACACCCGGCATCATGGTGTGGGGAGCGATCTCCTACACTGGCCGTACACTTCTGGTGATCGTCGAGGGGACACTGAATAGTGCACGGGACATCCAAACCGTCATCGAACCCATCGTTCTACCATTCCTAGACCGGCAAGGGAACTTGCTGTTCCAACAGGACAATGCATGTCCACATGTATCCCGTGCCACCCAACGTGCTCTAGAAGGTGTAAGTCAACTACCCTGGCCAGCAAGATCTCCGGATCTGTCCCCCATTGAGCATGTTTGGGACTGGATGAAGCGTCGTCTCACGCGGTCTGCACGTCCAGCACAAACGCTGGTCCAACTGAGGCGCCAGGTGGAAATGGCATGGCAAGCCGTTCCACAGGACTACATCCAGCATCTCTACGATCATCTCCAAGGGAGAATAGCAGCGTGCATTGCTGCGAAAGGTGGATATACAATGTACTAGTGCCGACATTGTGCATGCTCTGTTGCCTGTGTCTATGTGCCTGTGGTTCTGTCAGTGTGATCATGTGATGTATCTGACCCCAGGAATGTGTCAATAAAGTTTCCCCTCCCTGGGACAATGAATTCACGGTGTTCTTATTTCAATTTCCAGGAGTGTATATGCAAGTACCACTGCTCTTGGTCATTAAATAAAGGCCGTCAGCCTCTGCATTGTCTGTGGTGAGAGGTAATGCCTGGAATTTGGTATTCTCAGCTCACTCTTGACAGTGTGGATCCTGGAATATTGAATTCTAGAACAATTTCCAAAATGAAATATCTCATCTGTCCAACTGCCTTTCCCCATTCAGAGTCAGTAATTCCTGTCATGTAGCCATAATCATGTGGGAAACCTTTTCAAGTATAAATGACAGCTTCTCCAAAGCACTGTCCTTTTATACCTTTTGTATGAGAAACTACAGCTATCTAAAAACAAAGATGATATGGCTTACCAAACGAAAGTGCTGGCATGTCGATAGACACACAAATAAACACAAACATACACACAAAATTCAAGCTTTTGCAACCAACGGTTGCTTCATCAGGAAAGAGGGAAGGAGAGGGAAAGACGAGAGGATGTGGGTTTTAAGGGAGAGGGTAAGGAGTCATTCCAATCCTGGGAGCGGAAAGACTTACCTTAGGGGGAAAAACGCGTGTGCACGCGCGTGCCCACACACACACACACACACACACACACACACAAGCAGACATTTGTTTACCTCTCCCTTAAAGCCCACATCCTCTCGTCTTTCCCTCTCCTTCCCTCTTTCCTCATGAAGCAACTGTTGGTTGCGAAAGTTTGAATTTTGTGTGTATGTTTGTGTTTGTTTGTGTGTCTATCGACATTCCAGCACTTTGGTTTGGTAAGTCATATCATCTTTGTCTTTAGATATATTTTTCCCATGTGGAATGTTTCCCTCTGTTATATTCAAACTACAGCTATCTGTATAGGTGCGTATCACTGTCCCATGACTTTTGACACTTCGGTGTAATGTGGGAAAAGGAGTAGTTGTTACATATATTTAGGCAGAATAAATGTTCAAGAACACTGAGACAATTAGATTTTGTAGTGATCAGCACACTGAAGTGTGTGCTTGTGAATCAATAACTGAAAAATAATTCCACTTTAAATGATAATGGTATATAGGTCCCTGGTGGAAAATTTTGAACTGTTTATGAAGAGTCTGGATTCCTTACCGTGATATCTCTCAAACAGCAGGCAAGCCATTAATAGTCTTTAGTGCCTTCACTCTAGGTTTTCTAAAAGATTTTGATAGGAAAAATGATCTGGAAACCTTTTTGGATCCTACAATTTGATCTCAGTCACTAATTTTCCAGCACAGGTGGATAAAGACACTGGGACCCTGATTAATATTCTTTTCTTTGGTGAAGCTCAAAGCAAGAAAATAACTGTTTACCCAGTAACAAATTTTCTCTCTTATTATGATGCAGAGTTATAATAAATAAGGAAGTACCTTACAGTATGGATATTCCTCAGTGGAAATCATTTAGAATAATTAGTGACTCCAGGACAAATGTTTTTAAGAATAGCTTACATGAGATGAGAGACTTACCACAGAACAAAATATCATCACTATTGAACTGAATAGAAGGGCTATAAATATATTTAATAATCATTTCTTAAATATAGTAGCGACTATAGGGACAAAGAGTTCAAGAGAAAAATCACAGCAGTATGTTGAAAAATCAGCTTTCACAAAATTCAGTCATATGAATGTATCACCAACTTCTCCTGAAATTAATAAAATTATATTTTCTCTCAGAAATAAAAACTCATCTGGTTTTGATGGTGTTTTGCATAGCGTACTGAAAATTTGTTCCCATACAATAAGTGTGGTAATATCTGAAATAGCCGGCCGCTTGGCCGAGTAGTTCTAGGCACTTCAGTCCGGAACCGCGCTGCTGCTATGGTCGCAGGTTCAAATCCTGCCCTGGGCATGGCTGTGTGTGATGTCCTTAGGTTAGTTAAGTTTAAGTAGTTCTAAGTCTATGGGACTGATGAACTCAGATGTTAAGTTCCGTAGTGCTTAGAGCCAATATCTGAAATGTACAAAGTATCACTAACACAAGACATTTTTACAGGGAGACTGGAACACACCATTGTCAAAACTCTCTTTAAGAAAGATGATAGGAGGGATGTCAATAACTATTGACCTGCTGACACCATTTTCCAAAAATTTAAGAAAGTGATGTATTTTAGAATAGTATCTCACCCAAGCATTGATAATATTCTCAGGAAATCACAATCTAGATTTCAAAAGTGTTTCTCTACTTAGAATACCATTTATATATTCGTTCACCAAAATTTTACAACCATTGAATAATGAAATACCTCCAACTCTTATTTTCTGCAATCTATCTCATGCATTTGACTGTCTGAATCACAGTTTTCACTTACATAAATTAACGTTTTATGGTGGTGATGGTTAGCCAATCAAGAATGCAAAAACTTATATTTAGTATCTCCACCAGTGTAGCCAGGGAACATTATGTACGTACATAATCTTCTGTCTAACAACAAGAAGTATAATTAGTTCTTTTTGCAGATGACACTAGTATTGTAATCAATCCAAGTACACATACAGAAACAGAAAAATGGTTAACAATGTTCTTAAAAGTAGCATTGATTGGTTTTCTGCAAATGGTCTTACCTTCAATTTAAAAAGACACAATGTATTCAGTTCTGCACATCTAGGGGTACTACACCAATGACAAGTGTAATACTTTGTGACAAAATAGTTAACAGGGTGGAAACTTCAAAATTCTTAGGTGTTCTTATTGGTGAGAATTTAAACTGGAAAAAACGCAGTTTGGAAATCCTAAAACAACTCAATTCAACAACATTTGCACTTAGAATCATAGCAAGTCTTGGGAGAGACAAATCAGTAAGCTGACATATTTTGCATATGGAATAATGTTCTGGGAAACTCATTTTTAAGAAAGAAAGTCTTCATTGGTCAAAAGTGCACTGTAAGAACAGTATGTGGTGCTCACCCATCATATTGTAGACATCTGTTTAAGGAGTTGGGTATTTGACTACTGCTTCACAGTATATTTATTCTCATATGAAGTTTGTTGTAAATAATCCACTGTAGTTCGAAAGAAACTATGATGTCACAATTACAATAGCAGAGTGAAAAATAAAATTCCTCACTTCACATTAATGTTCTCTTTAATACAAGAAGGGGTGTGCAGTGTTGCAACTAGAGAGAGAGAGAGAGAGAGAGAGAGAGAGAGAGAGAGAGAGAGAGAGAGAGAGAGAGAGAGAGACTTGTAAATGTTTGTCATGTAGCCACATTTAAAACTTAATTTGTGATATGATTGTAAAATGACTGGCTCCACATCATTATGATTTAACATGCAAAAATGATGTCTGGAAAATGCAACTAACTAACTTCTAGACTGAACTCGAGATTTTCACTAGCTCTTCATTTGTTAGTTAATTGGTAGTTTAGTTTCTTGCAGAATGGTTCTGTTTTAAATGGTACTTCAGAGAATTGAGTTGAGTAATATATTTTACGTGTTAATATGATTACATTTGGGTGCAACAGTTACAGCACTGGAGCCACATCTTAAACACGATAGTATACCTGTGTCTTCAGAATCTTTTATGGTGACATTACTGAATAAAATCTTCTCCATTTGAAAGTCATGTCAATTCCAATAAAATTCTTGACCTTTCAATAGCTAGCTCTGCCATCATCTGGAGTCACTCCTGATGATGATGGCGGAGCTGGCCATTGAAAGCTCGAGAATTTTGTTGGAATTGATGTGGCTTGAAAACAGAGAAGATTTTATTCATGATACTAACTGTTCATCCATGCCCGAGGCAGGATTCGAACCTGCAACCATAGCGGTTGCGCAGTTCCAGATTGAAGCACCTAGGGCCCAATTATGTACAAAATTTTTGATGTGAGTTAGGCTTCATCACCAGAGTTGGCAGTTTACAAACAAGCAATCCACAAGCAAGACAGCCCAGGGATGGTTGAAATACCATCCAAAGAAAATGATGACTCTGCTGCAAATCCAAAAACATTTAAACTGAAAGCTTATCTGTCATTGCACCTCTGAAGAATATCATGGGATGTAGAAGAACACAGCAATTTTCAGCCATTAGTTGCAGTTTGTTCTGTTGTGACACCAATTATTTAGGGTAATTGGGTGCTTACTTAATTTTGTAGGAATTTTAGTTGCATATGAATGGATAGTTGAAAAGAAGATGTTGTTCTTTAAGTTTCGTTCATTCCAAATCCCGGTATTCACCTTACAGTTAAGAGAAAACCTCTCTGTCAAAAAACCTCAGTGGGAATTGGTTGCTCGATGTTCTGGTTTGTAAATCTCAATATTATCTTAGTGGTCTTGATAATGTAATACTATGAACTTGGAATTTCGTTTATGTTGAGAATTTCTGTCTAATTCTATAGACGATGAACCACTTGAAAGTAATGTTTGTTGATCTACAAGTATATTTATAAAGAGTCAAAATACATTCACCTACAAAAATCGTCAAACTGGTTCAAAGCAAACAGCTTAACATGTAATGTGACAAAATTTATATTATGGAAATTCAGAAAAATAAAAATTATGCTAAGGTAGAAGGAGTAAAAATCACTGGGGACACATTAAGTGAAACTCCATGTGTGAAACTCCTAGTCATGCAAAATGATAACAAATTTAGAGAATTCACTTTTACTGTGATGACATAAAATTCACTCAGTGCTGTCGTAAGATATAATCTTTTGGGCCAATGCTCTAAGGTACCTATAGAGACATTGATCAGTATAAAAGGAGCAATATTACTTGCTTCAAAACTCATAGTACGATAGATACAAGTGAACTAAAATGTAGACCTTAAAATATATATAGACCACTTTTCTACCCTTTGAAGTGGGCGAAAGTAAAAGTAGGTTGAGGAAATATGCAGCAGAGATCAAAAAGCCTAGGAGTGTGAAAATGTTGAGAAGAAGAAAGTACTGCTCACATGAGAGGGCAAGCTATTGTTGTAGGACTTCCTTAAAATGGGTAGACCCATACTCATATATCAAAAAAGGAATCAAGTTTAAACTCAGACATGCTCTTACCACAGTTAGTAATGAGAGACTTTTTGAAATATTAATTATTAATCTAACAGATGTCAGTATTTACAAAGTAAAGAAAAATAATTCTTTCTGTGCATGGATCACCTATTCATAGTATAGACACCTTTTTTAAACAAATTAACTGAGGTCCCGCAGAAAGTTTCAGTGCCCAAAAACAAGATAATTTTATTTGAAGACATAGATATAAACACAAATATCATGGATGAAACCAGTAACAGTCTCATATATATTCTTCACAGTTTTGGCATGTCATTATTGGTCAACACTGCAGTAAGGACAACAAAAACATTGGCATCAGTGATCTGTGATGTTACAAATATAGACAGGGAATACTGTGTGCCATACATCAACACTGATCATTTCTGCCAATTGATACACCTAAAAGCTATGGTGGGTAAGTCAACCATCACAAGACTGCAAGTTTACAAAACTCCTCTTTCAGTTCTCAGTATTCAAGATTTTACAAGGGTAGTGGTAAACTAAAGCTGGGATGAAGAGTATACACAAAACAATGTAGATGCAAAATTCTCTCAGATATGCACAATATTTAACCTTGTGGCATCTTCAGTGTGGCGTTGAGATATTGGGTGGGGCACCACAGTTTATTCAGACAGGTTTCTTAGACACGCACAAAAAAAGGGAGGGCAGTAAGCTTGGCAAATAAGAGAGATCCTTGTAGAGAAATTTTCTGAACATGTAAAGTACTTACCATCTACTCTACGTATATTTTGCAGGCTTGTGAAACTAAACCCAACAGGTAATGTAATAAACAGTAATGCACATATGGGGAAACAGAAAAAAAGGCTGCAGATTTGTCTCCACACAGTAGCAACACTTTTTTACAACAAACTTCCATCTGCTCTCTCAAGAGAGCTAATTTAATCACCTTAAAGAATAAAAATCGTTTATTAATAGAGAAAAACCATTATTCAGTAGGAAATTCAACTGGTAACATCTCTTTGTGTAACAGTGAACGTAGCCATAAATTTGTTTCTGCAACCAGAAACCAATAATTCATAATCTTATCTCTTTATATCAATGTAAGGACTTGTGCTTCAAGTTTTAATGACTCTCTGTAAAACAGTGTAGTCATAAGTTTGATTTGCAACAAAAAATTGATAATTACTGACCTTCACTCTTTATATCAACATATGCATTTACATATGCTTGAACCAAAGCTTTGTATATGTGAACTGATCTATGTCAATGTCTGAAAACTGATTGTTGTATGGACAGCAAATAAATAAATTAATAAATAACATAATCAGAGCAAGGGAGAAGGTGACTTTTCAGTCAGAGGGAAAGTGCCTGTGATGAGAATATCTGTGGTTTAGACAGTCCACTCTGAAAAATAGGTGTGTATGCATTAGATTTTCTTTATATCTGGTGCCAATAATAAATTGCATATTACCTACACTAGCTGCCTTAGTTATCCCTCTATGAATATTCCTATCAGGGTGCATTACATTGGTGACTGTGCTGTGAGCATCAGCAGCTGATATCGTTATGGAGTGTACTTTGCCTCATCACACTGCCTCATTTTCATTCTGCTTCTATGAAATTTAGAAGGTAGGAGATGAGGTACTGGTGGAAGTAAAACTATGAAGATTGTCTGTGAGTGATGCTTGGGTAGCTCAGCTGGTAGAGTACTTGCCTGCAAACAGCAAAGGTCCTGAGTTCAAGTCTTGGTCTCTCATACAAATTTAATCTGCCAGGAAGTTTCATATCAGAGCACACTCCATTGCAGAGTGAAAATCTAATTCTGGAAACATCCTCCAGGCTGTGGTTAAGCCATGTCTCCACAATATCCTTCTTTCCAGGAGTACTAGTTCTGTAAGTTTCACGGAACAGCTTCTGTGAAGTTTGGAAGGTAGGAGAAGAAGTTCTGGCAGAAGGAGAGCTGTGAGGATGGCTCGTGAGTCGTGCTTGGATAGCCCAAATTATTTTCGCCCAACCTAGTTTCACGACGATGGCAGACTCAATGTATTGGATCACTCAACAAATCAATTCTTTCTCACTGACAGTGGTTCAGAAGTGAGCACCATCGTCTACATCTACATCCATACTCCACAAGCCACCTGACGGTGTGTGGCGGAGGGTACCCTGAGTACCTCTGTCGGTTCTCCCTTCTATTCCAGTCTCGTATTGTTCGTGGAAAGAAGGATTGTCGGTATGCTTCTGTGTGGGCTCTAATCTCTCTGATTTTATCCTCATGGTCTCTTCGCGAGATATATGTAGGAAGGAGCAATATACTGCTTGATTCTTCAGTGAAGGTATGTTCTCAAAACTTTAACAAAAGCCCGTACCGAGCTACTGAGCATGTCTCCTGCAGAGTCTTCCACTGGAGTTTATCTATCATCTCCGTAACGCTTTCGCGATTACTAAATGTTCCTGTAATGAAGCGCTCTGCTCTCTGTTGGATCTTCTCTATCTCTTCTATCAACCCTATCTGGTACGGATCCCACACTGCTGAGCAGTATTCAAGCAGTGTGGGAACAAGCGTACTGTAATCTACTTCCTTTGTTTTCGGATTGCATTTCCTTAGGATTCTTCCAATGAATCCCAGTCTGGCATCTGCTATACCGACGATCAACTTTATATGATCATTCCATCAGTCCATGGAGATCCACTGTCAGAGTGGACTATACCAGCCGTGTGACGTATTGCTGTAAATGAGTCTCCTATTGCGATTTATGGAACTGAAACTTGAACGTTGACCAGGTTCTGACCCATTTCTATGGCACATTCTGGTCACAGAATTCGGAGAACCTGTCTTGGGCACAGACTTTCTTCATCTCTCCTATCCCTCTCTGGATCTGACTGACACATGGGATCCTCACACACCACAGCACTGGTGTCATCAGTGCCTTGCCACAATACACACAGCAACCGTCAACAGATACCGACTTGCAGGCATCAAATCCTGTCGTTGCTTATAATAACTATCTGTGACTTCTTCACAACTGCCATGTGATGAGATCAGTGCTGACATGGTATAATGAAAACGTCAGATAGTCAGCCTTAGTGAGGAAAATCACAATTTGCATGCTAAAATATTTTGATCGCAGATAAGCTCAGTGCTGCACGTTCTTATTTGCAACACCTCACGTGCACAGTAACATCATTCCAGCATCAGTATCATGAATGAGACTGCAAGCCCTGAGACTTCAATAGCAGATGCACACATGTCACTGGGACAGACTCCATGCAACACCTGTCCCATCACCTATAGGGTCAATCAGTGAATTTTTCTCTCAGTGACTAGCACTTCCTATATGTGACCCCCTGCTCATCAGGACTCTTATGTGACATCGCAACAGAGTTCTGTCCGACACAGAACTGCAAATAAATTTAATATTTTGCCTGGTGTCCTTGTCCACCATTAAGTGCAACGACTGGCCCTATAACAGACTTCGTGCAGCCCTCTTAGCTGCAGACAAATGAGTGATGTAGTGTCGCGGAATAGTAAAGAGTTCGAAACGTGGAATATTGTCAAAGTTTCGTTGCCTACGCCAAGAGTCAGAGGCAGTAAGTTAACCAAGAGGTAAGAAAATTGCGCATGTATCGGAATGTGTCGTCACGCAGGGGCAATGGCATGGTTCCACACAACAGGCGAGAGAGAATTACTTAGCATGCGGCTTTTTGTTAGACGGGGACTTTCGTAGAGTGTAAGACAGAGGTATACCGTCACCTGTACTGCATTTCACAACTTCGCGTAAGTCTGCCGTTACAACACATGACTCTGTCGCAAGAAAACCTAAGGGGCGAGTACGACAGGTGAATCAGCAATATAAGCAGAACGAATGCGTTCATTACAAACGAGCATGACGTCAGGACGTTGCTCGTGCTTCCTTTAAATACGCCATTTTTGATAGCAACAAGGCACTCGCAGTTAGACTTGCAGTTAGATGTGTACTGGGTTGCTGCGTAGCACTCAGCTCGCTGATCGACATGTTAATCTTTATTAAGGAGATGTTGCAGCAAGGGTGGTTCATCAAGCAGCAGACGTGAGGGGACAGTACCAGCTCTGGTCCTCTCTGTTAACGCTGTCAATCTTCAACCCAGGATTAGCACACATTGCGGCAGACTCACTCGCCGACAATGCTGACCACATCAGTGAGCCATCGTCTTGATTGTGCGGGGCCTGGGCCCTGTGCATCCGCCGTCACAACCGGGTGAGCCGACGACACTGGGGGACTGCAGCCCGTTCCGCCCATCCACTACGGACGAGCCACCAGGAGGATCAGGGAAGAAGATGGGGTGGGATAGAGTACACTCTGCACTACGAGAACGCCTCTCGTGCTGACAGCGCCGGGACTCCAACCCGGAGCCTCCACGCGGAGCGGCTTGCTGTCCGCAGCCGAGCTGGCCGGATAGCCGGGCGCCACCAGCCAAGTGCGGCCGAAGTACGAAGTAAGGGCATTCCACGCTGCATCACAGCACGCGGCGCTGCGCTAGCAAGACTGGTCCGGCCCGGAGCTGGTGTCATCGCTACGAGTCAGCGAGGACTCGGGGAAGGTCGCTGATATCACCAAGCTCAGCCAGCCTGTGTTATGTGGGCCACATTGTACTCGGCAGAAATAAAGGTGTCCACAGTCATTTCCTAGCATCCTGAGAACTGGAGAGGTCACCGCTCGGCCTCCAGTCCACCGTAGACGACCGAGACCACCGGGGCGCCTACAGTGAGAGCTCGAATTGTCAGCCTTTAGAAGTTTCCCATCCATCTCATCACCAAAAAGGACGTCACATATCGATTATATACTGATTATCAGTTGCTCAGCACTTGGACAATCCCCAATAGCTACCTGATGCTGAACATTCAAGGCTTTACCAATGCCTTAGCAGGTGTTTCTGTGCCCATTGCTTTAGATTGTAGAAAAGTTTACTCGCAAATCCGTATGGACAACGAGGATATAATGAAGACAGTGGCCAACACTCCGTTTGTGCGTTAAGAATTTCTATTCACGCCCTACAAACTGAAAAATGTGGTCCAAACTTGGCAGCATTTCATAGACAATTCTTTCTTCAAGTTCCCTTTCTGATCTCATGTTTGGATGATGTTTTAGTTTTTTCCCCTTTCCAATGAGGAACATCTGACAATCATTTTTGATACACTGAAACATCTCAGCACCATAATCAATGACGACAAATGCCAACTGCCAACTGCCTTTCCTTTAGCAATGATGGCATCCAACTTACTATGCAGTGCAGGTAACTCATTTGCCAGCAGCTGCAGCCTTAGAACTACTATGAGTTGTGCAGCATCTAGGCATGGTGACCTTATATCAATGACACTTCACACCATGTGGCTGCCATTCAGGCTATGTTGACGAATTCGTTGGCAGGAAAACAAGCATGTGGCAAAAGAAATCTTGCACAGACGTCACAAATGCAACAATCGTTTGATCAGGTTGAAGACAGCATATGTCATGCTACAATGTTTGCACACCTACATCTACATCTACATCTACATCTACATGGATACTCTGCAAATCACATTTAAGTGCCTGGCAGAGGGTTCATCGAACCACCTTCACAATTTTCTATTATTCCAATCTCGTATAGCGCGCGGAAAGAATGAACACCTATATATTTCCGTACGAGCTCTGATTTCCCTTATTTTATCTTGGTGATCGTTCCTCCCTATATAGGTCGGTGTCAACAAAATATTTTCGCATTCGGAGGAGAAAGTTGGTGATTGGAATTTCGTGAGAAGATTCCGCCGCAACGAAAAATGCCTTTCTTTTAATGATGCCCAGGTCAAATTCTGTATCATTTCTGTGACACTCTTTCCCATATTTCGCGATAATACAAAACGTGCTGCCTTTCTTTGAACTTTTTCCTTGTACTCCGTCAGTCCTATCTGGTAAGGATCCCACACCGCGCATCAGTATTCTAAAAGAGGACGGACAAGCGTAGTGTAAGCACTCTCCTTAGTATGTCTGTTACATTTACTAAGTGTCCTGCCAATAAAATTCAGTCTTTGGTTAGCCTTCCCCCACAACATTTTCTATGTTCCCTTCCAATCTAAGTTGTTCGTAATTGTAATACCTAGGTGTTTAGTTGAATTTACGGCTTTTAGATTAGACTGATTTATCGTGTAACCGAAGTTTAACGAGTTCCTTTTAGCACTCATGTGGATGACCTCATACTTTTCGTTATTTAGCGTCAACTGCCAATTTTCGCACTATTCCGATATTTCTTCTAAATCATTTTGCAGTTTGTTTTGGTCTTCTGATGACAAAAGTCAATAAACAACAGCGTCATCAGCAATCAACCGAAGATGGCTGCTCAGATTGTCTACAAAATCGTTAATATAGCTGAGGAACAGCAGGGGCCTATAACACTACCTTGGGGAACGCCAGAAATCACTTCTGTTTTACTTGATGACTTTCCGTCAATTACTACGAACTGTCATCCCTGACAGGAAACCACATATCCAGTCACATAACTGAGACGATATTTCATAAGCATGCAGTTTCACTACGAGCCGCTTGTATGGTACAGTGTCAAAAGCCTTTCGGAAATCCAGAAATACGGAATCGATCTGAAATCCCTTATCAATAGCACTCAACACTTCATGTGAATAAAGAGCCAGTTGTGATTTACAGGAACGATGTTTTCTAAACCCATGTTGACTGTGTGTCAATAGACCGTTTTCTTCGAGGTAATTCATGATGTTAGAACACAATATATATTCTAAAATACTGCTGCATATCGACGTTAACGAAATGGGCCTGTAATTTAGTGGATTACTCCTACTACCTTTCTTGAATATTGTTGTGATCTGTGCAACTTTCCAGTCTTTGGGTACGGATCTTCCGTCCAGCGAACGGTTGTATGTGATTGTTAAATACGAAGCAAATGCATCAGCGTACTCCGAAAGGAACCTAATTGGTATACAGTCTGGGCCAGAAGACTTGCTTTTATTAAGTGATTTAAGTTGCTTCACTACTCCGAGGAAATTTACTTCTACGTTACTCATGTTGGTAGCTGTTCTTGATTGGAATTCTGGAATATTTAGTTCGTTTTCTTTTGTGAAGGCATTTCGGAAGGCAGTACTGTTTTCGATGGTATCTCCGTTGCTATCGCGCAGAGACGGCATTGATTGTTTCTTGCTGCTAACATACGGGCTTCACATAGACCAGAATCTCTATGGATTTTCTGCCAGGTTTCAAGAAAAAGTTTCGGTGTGGAAACTGTTATAAGCATCTCGCATTGAAGTCTGCGCTAAATTTCGAGCTTCTGCTAAAGATCAGCAATCTTGGGGATTTTGCGTCTGTTTACATTTGACATGTTTGTTTCGTTGTTTCTGCAACAGTGTTCTAACCCGTTTTGTGCACCAAGGAGGATCAGCTCCATCGTTTGTTAATTTATTTGGTATAAATCTCTCAATTGCTGCCGATACTATTTCTTTGAATTTAGGCCATATCTGGTCTACACTTATATTATTAATTTGGAATGATGGATGCCTTGTCAGTCACTTTTGGTAGGAGTAATATGGTGACTGTAGCAGTGTTTCAACAGAATCTAACAGAAGTACAGCAACCATTGCGGTTTATTCCCCACAAACTAGCAAGTGGTCAGCATACAGTAGGGAGTTGTTGCAAGTATATACAATGGCGCCTCATTTCACAGACAACACAGAAGGCTGACAACTTACCATTTATACTGAGCTCCAGCCACTAGTAGATTCCATTCGTAACTTATTGTAAGATAGCGGTGTACACCCTTTTCAATACCTGGATTGTGCCACACAATTTACAACTGACATCCAGCAGAAAACATTGTCACAAACTACCTCTCCTTTATAAACATATTGTTGGAGGATACCAACTACGATGATCTAGCCAAAAAATGGTAAAGGGACAAGCAAATTTGCAACCTCCTAGATAACGCCACGACTGGTTTGAAAATAGAATGCTATACTGTGCCTGGATCCTTTGCTCTAGTTTGGTGTGAAATGTCACAAAACCACATCAGACCCCTCATCCCACTCAACATATAGAATGCTATTTTCAATAGAGAACATGGGCTATCACACTCAGGACTATGCCCACAACCAAACTAATAACAGACTATTGTACGGTCAGATGTCAACTGAAACTGCAAATATCGGACACAAAGTTGTAAAACTTGCCAACGCTGTAAGATAGAATGTCATACACATCTGAAACAGGGTCCATTTGCGATACCAAAGGGCTGATTTCAACATGTTCACCTTGGCCTAATCAGACCCCTCCCAGAGTCAAGAGGATTCTGACACATTCTGTCTGCAGCTGACTGAGTCTGCTGCTGGGTCAAAGCTATACCTCTCCCTATTATCACAGCAGAAACTACGGAGAGAGCATTTGTACAGCTATAGATGTCACGTTTTAGATGGCGTGCCCTCTTCATGACATATAAGATCGTCAACTCGAGTTATCAGTATTTACCAAACACTTATCTTTGCAGTGTCCAGCTCTTCCGCACCACAGTCTATCATCATCATAACAGTGGATTGGAAGATTGCTGGCACCATACACTGAAAACACCACTTATGTATCAGAATGACGATTGGACAGAATCCTTGCTGTGGGTGCTTTTAGGAGTGCAGTTTGCACTTAACGAAGATCTCCGTGCTTTAGTAGCGGAAATCCTATATAATGAGCCACTCACGTTACCATTTGGCCTCGTTTTGCTGACACAACCGCCGACAGACAAGGTACTACCTACTCTCATCCTCAAAGTGAAACAGAACATTGAGTGCCTCATGTAACAACAACGACTCTATACTATTGTACATATCAGTAGTTCTTTTCTTCTGATTTTTCGATAAACTTGTGTAATTGATGTTCTGATTTCATTTCTTTTTGTTTCATGCCATTATATTAAGAAAACTGTAAACAAGTTTCAATGTGAATATTAATGTTTATGTCAAATGTCAAGTAATATTGTAATAGAATTGAAATGTAACAAATGTTCACACTGTTGTAAGATGTTTAAAATTGTAACCTCGAGTGAATACCCGGTCTGTCAGGGATCGGTAAAAGGTGGATGTCAGGCGAGCGCGGGAAAATGCGCGCGGGCACTGCACGGCACAACGGGCTCTGTAGTTGTTGCAGTTTGGCACTGGTCTGAGCAACACCTTCTGGCGCGAGGAGGCTCTCCTGGAAGACATAGCTTCACTGAGCCTCGGGTATGCTGTTCCAACGCCCACACAGCATGGCAAAATTCCATAGGCACTAAATGGAAAAGTATTGCGACGATAAGAAGAATTAAAGTGCCGATACATCATAAGCCATAGCTGTTGTTGTATGTGTGCTCTGTGCCTCGCCATCTCGACGCCCACGAACCGCCGCATCGATACTAGCAGGTTGAAACTTTTAGTACTGTTTTCGTATGGATCAGAGAGTAAACTGAGTTTGTTTGGTGAAATAAGAACCTAAATTTTACCAGAACTTTTCCATCATTTAATTATCCTCACAACTAACCTAGACAGGGTCCTTTCCAAACGTTGTGCAATCCGAGTGTCCCCAAATGAAAATTGAAAATTGTGTTAATAATAATTATTTGCAGAACTAGCTATCTTAGAATGGTGTTTAAAGAAATGTTTTGTTAATGAACTCGTCAATGGATAGCGAAGGCCTAACGAAGTCGAAAGATAACTTTAGTATTGATATAGTAATGAAGTTTATTATTTCGATACAGATTTAAAGGCATCTAAATGAACAGTAAACAGGATGAAAAGAGTAGTAACTTATATACTGGAAATCTTGAATGAATAACAAATCCAGTAATCAATTTTTTTTAATACAGTGATCATAACAGTCTCAGGGTCCCTCCCCCCCTCCCCCTCATTCATTTGAATTCTAAAGTCAATAGGAAAGTCAAAATTTATCAGTGTCTTATCTTTATCAAAATTGACATTTTGTGTGTACTTTCATGAAAGTACAATTTCTAGGCTAACCTATGCCCGATTTTAATCAGATTAACAGACAGTATAATGTGTTGTAGTAAACAATATAGTGTAGTGTTATGTATACATGGTTTTCCATATCAGTACAGAACGTGAAACTATCAGTTCAATAGATTTTCTGGTTCTAAAATTCTACTATATTATGCAGTGTTACAACTTGTTGTTTTGCATGAATATATACCAACTTGTACAGGGAAGAAACACAGTTAATGCCTAATTAGGCTGGCGACCGTATTATTATCAAATTGGTAGCATCTTCTGGGTTGCTTTTGATCCATCCTGACGTGTAATTACATTTCGTACTTACTTGTCGGATCATTGTTATTACAGAGTGGATGTAATTACAGAGTGGATGTAAGTCTGATTTGCTACCATTAAGGTACACGCCGTCGATATCTATACGAAAATCCTTTCTCATAAGGTGAATCCCGCTCACTTACCATAGCACAGGCTTCAACGAGTGCTGTGTCGCTGGGGTTACACTCAGACTACCACCACTGCAGGTACAATGTGTAAACTTTCAGATGGCAGACCTCTCCTAGTCCTGAATCGGTATAAGTCGGTAAACATCGGGAGGTTTCGGTAGGTACGCAGTTTCGACTGCTGCCAACATTACGTAGCTGACTGCATTGTACAAGGTAGCCATTGTCGTCTGCTTCGTTATTGTTTTACGCTGTACTGTTCTGCGCGTTTTTATTGTGCAGTTGTGCTAAACATTATCAAAATGAGTGAAGAGGCAGTTGCTGGCCCATCTCGGGAGTCGCCAACAACCCCTACCGGTAGGCCTACTGTTAGAAGGAAACCAGTACTACGTAGCGATGCTCGCAAAATTACACTCCAGGAAATGGAAAAAAGAACACATTGACACCGGTGTGTCAGACCCACCATACTTGCTCCGGACACTGCGAGAGGGCTGCACAAGCAATGATCACACGCACGGCACAGCGGACACACCAGGAACCGCGGTGTTGGCCGTAGAATGGCGCTAGCTGCGCAGCATTTGTGCACCGCCGCAGTCAGTGTCAGCCAGTTTGCCGTGGCATACGGAGCTCCATCGCAGTCTTTAACACGTAGAATGCCGCGACAGCGTGGACGTGAAGCGTATGCGCAGTTGACGGACTTTGAGCGAGGGCGTATAGTGGGCATGCGGGAGGCCAGGTGGACGTACCGCCGAATTGCTCAACACGTGGGGCGTGAGGTCTCCACAGTACATCGATGTTGTCGCCAGTGGTCGGCGGAAGGTGCACGTGCCCGTCGACCTGGGACCGGACCGCAGCGACGCACGGATGCACGCCAAGACCGTAGGATCCTACGCAGTGCCGTAGGGGATCGCACCGCCACTTCCCAGCAAATTAGGGACACTGTTGCTCCTGGGGTATCGGCGAGGACCATTCGCAACCGTCTCCATGAAGCTGGGCTACGGTCCCGCACACCGTTAGGCCGTCTTCCGCTCACGCCCCAACATCGTGCAGCCCGCCTCCAGTGGTGTCGCGACAGGCGTGAATGGAGGGACGAATGGAGACGTGTCGTCTTCAGCGATGAGAGTCGCTTCTGCCTTGGTGCCAATGATGGTCGTATGCGTGTTTGGCGCCATGCAGGTGAGCGCCACAATCAGGACTGCATACGACCGAGGCACACAGGGCCAACACCCGGCATCATGGTGTGGGGAGCGATCTCCTACACTGGCCGTACACCTCTGGTGATCGTCGAGGGGACACTGAATAGTGCACGGTACATCCAAACCGTCATCGAACCCATCGTTCTACCATTCCTAGACCGGCAAGGGAACTTGCTGTTCCAACAGGACAATGCACGTCCGCATGTATCCCGTGCCACCCAATGTGCTCTAGAAGGTGTAAGTCAGCTACCCTGGCCAGCAAGATCTCCGGATCTGTCCCCCATTGAGCATGTTTGGGACTGGATGAAGCGTCGTCTCACGCGGTCTGCACGTCCAGCACGAACGCTGGTCCAACTGAGGCGCCAGGTGGAAATGGCATGGCAAGCCGTTCCACAGGACTACATCCAGCATCTCTACGATCGTCTCCATGGGAGAATAGCAGCGTGCATTGCTGCGAAAGGTGGATATACACTGTACTAGTGCCGACATTGTGCATGCTCTGTTGCCTGTGTCTATGTGCCTGTGGTTCTGTCAGTGTGATCATGTGATGTATCTGACCCCAGGAATGTGTCAATAAAGTTTCCCCTTCCTGGGACAATGAATTCACGGTGTTCTTATTTCCATTTCCAGGAGTGTATATTGCGTGTGATTGAATGCTGCGAAAGGGAGCAGAAAAAATTGCTTCACCCCATTTACAAATCTTCAGTGAGAGCTGCTACATACACTGGACAAAGCATGCGTAGCATTGGAAGATTCAAACAGTTTTCCAAGAATCATCCTGGCGTATCACCACAAACGCCTGGCAAGAAAAGGTGTGTTTCCATTTCAGATATTTTGTTTGCGATCACTTTGAAGGAGCCCCCTATTTCGTCCGAATTACCTTATATTTCATTTTTCCTTGCTACTGTATTGCTTTGTATGGAAACACCACTGGTTACTATATTATTTCGAAACAAATTCATATTACAGTACACATTTCCAAATTCAAAAAAATACATGCAGTGCAGAAGGCATATTCTTATAAATCTTTCTCTCTCTTTTAACTTAGGAAAAGAAGTGGAGAAATCGAAGTAATGATCGATGATTTCAACCAGCGTGTCATTCGCGACGCGATAGCCGAATTTTATTTAGTGTGGAAGATTGTGCCGAGCCTGCGAACACTGCTTCCAGTTTTGCACGACGAAAGAGGCAGGAAGTGGAGTATTGTCTCGCTGAGAAAAGTACTTTTGCCTATGGGATTCGTATGGCGTACTGTGGAAAACAAGAGGAATGTGTTGTTAGAACGTCCAGACATTCTGCACTGGCGATCTCGTTTCATTATTGACATGAAGAACTTCTATCTCGATGAATCGTGGATCGATAATAACTTAACGTTTAATAAATGTTGGCAAAGGAAGGGTGACTTACGAGAAGAGAGTGTCATTGGTTCACTACATGGGGGAGTGCGTAGTAGACAAACACACAATCATTCATTTTTTATATATAGATTTTAATGTACATGACGAATTCTGTTTCGATTACGAACATCATTTAGAGCGAGTTTTACTTCCAAGCCTTTCGTCTGCTTTCGTGTAAGCATGACGCGCAATTTGTAGTGCCAGCACTGCAACTGGTAGGCGTGCCTTGTCCCCTCCCCAACGGCTCCTCTCCCCTCCCCTCGCCAGCCAATGCTTGCTTCCTCCTCTCCCTACACTCCCCTCACAACTCTGCCGTCTTACAATTAACACACTGTTCAAAGCTTACCCATAATTTTTGTACATCCACTTCTAAAAGACTGTGACTGTGTCGTGTAATGGGCTGATATGATCCTCCGTGTTTTGCAGCCTCGATATTCACTCCCCCATGGAACGATAAAATGCGGAACAAACACTTCTGACATTCTGTGACTACGAGAAACCAAACACTGTTACAATGAAGTGTCTTAAAGCTGCGTGGGCTCTGCAGGACACCAGCAGCGTAACCGACAAAGTACCCCACATGCAAACGGCAGTTCTCACGCCCCTCAAAGACAGAGCTACTCATGTGAGATGTCAAACGAAAACAGCAATTCCAACCAGAAGACGTGACAGGTAAGCCTGTCGATAACTTCATCGTTGCCAAAGGACAGCAAGGGAGCAGCAGGTCGATGAGGAGTTCCTCCACAGTCAATTCACTTGCAGCTAAAAACTGCCCCACGATGTTGAACCGACCATGTCCACACCACGTTTATCAGTTGTTGTAGTCCTGCTGTAGACCTTACCAGCAAAGCTACTAAGAAGCACCATGTATGCAAATGGAGGTTGGGGCAAGTGCAACTTTGACCCCGCCACTCTCCCAGCCTAGACCCCTCCCCCCCCCCCCCCCACCGCTCCTACACTACTCAACCAGACAAAGTCATGCTATGGCTGATACCATCGACTCCTTCTCCAGCTTGTGCAATAACACCTGTATTCAAAGAGGGATGAAGATGACACCACACACTTCCTTTCACCCTTACACTGAGGACCGGTCCGGCTGTGCCCTGTATAGCGAAGATTGTGCCATCAACAGAGGCTCCAATAACCTCTGCCCCTCCCCCTCGCCCCCAACAATAAACAATGCTCCCCACCCCCAGTGGAGAGGGGCGGGGGGGGGGGAGCACTCTGTGGTGACCGTACCATCGGCCATCGATAACTGTAGCAAGGAAGAAGGTGACTCTTTGGTCAGCAGGTAGAGGGTCTGCAATGAGGCAATATTTGGTTAAGTCAGTTCACTCTGAACAATAGTTGTACATGTATGGGTTGTTCTCTGTGTCGTGTTTCTTTTTTTATTTTTGTGTCGTCAGTCTTCTAACTGGTTTGATTTGGCCCGCCACGGACTCCTCTCCTGTGCTAACTTCAGAGAAGCACTTGCAACCTACGTCGTCTATTATTTGCTAGATTTATTCCAATCTCTGTCTTTCTCCACAGTTTTTGCCTTCTACAGCTCCGTCTAGTACCATGGGAGTCATTCCCTCATGTCTCAACAGATGTCCTATCATCCTGTCCTGCTCCTTATCAGTGTTTTCCACATATCCCTTTCCTCTTCAGTTCTGCATAGAACCTCCTCATTCCTTATCAGTCCACCTAATTTTCAACATTCGTCTGTAGCACCATATCTCAAATGCTTCGATTCTCTTCTGTTCCGGTTTTCGCACAGTCCATGTTTCATTACCATACAATACTGTACTCCAGACGTACATTCTCAGAAATTTCTTCCTCAAATTAAGGACGATATTTGATATTAGTAGATTTATCTTGGTCAGGAATGCCCTTTTTGCCATTGCTACTCTGCTTTTGATGTCCTCCTTGCTCCGTCCGTCTCTCATTATTTTACTGCCTAGGTAGCAAGATTCCTTAACTTCATCTACTTCGTCACCATCGATCCTGATATAAAGTTTCTCGCTGTTCTCATTTCTACTATTTCTCATTACCGTCGTCTTTCTTCGATTTACTCTCAATCCATACTCTGTAGTCATTAGACTGTTCATTCCATTCAGCAGATCATGTAATTCTTCTTCACTTTCACACAGGATAGCAATGTCATCAGTGAATCGTATCATTGATATCCTCTCATCTCACCTTGAATTTTAATTCCACTCCTGCAACTTACTGTAGCCAGTCTGTTGGAGACTTATAAGGTACTAATTTATGTAGCAATTCTTTTATTTCCATCATTGCCTCCTCGATGTGCAGATTCAACAGTAGGGGCAAAAGACTACATCCTTGTCGTAAACCCTTTTTAATACAAGCACTTCTTTCTTGGTCGCCCACTCTTATTATCCCCTCTTGGCTGTTGTACATATTGTATACTACCCATCTCTCCCAATAGCTTACTCCTATTTTTCCCAGAACTTCTAACGTCTTGCACCATTTTACATCGTCGAACGCTTTTTCCAGGTTGACAAATCCTATGTACGTCTCTTGATTTTTCTTTAGTCTTGCTTCCATTACTAACCGTAACGTCAGAATTGCCTCTCTCGTGCCTTTACCTTTCCTAAAGCCGAACTGATCGTCATCTAGCGCATCCTCAAATTTCTTTTCCATTCTTCTGTATATTATCCTTGTCACAAACTTGGATGCATGAGCTGTTAAGCTGATTGTGCGATAATTCTCGCACTTGTCTGCTCTTGTCATCTTCGAAATTTTGTGGATGATGTTTTTCCAAAAGTCAGATGGTACGTCGCCAGACTCATACATTCTACACACCAACGTGAATAGTCTTTTTGTTGCCACTTACCCCAACGATTTTAAAGATTCTGATGGAATGTTATCTATCCCTTGTGCCTTCTGCATTAAGCCCTCCAAAGTTCTTAAATTCTAATACCGGGTCTCCTACCTCTTCTAAATCGACTCATCTTTCTTCTTCTAACACATTAGGCAAATCTTCTCCCTCATAGAGGCTTTCAATGTATTCTTTCCATCTATCCGATCTCCCGTCTGCATTTAAAAGTGGAATTCCCGTTGCACTCTTAATGTTATCACCCTTTTTTAAATTTCACCCAAGGTTGTTTTAACTTTTCTGTATACTGAGCCAGTCCTACCGCACAGTCATTTATTTTTCGATTTCTTCACATTTTTTATGCAGCCATTTCGTCTTAGCTTCTCTGCACTTCCTATTTATTTCATTCCTCAGAGACTTTTATTTCTGTATTCCTGAGTCTCCCGGAAAATTTTTGTGCTTCCTTCATTCATCGATCATCTAAAGCATTTCCTCTGTTATCCACGGTTTCTTCGTAGTTACCTTCTTTGTACCTATATTTTCCTTCTCAGCTTCCGTGATGGCTCTTTTTAGAGATGTCCATTCCTCTTCAACTGTACTGCCTACTGATTTATTCCTTATTGCTCTATCTACAGCCTTACAGAACTTCAACAGTATCTCGTCATTCCTTAGTACTTCCGTATCCCAATTCTTTGCCCATTGATTCTCCCTGAGTAATGTCTCAAACTTCAGCCTACTTTTCATCACTACTATATTGTGGTCTGAGTCTATGTCTGCTCCTGAGTACACCTTACAATCCAGTATCTGATTTCGGAATCTGTATCTGACCAGGATGTAATCTAACTGAAATCTTCCCATATACCCGACCTTTTCAAAGTATACCTCCTCCTCTTGTGATTCTTGAATAGAGTATTCACTATTATTAGCTGTAACTTGTTACAGAACTCACGTAGTCTTTCTCCTCTCTCATTCCTTGTCCCAAGTCCATTCATCCTGTAACCTTTTTTTCTGCTTCTTCTTCTACAACTGTCCCCCATGACTATTAGACTTTCATATCCCTTTAGATACTTTATTACCCTTTCAATACCCTCATACACTTTCTCTAGCTCTTCATCTTCAGCTTGCGACGTTGGTATGTATATCTGTTGTCGGTGTTGGTATGCTGTCGATTCTGATAAGAACAACCCTATCACTGAACTGTTCACAGTAACACACTCTCTGCTCTACCTTCCTATACTCGTCTGACCAGAAATCCTTGTCTCCTTTCCACTTCACTTCACTGATCCCTACTATACCTAGATTGAGCCTTTGGATTTCCCTTTTCAGATTTTCTAGTTTCCCTATCACATTAAAGCCCCTAAATTCCGCACACCGACTCTTACAACGTTGTCCTTTTATGCTTCCGTTGATTATTCGATCTTTTTCTCATGGTAACCTCCCCCTTGGCAGTCCCTTCAGATTCAAATAGGGGATTATTCTGGAATCTTTTGCCGATGGAGAGATCATCATGACACTTCTTCAATTACAGGCCACGTGTCCTGTGGACACTCGTTACGTGCATTTAATGCAATGGTTTCCATTGCCTTCTGCATCCTCATGCCATTGATCATTGCCCCTTCTCCCGCCTTTAAGGGGCAGTTTCTCACCCCCTGGCACAAGAGAGTGCCCTGAACCTCTTTTCGCTTCCCCGTATTCTTTGACACGGCCATTGACAGAATGAGGATGGCTTGTTATGTCGGAAGTCTTCGGCTGCCAATGCTGATTATTAATCAAAATTTAAGCAGCAGCAGGATTCAAAGGGGGGACAGAAAACGCTACCCCAAGACCAAGGGTGCATGGTATTGATAACAAAACACATATTATCTGCACTGACTGCCTTAGTTATTCTGCTACGAGTATTCCCACCTGAATGCACCACAAACTAAACAGTTATTTAAAAAAGTATCTACATAAATAGCAATGCTCTATAAAAACAAGTGGGTGGCAGGAGGTACAAGAAAGTCCTACCAGATTATGCAATAGCTCATTCCATAGTGAGCCAGTGTTCTAAACTATTACCACACATACAAAAAGATTAGCAGGAAGGTTTATATTTGATGACAAGCTACAGTTTCAAATATTGAAATTTATTCATATAGTGACATATGATCATTTCTGCCAGACTAGTACTCGAACCTGGATTTCCCACTTATCATGAACAGTCGCCTTACCACTATCCGAGTACAGTCCCTGGTTGCCCCATACTTCCATATGTCACACACCTGTCAACTTCTACTCCTAAAACATTAATTCATTTACCCACACTCGCACATCTCGTGATTTCCACGCAGGTTTTCAGGTTTTAGAATCAGGACAACGAGAAGTCATAAACCTTCCATTGCCGTTTTCGTCACAGGCCCGTCTTTGTCTTAAAAAAGTCAGTATAAATTCGAAAACTGAATAAATCACGGAATAATGTAGATAGGTACAAATAGACACATATGCTTGGAATAACATGGGGTTTTATTAGAACCAAAAAAATAAAATAGTTCAAAAAATGTCCGACAGATGGCGCTTCATCTGATCAGAATAGCAATAATTAGCATAACAAAGTAAAACAAAGCAAAGATGATGTTCTTTACAGGAACTGCTCAATATGTCCACCATCATTCCTCAACAATAGCTGTAGTCGAGGAATAATGTTGTGAACAGCACAGTAAAGCATGTCCGGAGTTATGGTGAGGCATTGGCGTCGGATGTTGTCTTGCAGCATCCCTAGAGATGTCGGTCGATCACGATACGCTTTCGACTTCAGGTAACCCCAAAGAACAGAGGTCTGGGGACCTGGGAGGCCAAGCATGACAAAAGTGGCGGCTGAGCACACGATCATGACCAAACGACGCGCGCAAGAGATCTTTCATGCGTCTAGCAACATGAGGTGGAGCGCCATCCTGCAGGTGTTTATCAGCCAGGCTGGGAATGATGTGATTCTGTAACATATCGGCGTACCTCTCACCCGCCACGGTAGCAGTTACAAAACCAGAGTCACGCATTTCCTCGAAGAAAAAAGGCCAGATAACGGTAGATGTGGTAAATTCAACCCATACCGTGACTTTCTCGTCGTGCAATGGAGTTTCCACCACAGTTCTAGGATTTCCGGTAGCCCAAATTCTGCAGTTGTGGGCGTTGACAAACCCTCGGAGCGTGAAATCATTCTCGCCACAGCTGCATTTGTCAACGGACCTTTACCCGTTCGAATCCCCTTCCTATGGCGATAGGATCGTAACGCTGAACTAGCACATTCCCCATTCTGATAATACAGCTTCACTAAAAGTGCCTTTTCAGGTAATGTCAACATGCTGCGACTGCTGGCGCATCTGATTCTCTCTCTCTCTTTTTTTCCTTTATTGTTATTTTAAACCTGTTTACAGGCAGGCCTGCAGCAGCATACTACGCCGGTCTTCGGCCGCAGAGAAACATACAAGACAGAAATGATGACAATGTGAGATGAATAGATGGTGGGCATATAAACGGAGACAAACACTCTTTAAAATACATGGAGCTGTTCACGGGTGTAGAGTCCAAGATAAAAATTGTTCAGGCACCAGGACACATATATAGACGAAAGTTGTCACACGTGAACGTAGGTGCACAAAACGAGTAACACTGAACCACTTAGGCACAAACGACAGCACACACAGAAACACGAGGCGGTGATCTCCGGCGCGCGAATGTTCTGTAACTGTGTACGAGTCCGGGGACCTGCCAAGAGAGGAGGAGGGGGGAGGGGTGGGAGAGGGAGAGGGAGAGGGAGAGGGGAGAAACGATACCATTGGTATGGGAGACAGGGGGAGGGGAGAAGTGGGGGCCCAGGGGAAGAGGGGTGGAGGAAGGGGACGGTGGACAAGGAAAGAGAAGGGAGGGAGGGTGCCAAGAGGAGAGGCCACAGGAAGTGGGGGCAGGTAGAATCAAAGTTGATAGGAGGGGTAGATGTAGGGGAGGAGGACATCATCAGGGAGGGGGAGCTGCCGGAAGCCACCTTGGGAGAGGGTAAGGAGGGTGGAGAGATGGAGACCGGGTGGAACGTGGGAATACAGGCGCGGCAGTGGGCGGGGTTGGGAGAAGATGGGCGAGACAAGCGGGTGAGGCGGGTCGAGTTTGCGGGAGGTGTACAGGATCCGTATCCTTTCAAGGAAAAGGAGGAGGTGGGGGAAAGGAATGAGATCGTACAGGATCCGCGTGGAGGAGGGGAGACGGATGCGATAGGCGAGGCGGAGAGCATGGCGTTCAAGGATTTGAAGGGATTTATAAAAGGTAGGGGGGGCGGAGATCCAGGCTGGATGGGCGTAGCAGAGGATAGGGCGGATGAGGGATTTATAGGTGTGAAGGATGGTGGAGGGGTCCAGACCCCACGTACGGCCCGAAAGGAGCTTGAGGAGGCGGAGGCTTGGATTGTCCAAAGATGGGGGTCCAGGAGAGGCGACGGTCGAGGGTGACGCCAAGGTACTTGAGGGTGGGAGTGAGGGCGATAGGACGGCCATAGATGGTGAGATAGAAATCAAGGAGGCGTAAGGAAGGGGTGGTTTTGCCTACAATGATCGCCTGGGTTTTGGAGGGATTGACCTTGAGCAACCACTGGTTGCACCAAGCGGTGAACCGGTCAAGATGGAATTGGAGAAGGTGTTGGGAGCGCTGCAGGGTGGGGGCAAGGGCAAGGAAGGCAGTGTCATTGGCAAACTGGAGAAGGTGGATGGGGGGTGACGGCGGCGGCATGTCCGCCGTATACAAAAGGTACAGAAGGGGGGAGAGGACGAAACCTTGGGGCACACCGGCGGAGGGAAAAAAAGTGTAGGAATCCGTGTTATGGATGGTGACGTAGGAAGGACGGTGGGAGAGAAAGGAGCCGATCAGACGGACGTAGTTAATGGGAAGGGCGAAGGTTTGGAGCTTGAAGAGGAGATCGGAATGCCATATGTGGTCATAAGCTCGTTCGAGGTCCAGGGAGAGGAAGATAGCAGAGCGACGGGAATTAAGCTGGTCGGAAAGGAGATGAGTGAGGTGAAGGAGAAGTTCGTCGGAAGAGAAGAATGGCCGAAAGCCACACTGGGAAACGGGAAGGAGGCGGTGCTGGCGGAGATGCTGGTGGATGCGGCGGGAGAGGATAGATTCCAGGACCTTGCTGAAGACCGAGGTAAGGCTGATGGGACGGTAGGAAGAGACAGCAGACGGCGGTTTGCCAGGTTTAAGGAAGATCAGGATATGGGAGGTTTTCCACAGGTTGGGGTAGTAACCGGTGGACAGGACTACATTGTAGAGTCTGGCCAAGGTGGAGAGAAAACAGGCAGGAGCTTCACGAAGGTGACGGTAGGTGACACGATCGTGACCAGGAGCGGTGTTGCGTTTTGTGTGGAGTGTAGCAATGAGATCCTGTGTAGTGATTGGGGCATTGAGTTCCGTGTGTGTAATGTTGTCCAAGTACTGGAAACCAGGTGCAAGGGGAGGGATAGAGGTGTCAGTTTGATCGCGGACATCTGGGAAGAGGGAGTAATCGAACTGGGGATCATCGGGGATGGAAAAGACATCCGACAGGTAGGAGGCAAAGTGATTGGCCTTACTAAGGGTGTCAGGGAAGGGGTGGTCATCATGGAGAAGAGGATAGTAGGGGGAGGGTTTAGTTCTGGTAAGGCGACGGAAGGCGGACCAGAACTTGGATGAGTTGATAGAGAGGGTAGCATTTAAACGGGTGCATGTCTGTCTCCAGTCCTGGCATTTCTTGGCCGCGAGCAAATTACGAATATGTCGTTGGAGTTGCCGGTGGCGTCGTAGTGTGTCAGGGTCACGCGTGTGGAGGAAGGCACGGTAGAGACGGCAGGATTCACGTAGGAGGAGGACGGACTGTGGGGGTAAGGTAGGACGATGGGGGTGGATAGCGACAGTAGGAACGTGGGCCTTCACGGCCTTAGACAAGGTCTGCTGGAGAAAGGTGGCGGCATGGGTTACAATGTTAGGGTGACAGTAGGAAAAGGGGTGGCTATCGACATGGGTGGAGAGGGTATCCCGGTAGGCATTCCAGTTGGCATGGGAATAGTCATGGACGTACTTAGGGGGAGGGTCATGACGAGGGTCGGGGCGGGGGCGACGACCGTCTGAAACGGTGAGGAGGACAGGGAGATGGTCGCTAGCAATAGGTTCCAGGACATCCACCGTTATGTGGCCAAGGAGGTTGGCAGAGCAAAGGACAACATCAGGAGTGGAGTTGGATTCGGGACAGGTGTGCTGGGGGATGGGAATGAGGTCGCCTTTAAGGGAGGAGAGGAACTGATGCCACCGCCGTAACTGGGTGGCGGAACGACTGTGGAATAGTTTCAGTCAAATGCCGGGATGGTTCCTTTGAAAGGGCACGACCGACTTCCTTCCCTAATCGAATGGGACCGATGACCTCGCTGTTTGCTCCCTTTCGCCCCACCACCCAATCAAAAATCCACAATATCCAATGATGCACCGCTAAAAACGTTGGCGCAAGTGCAGTTATGATGTACCCCTCCGTAGACTATGAAGTAAGGAAAACAGTACAAAAATGAAAAAAACAAGAAGTCACCAGGCATAGACGAGGTGCCAATGTGTGTAAATAAAGAATGCATAGACCCAGCTAACTGACTCATTCACAAAAGTAATAGAATCCATTACGAAAGACAGAATAATGAAGTACTTGAATAGATATAACGTCCTAGGTAAAGCACAGTTCAGTTTTCAAAGTAGCGGAAGTACAGAATCAGTCGTAATAGAAATTTCAAAAATGGTACTTGATACACAAGAAATGGATGAATGTTTCAGGTATATTTTTAGATTTGTCGTAGAGCTTTGATATTATTAACTATAAAATTCTACTGGAAAAACTAGAATCATTAGAAATAAGATGACGTTTTGAACACATCTGAAAACAGGGTACAAACGGTAGAGGTAGCTCGTGCTTCAAATAAGGCCAAGTTTTTAGTGAAACGTTTATCAGATCCCAAGTATATTAACATAGCAGTCCCAAAGGACAACATTTTGGAATCTATGTTGTTTTAAATAGGATTTTTAACGACATTTTATCGGCTACTCAGCGCATGTTCCCAGAAAATAGTATAGTTCAGATGGTCTAGGACTCAGTCCACCTTCTACACAGGCAAGAGAAAGAGGTGGCTTCTGATGGATCTTTGGACACATGGGAATCGAGGGGGATGAGGAAGCTGTGGTGTCACCGCCAGACACCACACTTGCTAGGTGGTAGCCTTTAAATCGGCCGCCGTCCGTTAGTATACGTCGGACCAGCGTGTCGCCACTATCAGTGACTGCAGACCGAGCGCCGGCACACGGCAGGTCTAGAGAGACTTCCTAGCACTCGCCCCAGTTGTACAGCCGACTTTGCTAGCGATGGTTCACTGACAAAATACGCTCTCATTTGCCGAGACGATAATCAGCATAGCCTTCAGCTACGTTATTTGCTACCATCTAGCAAGGCGCCATTATCAGTTACAATTTATATTATGAATCATGTACCGTCAAGAGCAACGTTCGTCATTAATGGATTAAAGTTAAGTATTCCACCAGCTACGTCCGTTTTTGTCAATTCTAATTTCCTTGTAATGTTCCAGACCTCACGCCAGCCTGCGTGAGTTAAATCGCGTGCCTTTCGGCCTCCTCTAGTAACACGATGTTGGCTCTCCTGCCAACCACAACAGAAGCTGACAGAACAGCAAAGTCAGCTTACCAGGAGAATACCGCAGTTCGGCTTAACGTCACCCTACAGGCTGTCGCGCCGTGCGTGACAGAGTATTGGCTGAGTGGGAAAGGTAGTGGTTGGAAGTGGCCAACAACAAGCTGCTATCGGTCAAACCTAGTATTCGCCCAAGGCACACTTGGTTTCGAACTACCCGAAGGGATGAAGTGGTCCTCACTTGACTTCGTATCGCCGGCCGCTGTGGCCGAGCGGTTCTAGGCCCTTCAGTCCGGAACCGCGCGACCGCTACTGTCGCAAGTTCGAATCGTGCCTTGGGCATTGATATGTGTGATGTCCTTAGGTTAGTTAGGTGTAAGTGGTTCTATGTTCTAGGGGACTGATGACCTTAGATGTTAAATCCCATAGTGCTCAGAGCCATTTGAATCATTTGAACCTATTTGCAGTACCGACGTGTTTTACCTCACCTGCTTCTACTCGCTTCCTTCATTCGGCCAACCTTTAAGTATTCAGGAGCAGACGCATGCACTGCCTTCGGGGCAGGATACAAAAGTGAGTAGGCAGGATACAAAAGTGAGGAAACAGCAAGATTTCTTCAAAGAAGAAGAATGGGTACCACTGCTTCCCTGGCCTGCCCATTCTCCTTACATGTCGCTCATCGAACATGTTTGGAATATGGTCGGTCGGCAACTTGCTCGTTCAGGCCCTCCTGTAGCCACAGCTGATGCTTTGTAGACGCACGTACAAACTGTGTGGCAGAGTATTCCCTAGCAACATATGCAGGCTCTGTTTGATTACATGCCACGACGTCTAGCGGCACGTCGTAATGCTACTCAGTACTGGATTTCCACAGTCACAGTGCTTGTACAGGTCTATAATGCTAATCGGTGTAATAAATTGCATTGTGACCGTATCTCTCAGTCTAGGTGCTTCTCTTTTTCCAAATAATAGTGTAATGTATTATTACTATAGTGTAGCCCATAGAGCAGTGAGTAAAACCTTTCTGAGGCCACTGTCACTAAAGCAAGTCAGGAATCAGCAAGTACACTCAGATGTATTTTAAGCTATCGACTACCAGTTTCCGAGGCAAAGTCCATTGCGACGCTTTGCGACCATAAACTACCGCAAACTTATATTTCATAAATTCTATTTTTATTGCACATAAGACATGTTTTTAACAGCACGAAATTGCTCATTGCTTGCTGATTCCGTAGATACCATACAATCCTTCTGAAGTCGTATTTTAAGATCACGAATAGAAATTAATATTTCGAATACTGAAACCAGATAAATTCATTACCCCATATTTTGCCCCCATGGATTGAGGATTTATAACAATTAAAGAAATGTGGTGCTACAGAAGAATGCTGAAGCTTAGATGGGTAGATCACATAACTAATGAGGAGGTACTGAATAGAATTGGGGAGAAGAGGAGTTTGTGGCACAACTTGACTAGAAGAAGGGATCGGTTGGTAGGACATGTTCTGAGGCATCAGGGGATAACCAATTTAATATTGGAGGGCAGTGTGGAGGGTAAAAATCGTAGAGGGAGACCAAGAGATGAGTACACTAAGCAGATTCAGAAGGATGTAGGTTGCAGTAGGTACTGGGAGATGAAGAAGCTTGCACAAGATAGAGTAGCATGGAGAGCTGCATCAAACCAGTCTCAGGAGTGAAGACGACGACGACAACAACAACAACAACAACAACAACAACAATTAAAGATCACGATAGGATATCACATCTTCACAAAGCGATCGATTATGCATATCAAAATTCAATTAAACAACTATTTTCAAAAGTAACGTTCACTTAACTGATGCCAGAGAACAAAAGATAATGTTACACTTGGAACAGAAACTCCAAAACATCAGATGAATTGATATTAATAAAATATTAATCACAACATTAAATTCCCCAGAATTTTGGAAATTTTTTCACTAGTAAAATGTAAGACCAGTTTTGGAATCGGCACAATTTCTTTAAGGTGAGACAATTTATGTATTATTTCACAGTCATTCTAAAATTCGTGAAAATTACGAACCGTAGAGAGAGTAACTGACTACAGTGTTGTCCCTATCATATTTTTATACATTCTGACTGATTTAACATATAAATGAAAATATCTTTTATGTTTAAAGTATAGTAAATTAAAATAGTGCTTGCTACCAAGGACCTTAATTCTTGTATGAAGTATGTACTTATGCTCACATCATTTAATATAGTCGGGAGATGCATAAATGTACATAGTTTAAGGCATGCCACAAACAGTTGTGACTGAGATAATGTTGAGGTAGGTCGTTGACATGTCCAGCACTTCATTTTTGTGAAGGCCAGCCACATATAACACAGCACTTTTAGCACAAGTGAATTATGGGACCAAACTCCTGGAATAAACAGCAGCCAGTTTAATTCATCATTGTTATCGATGAAAGCCAGGATTTGTTGTGTAATTTATGGGAGCTCAGAATTTGTTTTTAGACCACAAGTTATAGGTAACGCCACAGCTCCCTATAAAGTTTAGCACCTAACTAAGATTTGGAAGTCGGAGATATTAACACATATCTTTTAAAGTGACGAAGGCAAATAGTGGTTAGTTAATGTTTATTATTAAACTCAAGGAACAATGAGACGTTTAGTGCTACTTGTTTCTGCCTTTCTGTATTTGGCTTCGTGTTAGTTAATGTGCGTTGTGAGGCATTCTGCAAGTACTTTGTTTACTTGATTTTGCTTTCATTGTTATCAAAGTTGAAAATCTACTTTTACACCTGCAAGCTACGGTGAATGAAATTAGTAATCTTAAGACTTTCACCGATGATACTGGGTACTCGACATTCGTCTGCGCGGATTCGAAGGAATTGTACTTCAGCTCATGTTTCACCACCTGAAACCGTTAATTAATTCACTGTAAATGGTCTTTGATCCTAGGCATTTACTTGAAGACTTTCGAAATCTGGAAAATAGTTGATAATATAATTTGTTACCGACAAATGCTGACTCCTAAGATAGCAAAAGACATAAGCACAGGAGTAAAACTGATCTCCAGTGATTTTGGTAAAGTAAGTAGTGTTTCCAAAACGAAGCTTGCAGTGTGTCTGAAAATGACGTATGTGATTAATGTGTATTACCACGTATACCTTATGGCAGTGAGACTTCGGGATTTAGCACGAAAACGATTACAAACCTGAGGTTCGCTCAGTACTCAATGAAGAGACGAATGATTAGAGTTAATAGGAGCGGCAAGAAAACAAAGAAATCAGAAAGCAAATTGAAGAGGAACGCGTATTTTCTATCCTATCGACTACAATGACGTATTAACAGAACTACATGGCATGCGCACAGGAGCGATCAAAAGTTGAGAAAGGCTGGACTTGTCTGGGAAAGACCGAGGAATAATAGAGCAAAATTAGCAGATAAAGTGGGGGGAGGGGGGGGGGGCGAAATAAGCCAGAAATAGACAGAGATGAGGAAAAAACGGATAGTGTTGACAGTGTGATAGAAATACTGGTTCACTTTTGACAGAGGAAGCGCAGTTGGGATACGCTGTGGGGGAGCTATGCTAAATCTTTAATCTCCTCTTGAACGCGGAGTGGCTTTGGATAGGACTCACGTTACAGGATAATTTGTTCCAGAGTCGTATGTCCGAAATTGAGGAGATGGAGGAAGATTTAGTGCAATGCTTAAGTCCAACCATAATGCTGGGCTGATCAGATATTGTACTGAAGTTACGGAATGATGATACGTGCTAGGTATGCGAGAAGAGGTACTAAGGACAAAAATGACCAAGAAACCGGTGAAGAAACCAGAGCGTATGAAAACCACGTCGCCTGTCCCGTTGTCTTCACACTAATTGAGCGCAAGGACGACTGACGCGATCAAGCAATTGATAAGAAAGTCGAGCCACACAGTAATCAGTCGCAATCCCATTAGTTTTGTTTTATTCTTGCAAATTTAGATTTGGGATATATATAGCTCAGCGTCCTGCCTATATGCCTGTAAGAAACATGCTGACATGATCTACCGCGAGTCTGTTGAATTGTAACGAAAATGAACTGAAGTTGTCTATTCATAGCCGAAATCTAGATTTGCAAGAATAATAGAAACTAATGGGACAGCGACTGACTGCTACGTGCCTGTCCTTCCTTATAGTCTACGGTCGCTGTGGACAGCGGTACCTGATGGAATGAAAATTAGTTAACAATCGAATGGAACACACAGATTTTACGCAGGCATTCATGGCTAGGTAGAGTCAAAGGAGTTTTGAATAACATCACAGCAGTAAAGAATCGGCAGGAAGAAGTATTCTTACATACGGTAACACTTTGTTCTTCTCAGTTTAGAGGATCATTCATGATTATCCTGAGACCTTTTATTTTATTTTTTGATAGGGTTTCATTGGATGCCATCAAGAGTTAAGGGCTAACTGTTTCAAGGAAATGTTCGCTGATTAACTGTCGACGTTATATGAGGATGACGTGTAGCTTCTTAGGTTTTGTTTAAAAACCATGTTCCGTGGCCATCGTGTTACTACAAAATGGTAGTCATACTCATTCTCACCTGATACGACAACGGTGTTTCTAGGGTCGGCGCTTAGTTATAAATAGACGTCATCAGCATGTAAATGGTATTTATAAGAATGTTGGATACGTAAAATATCATTTATGTACAGCGAGAAAAGTGACGGACCAAGAACTGTACCTTAGCGGACTCCTTAAGAGCATATGTTTCCTAGATAACTGCTTCAACCAACAGTAAACTCATTGATATGTATTTTTAATGTGGCTGTCGAATCATAATATTGGAGTGTTTGAGAAATTAAGGTGTTTCATTATCGCAATTAATTCATCTAAATAAACGGAATCAAAAGCATTGCTAAAATGAAGCAAAATGATCGCTTCACGCCTGACCACGGCACATTTGATGCCCTCAATCATTTTGCTTAGTGCGGTGCTCTGCAATGACGTTATCGGAAGCCTAATTGACATTTATCGTAGTTTATGTAACTCTTAAGATAGTCCGTTAGCTTTTACTGGCCTGCGAGTAATGCGCTAAAAGCGATATATTCGACTAGAGATTATGGTTTATCGTTCTTGGGTATTCGTCCAGTCAAGCTTCGTATCCACGCATCTAGATATGCAACACTGCCGACAGAGAGATTGAAAATGTCTGTAAGAACTGGGAAAATAATTTCGGCAACTTTTATGATCATACGTATCCTCACTCATTGTCTACTGCCCCAGGCATGATTCTATTGATTACTTTCCATATTGTGAGCGCAGGAACATTTTTTTTATAGGAAAAACCGGTATGACTGATAATTTACCACAACTAGAAAGCTGACTTTCGTCAAGAAAAAGTCGTCCACTTCACCTGCAAAGGCTTGAAAAACAGAATTATTCTCTCTCTTTCCTACGCCGGAACTGCACGATTTTCTCCATACCACTCACTGCAGCAAGAGCTGGGGGCACACCTGATTTTGACGTTGCGTGCGTTTTACTTGCCTTTTGTTGCGCAGATTTTTGCGTATTTCACGAAACTGAACCATAATACAACAAAAGCTGGGCTCGATGCCTGGAATGAATCGCAGGTCGAGCTCGTCTACAAAAAGAATGTAGGAAACAATCCACAAAACTAGAGCCCAATTTCACTACCGTACAATCTTGGAAAATGTTATATGCTGAAACGTAATGAGGTATCTCGAACAGAACGATCTTCTCCGTACCATCCAGCATGGATTCCGAAAACATTCATAATGAGAAACTCAGCTTACGCTCTCTCACAGGAGATTTAGAAAGACAGGGACCAAGGCTAGTTACTTAGTTACATGCTCCATGGATCATCTGAAAGATTCTTTCATACGAAATGATGCGGAACGAGTCCGTTTACAGTATATGTATACATAATTACTGTTAACATTAATGACCACATTAACATTTTATTCCTACTCATGGAACTACATTAAAAAACAAGATTTTTTAAAATTTTCTTATCAGGTTACCTGTCAATTTTTAGGTAGAAATTCGTCGATGAAATAGAAGGATTTGTATAGAAGAAATAATTTTAAATTTAGATTCAAAACTTGCTTCACTGCCTGTCAAATATTTTATTTTATTGGGCAAATAATCAAAAATTTTATTACTGCATACTGAACTTCTCTCTGAGGCACTGACAGCCTTAACAATGGGTAACAAAGGTCATTTTTCCCTCTAGGTTATAGGTCTGTACATGACTGATCTTCTCAAAATGTGATGGATTATTTAGGAAGAATTTCATTAGCTAAAATATGTATTGTGATGGTACAGTTAAAATGCCTAGTTCCTTGAAGAGTTACCTACATAACGTCTGTGGTGAACACCACATTTTATTCTTACTGTTCGCTTTTGTGCAGTCAATACTTTTTTTCTAAGTGACGAGTTACCCCATAAAATTATTCCGTACCACATTACTGAGTGGAAATGTGCAAAATATGTGAGATGGTTGATATGTTTCCAAGATTAGCAATTATACGAACAGCAAAAATGGACGAACTTAATTGTTTGAGAAGGGGTATGCAGTATTTCTTGACTTCCGAAAGAAACGTAGTATCCATGACTGTATCAATGAGTCAGAATTGTAGTCAGTCAATTTGTACAAATATCTGGGTGTAACACTTGTAGTAACATGGAATGACCACGTTGGTTCAGTCGTAGGTAATGCAGGTGGCAGACTTCGTTTCTTGAAGGTCTCTCGGGCATGCAGCCGGGTTGACTGGTCGTTGTTAAACGAATTTTCGACGGCGTAACGTGGCATCATCATCAGGTTACTCCTGTTGACTGACATTACAGTCAACAGGAGTAATCTGATGATGATGGCACATTACGCCGTCGAAAATTCGTTCAACAACGACCAGTCAACCCAGCTGCATGCCCGAGAGACCTTCAAGCATCTCATTCGCCGGGAAAATCTACGAACACAGACTTCGTTTCGTTGGGAGTATACTGGAAAAATGCAGCCCGTCTATCACCTTTAAGTAAAGTCTTAAAATATTGTTGTTGTGTGTGGGACCCATAACAAATCGGAATAACTGGGGATATTGTTCGAATGTATAAAACTGCAGTACTAGTCTGCAAAGGTTTGATCGAAACTGTCCCACGAAAGCCTACTCACGAAGTTGCAAGAAGAAGAGTGAGGAATCTACAAATATCCCGTCAGTCGAAAAAGTTTCTAGACTGGATTAATAAAAAAAGGAGAAATGTTAAGATGGTAGTTTTAATGCTTCAGATGTTCCACATAGTCTCTCCCTACGGGATTACCACGGTGAGAGAGTTCATGTAACCATGTGGAACTGTCAGAAAAGTCCTTCTTTGGCTTGAATATTGGTTATGTCAGTAAAGCATTGGTCCTTCATGTGCCCTTCTGCATTTAGTCGTTTTGTGTTCTCCTTGCAGCTTAAAATACCAGGCAGTTCTGGGTCCTATGAGCTTCAAGTAGTTTAGTACCTTCAGTTCACGATGTCGTTTTTCGTGTTACCAGCCACTGCTAAAAGCTACAAAAAATTTGTATGTAGAAAGTATTCAGATATATCTGAACGTTAGGCCCGTCAGCAAAAATATATGTTCAAATCTCATACAAAACTATACTCTCCTTTCCTCCGTCCACGAAAACCCATGTTTTCCCACCCAGCACAGATCGTGTGTACAATTTAAAGATGGGACCCAGCAGAACAGCCGAAAATTCTACATCTTGCTAGTAGCACATCAGTGAATGAGTTCATGTCGCCACTGTAGTCTGGCGTATTGGAGGTTTCTGAATCGTGGAAAGTAACCCGAAAGAATGCGTGCCACCGCCCAAACGCACGCAGACTGTGTGGAACAGTTCACACATCTCTTCACACCCGCTGTGGTGCGTCTGTATCGATCCAACACTGTGGCCTGAATAGTAGTACCCGTTAGGTCCACGTCGGAAAGTTGGTGGTCATTCCGTATTGCGGCCACATTCCCCTTCCGTCTACAGGTACAGCGCTCTCCTATCTGCTGATTCCAAACATGTAGCAGTGCCGCATCAAATATTCCAGTACAACTGCTGTAACGGACACTTCACGCAAGGACGTGCTCTTTAGATATAGTAGTTTCGCATACTAGACCCTGAGATGGCGTGTGTCTGGTCTTGGTGATATACGCGCCATTCAATTGTTACTTCTTGTACCTCGCAGATGTAGCTGTTATTGGTTGAAACTAAATTTATTTGTATGTAGTAGACAAAAAAAAACTAGTGAGTTATAATGTAGTCGACTTGAATAATAAAAAGGGAAACCGTTGCTTGTGTAAAATGGAAATGCCGTGTGGCTAGGGCCTCCCGTTGGGTAGACCGTTCGCCTGGTGCAAGTCTTGCGAGTTGACTTCACTTCGGCGACTTGTGTCTCGATGGTGACGAAATGATGATGACGAGGACAACACAACACCCAGTCCCTGAGGGGAGAAAATCTCCGACCCGGCCGGGAATCGAACCTGGGCCTTTAGGTATGACATTCCGTCGCGCTGACCACTCAGCTACCAGGGGCGGACAATTAATGCTTACTGTCCTGTTGAACTGAACAACACCTACAAACTTCTCATTACTTCAGCTGCCTTGAGTCCAGCTACACGTGTTACCCAAAATTCGGTAGCGATGTGGCTTAATTCCAAACTACATATCCTCTGCTTCAAATACCGAGTAATTTGATAACACACAAAACTAAAGTGTAATAGCACTTCAACGCAAGTCCTAGACCGTACCGAAGTCAAGACTAGCTTCTTAGGGCACTAAACTAAAGCAACGGAATTTGTTACACCCTGATCTATTTCCGAATCGACAACACGCTGTCCTTTTCTATAAAAAACTTTCACTTTTAGTTAATTAAAAACAGAATTAGTGCACGAAATCTATATGAAGATTGATCCTTTCGCCCATCTCTGTGGTCGTTGTCTCTTTTGTTTAATATGTATTTATAAAGCGTTACCTTCTACCACTCAAACTGCAAATATGTTTTCGCTGTCTCGTTACTAGCCCCAGCTCATCTCCTCGGCTACCACCGCCCCTCAAATGGTTCAAATGGCTCTAAGCACCGTGAGACTTAACATATGAGGTAATCAGTCCCCTAGACTTAGAACTGCTTAAACCTAACTAACCTAAGGACATCACACACATCCACGCCCGAGGCAGGATTCGATCCTACGACCGTAGCACGAGTGCGGTTCCAGACTGAAGCGCCTAGAACCACTCAGTGATAAAGGCCCGCCCACCGTTCCTCACTCCACATTGCTCCCCTACTGTGACTTCTGCTGCAAACGACGACGTCTTTGCATTTCTATCTGGAAGAGCCACTTGCCGCTTCTCAACGACGGACCTGCTAACGTCCTGATTCCTTAAGATTTTATAACTTGCGTCCACAGGATAGAAGATAGGTTAAGGAGTGGCAAATCTACGTTTCTAGCATTTGTAGACTTAGAGAAAGGTTTTAGAAATGTTGACTGGAATATTCTGTTTCAAGTTCTAAAGGTGGCAGGGGTAAAAAATGAGGAACGAAAGGGTATTTACAATTTCTACAGAAACCAAGTTTCATTTATAAGAGTCGAGGGGCATGAAGAGGAAGCAGTGGCTGAGAAGGGAGTGAGACAGGGTTGTAGCCTATCCGTGGTGTTACATTCAATCTCTATATTGAGCAAGCAGTAAAGGAACAAAAGATAAATTTCGAGTAGGAATTAAAGTCCAGGGAGAAGAAATAAAAACTTTGAGGCTTGATATTAACATTGTGGTTCTGCCAGAGACTGCAAAGGACTTTGGAGAGCAGTTGGACTGAATGGAGAGTGTCTTGAAAGTAGGTTATAAAAAGAACATCAACAAAAGCAATACGAGGATAATGGAATGTAATCGAATTAAATCAGGCGATGCCGAGGGAATTAGATTAGGAAATGAGACTCTTAAAGTAGATGAGTTTTGGTATCCGGGCATCAAAATAACTAAGGATGGTCAGAGTGGAGAAGATACAAGATGTAGACTGACAACGGAAAGAAAAACGTTTCTAAACAAGAGAAATATGTTAACATCAAGTATAGATTTAGTGTCAGGAAGTCTTTTCTAAAAGTATTTGTATTCAGTGAAATATTTTTAAGTGCTTTATCTGAAAACTACCTTGAGCAGTTAAACAGAGAACCGACTCGTGGCGATAACATATTAGACCTTCTGGTGACAAACAGACCCGAACTATTTGAATCAGTTAATGCAGAACAGGGAATCAGCGATCATAAAGCGGTTACTGCATCGATGATTTCAGCCGTAAATAGAAATATTAAAAAAGGTAGGAAGATTTTTCTGTTTAGCAAAAGTGACAAAAAGCAGATTTCAGAGTACTTGACGGCTCAACACAAAAGTTTTGTCTCAAGTACAGATAGTGTTGAGGATCAGTGGACAAAGTTCAAAACCATCGTACAATATGCGTTAGATGAGTATGTGCCAAGCAAGATCGTAAGAGATGGGAAAGAGCCACCGTGGTACAACAACCGAGTTAGAAAACTGCTGCGGAAGCAAAGGGAACTTCACAGCAAACATAAACATAGCCAAAGCCTTGCAGACAAACAAAAATTACGCGAAGCGAAATGTAGTGTGAGGAGGGCTTTGCGAGAGGCTTTCAATGAATTCGAAAGTCAAGTTCTATGTACTGACTTGGCAGAAAATCCTAAGAAATTTTGGTCCTATGTCAAAGCGGTAGGTGGATCAAAACAAAATGTCCAGACACTCTGAGACCAAAATGGTACTGAAACAGAATATGACAGACTAAAGGCCGAAATACTAAATGTCTTCTTCCAAAGCTGTTTCACAGAGGAAGACTGCACTGTGCTTCCTTCTCTAGATTGTCGCACAGTTGACAAAATGGCAGATATCGAAATAGACGACAGAGGGATAGAGAAACAATTAAAATCGCTCAAAAGAGGAAAGGCCGCTGGTCCTGATGGGATACCAGTTCGATTTTACACAGAGTACGCGAAGGAACTTGCCCCCCTTCTTGCAGCGGTGTACCGTAGGTCTCTAGAAGAGCGAAGCGTTCCAAAGGATTGGAAAAGGGCACAGGTCATCCCCGTTTTCAAGAAGGGACTTCGAACAGATGTGCAGAGCTATAGACCTATATCTCTAACGTCGATCAGTTGTAGAATTTTGGAACACGTATTATGTTCGAGTATAATGTCTTTTCCGGAGACTAGAAATCTACTCTGTAGGAATCAGCATGGGTTTCGAAAAAGACGGTCGTGTGAAACCCAGCTCGCGCTATTCGTCCACGAGACTCAGAGGGGCCTTAGACACGGGTTCACAGGTAGATGCCGTGTTTCTTGACTTCCGCAAGGCGTTTGACACCGTTCGCCACAGTCGTTTAATGAACAAAGTAAGAGCATACGGACTATCAGATCAATTGTGTGATTGGATTGAGGAGTTCCTAGATAACAGAACGCAGCATGTCATTCTCAATGGAGAGAAGTCTTCCGAAGTAAGAGTGATTTCAGGTGTGCCACAGGGGAGTGTCATAGGACCGTTGCTATTCACAATATACATAAATGACCTGGTGGATGACATCGGAAGTTCACTGAGGCTTTTTGCAGATGATGCTGTGGTGTATCGAGAGGTTGCAACAATGGAAAATTGTACTGAAATGCAAAGGATCTGCAGCTAATTGACGCATGGTGCACGGAATGGCAATTGAATCTCAATGTAGACAAGTGTAATGTGATGCGAATACATAGAAAGATAGGTTCTTTATCATTTAGTTACAAAATAGCAGGTCAGCAACTGGAAGCAGTTAATTCCATAAATTATCTGGGAGTACGCATTAGGAGTGATTTAAAATGAAATGATCATATAAAGTTGATCGTCGGTAAAGCAGATGCCAGATTGAGATTCATTGGAAGAATCCTAAGGAAATGCAATCCTACAACAAAGGAAGTAGGTTACAGTACGCTTGTTCCCCCACTGCTTGAATACTGCTCAGCAGTGTGGGATCCGCACCAGATAGGGTTGATAGAAGAGATAGAGAAGATCCAACGGAGAGCAGCGCGCTTCGTTACAGGATCATTTAGTAATCGTGAAAGCGTTACGGTTATGATAGATAAACTCCAGTGGAAGACTATGCAGGAGAGACGCTCAGTAGCTCGGTACGGGCTTTTGTTAAAGTTTCGAGAACATACCTTCACCGAAGAGTCAAGCAGTATATTGCTCCCTCCTACGTATATCTCGCGAAGAGACCATGAGGATAAAATCAGAGAGATTAGAACCCACACAGAAGCATACCGACAATCCTTCTTTCCACGTACAATACGAGACTGGAATAGAAGGGAGAACCGATAGAGGTACTCATGGTACCCTCCGCTTGCGGAGTATGGATGTAGATGTAGATGTAGAGTATACCATGTATGGATGTGAAATATGGACGATAAACGGATTAGACAAGAAGAGAATAGCAACTTTTGAATTGTGGTTCTACAGATGAATGCAGAAGATTTGAGGCGTAGATCACGTAACTAATGAGGAGGTACTGAGTAGAACTGAGGAGAAAAGGAATTTGTGACACAACCTGACTAGGAGAAGGGATCGGTTGCTAGGACATGTTCTGAGGCATCAAGTGGTCACCAATTTAATAGTGAAGGGAAGCATGGGGGGGGGGGGGCGGGTGTTGAAATCGTAGAGAAAGACCAAGAGATGAATACAGTACGCAGATTCAGAAAGTATGTAGGTTGCAGTAGTTACTCGGAGATGAGGAGGCTTGCACAGGATACAGTAGCATGGAGAGCTACATGAAGCCAGTCTACAACAACAACAACATCCACAGGATGGAAATGCACAAAATGACTGGAGCGTCAAGATGAGATCCGCCACCACGCCCTGTTAGAGACGAAATGTCCCGGTGTGGCAAATCTACACACCAAAGACAGATCGTTCTGCTTGATCTGAACTCACATACTGCCATTTCGTCACTCGAACTAGAAAAGTAGTACTGCCACTTCGTCTGTACGCTCCGGATTGAATAAGCTAGGCTTAAGTCTATACGTAGTCGGGTTTATTCATGATGCCGTCATTTTGCACAGTGCAGTCTGTTGGCATACCCATACGCCAAACGCGGCACACAAACAGAAAATACATCTTTCCTGTCCTTCATATCTAAACCGTCAGTTCATGCCTTCTCCGTGATGACACCAATTTGGAGAACTTGAAGAAAGTTAGCACTCGAACTGCTCTCCTGCGAAGAGAGTGCAGTAAGCGAGTCACCAACAATCATGGTGGCAGTGAATTTAATTTACATTGAGGTGAGAACAGTCGTGACATACCTCACAATATCGTGTCGGACTTCTCTTTGCCAGGAATAGTGCAGTGACTCGCTGTGGCATGGCCTAAACAAGTCGTTGGTAGTCCGTTGCAGAAATATTGGGCCGTGCTACCTCTATAGCTGTCCACAATTCCATACCCCACATGGGATATCCCGGCTAAAAATGACATACGATTATTTCATTTCATTTCATTGCGAAGGTGTTGCCGGTGCAGGAATATGTTTACGAACTAACCTCTCGTTTACGTCCCGTAAGTGATGGATGGGATTCACGTCGGGTGATCTGGGTGGCCAAATCATTTGCTTGTTCAGCCCAGAATGTCCTTGAAACAAAGAGCGAACATTCGTGGCTCGATAACATGGCACATTTTCATCCATAAAAAATCCATCGTTGCTTGGGAAAAAATGGTCTGCAAGTAGCCGAACATAACGATTTGCACTCAATGGTCGGTTTAGTTGGACCAGAGGACCCAACCCATTGCGTGTAAACACAGCCCACTCCGTTATGGAGCCATCAACATCTTGCACGGTGGCTTGTTGACAACTTGGGTCTATAGCTTAGTGGGATCCACACCACACTCGAACCCTACCATCAGATCTTACCAACTAAAATCGGGATTCATCTGACCAGCTCACGGTTTTCCAGCCTTGTTGCGTCCAACCGAGCCCAAGAGACGCGCTGCAGGTGATGTCGTGTTGTTAGCAAACTCGCTAACAACGGTTGTCTGCTTCCACAGCCCATTAACGCCAAACATCGCCGCACTTTGAGATTAGATTACATTAGATTAGATTTTCGTTCCCTAGATCCGTGCTGAGGAGATCCTTGTGGATGTGGAACATGTCTATTTTTTTAAAGCTGAAATAACAATACTCATAGTATGAATACATACAATAGCTCATTTGTTTCTATTAAAAAAATCGTCAATAGAGTAGAAGGAGTTGGCCACTAGTAAGTCTTTGAGCTCCTTATAAACTGATCTTTATTTGTAACTAAATTTTGTATGTTTGCTGGCAAATTATTGAAGATGAGTGTTCCTGAGTAGCGGACCCCTTTTTGAACTAAAGTAAGAGCTTTTAAGTCCTTGTGCAGATCATTTTTGTTCCTGGTATTGTATGTATGAACTGAGCTGTTTGTTGGAAAAAGAGATATATTATTTAGGACAAATTGCATAAGGAGTAAATATACTTGAGGCAGTAGTTAGTATAGCCAGTTCTTTGAAGAGGTTTCTACATGACGTCCGTGAATTTACTCCACAAATAACATGTACTACACGCTTTTGGACTCTGAAAACTTTTGTTTGACTTGAAGAGTTACCCCAAAATATTATACCATATGACATTATGGAATGAAAGTAGGCAAAGTATGCAAGCTTTTTCATTTTTATGTCACCTATGTCAGCTAACAGTCGAATTGCAAATACAGATTTGTTAAGGCATTTCTGTAGTTCCGTGGTGTGCTCTTCAGAACTGAATTTATTATCAGGTTGTAATCCCTGGAATTTAAGAATGTCAACCTCTTCTATCTGCTCTTCTTCATACTTTATGCATATGCTGAGTGGAAACCTCTTACAGGTTCTGAATTGCATATAGTGAGTCTTTTCGAAGTTTAATGTCAGTGAGTTGGCTTTAAACCATTTATTTATATCCATGAAAATATCATTAGCAGATCTTTCTAGAACTACACTCAACATACTATTTACTGCAATACTTGTGTCATCTGCAAACAAAACAAACTCTGCTTCTGGCTGTGTAACTGATGAGAGATCATTAACATACACAAGAAAAAGCAATGGCCCTAAGATGGATCCTTGTGGGACACATGTAATTTCATCCCATTCTGATGATGACTTAATTCGCTAGTCCCTTGCACTGACACCCTTTCTTTCCTGTTAGCGAGGTATGACTTGAACCATTTTACAGCACTGCCCATGACACCATAGAATTCTAATTTATTTAAAAGGATGTTGTTGTTCACACAATCGAATGCCTTTGACAAATCACAAAAATACATGCTGCTTGTAACTTGTTATTTAATGAACTAAGTACATTTTCACTGTAGGTGTAAATAACCTTCTCGATATCAGAACCCTTCAGAAAACCAAACTGTGTTCCTGATAATATGTTATTTGTGGTCAGATGGTTGAGAAGCTGCCTGTACATTACTTTTTCTAAATTTTTGAGAATGCTGACAAAAGTGAAATCGGTCTGTAGTTTGATGGTATCTCTTTATCCTCTTTCTTGAATATAGGCTTAACATCTGCATATTTTAGCCAGTCAGGAAATGTCCCAGTTATAAATGACTGGTTACACAAGTAACTTAGAATTGTACTAATCTCATAGCAACACGCCTTAATGAACTTTGTTGATATTTCATCATAACCACTAGAATGCTTTGTTTTTAAAGATTTTATTATGGAATTTATTTCTTTTGGTGAAGTGAGTGACATATTCATGTACCTGAAGCTATTTGTAAAGGCTAGTTTCAGATATTCAAGGGCATTATTTACTGATCCCGACAATCCCATTCTATCAGTAACGGATATAAAGTACTTGTTAAGCAGATTTGCCACGCTATACCCATCGGTTACTAATGTGTCATCTACCCTTAATGCTATTTGCTCCTGTTCCTTTCTGGTTCTACCAGTCTGTTCTTTCACTATATCCCATATTGTTCTTATTTTGTTCCCTGACATTGCTATCTTCTTCTCGTAGTGCATTTGTTTAGATGTTTGAATTAATTTTTTTTAATATTTTACAGTATTCCTTGTATTTAGCTTAATCATGAGCATTGGAACTATTCTTGGTAGACGGATACATTTTCCTTTTTGTCTTACAGGAAATCTTTATTCCTTGTGTAATCCATGGTTTTATTATAGACTTCTGTTTAATTTGAGTAACTTTTAGAGGAAAACAGTTTTCAAACATGGTACTGATGTTGTCCATGACTGTGTTACATTTTTCATTCGTGTCATCAGCACTATAAACATCTTTCCAGTTCATATCTTTGAGCAGTTTTCTAAAACACTCAGTTTTTGGTTGACTGAATACTCTCCTGTACTCAGATTTAGCTGTCTTGATAATCTGCTTAGAATTTACATCTAAAACAAGGAGCTGCATGTCATGATCTGATAGTCCATTTATTACAGGTTTTATGATATGATTTTGTTCCTTTGATTTCTCTATAAAAATGTTATCAATGGCTGTCCTTGAGGATTTAGTTATCCTAGTTGGAAAGTTTACAGTGTGAGGTAGATTGAAAGACAACATTACTAACTGCAGTAAATGTTTACTGGAAGATTGCATTAGAAAATCTGTATTAATGTCACCAGCAACCAAAATTTCTTTGTTTCTTCCTGTTAAATAACCCAAAAGAGCTTCTAGATGATTTATGAATAGATTATAATTTCTTGCAGGTGCTCGATAAATAGTTACTATTATATAGGATCTGTTATGGAACTCTACTTCCGTTGCACATGCTTCTAGATGCTGCCGTCAATAGAATTTATTAATGTAAATGTTCTCGAATTTATGTCAGTTTTTAATAAATGTGGCAACTCCTCCTCCATCCATATTTACTGTGCAGAAGTAGGAGGCTAGCTTAAATCCTGAAATGTCTAACATATCTATACCATTGGTCACTTGATGTTCAGAGAGGCAGATTATGTCAATTTGGTTAGATGAATTCATTTCATCAATACAAATGAGTAGTTCATCAACTTTATTACTGAGTCCCGGAATGTTCTGGTATAATAAAGGTAACTGATACTGCATACTAATGGGATTATAACTGGTTTGGCGAAGATGAACTGGCAGTTTCTGGTTACTTTCTGTTAAACATTGTTTAAATGGAGACTGTGTGTTAAAATCTGACTCCTGTTCATCTGTTTTCTCAAACTAGGTGTGTCTGCCAATCTCTCTTAAAACTCGTTTTTTCCCCTTCCCTATCCTAAAAAAGGCATCCCTCTTACACCTGTGACCACAGGTATTTCACCACTTGTGACAGTGTCCCCCCTTAAGTTTTCTCCAATCAACCCACACAGTTTTCTCTTTCCTATTGAGGTGAAGGCCATGCCTAGTGTAGTCCCACCTATCGATAACATCCACAGGAATAAAACCAATATGGGACCCTATATCCGTCCTAAGGAGCCACTCCAACTCCAAGTTCACCCTCCCGACGGAAGAGTTCAAATGAGGCCGATCACGGCGTCTCAACACAGACACAAATCCCACACACGTATGCTTCGTTGCTGATGATATCTTCACCAGGTCACACTCTATGGAATGTTCAGAGTCTCTGTCAATGCTATTTCACGGACCACCCACTATAATCACGGCATCCTCCTTCGTGAAATCTTTGCATAAAGAACCTACATGTTCGTATTACGTCTCACATTGATTTCTGCGGTTATTTCACGCAGTGCTGCTTGTCTGTTAACAATGATAACTCTACGCAAACTTCGCTGCTCTCGGTCAAGCGACTTCGAACATCATTATGTTTTCCGCAAACAAAGTTGTATTTCACAAATGTTATTAATTGTCTTCATAATGTTAACCACGTATAGTGAACGGAAGACGTAGAAACGATATTCCGAAACCAATACGTATAGCGTATGTCAAACGTTCGAGTTAGAATAGAGTTCCCACGAACACAAATTTGCTGTGGCAGGTATGAAATATAAACTCCGTTACTCGCTCGTTACACTTGAAGGACAGATGTTGAATGGGCCGAAACGAGCCTCCGCATAACAGCCTAGTTGCCTGCTAACTTCGAAAGAAGGTAGATGCGGTCCCTAGCGCAACTTATAACATCGTCGAAAATCAGTGCGGACGGGAGAGCTTTGGTGCACCCTGTTAAACAAACGGAAAAATGGAGGCGGTACAATTGGAGAGCGATCCGCCTTCACCAACATGCATAAGCAATTCATTAATAGTATATATATATATATATATTACAAAAAACTAATAATAAAAAAAATTGCATGGCGTGATATTCGATCCGGCGACCTTCGGATTACGAACCCCAGCGCTTACCGCTGCACCACGACGCTGTAGATAATTATTAATCGTAGAGAGAATTTCACCGCAATGGTTTCTTTTAACTGTCGATTTTCTCGACAACGGATGAGAAGTGCATCTTGGTGCTTTGCCACACTACACCTCTGGCCATGAGCTTTTATTATGCGCAGTATGACTCGAATCTGAATTTCACAGTTGGCGGCCTCCCCTTGTTAGATCTCAGTTTCAACAGGATACGAACAGAGCGAATGCACGCTTCATACTAATGTTTGTGTTCATCGGAAAGCGACACTCGGTGTAAATAAAGTCTGTTAGCAAGAAATCTGTGCCAACGGACTTTGGACAGCATCGAAAGGTTGCCGGATTGCGACACAAAGGCTGGAGGTGTCATCTCTTCCCAGGGAGCGGCTAGCTGGGGCGTCGGACGGATGTGGCGTGGCGCGGGAAACCTGCTCGCGCGGCGGTCACGACTTCGTGACCGGCGTCGGACGCTGCAGGCGCGCGGACGCGCCACCGACGTCAGCGGCCGCCACGTAAACATCTGCTGCGCTGCCGTAACGTCTCGCCGCTGCCTCCCCTTCCCCACCGTGGCTCTCAACTTGGGTTTTTAGTTGCTGTGGCTAACAGGACACTGTACGTCATGCTGGATGGCGAACGTTCTACAGAGACGAAAGTAGCTTCGGGTGTGCACTAAGGACGCGTAACAGAATCTATGTTGCTCACAACATACAGGGTGATCAAAATGTCAGTATAAATTTGAAAATTTCATAAACCACGGAATAATGTAGACAGAGAGGTAAACATTGACACACATGCTTGGAATGACATGGTGTTTTACTAGAACCAAAAAAAAACAAGGTTAACAAAATGACCGACAGATGGCGTCGTTTGGTGATGATCGTGTGCTCAGCCGGCACTTTCGTGATGCTTGGCCTCCCAGGTCCCCAGACCTCAGTCCGTGCGATTATTGGCTTTGGGGTTACCGGAAGTCGCAAGTGTATCGTGATCGACCGACATCTCTAGGGATGCTGAAAGACAGCATTCGATACCAATGCCTTTCCATAACTCCGAACATGTTTTACAGTGCTTTTCACAAGATTATTCCTCGACTACAGCTCTTGTCAAGGAATGATGGTGGACATACTGAGCATTTCCTGTAAAGAACATCATCTTTGGTTTGTCTTACTTTGCTATCCTAATTATTGCTATTCTGATCAGATGAAGTGCCATCTGTCGGACATTTTTTGAACGTTTGTATTTTTTTGGTTCTAATAAAATCCCATGTCATTCCAAGCATGTGTGTCAATTTGTAAATGGTTCAAATGGCTCTGAGCACTATGGGACTTAACATCTGTGGTCATCAATCCCCTAGAACTTAGAACTACTTAAACCTAACTAACCCAAGGACATCACACACGTCCATGCCCGAGACAGGATTCGAACCTGCGACCGCAGCGGCACACGGTTCCAGACTGAAGCGCCTAGAACCGCACAGCCACACCGGCCGGCTTGTCAATTTGTACCCCTCTATCTACATTATTCCGTGATTTATTCAGTTTTCAAATTTATACTGACTTTTTGATCACCCGGTACATAAACGACCTTATCATACAGGGCAAGCAGCACTATAGCACTGTTTGCTGTCAGTGGTGTTAGGTACAGGCAGAAGTATCGTCGTTAGACGATCGTAAGGAATTGTAGAAAGACTTGAACTAAATTTACACTTGGTGCAGTTAATTGCAGCTGTCTTTAAATGTGGATACATGTAAGATAATGCCTGTGACAAGGAGGAAGAAGAAAATACACTGAACCGTCAAAGAAACTGATACAGGCATCCGCATTCAAACACAGTGATATGTAAACAGACAGAATACGACATTGCGGTCGACAACGCCTACGTAAGACAACAAGTGTCTGACGCAATTATTAGATCGGTTACTGCTTCTGCAATCGCAGATTATCAAGATTTAAGTGAATTTGAACGTGGTGTTATAGTCGGCGCACGAGCGATGGTACACAGCACCTCCGAGGTAGCGACGAAGTGGGAATTTTCCCCTACGATCGTTTCACTAGTGTATCTTGAATATCAGCTATTCGGTAAAACACCAAATCTCCGACATCGCTGATGCCGGGAAAAGACCCTGCAAGAACGGGACCAACGATGACTGAAGAGAATCGTTCAACGTGACAGAAGTGCAACCCTTACGCAAATTGGTGCATATTTCAATGCTGGGCCATCAACACGTGTCAGCGTGCGAATCATTCAACGAAACATCATCGATATAGGCTTTCGGAGCCGAAGGTCCTGTGTGTACTCTTGGTGACTGCACGACACAAAACTTTTCGCCTCGCCTAGGCCCGCCAACTCTGTTTATGAATGGAAACATGTTGCCTGGTCGGACGAGTCTCGTTCCAAATTGTGTCGAGCAAATGGACGTGTACGGGTATGGAGACAACCTCATGAATCCATGGACGCTGCATGTCAGCAGGGGACGTTTCAAGCTGGCTCTGTAGCGGTGTGGGACCTGTGCAGTTGGAGTGATGTGGGGTCCCTGATACGTCTGCATACGTCTCTCATAGGTGACACGTGTATAAACATCCTGTCTGATCGCCTGCATTCATTCATGTTTATTACGCGTTCTGACAAACTTGGGCAATTCCAGCAGGACAGTGCGACACCCCACACGTCCAGAACGGATATAGAATGGCTCCAGGAACACTCTTCAGAGTTTAAACTCTTTGGTGGCCAACAAATTCCCCAGATATGAACATTATTGAGCATATGTGGGATGCCTTGCAACGTGCTGTTCAGAAGAGGTCTCCATCCTGTCATAATCCTACGAATTTATGGACAACCCTGGAGCATTCATGGTGTCAGTTCCCTCCAGCACTATTTCAAACATCAGTAGAGACTATGCCACATTGTGTTGCGGCACTTCTGCATGCTCGCTGGGGCCCTACACGAAATTAGGCCGGTTTACCAGATTCTTTGGCTCTTCAGTGTAGTATCTAAATAAAAGATGAGTGGCTAATGTCTTGAGTACGTGAAAAACTACAAAGCAATATTAAATGGGTCTACGACGTAAAATCAATATAAGGGAAGGCAGATAGAAGACTTAGATTTACTGGAAGAGCTCTGGGAAAATGCAGTGAATTTGTAAAAGGTGTCTGAATGTGTCAGGAGGAATGGCAGCCCACTCTTACTCAAGAACAGAAAGTAGAGGAAGAGTGAGTCAGGTGTTCTATCAGGGGCAGTACAGTGAAAAGGAGACACATGGGAAAAAAGTCAGCAAACTGTTGATCATTTCAAAATTAATCACCATAACTGGTAATACATTTATCCCACTGTGAGACAAATCAGTCAATGCATTCACGGAAAAATGTCTGCGGTGCCTACGGAACCATGATTATGCCCAGGCCTGCAGCTTTTCGTCCGAAGCAAATGAACAGTCACCAATTTCTTCCGTTGTGGCTAGAAACATATGGAAAGCCCATGGGGGAGAGCGGAACTGTATGGAAGATGTCTAAGGGCTCCCCAATTAAACTTCCGAAACGAAGTCGAAAACATGTGAGGCCACCTACAGTTGTTGCCAAGATCGTTTCGACTTCGATTTGTTTTTTTATGCTGCCTGTCTGAAAATTAAGCGCCGGCCGGTGTGGCCGTGCGGTTCTAGGCGTTTCAGTTTGGAACCGCCTGACCGCTACTGTCGCAGGTTCGAATCCTGCCTCGGGCATGGATGTGTGTGATGTCCTTAGGTTAGTTAGGTTTAAGTAGTTCTAAGTTCTAGGGGACTGATGACCTCAGATGTTGAGTCCCATAGCGCTCAGAGCCATTTGAACCATTTGAAAATTAAGCTATTATATTATTACAATAAGATGAGTTGCACAAGAGTACATAAGTGTTTTAGTAACCACATGGAGAGGACCAATTTAGTCCATTGCACAGTTTTCAGTTACATCTACATTACGTGATTACTCTGCTATTCACAATTAAGTGTCTGGCAGAGGGTTCAATGAACCACCTTCAAGCTGTGTCTACCGTTTCACTCTCGAAAGGCGCGCGGGAAAAACGAGCACTTAAATAAAATGAGCACTTTATTTAAGGCACTACAGTGCAATGAAAAACATCGCTCTCTTTCAGTTTTATGTTCTGGTATCAAGCGTGCTGCAGCCAGTATCAGAAGTAAGTGTTAATCGTGTGGTAACTTGACATGCCTGCCAGAATATTTTAAGTGTCGTTGTATGGTTTTCTTCAATACAGCCATTAACATTTTGTTTTTAAATAACAGTAACTTACGAGATGCGACAATAAAGTAATGAGACTGATTTACTTTGCAAGATGTGGCAACCCTGCAGGCTTATGTAGGCACAAAATCTTTGACCTTGGTCTATAAGCTGCTTCTAGTCTAAGCGGCACATCGGTGCAACTGCTCAATCGTGAGTTGTGCTGTAATGCGTTAATATGTGTTTTGTCTCTCGTCACGGAAATGGAACCGCATAATATTGCACAACAGTATGCCATTTCTTTCAGCGTCAAATTGGGTGAAAACGCGACGACAACTTACGGTAAGCTTCAGAAGGCTTTTGCAAAGGAGGTTATGTCAGGAGCTCAAGTTTTTCGTTGGTATAAAATGTTTAATGAAGGCAGAACGAATATTGAAGACGAAGACCACAGTGGACGACCACCAACCTCGCGGACGGATGTGAACTTGGCCAGGGTGCGTGAACTCGTACTATGTAATCGAAGATTATCCGTCAGAATGATTGCAGAAGAACTGAACATAAATAGAGAAACCGTTCGTCTAATAATAACTGAAGATCTTGATATGAGAAAAATTTATGCAAAAATGGTCCGCAAAATTCTCACACCACAACAGTGAGAAACATGGAAAAATGTGGCAGGCGATCTGTTAGAGCAAACGGAAATCAATACAGAATTGTTGAGCCATGTTATCACTTGTGATGAAAGTTGGTTTTTTTCAGTACGATCCAGAGACAGAACGCCAAAGTTCGCAGTGGTGCTCAAACTGATCATCCAGACCAAAAGAACTCGCATGTCAAAGTCAAAAGTGAAATGGATGCTTGTGTGCTTCTTTGATTCCAAGGGAGTTGTTCATAAAGAGTGGGTGCCTCCTGGACAAACAGTTAACCAATATTACTACAAAGAAACTTTAGAAAGACTTCGTAAAATAGTTCTTTGTGTCCGTGTCAACATTGCTGATAATTGGATTCTACATCATGATAATGTGCCATACCATACTGCTCTGTCAGTACAGCAATTTTTAACCTCAAAAGAAATGTCAGTACTACCACAGTCACCGTATTCACCAGATATCGCTCCGTGCGACTTTTTTCTATCTCCAAGAGTCAAAACGGCGGTCAAGGGACACCATTTTCAAACAGCACAAAAAACTGTGACGAGAATCTTGGAGGCTATTACAGAAGATGAGTCCCTGAAATTTTACCATAAATGGCAGAAGCGCCGGAAAAAGTGTGTGCAATCAGAAGGGAACTACTTTGAAGGAGAGATCCACCCGGAGAGGCGTGAGTTTTAAAGCGGTGCATCCGGGTCGTGAAGGTGCGCTTGCCCCAGACTGAATCTATCCAGCGGATAAACGGCGAAGGTCAATGTGCCCACCAGACTGGATGTGGTTTTTAGATGGTTTGCCCCAGACATTAAGTAAATACCGGGCTTGCGTACAACTCCAGCTTCAGTTACACGATTCGCAAGCATTTAGAAAAACATTCGCTCACTTTCACATGAATAACACAGCGTGGCTCAAATGGCTCTGAGCACTATGGGACTCAACATCTGAGATCATCAGTCCCCTAGAACATAGAACTACTTAAACCTAACTAACCTAAGGACATCACACACATCCATGCCCGGGGCAGGATTCGAACCTGCGACCATAGCGGTCGCGCGGTTCCAGACTGAAGCGCCTAGAACCGCTCGGCCACATCGGCCGGCTAACACAGCATGCACACAGTTGATGTTCGCATACTCTTTCCCAGGGGTAGCAGGGTGGCGAAAGGAAGGTGATCCGGCTACCCCTTGAATTAACCATGCCAAATCCATAAATAACCATACCGATCCTGTACTGATGTGGGACAAAGGCACGAGAAAAAGAAAAAAAAGTATATTCTTTAGAGTCAGAAGTAGATCCATTATAATTCCATTGTGTTTCTATATTCAACGCTAATCTGATGTGCGTAAATATATTAGCGTTAGTCAGTTACTACGACAGTCCATGAAAACGTTTCAGTATGAACTCTTACAGGTTGTCGATACTGCTGAGACAACGATGTTGGCATCTGTGACAATGATCCATTAGCCCCAGTCGTTACACGAACAGTTTGGTTGCTTGCAGATGATTTGGGGGCATTGTCTTGATGTTATTTGGAATTTAATTCATCTCACCACATGTGTTGCTCCTACTGTGCGCATTGCAGCTTCGAGCGTTCATATTTTCATTACTTTAGGCTATAGTAACCGCAACCAATCCAGAGACCAAACATTGCTCGTTTATCTCGAGTACTATATCTTTGATTCCCCCATCGACCAGCTTCTCGGCTTGCTTGACTGTAACTGCTGACATTGCAGTGCCGATTGTGCGTATTCTGACGTGACAAGGCAATAACAAGAGGCATTGTGTAGTAATAATTTGCATGTAATTATAAAGGTTATTGATATGTATGTTACAAGATGCGTAACAAATACGAAAAATATATGAAACTTCCTGGCAGATTAAAACTGTGTGCCGGACCGAGACTCGAACTCGGGACCATAGCCTTTCGCGGGCAAGGTTCGCAGGAGAGCTTCTGTGAAGTTTGGAAGGCAGGAGACGAGGTACTGGCAGAAGTAAAGCTGTGAGGAGGGGCAGTGAGTCGTGCTTTGCGTAGCTCAGTTGGTAGAGCAATTGCCTGCGAAAGGCAAAGGTCCCGAGTTCGAGTCTTGGTCCGGCACCCAGTTTTAATGTGCCAGGAAGTTTCATATCAGCCACACTCCGCTGAGGATGAAAATCTCATTCTGAACGAAAAATATATTTTCTTTTACTCAAAGGTACTTCTAAGCTACAGAACAACAGATGTTTTTGATTGTTAAATATTGGATAATAGTTAATAAAATATTTAAAAAATGTCACTTATGTTATAGTGTTACAATCTGCTGTAAGAGAAAACTGCTGGTGCAGGCACATGTGTACACAGCACACCTTCCAGTGCACACTGTTGGAAATGGCGGTCCACGGTTGATGCCCCATACATGTTCCCATGTTGACCTAACAGTCGATGGAAACGTGTCACCTGGTCGGTTGATCGAGTTTATTGTTACGCCAGGCCGATGATCGTGTCCGGGTACACCAGCATCGAGAAGGAAGGACTCTCGAAACACGCGCATCGTTGACACAGGCTGCCGGAGGCATTTTTGTTTCAATGGGAGACATTCGCCTGGGCTTACACGATAGTTGTCGAAGTCACAATAACAATTGTGGACCGCATAAACGTTATTGTGGACCAACTGCGTTCTTTCAGGATTTTCTTCTTCGGCTCCACTGCCATCTTCTGGCAGGCTAACTGACCGTGTGACAAGGCCACAATCGTGCCACAGTAGTCTGAGGAGCTTTACAGTGATTTGAGAAGGATGATGGTGAACTTAGGCTGATGTTGTGACCACCAAGTTCGGTTGGTCTGAATCCTATGGAACACATCTGGGTCGCCATGGTTGCCTGGTCCGCACCCGCAGACCACATACCCAAAGTTTACGGGAACTGCGCAACCTCTATGTAGACATCCGGTGCCACGCACCATACAGAAACCCACCGAGGATTGTAGCATCCAACTCATATAAAACTGTTACTGCATCCCAAACGTGAACCAGACCGCTATTAAGGAGAAGTCCATAATATTTTGCCTCATTAATACTCAATGATATATACATTCAAGCAATGTGCTGACTGATACACTTATCATCGCCCAGCCCAAAGCTGTAAGAAATTTGAAATTCGGAGAGGGTGTTGATCTTATACTGTAGGCGTCGTTTAAGAACAGAGTTTTCAAAATTCCTCTCCTAAGGGGGTGAAATATGTAATGAAGGTTTTTTGAAAAATGTCACTATTACGAAAATTCTAATGCTAGACCTACAAAAATTGGTATTTGTTTTCTCCGTCACAAATAAAGAAACCCATGTTTTAGCATTTTTGGAAATTAGATCCCTTTCGGGGTGAAATAGTGGATGAAAGTTTTTTGAAGATAAATAATTATGAAAAGATTACTAAAGAATTTTTAGGGCTACATCTACGAAAATTGGTATTTTACTTTGTAACCTCCCCCTTCCTAATTGGTCTACTGGACTGCAATATAACTGACCGTGATCACATACGCCTAATGAAATTTTACAGTGAGTATGGCTACCGTTACCGAAGAAAAATAATACAGCTTATTTGGAGGAAAGTATACAACAGACCCTCCTGAAGGAAAAATTTGTTCTAAACCTAACTGTTCCTGATCTATATAAATGACCTGGGTGACAATCTGAGCAGTTCTCTTAGACTGTTCGCAGATGATGCCGTAATTTACCGTCTAGTAAGGTCATCCGAAGACCAGTATCAGTTGCAAAGCGATTTAGAAAAGATTGTTGTATGGTGTGTCAGGTGGCAGTTGACGCTAAATAACGAAAAGTGTGAGATGATCCACATGAGTTCCAAAAGAAATCCGTTGGAATTCGATTACTCGATAAATAGTACAATTCTCAAGGCTGTCAATTCAACTAAGTACCTGGGTGTTAAAATTACGAACAAATTCAGTTGGAAGGGCCACATAGATAATATTGTCGGGAAGGCGAGCCAAAGGTTGCGTTTCATTGGCAGGACACTTAGAAGATGCAACAAGTCCACTAAAGAGACAGCTTACACTACACTCGTTCGTCCTCTGTTAGAATATTGCTGCGCGGTGTGGGATCGTTACCAGGTGGTATTGACGGAGGACATCGAAAGGGTGCAAAAAAGGGCAGCTCGTTTTGTATTATCACGTTATAGGGGAGAGAGCGTGGCAGATATGATACACGAGTTGGGATGGAAGTCATTACAGCATAGACTTTTTCGTCGCGGCGAGACCTTTTTACGAAATTTCAGTCACCAACTTTCTCTTCCGAATGCAAAAATATTTTGTTGAGCCCAACCTACATAGGAAGGAATGATCATCAAAATAAAATAAGAGAAATCAGAGCTCGAACAGAAAGGTTTAGGTGTTCGTTTTTCCCGCTCGCTGTTCGGGAGTGGAATAGTAGAGAGATAGTATGATTGTGGTTCGATGAACCCTCTGCCAAGCACTTAAATGTGAATTGCAGAGTAGTCATGTAGATGTAGATGTAAATACTAATGATAACTTTGAAATCGGTGGAATGTACTGCAATCGCTCCCGGACGAAATACATACCAAGCAAGCAGAAGTCACTCGCTAATCTAAATACAGAATAAATGAAACTGTGCACTCTTAATTTGTGCTGTATCTTTGGTTATTAGTTTTGCCAGTGAAATTTTACGTCACTTTAAGTGAATAAATTAAAAACTCAATATTGCAAATTAGTTGAGCCTCTGTTATGCAACACAAGAATGACCAGTTACTGAGGCAGAAAATTTAGACTGAAACTGGCCATTAGCAAACAAACAAACTAATAATAATGTCTGAGGACCGTGACAACACAGGTGCCCCACAAGTTGTAACTGTTGCAGGTTATTATTCAGACTAGCCACACTTTGTGAAAGAAATGCTGCTGGATAACGCCTCTACAATACTATATCTGTCAGGTTACAGTCTTACGACGTTGTAGCTGTGCGGGTGACGAAGAATGTAACCGACGACAATGCTGAGTTGCCGCTGCCGCTGCTGCCGCTGTTTGAGAACGCGGAGTCGTATTCAGAACCTCGGATAATTATGGGACAGGCAGCTTCCTCCACCTGCCCCCATCCACAGTGCTCTCAATACTCGCGGGTTAACGAATCAGGCGTGTCTACACTGGCGCGAGCGTAGCTGCACATCACGTCAGCGGGAGCGCCCAACAAACACTTCCGCACCCTAACATGACCCCAGCTTCTCTGCTTCCTCTCTGCTCGCAGCGCGAGAGATACACAAAGATAAACAACGCCACAGTTACTGCCATTTCGTTGTTGCCATCGATACATTTAAATAAAATTACCCAGTAATTTACGATATATCTAACTACAATCAATTGTACACAGAAAGAAATACACTACACATCGACTACGCATTAAATATAGCTTCTGTAATGAAAGTTACAGATTCAGAATCAGAAGTACAGTATAAATTTAAAAAGGATATTACACGGCGATAAATTTTGGATGGTGCGGAAAATATCTGCATTTTTGGTGTTATAACTTCTCAGCTAGAAATTAAAATGGTCGTGTTTCAGTGTTTTGGGGCATTCAGCCTCCAAGGCACTGAAATAGAGGATGAAAATTTTTAAGACAATATTTCGTTATTGAGCCGTGGCGACGGTAACATTGGCGGTACGGCTTTGCACTGGCACCAGTAACTTCTTAGGTGGCCAATGTCGAGTCGATCGTGTTTCGCGAGCTGTCTTTGGTCGCCGTGAGTATGTGGTTGGTTTCAGTTGACTGAAGGGCACGTGGCTGGCGATTTGTGGCTTTTGAAGGACTCCAGCGGTCCGTCGCGGGTCTCGAGAAGCGGTGAAAAATTAAATCGGTTGGGGGCAAGACTGGCCGCCTCGCTTAAGAATTGGTAGCGGCTGGCGGCGCGAAGAAAGACGGACGTCGAGTGCATCCTGGTCGGCGAGTTTTAGACTTACACTGTAAGAGTAGGGTCTGCGGCACATCGATGGTTGCCTGTGTGGGTTGCAGGCAATAACGTCCTGCTGGAATCCTGCAAGTCACGGCTTCTTCACACCTGAGTGGAGTTGTGACGTTTTCTTATTCTGAGTACTTGATGTTGCATGGACATTTCTGTGTTGTACGGAATTGGACCCGTAGGTTAACGCTACAAGTGTCTGAGCACATGACCGTCAGTCAGTGTTACTAATTGCAATTTGTGCTCTAGGTCAAATGTCTGCCAGTGTAAGAGCATTCCCTGTGATAGGTTCCGTGAAGGGAATAAATTTTAGCCATGTCCGCTCCTGGTAGCTGAGAGGTCAGCGCGACGGAATGTCATACCTAACGGCCCGGGTTCGACTCCCGGCTGGGTCGGAGATTTTCTCCGTTCAAGGACTGGTTGTTGTGTTGTCCTTATCATTATCGTTTCATCATCATTGACACGCAAGTCGCCGAAGTGACGTCAACTCGAAAGACTTGCACCAAGCGACCGGTCTACCCGACTGGAGGCCCTAGCCACACGACATTCCCATTTTGACGATTTGCATGTGTTATTGCATCAGCAGGCACCGACATGATCACTTGTCAATACTAGTAATTTTAAGGAGTGTTAAATTTAATCAGTTTTGGTACCCACTTTACCATCAACTTATATTTTTTACTCCCTGGCCAGTCTTGTAAAGTTTTATTTGCGCAGATTACTGTTCCATTTTTATGTGTGTTGGCAGGGTAGCATTCGCCGGAGAAGAGGCGTGTATGTTGGCGGAGTGGCACTCCCGTTGACGCACAGCGTCTGCGTTGATCGGCAGTCGGCCGCTCCTGCAAGCCGCGTCGTAGCGGCGCAACGTAAGTTTCATGTGTGCCACCGCGGAGTGTGGGCGTTCATGCGGGAACCAGTGGTTGGATCTGTTTGGTGAATTTAGAGAGTTCAGGGGTTAAGGCGTGTTTGTCAGGCCTGAGGTTTTTCCTTATTATACCTCCGCAACAGTTCTTTTAAAGCTGGCACTTTTCTTACTACTTCTCAGCGTGTACAGCTTAAGACCTGTTACTTCTAAAGATAAACTGCTAAGCCTTACCTTGATCCACAGTCATTAGCTACTACACTTGCTGCGAATTTTGTCCGCTAGTTCTTTTTTTGCTGTGAAAGCCGCCTGCTGCAGCTCTCAGCTTACTTTGAATTTTGGGCAGTTGTATTGTTATTAAAGGTTGTGTCAAAGTTTCTGCTTGTCTGTACCAGTTGAAGTACATTTCAATTCCATGTAATTCACTTATCTTGAAATTTGGGCAATTGAATATTTATTAAACGGTGTTCTTAATGTTGGATAGCAATATATGGGTGGTTATTTGGTTTAAATTTTATACCTTTCCAGTTGATCTGTCTGAGGGATTCTGTATTTTACTGTTAAGGAGATTTTTGTAAATTAAGGGTTGTACATTGCTAAGCGGCCTTCCAACAGCTACAATTAGTGGCGTGTCTTGTGGGCATCCCGGTATTTGCATGAATGTTATCCAACTGTGTAACGGCCAGTTAGGCTTGCAATTTATTAGTACATTTGACAGCTGTTACTGTATTCATTTGGTTGATAATATTGTGCCGGCTGGTGTGGCCGAGCGGTTCTAGGCGCTAGAGTCTGGAACCGTGCGACCGCTACGGTCGCAGGTTCGAATCCTGCCTCGGGCATGGATGTGTGTGATGTCCTTAGGTTGGTTAGGTTTAAGTAGTTCTAAGTTCTAGGGATCTGATGACCTCAGGAGTTAAGTCCCATAGTGCTAAGAGCCATTTTTTTTGACAATATTGTTTGTTGAACTTGCTTGCAGCCACGTTCAGTTGACGTAACTTTTCTTGTTTTTGGAAACTCTGTACTTCCGATTTTGATGACATGCTTTTCAGGGTACCATTGTTAAAGTTTTTTTCTTGAATTGAGCTATTGTTAGTACATTTAACGGCTGAGACTAATTCATTTGTCTGATAGAATTATTTATTGAACCTGTTTACACGCACGCCCAGTTTATATGACTTTTTTTGTTTTGGGGAACCGTGTGCTTACGATATTCATGTCCTGCCTTTAATGGTGTGACTGTTAAAAGTTGTTTTCTTCAAAATGAATTGAGCCTGTTTCAACTTTTGCTCAGCTGATGATTACTTTCATAAGGTGCAATGTTTAATAAGTTGCAGTGTTAATATTGTCATTAAGTAATAATGCGCACTACACGAAACAACAAATGACAAATGTGTGGGTCCACCGTCCATGTTAAGCAATCTCAAGTCTAGTTGTGACGTATCAGTTATACTAAAATATTTTTAAACTAAATCTATGAAAATTCGCATTTCACTTCTTGGTTAGATATAACGAAATATGTGCAAGGGAATGGGAGCTTCTGTGGAAACATCTCCTCAAGAACGTAAAAGGCATGATTAACAAAAACTTTGGACTCGAGCTACCAGAATTGCTTTTTGGCCAGAATTACATTCGGAAAAGACCATGCTTCGGTGGCCTTAATTAGCATGAAAGTGTGGAAGGTGTTGCACTTTCTGAACAACTTTTAAAAAATCGATTACATAAAAACAAAAATCTATGCAGCATATATAAATAAGCAGATACAGCGCCGAAGTGCTGCCACGGTATCAACAGTAAACTCGTTCAGTCACACATCCATTAATGTAGTATAGATTATTCCCTCTTGCGGCAACCTGAAGTAGTGTGTGTCTGAGCAAAAATATATGTATCGACGAAAAAGAAAGATTCGGTTTAAAACTTTAACTATAGAGAAACTGTGCATTGCGAAACAGTCCACGGATCGTTAATCAGTGAAAAAGTGATATGGACGTTCTTTAGTTCTGTGGTTTCTTTACTGGCTTGTAGGTAACTCAGTGACGTCGTCTTAATTTTTCACCTCGAATTATAACACCTCTGCGAACAGGAATACCATTTCTGATAACTGGAATATCGACGTTGGCTATATAGAATTTTTTAAAGATTGGTGGAGCACATGCCAATCTTCACACATTTCTAAGTATAGTTATTGTGGTGTCACCGCCAAACACCACACTTGCTAGGTGGTAGCCTTTAAATCGGCCGCGGTCCGATAGTATACGTCGGACCCGCGTGTCGCCACTATCAGTGATTGCAGACCGAGCGCCGGCACACGGCAGGTCTAGAGAGATTTCCTAGCACTCGCCCCAGTTGGACAGCCGACTTTGCTATCGATGGTTCACTGACAAATTACGCTCTCATTTGCCGAGACGATAGTTAGCATAGCCTTCAGCTACGTTATTTGCTACGACCTAGCAAGGCGCCAGTATCCGTACTATTGATATTGTGAATCATGTACCATAAAGAGCGACGTTCTCCATGAATGGATTTAAGTTAAATATTCCACCAGCTACGTCCGTTTTTCACAATTCTAATTCCCTTGTCATGTTCCAGACCTCACGCCAGCCTGCGTGAGCTAAAACGCGTGCATTTCGGCCTCCTTTAGGAACACGGTTGGCTCTCATGCCACCCACAACAGTTATGTCATACGAAAAGTGACTAAGACATGTTACACAAACGATCGTAAGTATGAATTTTGTACTGGTCTCTAAGTCTTGATTATCGGGTCCACAGTCCTTTATTGGAACCCTGGTGAAGACGGACTCGACGTCAAAACTCAGCAGCAGGCCACTCTCATTGAGACGATGTGCCTGCAGATGACGCAAAGACTATCAAACCGAAAAAAAAACTGTCGAGAAACACCGACTACAAGCTGCTGCTCCACCACAACTGTATGGGCTGCCAAAAGACCCGTGTAGCCCATAGTTAGAAATATAGGACCAGCAACATACAGGTTAACCAAACACCTGGCTGCTCTCCTGAGTACATCGCTGGGGAAATGCTAACATCGCATCTGGAATTCTATTAATTTTATATGACATCTACAAGAACTTCGTCTCAATGATAGTGGCCTGTTGTAATTTTGACTTAGTGCAGCTCTTCACCAAGGCACCACTAAAGGAAGCATTCCATAAAATTGATATGCAAGAAATTACAGACCAACCTTACGACACTCTTCGAGTTTGTGCTCACCTCAACTTACTTCCTAATTCATGGATATTGTTATGAACACATGGGGCCTTACCTGCCGCCAATGGTGGTGAGTTTGTTCATGAGCGAATTCGAGGAGAAGGCCCTGGAGCAAGCAGTAATGAAACCAACTTGTTTGTACCGTTACAAAGATGTCAAGTTTGTCGTTTGGCTCCATTGACGGGACACCTTAAGTGAATTTCTCCATCACCTCAACTCATTTCAGCCCAACATACTGTTCACCAAAGATCTGGAATAGGATGGTGTCCTCCCATTTCTTTATGTCCTGGACACGCACCTATCTGTATCTATGGGTATATGCCTCCAGCAGTCACCACCACTCCCGGCGTCAACGCTTGTACGCAGAAGGGACTGATGACCTTGTAGTTTGGTCCCCAACCAATCAACTTGTATCCATGGAACATTCTATCTGCAATGAAGGCAGCCTTCCAACTTGCAACATGATCTAGTTCCTCTCTGTTATGAAATTAATGTGGTTTATCAATTTCAGGTTAATTAGAATAAAATCTGCCATACACAAAATTTCGTGGATAAACTCTTCCAGTATTGTGCATATATCGGCTTACACCAATAGAAAGAACCAGCCAAAATCACGGCTGCGTGACTGAGTAGCAATACGAATCCACCTTGTGATGTTGCATACTTGAAGTGCAGCCACACATTCTTCACCCGTTGACCTAGCTGACTTTACCTGTGCTGCACTTGTTCTTATGCTCTGCTCCCTTATGTGAACCTAACTGAACTTTGTCTGAATACTATAGTATTTTGTAGAAGAACAGTATACCATTAAAGAAAGAACAACTAATCTGGTAAAAGCAAATATATAATTCAGTGTCTTTCTCATCCAGTTTAATTGGTGTACATAAATTAAAACATTTACACAAAGGAGGAGCGGAAGGAACAGAAGATGTATTGATGTGATCGTTCATTTAAGAGAGTTTGGTGAAAACTGCATGGTGATCGTAGTTATGGATCACGAGATATTTAAATTTTAATGAAGTACTGAATTCAAAATTCGTGGCAGCACACGACAGCTAAAGGCAACAACTGTCGTGAGCTGAGGCGACAGAGTGCCAAAGGACACCAGCTCATCATGGCGGGCAGTAAAGTATGGCTACAGTAAAAAATGGCTCTAAAGACTACGGAACTTCTGAGGTCATCAGTCAAAAATGGTTCAAATGGCTCTGAGCACTAAGGGACTTAACTGCTGAGGTCTTCAGTCCCCTAGAACTTTGAACTACTTAAACCTAACTAACCTAAGGACATAACACACATTCATGCCCAAGGCAGGATTCGAACCTGCGACCGTATCAGCAGCGCGTTTTCGGACTGAAGCACCTAGAATGGCTCGGCCACAGCGGCCGCCCATCGCTACAGTAGGTTTTCAGGAAGCCGACATTAGAGTACAAAGATCTAAAACAAAAACTTCGTCGTAATTTTCGAGGACAGACACCCCTTTCAACAGGCAGGCGAATGATTACAAGGAATAGACACCCAGGGAAAGAAAAATAGTCCATCTGAAAGACATTTTATGTGAGTGAGAATTAAGGAGTCAGTGTTCCAGTGCAGTTTCCACTGGGGAAAACAATGTAAGGATACTACAATTTTAATAGGGAAATTACTGGTAAAGTGGCTTGTCTGAAGTCACTGAGCTTCCAAAAGTTATTAGTAGGACCAACAGTTCATTGTGTAGAGGAGGATGATCCGGGATTTGGCCGAGGTCAGACATGTGCCACATGGCAGTCCATCTCAGTTACCTCACAAGCTTTGTATTTGTTCATTTGATGTTGATTAAGTCTGTCTATTTACAGTCACATTGGGAGTGCTTCCATTTGGTTAAAAGTATATTTTTGATGTTGACAACATCTGCAGACTTAGAGGTAGCTGGGTTAATTTAAAAAAGTTTATGATGTGTCATACATCATCACTCAACCGAAGGATGGTAAACTGGACGATACTGACTGTCTAGCTGTGTACTGCTAAGTGTTGCTATGGATTGTCGCTGATGTGGTTATGGTATTTTGTGTCATGGCGAAATCACGTGACTTATTGCCAGTGATTCTAAAACTATCCTGGAAGTTTTTGTCTAAGACCCTTATGGCAGAACAATGATTGTAATGGTATGTAGGGATAGCTAATTCGATGGGGCATAACGTCTTGTCAGTCGGACAATCTCGCAAGCTTCTTGAATTGTGATGGGTGTTATTGTCAACTCTGCATACATGTTGTATCATATGGACACACATTTCACTGGAGGAAAAAGGCGCTAACTAATATATTTGATTTTTGCAGATTAGTTTGTTCTTTCTGAGTATTGTTGTATTGTACACCGAATTACACCAAGAAAAAGAACCAGCCAAAACCACGCTTCTGCAACGTAATAATGAACGACATGCCTGGGACAGTAAATGTTGGTCTAACAGGGCTGCGTAACTTAGTTACAACAAAGATCTAGCTTCTCATTCTGCGTACTTGATATGCAGTTGCACAACATCGACCTGTTAACCTACGTGCCCTTACCTGTGCTGCATTTGTTCATGTGCTCCGCTCCCTTGAGTGAACCTGATTGAAATTTGTCTGAATACAACAATGCAGGAATAATTTATCCGTGAAGTTTTGTGAACGGGATATTCGGATGTAGGCTGCAGTAAGTACTGGGAGATGAAGAAGCTTGCACAGGATAGAGTAGCATCGAGAGCTGCATCAAACCTGTCTCAGGACTGAAGACCACAACAACAACAACATGTTTTATTCTATTTAACTAAAAATTCCAAAAACCATATTAGTGTCATAACCACGGGAAAGTAAACAATTTTCCAAATTGGAGCGTCGTGGTATCGGGAATCAGTATGGAATATTGCTGTAGAAAGGGTAAGTGAGTAATAAAGTTTTTGTGATTCTCCATTGATATTGTGGGTTTAGGAAGCACAATGAAAAGTCATGGCTGATGATTTTCGCTTGCCCTTTTAATGCCAGAAAAGGAAGAGTATAGTAAGCCCGAGCACTTTAGCTGAGCACAGATGGGATCGGCTTGTAGGTCAAAAAACACGTTGGCGGAAGGTACAGATAATAAAGTCAGCGTGAGACAGGCTTCATGCACCCTGTGACGGTGGACTCATCATCTCAACAAAAACAGAGAATGCATTTATGAGCGTTATGGCTCAGTAGTCTGCGAAAGTTAAGGTATCAAATTATTTTCGAACTATTGGGCATGCTTGTAACGGTGGTAGAATCTCCTAGATCGTTTCACTCAGTTCGCTCATTTCGAGTACAACTGGTTAAATGCTGAATTGTCAGCATTGAACCAGTTGTACTCGAACCGAGCAATTCAGTACCTACAGGTCCTAGTGATACTCGGGCAATGACCGAATCAGTAGCGGAGCAAATGTCTCCAGATGTCAAGCCTGCTGTCGTAAATGGAGACACAACGAAATTTCAAGTCAAAATTGCAAAAGGATAATGAAAAATTATGAAGGGAAAACTAGTACAGATAATGCCAGTGTAAAAATGGAGATTTAAAATGTAAAACCCGAAGGTGAGAGTGTGAGAACTCACATTTCAACGGAAGTGTTAAGTTTGAAATCGGAAGTAAAGAACGATACTGAAAACCAGATTGCCCAATATAAATACGACTATAAGAATGTTTAGATTTTCGGTTAAAAACTGTTGTTTCAAAAGTAGACTAAGAACTCAGTACTGTAAGCTAAAACTGTGTAACGTGCTCAGGAATCTGAGCTACAAGTCACAAAAGATTGGCAGTAAATGAAGTTGTAGGTTAGGTTAGTGTTGTTTAACGTCCCGTCGACAACGAGGTCATTAGAGACGGAGCGCAAGCTCGGGTTAGGGAAGGATGGGGAAGGAAATTTGCCGTGCCGTTTCAAAGGAACCATCCCAGAATTTGCCTGAAACGATTTAGGGAAATCACGGAAAACCTAAATCAGGATGGCTGCAGACGGGATTGAACCGTCATCCTCCCGAATGCGAGTCCAGTGTGCTAACCACTGCGCCACCTCGTCCTGTAATGAAGTTGTATATCACACTTTTGCAGAGAACGTAGGATTAACGCAACCAACTCACGAGGAGGCAGTAAGTAAACAATTAATTTATAAAGATAATACTGTTATACTAGGTCAGCATCCTAATTCTGCCAGTCATGTAACAGAACGAATTGGACACTGGATGCTGAGCGTAAGAGCATGAGTCGTTTCACAAGGAACAGCTTGCACATAAGCATATTGTTGACGAGACATCTGTCAAGACTAATTAAGAGATTTTAAAGTTGTCAGAAACTGCAGTAAGCACTACTCTGTTACCTCAGTGGAAGCGACCTTCATTTGGTTTCACAAATTCAGTTACTTTGATCCTTATGGTGCTGTACATCCAAAACTATTCATAGAAATTTCATGGACATGTTGCCGTCGTCATTGTCAACACAAAAAGAAATTGATTTCGTGGCAGGATATTTGAAAGGAAATGTATTTCACCGGGATAATGACATCGTAAATACTTGCAACGATTTGACAGACTTCAAAGAAAAATTTCTGCAGGAATATTCGTCTTCAGAAATTCAAAGATAATTATTTGTATATTTATGGAGTGGTAATAGGTATCGGCCAGATCACGAAAGTATGAGGGCTTTCAGTGTGTATTGGCGGAAGAAAATAAAATACATTTGCATAATATGGTGACAGAATTGTTAGTCACATGTGTAGAGTCGATGTTAGCATTTTGTATTTGGAGAGAGTTGGTTGCAGAACTGCGTGATAAGTGTGAGAGTTACGTCCAGTTTCTCGATAGGGTGGAGTGACTGCACGGACAGGATGGAAGCAGTATGAACAGACAGCCATGGCAAGATGATGGTAGGCATGTGTGTGTTACGCATGATCATGGTGGCAGACAAAATCCCCATAACAGACGGCCGAAAGTGAGCCATTTTGAAGAGCCTCAGTATGGTTATCAAGATATTCCGGAAGACCCATTAAACTAAGCAATGTTAGAGTAGGGGCTTACGTGAGACAAGGAAAGTTGTGGTCCCAGTATTACGAAGAATATGGGCAAAGAATAATAAGGATGTATGAAACACAGCAAGGTGATGTCACGGCTGACCGTGGAGGTACAAGGTAGACGTAGCTGGGGACAATAGTCACATGCTGGGCCATTTTTAGCGACCCTTCACAGAAGAAGACGAAGTTGACAATGGAAAGGAGGGGCGAGGAACGCAGCAGGAGTCTTGAAGTACAGATTAAATACTTTGAACAGGTGAAGCAATGCAAAAGCGCAACAATGCTTTTGGCGAAATGCAGCGTTATTTATTAAATTCATATTCGATGGGAATACCGGATATGAACTGCCCTTAAGGTAAGATAACGAGAATGCATTGCTTTTTGACTCACAGAGTGGTGTAAAGCAGAGTGCATGCATGACTTGTTTCATGTCAGAATGCTTATCTGTAGAAGGAGTGAAGCCTGAAAATCCACTGGGTAACCCGGAATTTGACAGAAAAGCAGCAATTAAAGATCTATTATCTGTAGTAGATCTGAAGAATGTGAAAGATGTCAACGATAATTAGGCATGAAATCACACTACCTGTGAAATTAAATGTCGTTATAATTGAACATAAATTTAATTATTTCTCAGCTGAACATTAACACATTTCTAGTTACTGGTTTTTTGAACATGTTTTGTTGTGATATGATTTTTAATGCGTTTTATGTAAAATTGTACGGAAAGGAAAAGGCTGTTGTGGTGCCTTTCGTATAGCAAAAGGATGAGGAAATGAGAACCTCAGGGGTTATGTATCCAGAAGAAATGGAGAGAGAGAAAGGGAACAGATTAGTGAATGTATGAAGTCTGAGGATAGAGAGTAAGGAAGCATATCAGGCAGAGCCGAAACTGTTGGACATAGAGCAACAACAATTACGGGATAAGAGGGGTGAGAGAGTTAAGGATATGGAGATGTTTTCAGAAACACGGAAGGTGAAGTTGAACCAGATTTTGCTGATACATTTTTGACTCTGGAGTGGTTAAGAAGTCTGAGTGATGGTTAAATATAAAGCCACACAAGACGGTTGATGTAAAGGCCTAATCTGTGTCCTTTGTGCAAAGGATGGCTGTGCAGATAGAGGTGAACTGAATGGGAGCATGGGGCATTATTGAGAGGGCCAGCAGACAATATATTAATCTGTTGTTTGTGGTCCCTAAAAAGGATGGGAGTGTACACCTCATTCTGGATGCATGAAAACTAAATGCAATAGTTGAGAGAGAACGTGATAGACGCGCTTAAATTGATGAGCTACTACAACGTTTTCATTGTTTGAAGTCTGTACAGACCATGGATATAAGCTATGGATTCTGGGTCTCAAGTTAGCAATGGCATCAAGGAAGTATATTGAATTTTTGCAAGGGGGTTTACGTTATCAGTTTGTGTACTGCTGTTGAGATTAAACACATCGGTTTGTGCCTTTATAAGGGCAACGCACAAAATATTCGGCCCAGAACCGATAAAACTGCAGACTGTATACGACAATGACATGTTTTTACCTACAGCTACTATGGAAGAACATTGCATTTTATTGGAGTGAATGTTGGTACTCCTTCAGGAAGGCAGGACAAAGCTCAAACTCATAAAACTGAATTAGTTAAAAGAGAGCTAAGATTCTTAGGACACGTCATCAATGTTTATGACATTGCGCCTGAAGTAGGAAAAGTTACAAGTAAATGAGGAATTTCTGAGGCTGAAAAATGAGAAACAGTTGATTGCCATGTTAGTTCTTTTTGGATTCTATAAGCATTTTGTATCGTCACGTGCCTTCAATAACCCGCATGTGAATCAAGTGCTCAAGCAAAAAGCAGCATAGATGTTGTGTACATAGTTCCGCGTAGTCAGCGCGTACACAACTTTCCCACTAGAGCGCACCCTGCTAAGCACAACAGCGCAGGCACAGCGCTCGTCCATCTCCGCACTACGAGATGGCGCTGTCTTAGAGATGGACCACATTCTGCTTACGCGTAATAAAATGTAACGCAGCCAATGAGATTGCTGCTAACGTAGAACCTTTTCTCCTCGGGGGTCACACTCGCGCAGTGATACCTGAACGTTTGAGGTATTATAACGAGTGTACAGACCTCCGATGCATTAGTCTGCATTAGTCCGTAGTCAAGTTTCAGTCTGTGCCTAATGAGATTACCATATTCCTGTACATAGCCATGAAGATAAAGGAATAGACACTTGTCAAGTATCAGAGATATGTGAGAATAACATTAAAGTACCAAGACCAAAGGAACTTCAGATTGTCAATTGTAAATAGGATCCAGAACCAAGTTAAGTAGTTTTTAGGCTTGTTATTATTTTAATAAACGTGTGTGAAAATTAATCAAGTTCTGTTTAAAGTTGGTCACCGTCAATCTGCTACTCTAAGCGTGCAAGTGGCATTTCTATCGTCTGACCTAACGGCAGAAGATGAACACGCCACGATAAGACCACGAGACATATTGCTGACACTCGCCTACTTCGTTAGAGCGACAAGTCAAATAATCTGATGGGGTGTGTATCGAAGGTCTTACAGTACGCACACCACAATAGGTATGAACCAAGTAATGTTAAATGTCATTCTGAGAGCTCAGATCAAAAGTGTTCAATAGTAAAATCTTATACCATCGCATATGCATGTTTGTATGAGGCTGGAATCGAGATCTTCCTATTGGGAGACAAGGAAGGAGAGACTCACCATCACACTATATCTATACTTGCTAACCCTGCATTGTTACCAGCAGTTACATGGTGGTTTATAAAAAACGTCCTTGGTATCTATTTATTCCACTCTTCTATTAGTCTGGCTCCTCTTCCTCTTTCTCTCTCTCTCTCTCTCTATCTCCTACTAAATATTGTCACAACAACACATGTCTCCAGTAAATCAACAATAAAGTGCGGAGTGCCACAAGGTTCTGTCTTAGGACCTCCACTGTTCCTTCTTTATATTGATGATATAAATGACTTTATTAAAATGGGAAAAGTTATCTTATTTGCTGATGACATCAGCATATTAATAACAACTGCTGACAAAATCTCATTGGAAGTAGCAAATAGATACTATAATGCTCCAAATTACTAGCTGGTCCCAAAAAAATTAAATAATAATAAATAAAGAAAAAACCGTCTTTATGAATTTCCACTCTTCTGCACATGTGCAAAACTTTGTTACAGTACCATATCTTGAAAATAGGTTACGGAACTCGGTTACTGACACTAAGGTTCTAGGCCTATGGGTACAAGGTAATTTGAAATGGGTCTGTCATATAATAGAACTAGAGAAAAACTTTCAAAAGCTTGTTCTGCTCTGCGTGTCTTAAATAAAAGTGCAAGCAAGTCAACAGCTATTCAGGCGTATTATGCATACTTCCATGCACTACTTCGATATGAGCTAATCTTCTGGGGAAATTCAGCCATCAGCATAAAGATGTTTCGGATGCAGAAAAGAGCAATCAGGGCTATCTGCAACCTAAGAAAACTGGAAGCATGTAGACCACATTTCATCCAGATGAAAATAATGAGCCTACTGAGCCTTTAAATATACACTCCTGTAAATTGAAATAAGAACACCTTGAATTCATTGTCCCAGGAAGGGGAAACTTTATTGACACATTCCTGGGGTCAGATACATCACACTGACAGAACCACAGGCACATAGACACAGGCAACAGAGCATGCACAATGTCGGCACTAGTACAGTGTATATCCACCTTTCGCAGCAATGCAGGCTGCTATTCTCCCATGGAGACGATCGTAGAGATGCTGGATGTAGTCCTGTGGAACGGCTTGCCATGCCATTTCCACCTGGCGCCTCTGTGGACCAGCGTTCGTGCTGGACGTGCAGACCGCGTGAGACGACGCTTCATCCAGTCCCAAACATGCTCAATGGGGGACAGATCCGGAGATCTTGCTGGCCAGGGTGGTTGACTTACACCTTCTAGAGCACGTTGGGTGGCACGGGATACATGCGGACGTGCATTGTCCTGTTGGAACAGCAAGTTCCCTTGCCGGTCTAGGAATGGTAGAACGATGGGTTCGATGACGGTTTGGATGTACCGTGCACTATTCAGTGTCCCCTCGACGATCACCAGAGGTGTACGGCCAGTGTACGAGATCGCTCCCCACACCATGATGCCGGGTGTTGGCCCTGTGTGCCTCGGTCGTATGCAGTCCTGATTGTGGCGCTCACCTGCACGGCGCCAAACACGCATACGACCATCATTGGCACCAAGGCAGAAGCGACTCTCATCGCTGAAGACGACACGTCTCCATTCATCCCTCCATTCACGCCTGTCGCGGCACCACTGGAGGCGGGCTGCACGATGTTGGGGCGTGAGCGGAAGACGGCCTAACGGTGTGCGGGACCGTAGCCCAGCTTCATGGAGACGGTTGCGAATGGTCCTCGTCGATACCCCAGGAGCAACAGTGTCCGTAATTTGCTGGGAAGTGGCGGTGCGGTCCCCTACGGCACTGCGTAGGATCCTACGGTCTTGGCGTGCATCCGTGCGTCGCTGCGGTCCGGTCCCAGGTCGACGGGCACGTGCACCTTCGGCCGACCACTGGCGACAACATCGATGTACTGTGGAGACCTCACGCCCCACGTGTTGAGCAATTCGGCGGTACGTCCACCCGGCCTCCCGCATGCCCACTATACGCCCTCGCTCAAAGTCCGTCAACTGCACATACGGTTCACGTCCACGCTGTCGCGGCATGCTACCAGTGTTAAAGACTGCGATGGAGCTCCGTATGCAACGGCAAACTGGCTGACACTGACGGCGGCGGTGCACAAATGCTCCGCAGCTAGCGCCATTCGACGGCCAACACTGCGGTTCCTGGTGTGTCCGCTGTGCCGTGCGTGTGATCATTGCTTGTACAGCCCTCTCGCAGTGTCCGGAGCAAGTATGGTGGGTCTGACACACCGGTGTCAATGTGTTCTTTTTTCCATTTCCAGGAGTGTATGAGTGTATCCTGTTCGCAAATGAGTATCTTTTAAGCCAAACTGGATATGTTCAACAAAATAAGCATATACACAGTCACAACACAAGAAACACAAATAATATCCACATGTCACAGTGTAGAACAGCACTGTACCAAAAATGTGTATCACAGATAACAGTTCAGCTGTATAACAGCCTACCCATTGATTTAAAATCGCAGGAACATACATTTTTTTAAATGAATCTTAAGTCATTCCTAGTGGAAAAATGTTTTAACTCTGTAAAAGAATTTTTAAATTACAAAAAATAGCCTTGTAAATAACGATTATGTAATAATGGTTAAAATGAAATTTATAGATTTGTCACTTGTAATTTACGATTGTTATCTGTAATTAATTTTTGTCATTCTCTTTCTCTCTCTCTCTCTCTCTCTCTCTCTCTCTCTCTGTGTGTGTGTGTGTGTGTGTGTGTGTGTGTGTGTATGTGTTTCTGCTCCTTTCGCAATTTTGGCTTGTCCTATATTCAATGTACTGTTAAGTGTGTAATGAATCAAATGGACCAATAAATGAATGAATGAATAACCCCTCTCTGTCCATGTGCTCTTCCCCTTTTCTTCCATCTCCTCCACCTCCTCTCCGTCGATCTTCTCCTCCCTATCTCTGTCTGTCCAACTCCTCGTGCCCCCTCTCTTTATCCAGTTCCTCCTCCCCCTTTCTCTGTCCATCTCCTCTCCCTCTCCCTGACCATCTCCTCCTCACCCTCTCGCTATTCATTTCCTCCTCCCCTTCGCTGTCCATCCTCTTCCCCTTCTATCCCCATGTTATCAACCTATCAACCCCTCCCCCCCCCCCCCATAGGAGGCTAGTGGTGCTTACCCTCACAGTATTTCTTTTTAGATCGTAACCAATATACACAGTGGTGACAAATGTCATGGAATAGCGATATGGACTCATAGATGGCGGCAGTATCGTATACACAGGCTATAAAAGGGCAGTGCATTGGTGGAGCTCTCATATGTACTCAGGTGATTCACGTGAAAAAGTGTCCGATGTGATTATGATCGCACGACGGGAATTAACAGACTTTGAACGCGGAATGGTGGTTGGAGCTAGATGCATGGGACATTTCATTTCGGAAGTAGTTAGAGAAGGCAATATTCCGAGATCCACACTGTCAAGAGTGTGCTGAGAATACCAAATTTCGGGCATTACCTCTCACCACGTACAACAGGCTTTGCGTTATAATAATCAGCCTTGTCTCAAAGCCGATTATCTCAATGAATTTACCAATTTAAGCCCATATCTTCGCTAGGATAATTCGCCGTTCCTATCTGCTCCGCTTATATACTTTTGTATGTAAGCTGGGCAGACACAAGCCCGTAAAGCCACCAGTTGTTATCCAACGTAGCGATGGGGAGCGGTCATAATGTCTTGACTTGTCAGTGTGTTTGCGAATTTGAAAGAGCAGGTATTCTTTGTATCAGCGATACAGGTTTTGGTGGTGCCGGCCAATAACAGTGCTGGACATGTATTGTTTGTGTGATCGCCTCATGCAGTTTGAAACACAAAGGCGTTTACTCTCGTATTTCGTCTTTGTCTCTCGTCTTTCGTCAGCACATTTGAGCAGAAGTGTTTCACTTTTGTCTTGTGTATTTGATATGGGAGCATTCGACCAGCAACTTACAAAGTAAAGTATTCAGGTTGTATTCGTGTGATTGTAAATCGTGAGGGTGTTGAGGTTTTGTAAAATCGTGTCCTGAAACTTCCTGGCATGTGTACCGGCCCGGGACTAGAAGCTGGGATCTTTGGCTTTCACGGGCAAGTGCTCTACCAACTGAGCTATTCAAGCACGACTAGTCCCTCAGCTTTACTTTCGTCAGTAGCTCATCTCCTACCTACCAAACTTCACAAAAGTTCTCCCACGTACCATGCAGCACGAATGTCCCTGGTTCGAGTCCCAGTCTGGCACACGGTCGCCAGCCCAGGCTGAAGCTAGGCCATGTCTCACAATATCGTTTCTTCCAGGAGTGCTAGTCTTGTAAGGTGTGCAGGAGAACTTCTGTGACGCTTTGGAGGTAAGAGATAAGGTCCAGTCAGCCCTTGGCTGCAGTGACGCGCGGAGCGCTTGTTTACTGAAGGGTCTCGGTAGTGCTGAAGGGAAGTCTGAACAGATCTGTAACTAACATGTCTTCCTCGTGTAGAGCCACCTTGATATTTAGTTTTGAGAAGAACACCGAAAAGCCTACACCTCTCTCTTTTCGGAAATGGATGATTGATGATTTGAAGTTGCTTGATGAGGAAGTGATAGGTTATCAAATTAAAAACGCCGTGAATAGTTGCACATATCCATAATTTACAAATGACGAATTTTGTGAACAAATAATCGGAAACACTGATGGTAACGTAAAATTTAAGTATAATGATGGATCTGTCAGTACTGTCTTAATAACTCAGGCAGGTATTGGCTTCCAACATGTAATGGTCTGTAATTTACCGTTCGAAGTGCCACTCGAAAAGATCCGAGACGTGCTTAGCTTTTATGAGACAGTTTATGGCTTCAGAGATGAAGTATGTTCCGAAAACTTCTGGTATCGCCAGTGAAATGGCAGTCAGATAGCTAAAGTAAAATTACAGAAGCAGATACCCTCTTATGTGACAGTCTGCAGTCATAGAGAGTGTGTTGTGTAGGAAGAGGTGAAAGAAGAGGTTCATAACTTTCTGAACAGCATGGCGGCGAGCTGGTATGGTATGGGCATACAAAAACTGCCACAACGTTTAGAAAAATGCATCGTCAGAAATGGTGATTGTGTCGAAAAATAGCTAAACGTTCAAGCTGTAAACTGATATACAACATTGTAGAAATAAACAGGCCTATGTACTTATAAAAAAATAGGAGACCTGACTTTTGGTATTACCCTCGTACTATTTCAATGTACGTAACATTCTGTTGTATTAACAGCCATCAACGTTTTTCTTAATCATACTTCAGCTACGTAATTTTTATTTAAGAAATCTTGACAACACAGTCTCTGGTGGTGGTAAGTTCCTATGGAACCAAACTGCTGAGGTCTTCGGTCTCTACGCTTACACACTACGTAATCTAACTTAAACTAACTTCCCCCAAGGACAACACACACACACCCGTGCCCGAGGGAGGACTCGAACAGCACGAACCGTGGCATGGCGCCTTATGCCAGTATGCCAAGAAGAATCGCAGCTGTATTACGGGAAAATTGGAGTCCAACCCTTTATTAACAAACCATTCCCAACTAAGTACAAGTGTTCACATTATTTTGCCTATCCCCTGTAACTACTGTGAAATTGATGACACTGCTTCCTGCTTCGTAGTGAAACATGTGCGCGGAACACCGTTAATGGCGAGAAACAAATTGACCTCAATGTTTTTCACAAAATCACAGAGAAAACACAGCTATGACATTTTACGAGAAACGCTATGTAATAAATAAGAGGCCGTATTTCAATTACATATATGTCATAATCGGTAGCGTCGTAGAACGTTAATCGTGTATGCTAAGAAGCGGCGAATCTAATCTCATTGTGATCTACAGTTTTTTCTGTTCGGTTTGAATACCAAAATCATTAAAAAATAAAATTCATCAAATATATGTTAATTAACTCATACTTAACCATCATTTTTCAAGAAGAATGCGCGTCTTCTAGTTTCTAATTACATATCTCACGCAAAATTCTGGTTTTCATTGCATATTAAGTTCTTAATTACCGATTTTATAAAAGATCGATAAAGATTTTTGAGGTTAAGATGACATTACACAATGAAACTTTATGGAGAAAAATTAAGAAACGAATACTCTTCTATTTGAATACACCCATTATTTTGTAGGACAGATTTATTCCCACACGAGCCAGAGTGATAAGCAATATAGAAACATGGAAAAGAATAATTGTCACGACGTCGAACACACTGTACAAATGTCGCATTTTTACAGTTGTCACCGAAATCTGAACCCAACAGAATTGATCTGAAGCCGGGCTAAGGGATTTGTTGCGAGAAATAAAAAGACGTTTAAGCTGCCAAACGTACTCGAACTAATACACGAAGCTTTGCGAAACGTTATTGCTGAACGATAGCGAATTGCACAACAGCCCGTCATAAAAGAGGAGGAGGAAATGTGGATTTTTAGGTGGATCGGCATTCTATTGCTGATCACCTCGTTGTCAGTGCAGCAGTACTGAAATGTATTCCTCGGAGTCCGATATGGAAGGAGTTCAGAGATTGACTGTAATACCTACAGTGTTTTCAATATTTAGCTGCATGAGAAATCAGCAGTGCGTTTTTATGCCACGCATAACTCATGCAGATAAACTACCCCGGTTAAAGTCAGGAATTTTCACCACTCTTATTTTTAATCACAATACTATATTAGCTAAGTCGAGAGCATGATATGTTTTCCGTCCGGTCACCTAAGAAGCATATTGCCTGAGTTTTGCCATATATTATTTCCTTCTGTTTAAAAGTTAAATGATACACAAAGCTGCATTGTTCACCACTCGTCTGTTTTTACGTCTTTACTGCACTGTTCACATCACATCACTGATAGGTACACACAGCAAGCCAGTTATTGTTCGTCCGGGCATCTGGGTACCACATTTCGGAAGTTTCGCGAACCCTGAGCCATATGTGGTCCACGCGTACATTCACAGAAGTAGTACAATGTAACATACCAAATACATGCACTCACACAGAATCTTAGTTTTTACAAACAATGCAATTGGGCCAAAACACGTTTCAAAGGCTGTGCAGGAGGAAGTCAGTAACAGACAGAGATGCATTCCGTGAGAAGCGACACTGCTACATTGTGGTCAGGAATTTCCTCTCTGGCCGTCTTTCTGGCGCCATCTTCCTTGGGGTGAACAGCCTCTTGTCTAAAACGTTGTACGAGGGCTCCTAGCTGGTTAATCTTTAAAAAAGCAGGGAAAGGTAATCCAGGATGCCAGTCTCCGAGAAATGCTGACGCAGAGACTATTATTTTGTATTGACTGAAGTAAATTTTCAAGAACTGTGTACCTGAGAGTGAAACGACTGGTTAACGCTCTAAAACTTTTGATAGGAGAGGAGATTGTAGTCTTATTAACAAAAGTAGCATTGGTTGGCATTTTGCTGAGGTTTGTCGTCCCATACCTCATTCGTAGCATACGAAATCCCATTCACCTAAACTATCCAGTGATTGCCGGAACGGTCGACTGTTAGATTAGTACCGTCTCGTGTCATTGTCAGTTTCGCAAGCGCTGCATTTCTTGAGATTGAGTAGATAAACAGAAATTAATGTGGAACATTGTTTCATTTACAGATAGATGGCCACCCTGTCTGTTATCTTTTGTGAGCTGCAGCACCTATGTGTCACGTTTGGTAGGAGCATAACTTCTCTATTAGTTACCCATTGTGCGACGCCTTGTATTAAATCCATCTGATGCCATGGGGAGTGATCTGAATATTGGACAATATAACCATGCAGATGGTTCTCACGTCCACAGGGTTAAGTCAAAAGCTCAGCTGTACCCTCACACTATTTCAAAACAGACAAGGCAAGACGCGAAGAAGCTGAGAAATCAAATGTTAACTCGAATATTTAAAAAAAAGTAAATGAAAGACGATTAAATCATGATAATCTCTGTGTTGCATGTCCAAGAATTCCATGAGCTGCAGAAAAGGGCTGCGGAGACATAGGATGAAGCCCAGCTTTCACTGCACAATGGACAGTAATGGTAAGGAGGCAGGATGATATGGATGATGTTGCAATGGCTTTGTATTATGCATCGAGAGGAGAGGAACTTGAGTGAGTATGCAAAATATAAGGACAATTTTTCTATTAAATGTGACAACATCAGTAGTGAATGTAAGTGTTGGGTAATGAAATGTTCCAAAAATATCACATACTTCTTAGGAGCTCTTTTGTGACTGAGTGAAAGTACAATTTGTTCTGTTGTTTCTGACTGCTAAATATAAAAAAGAAAAGTTTGTATGGCACTAGAAAAGAACTTACTCTCTCCAAGGCCATTGCCTTTTTCTGTTTATTCAACGAAGGATTTGAATCTTCTCCAATCTATATTTTGTTATGTAGTTATGTACAACTTAGGGTTGATACATTCTTTACATGTACTTGCGGATAATGGCATGAACATTTCAAGTATTAAGAGATGCCATAAATCGCTTTTTAATACATATTTATTAACTAAATTTTCTCATGCTGAGAAATTAGAACGAACGATCTGTTTTACTTAGTAAATACTTTCTAAAGCCAAGAACTCATAAATATGTCTTTATTTACAAACAACCGGTTTCTAAAGACTGTTGTCATCTTCAGGTCTTCAAAAATGTGTTAAAAATTGTGTTCAGTCTGAGTTGTACCTCCAACTCAAATTGAACACTGTTTACAACATAAATTTTTAAAGAGCCGAAGATGACAGCAAATTCTGTTAAAACGGGTTGTTTATAAATAAATATTAGAAGCTAGATTAAGGAAAGGCAAACCTACGTTTCTAGCATTTGTAGACTTAGAGAAAGCTTTTGACAGTGTTGACTGTAATACTCTCTTTCAAATTCTGAAGGTGGCAGGGGTAAAATACAGGGGGCCAAAAGGCTATTTACAATTTGTACAGAAACCAGATGGCAGTTATAAGAGTCGAGGGGCATGAAAGTGAAGCAGTGGTTAGGAAGGGAGTGAGACAGGGTTGTAGCCTCTCCCCGATTATATTCAATCTGTATATTGAGCGAGCAGTGAAGGAAACAAAAGAAAAATTCGGTGTAGGTATTAAAATCCATGGAGAAGAAATAAAAACTTTGAGGCTCGCCAATGACATTGTAATTCTGTCAGAGACAGCAAAGGACCTGGAAGAGCAGTTGAGCGGAATGGACAGTGTCTTGAAAGGAGGATATAAAATGAACATCAACAAAAGCAAAAGGACGATAATGGAATGTAGTCTAATTAAGTCGGGTGATGCTGAAGGAATTAGATTAGGAAGTGAGACACTTAAAGTAGTAAAATAGTTTTGCTATTTAGGGAGCAAAATAACTGATGATGGTCGAAGTAGAGAGGATATAAAATGTAGACTGGCAATGGCAAGGAAAACGTTTGTGAAGAAGAGAAATTTGTTAACATCGATTATAGATTTAAGTGTCAGGAAGTCGTTTCTGAAAGTATTTAACTAGTTTGGACAAGAAGAGAATAGAAGCTTTCGAAATGTGGTGCTAGAGAAGAATGCTGAAGATTTGATGGGTAGATCATATAACTAATGAGGAGGTATTGAATAGGAACGGGGAGAAGAGAAGTTTGTGGCACAACTTGACTAGAAGAAGGGATCGGCTGGTAGGACATGTTCTGAGACATCGAGGGATCACCAAATTAATATTGGAGGGCAGCGTGGAGGGTAAAAATTGTAGAAGGAGACCAAGAGATGAATACACTTAACAGATACAGAAGGATGTAGATTGCAGGAGGTACTGGGGGATGAAGAAGCTTGCTCAGGATAGGGTAACATGGAGAGCTGCATCAAACCAGTCTCAGGACTGAAGACCACAACAACAACAGCAACATTTTAGCAACATTTAACAACATTTTAGTGATCTTGGCTTTAGAAAGTTTTTCCGTATTTATTAGCTTAGTGACCGAACATGTATGTAGTGTAGAATTCAAATGTTTGATGATAGAACTTATGGTCGATCTTTTATGCTCCTGTACACAAGAACCATGTGGCTGTATGGATTTATTATGTCTGTAAAAGATTTATCACGTAATAGTCTTATCTCTGCCCGCAAATGTAAATAAACGCTTTTAATAATAATAATAAGAAGAAGAAGAACAAGAAGAAGACAGCTCAATCAGCAGACCACTTGCTACGTAAGACAAAGGCCTGATGTTAGACTCACGAAGAGGCACACAGTTTTAATCTTCAGGAAGTTTCAGATCAGCGAATACTCCGTTGAAGAGCGAATATTCTTTCTGGAAATCGTGTCCTCATTCACGCTGCATTGTGAATTTGGACCTACCATGGATGATATCGTACCCTTTTTGTCGTTTTCGATTTCAGCAGAACAATTGGTGATCAATATTCATCTCCGAAAACTGAAGCGACTTGCAAACAGATCTTCTCTCTCGTAAGACTATTTAGCGACAAGTAGAATTTTTTTTTTGCACCCGTCTTGTACCATGATGTTCGGAATGGATGTTAAATTTTCAGTCCATTCCTGTCCCTAACTATAACCTTTTACTTTGTATACGAGATTAGTTCACGGATTTTTCATATATTTGGGCTTCACGAATTCAGTATTTGACACCTTTGCTTTGTTCGCCACATGTACGCTACCTCCAGATTTGAATACTTAACCTTTGATTAGCCGAAACGTGTTCCATTCATTTACACTGCGGTTTACCCAGGGTCTAAGCTACACCGGCTTGGCACGGTTGCGTTTATCTCCCACACGAACGTTTCAGCAACGCGACGCTAAAGCAGTTCTCGAGGTATGCGGCGGCAGAGACGGCGTCACCATAAATCAGTGCTTCCAGAACACAAGCTCTCTGTTTCCAGGTTATTAGGTAGTGTAGGCAGCAGATGCCAAACACATTTGTCTTGCACAAATTGAGCTTAGAAGGTTCGATTTTACTACACTTTGAGACAATACCGTATGAGATTTGCTGTCAGTGTCCAAGTTCAAACTAATTTTTATTGCTACTGAGTACTCAAGAACAGTAATCTGAAACAGATTGCGTTATTAATGAGCCGTATTCAGTGTATGTCTTGTCTGAATACTCGGATACGGTTTCAAAATGAGTAGAAGGTTTACAACTGATCACATCCCTATTGAAACAATTTATTTTATTTCAATGAATTTAAATTAGTTCGAAACAAAACAGAACGCTTTTCACATTGTGGCAACATTTTACAGTCGAACTTCATTACATCAGGACGATAACGATCCTATTAACAAAGAAAGGGCCGATACATCTTGGTTCGAAGAAGTCTGATTATCATTGTATCGTTGCGATGAACCGGAATGTCGGTTACATCCCAAATCATTTTTGCAAAAAAACAAAAAAACTGAAACAAAATGTTCGCCATGATTCTACAGCTACATTTATAGCGTACTCTGCAAGCCACTATGAAGTGCGAAGACAAAGTACTTCTCGTTGTTCCACACATTAGGATTTAGTCTAGCTCCATTCGCGTATGGGCCGCGGGAAGAAAGACTGTTTAATTGTCTATTGCGCATATACTCGTGGCTCCTGCGGTAGCGACAAGTTAGAGGTTGCAGTATATTCCTAGACCCTCCACTTAATTCTAATGGCGGTAGTTGCTGTATATAATCAAAAGTCTTACAGTTCAAGTTCTTCAGCACTTTCGCAATGCTGTCCTGTGAATCAAACAAACCTATGACAATTCATGCTGTCCTTCTTAGTATACTTTAAACATTCCCTGATAGTTTTATTTTGTACGAACCCAATCACTTGAGTAATTTTCCGGAATTGGACGAACGAATGTTCTGTAAGGATCTCTGTTGTAGACTGACTGCATTTTCCCAGCATCCTGCCAACGAAATCATGTCTGAAACATGCTTTACCTACAATTAAGCTCAATTGATCATTCTATCCGACATACTTACAGCCTATTTCTTTCATGTATTTGTATAAGTTGACTGATACCATTTGTAATTCACTGTATTCACAGAATACGGCTTTTTCTTTTTAGTGAAGGATTCAGGAAGAGCGTAAGATACATCGCCCTCAGTGTATTCTGAAGGTTAGTCGCCACACTAGGAATGGCGCAGGAGTTCCAGTAGAACATTAGTAGTGCTCTGCTTATGCCCACCCAGCTAGCCACGCGATCTAACACGCTGCTTTCCGAGCCGGAAGGTGTGCCAGTCCCCGGGATGAATCCGCCTGGCACATTAGTGTCGAGGTCCGGTGTGCTGGCCAGACTATGGATGGTTTGTAAGGCGGTTTTCCATCTGCCTGGGCGACTGCAGGTCAGTTCCCTTATTCCACCTCAGTTACACTGTGTCAGCGATTGCTGTGCAAACACCATTTCCACGTACGCATACACTATAATCATTCTACCACGCAAATATTTTGGGGCTCCACTCGTCTGGTATGAGACGATCCTAGGAGGGGGGGGGGGGGGGGCACTGGGGGCCGAACCGCACAATAACCCTAGGTTCGGTGTGGGGCGGCGGTGGGGTGGGTGGACTGCTGTGGCCTGTTGTGGGGTTGTGAACCACTGAGGGCTACGGCGGGCTGTAGCCTCTCCACCGTTTCTAGGTCCATACATACAAAGTGCTCTGCTTGGCAGTCGTATCGATTAAATATCTACATGTAACGTTACAGAGTGATATGAAATGCAATGAGCACGTCAGGTAGGTAGTAGGGGAGGCGAATGGTGGACTTCGTTTCATTGTGAGAATTTTGGGAAAGTATAGTCCATCTATAAAGGGGACTTGTGCGACTCATTCTTGAGTACTGCTCGAGTGTTTAGGATCCTCACCAGGTTGAGTGAAAGAAAGACGGCGAAACAGTTCAGCGGCGTGCTGCTAGATTTGTTACCGTTAGGTTCGATGAACACACTAGCGTTATGGAGTTATTTCGTGAACTCAAATGGGTATCTCTGGAGGAAAATTGACACTCTTTTCGTGAGGACTATAAGGAGATTTAGAGAACCGGCATTTGAGGCTGACTGCAGAGTGATTCTACTGCCACCAATGTACATTTCGTTTAAGGACTACGAAGATAAGAGAGATAAGGGCTCTTACAGAGTCTTTCCCTCGATCATGTGAATTTCCACAATTTAACGTGTTTTTTCTTCTTCTTACATGACATGCTGAAAGTTGGATCAAGGCAGGCAGCAGATGCAGTATTTCTTCATTTCCGAAAAGCATTTGACTCAGTACCATGCCTACGCTTATTATCGAATCTACGATCGTATGGGGTTACAGGACTGAGAACTTTCTCGTAGGGTGGACGCAGCATGTTATTTTGAATGGAGAGTCATCATCAGATGTAGAAGTAACTTCGGGCATGTCCCAAGGAATATGTTCGTACCCTTGCTGTTCAAGTTGTATATTAATGACCTTGCAGACAATATAATAGTAACCTCAGACTTTTTACAGATGATGCAGTTGTCTATAATGAAGTATTATCTGAAAGAAGATGCATAAATATTCTGTAAGTTCTTCAGAAGATTTCAAAGTGGCGCAAAAGATTGGCAATTTGCTTTAAATGTTCAAGAACGTGAAATTATGCACTTCATAAAAAACATGGTATTTTGTGACTATAATACCAATGAGTCGCTGCTGGAATCGGTTAACTCATACAGATACCTTGGTGTAACACTTTGTAGTAAAGCAGGCGGTAGACTTCGATTTATTGGAAGAATACTGGGAAAGTACAATCACTCTACAAAGGCGATTGCTTACAAATCACTCGTGCGACGGATTCTAGATTACTGCTCAAGTGTGTGGGACCCGTATCAAATAGTACTAACAGGGGATACGGAATGTAAACAGAGAAGGGCAGCGCGAATGGTCACTGGTTTGTTTGATCCGTGGGAAAGTGTCACAAAGATAATAAAGAAACTGCTGTCAGACTCTTGAAAACAGACATACATTATCATCAGAAATTTTATAAACAAAGTTTCAAGAACAGGCTCTAGGAATATACGAGTACTGCAGCCCCCTATGTATCGCTTACAGAGGGGTCGTGAGGATAAGATTAGAATAATTACAGCACTCACAGAAGCATTCAGACAATCATTCTTCCCACGTGCCAAACGTGAATGGAACGGGAAGAAACCCTAATGACGGGTACAATGGCGATGGGAGATACCACTTCATGGTGGTCGACAGACTGTAGATGTAGATGTAGAATTACTTTTCTGCCGCCGCTTGGTGACTAGATTATTTAGCTATTCATATTACATTTGCAAACATTTATTATTCCAGTTGATGTATACATATTGTTTATAACAGTAACCACAGCAAATGAGTTCACTATACTGAATTTCTTTTTTCATGACTTTTCTTTTCCGTGTCCAGATCAAATTTTATTTTTCCAATAGTTAGCCCCAGTTACGGCTTTGTCGTTGGCTTGTGGCAGGTCACTAAAACTGCAGGGTTCCGGCAGTAGTCGGCACATGAGCTGATGTGCCTCGTCTTGTACCTCTCCGCATCCGCAAAGAACGTCGTCATCGTTAGTCAGCAGTCCCCACTTGCACAGATTAGTTTTGCTTCTGGGTACACCAGCCCTCAGCCTATTTAGTGTTCTCCACACTGTATAAGGAAGTTTGTTTCCAGGTCCATTTGCTCTTTTAGTATTATCTGCGCGCGGTTTGTTCATTCACCCATTTACGGACTCTATTATCTTCCTGTGAACCGTGAAGGATCTTGGTTCTTGCAATAAAGCTATTTCTAAACTTAAGCCTCCGAGCCTGAGTGACGTGCTCATTCAGTGGGTGTCGAGAATCTGTTTCTTTCTTTGTTCTCTCAGCGTCTGCTGCCACCTGCCTTCTGATCTTGGATGGGGCAATTCCAGCAAGTAGGTAGAAATTACCCGTTGGTGTGGGTCTGAGACAGCCTGTAACAATTAGCATTGTCTCATATACACTTACATCAACCTGTTTAGCATGTGCAGATATTTCCCATACTGGCGCTGCATAGTCTGCTGCAGAAAAACACAGATCAAGTGCTGATGTTCTCAGTACTGATGGTTGAGGTCCCTACTCATAGTTTGTCAGCCTGTGGATGATGTTATTCCTGAGCAGACTTTAGCCTTGGTGTTTTGGCAATGCTGCTTGAAGGAAAGCGTTCTGTAAAGTACAACCCCAAGGTATTTAGGTGTTGGGCAGCGCTTTAGCTTCTTACCTTGCCATGTAACGTCGAGCTCAACTCCAGCATCTCTATTGCGCAGATGGAAAGCACATACTTGGGTCTTGTCAGGGTTTGGCTTGAGGTGATTGGCGTCGTAGTATTGAGCCATTTCTTCAAGCGCTCTAGAGAGATTTCCAGATGTTGCATCAAAATTGGACCCCTGGACCACCACAGCTGTGTCATCAGCATATACGAACAGTCTTGCATCTTGAGGTATAGGTTGGTCATTAGTGTACACATTATAAAGGATGGGAGAAAGTACACTTCCTTGTGGTAAGCCATTCTTCTGCAGTCGCCATCTACTGTTCTTACCATTTAGGGAGACACAAAATCTTCGATTCTGCAGAAGATTACCAATAACCATCGTCAACCTACAGTCCCCTGTGAGGTGATATAATTTGCGCAATAGCTTTCTGTGGTTTACCGTGTCGTATGCAACAGTAAGATCTAAGAAAGCTGCTCCAGTTATTTATTTTTTTCAAACCCATCTTCTAAATGTTGCGTCAGATTAAGTATTTGCCCACAACAAGATCTTCCTGGTCTGAAACCGGCTTGTTCCTTTATGAGCTTTCCATCTATAGTTTCTGCCACCCGGTTGAGAATCATCCGCTCCAGTATCTTATAGAGATGGCATAGAAGTGACACTGGTCTGTAACTTTTGGGGTCCTTTATCTCCTTGCCAGGTTTTAGTAAAGCCACCACTCTCGCCTGCCGCCATAGTTTTGGAATATTCAGCTGTTTAATACAGGTGTTCATCATTTGTAGTAACCAGTTTCGAGCTTTGGGCCCAAACTGTTTTATTTGCTCTGTACTAAGGTCTTCAGTTCCAGCGGCCTTATTCAGTTTCATACTCTGAATGGCGTCTTCCAGTTTGGTTGCTGTGAATGAAGCATTGAGGAGTCCGTAATCTTTTTGTTCTTGGGGTATAACTCTTTCCCTTTCTCTTTTCCCTTTGGTTTTCCCATTCTTCAGAAGTTGGCTGTTACCCCGTTGTTCTTCTGCTGGTGGTCGGTTGGGTCCCCACTTAAGTTTTTCAGTAATTTCCATGCACGTCTGCTTTTTTGTGTCATGTCAAGATTCTCGACTAGTTTGCACCACCGTGATCTATTGTCCTTAGCAATAGCCTGCATTAGTTCCTCCCCAGCCTCCATCGTATCTTCGCTGAAGGGGTCCTGAGTGAACAGCTTTTGGTATCTGTCAAGTAAGACCTTGCTGCTGCCGGTCAGACCCTGGATATACTGGGTACGGCAACCCCTTGGGATGTTTTTCCTTGAGATCCCTTTGACAAGATCGATAAATCTACCATACTCATCTGGTCGAGGAGGGATTTTCTCAATTTCTTCGTCCAATTGCTCTTTAAATTTCTGCCAGTCTGCCTTTTTGAAATTAAACCGTCTTCGGAAAGGCACCTCCTCTGGTTTAACCATGGCATTCACAACACAAATGACGGGTCTGTGTTGTGCACTTGGGATAGGTTCTTCAACAAGCTTCATGCACTGTGCTGCCAACTTCCTACTCACAAAGCTGTTGTTAGGATTATATCCCCTTCTCCATCTTCTGCTTTTGAACAATGCTGGCTGTTTTGGGTCGTGAATGAGTTGTAGGTCATAAGTGTCAGCTTATCAGGCGCTTTAGAAGGGTGTAGGACTGTGTGATGTATCGGCGGATAAGTCGTGCACATCCCAATAAAATTGTGTTTTGTAGTTGACAGCTGGATGTTTTATCATTGCCAATGGTTTTCAAGTGTACACTAATATCTTTTGGCAATGCTCCCGGTGTCATTATTATTATTATTATTATTATTATTATTATTAGTGGCGGTGGTCAGGCCGCAATGCATTGGCCTTCCACTTTCTGCCACTACAGAAGTAAAGAGTGCACCAAACAAGTGGTTTACAAACAGTAATTATAAGTGCACACATTTTAATTTGGTTGAATTTAAATGAGGGTGCTGGGTGTGGGTGTAACAAGCGTTGTTACGGGGAGGAGTGGTGCAGAGGATGCAAGTTTTGTATCAAGTGTCTACCCATCTGTGGATAGTTAGCTTTCATTTCTGAGACGCAGTTTTAGGTAGCACTCGCAATTGATTGAGAATTGCTTCATAACTCTACAGAGTGTTTCAGAATTCATGTTACACACTTCTAGAGGTTATAGAGGGGACGTAGTAGATCAAGTTTCACATAGGAAACCATGTCTGGAAACTTCATCCAACGATGCTACAGAACGTCAGAGTTATAGGCGCTGGTGCCTGTAAATGTTTGTACACACATCAAAAAAAGTTTTGCATCACTTCGGTTCCGAGGGTTCCAGAACCTGTACAGAAAACTGGAATAGGGATCAACATAAACATCATTTCCGCCCTTTTTACTGCTCATGAAAACCACACATTGCATGCTGTACAACCATACAGCGAGACCTTCAGAGGTGGTGCTCCAGATTGCTTTACATACCGGTACTTCTAATACTCAGTAGCACGTCCCCTTGCATTGATGCAAAGCTGTATTCGTCGTGGCATACTATCTACAAATTCATCAAGGCACTGTTGGTCCAGATTGTCCCACTCCTCAACGGCGATTCGGCGTAGATCCCTCAGAGTGATTGGTGGGTCACGTCGTCCATAAACAACGCTTTTCAGTCTATCCCAGACATGTTAGATAGAGTTCATGTCTGGAGAACATGCTGGTCACTCTAGTCGAGCGATGTCTTTATCCTGAAGGAAGTCATTCACAAGATGTGCATGGTGGAGGCGCGAATTGTCGTCTATGAAAAGGAATGCCTCACCAGTATGCTGCCAATATGGTTGCAATATCGGTCGAAGGATGGTTGGCAATCACGTATCGCACAGCCGTTACAGCGCCTTCCATGACCACCAGCGGCCCCACATGATGTCACCCCAAAACAGCAGGGAATCTCTACCTTGCTGCACTCGCTAAACAGTGTGTCTAAGGCGTTCAGCCTGACCAGATTGTCTCTAAACACGTCTCTGACTATCGTCTAAGGCATATGCGACACCCGTCGGTGAAGAGAACGTGATGCCAATCCTGAGCGGTCCATTCGGCAGATTGTTGGGCCAATCCGTACCGCGCTGCATGGTGTCGTGGTCGCAAAGATAGACCTCGCTATGGACGTCGGGAGTGAAGTTGCGCATCATTGCGCACAGTTTGAGTCGTAACACGAAAAGCATTATTCAACATGCTGGAGTTGCTGTCAGGGTTCCTCCGAGACATAACCCGAAGGTAGCGGTCATCCACTGCAGTAGTAGCCCTTTGGCAGCCTGAGCTAGACATATCAACAACAGTTCCTGTCTCTCTGTATCTCCTCCATGTCCGATGTGTGTATATACGGGACAATTCCGTGATGAAGTTACAAACTGTCAAGGATGATGGAGCAGAATAAATGTACTGGAAACGAACGAGTCGAAAGCTATAAGGGAAAACCCTTCTGATACCTCCGGCAGCGGAATTCATGTACCGGTTCTGTTGATGCTAAGATTTGGGGGGGGGGGGGAGGGGGGGTGCTGACGTAACTTTCATAGGTTTTCATAGGTGGTAGTATGGACCAAGACAAGAGAAAAACGTCTATTAAACATTGGCTCTAAAATGCATGTCTTAAGAGCTATGAGCACTTGCTCAGTAGAAGAAATTTGTTTCATAGTAATGAATACGAACAACTGTTCATAGCTCCTGACATATGCTTTATAGAACCCATTTTTAGTACACATTTTCTCTTGTCTTGGTCCATACTAGCATCTCTCAAAGTAGCATACCCTATATTCTAAGCAACAACAGTACTGGTACATGCATTCCGCTGTCAGGGGTTTCAGAATGATTTCTGCTTGTAACTTCAGACTCGTTCGTTTGTGAACCAAGGACCCTTACCTCGAATTGATACATTTATCTTTCTCCATCATCCTTTAAAGTTTGTAACATCGTAACGGAATCACCTTATAGAAACATACATTTAGAGGGGCCGGTACCTCTACGTTTGATGATCTGTAGTGTCGTTGGATGACGTTTTCGAACATGAGTTCCTGTGTAAAACTTGATCTACTAAGCCCCTTCTACAACTAAATCACCTTGTACAAGAAACGATAGTTAGAAATAATTGACTTATTGACTTATTGATTTGTTAGTTCGTGGTTAGCTGAAACAGCTACAAATATTAAATATGATTTATCTTTATTTATTTTAAAAATAAGTGTTCAACGAAAATTCTTTATCGTTCTAAAGTTTAGTTAGGTGCTAATGTTGACAGCGGGGGAGGGAGGGGGTGAGGCTGATGGGGCTACCAGCTAATATCTGACTGCAACAGGTTAATGGTCTCAGAAAGTTTAGTTTTTTTTTTATCCATTCTCAGCAACTGTAGACGTATATAACAAAAGAATAAGCAAGAAGTTGCATAAAAGAAATTTAATTTCTTTACCGGTTTCGGACATTTAGAGCCCTTCTTCAGAGTGTTATACCTATCGTATTATTTGTGAGTGTCAAAATGCCGCATAATGCCACTGTCATGTGATTCATAGTGTCAGTAGCCTTTCTGAAGAAGGGCACTAAGTGCCCGAAACTGGCAAAGAAATTAAATTTCTTTTATGCAACTGGTCTCAGAAAGGTTAGCAACCGCTGCTTCACTCAGGTAAGACTTGCTTACATAGATTAAAGCGCAGCGTACGGGATGAGGAGTGGGATGGATCTTGTCAAGAGGGATTATGTTTGCTGGATTAGCGACCGTTGGGCTTACTGGTCAACGTGGTTTTCGAGTCGTTCCCCATGACGAGCTGGTAAGCAATCTTCAGAAAATGCTTTATACTAACGCTTAGATTACGGTAAGATACAGAACAAAGTTCTGGAAGACACCAAACAGATGTTTGATTCGCTGACTACTGTGGCGGTAGTAGGAGAATTCAGCCTCGGAATTAAATTTTTATGAAATACTGATGTAAAGTCACCCCTTTGACTGTTAGTGAATAGCTAGGAGGAGGACGGAGACGCTCAGTTCTCATTAACTAACGTTGGAAATCAGCGTTGACAACAGAGAGAAATACTTGCACTTGTGGTGGGAAATGCTGGAAGTCTGGAAGTGAGGAAGCCGAGTGAGGAACGTGCGTAGTTGTATATTTCCCGTTACGCAACGAGTGTGCCTTAAACCGCAGAATCTGGTGGGAGGGCGTGATCCCCTCTGCGTCTCGGTTTTGATTTCTTCCCGTAATTCACGTACTTCCCTCAAGGAAATGCCTCATCGCTGCTTCGTGCTGATTTCATGGAGCTGTGGTTACGATTGTGTACGCACGGAAACTGAGAAAAATGTGTGCGGCGGTGAGTCGTATTGCTTCCCGGAGCGAGCACATCAGATTTACACTGTCTGACAAAAATAACTAAGCACCCAAAAGTCGAGGAGGAAACGAAATGAATCTTCACGGATAGTGAGAATGTGTATTGTTATTTCAGTGATTACAAAATTAAGTCAAATTTACAAAGAACTTGGCAGTAAGAGCCGGCTTATCAGTTTGACGTTGCGCCTCCTCTGGGTTTGCTGCTGTATAAGGAAAAGCCTCGACACGCTACGATAAAAGTTAAAAAAACCAATGACACTAAGCACTAGCGCGGCCACTGTAGGCGTCGGCAAAGATGTATTTTGCTACGCCGGAAGACGAATGACGAGTGATAGAAATTTTCTTCATTTTTTTTTTAAAGAAAACTCTGTCTTTAGTTCTCGTAGGGAGAAGAATTTTTCTTGTGAGAAGTGTGGAGTAGGCATTGTGTTATCTGAATAATAATTTCTATGAAAGTATGAAATGTGGTAGTTCCTTTTAATGTAAAACCACGGAAGTTTCTTTTTTCTTCCGCGCCTTATGCTGTAGCTGTCTGCATCTGAAGAGGAAGTCCGATAAAAATCAGCATTGTATTCACGGTCGAAAATGAGAAGTACTTATTATAACTAATTTACGGAAATCTCAACGGCGTAAAGAACGCAAAAATCGACGTAAGTTCACACTACTACTGACTTATAGTGTTCAAGAGTTGCAAATTAAGACTGAAAGATAATCATTCGATTCAATTCATTCACTTCAAAAGTTATAAAAATCAAATTTGATACTTCTGTAATTAATTTGTATATATATATATATATATATATATATATATATATATATATATATATATATACTCCTGGAAATTGAAATAAGAACACCGTGAATTCATTGTCCCAGGAAGGGGAAACTTTATTGACACATTCCTGGGGTCAGATACATCACATGATCACACTGACAGAACCACAGGCACATAGACACAGGCAACAGAGCATGCACAATGTCGGCACTAGTACAGTGTATTCCACCTTTCGCAGCAATGCAGGCTGCTATTCTCCCATGGAGACGATCGTAGAGATGCTGGATGTAGTCCTGTGGAACGGCTTGCCATGCCATTTCCACCTGGCACCTCAGTTGGACCAGCGTTCGTGCTGGACGTGCAGACCGCGTGAGACGACGCTTCATCCAGTCCCAAACATGCTCAATGGGGGACAGATCCGGAGATCTTGCTGGCCAGGTTAGTTGACTTACACCTTCTAGAGCACGTTGGGTGGCACGGGATACATGCGAACGTGCATTGTCCTGTTGGAAGAGCAAGTTCCCTTGCCGGTCTAGGAATGGTAGAACGATGGGTTCGATGACGGTTTGGATGTACCGTGCACTATTCAGTGTCCCCTCGACGATCACCAGAGGTGTACGGCCAGTGTAGGAGATCGCTCCCCACACCATGATGCCGGGTGTTGGCCCTGTGTGCCTCAGTCGTATGCAGTCCTGATTGTGGTGCTCACCTGCATGGCGCCAAACACGCATACGACCATCATTGGCACCAAGGCAGAAGCGACTCTCATCGCTGAAGACGACACGTCTTCATTCGTCCCTCCATTCACGCCTGTCGCGACACCACTGGAGGCGGGCTGCACGATATTGGGGCATGAGCGGAAGACGGCCTAACGGTGTGCGGGACTGTAGCCCAGCTTCATGGAGACGGTTGCGAATGGTCCTCGCCGATACCCCAGGAGCAACAGTGTCCCTAATTTGCTGGGAAGTGGTGGTGCAGTCCCCTACGGCACTGTGTAGGATCCTACGGTCTTGGCGTACATCCGTGCATCGCTGCGGTCCGGTCCCAGGTTGACGGGCACGTGCACCTTCCGCCGACCACTGGCGACAACATCGATGTACTGTGGAGACCTCACGCCCCACGTGTTGAGCAATTCGGCGGTACGTCCACCTGGCCTCCCGCATGCCCACTATACGCCCTCGCTCAAAGTCCGTCAACTGCACATACGGTCCACGTCCACGCTGTCGCGGCATGCTACCAGTGTTAAAGACTGCGATGGAGCTCCGTATGCCACGGCAAACTGGCTGACACTGACGGTGGTGGTGCACAAATGCTGCGCAGCTAGCGCCATTCGACGGCCAACACCTCGGTTCCTGGTGTGTCCGCTGTGCCGTGCGTGTGATCATTGCTTGTACAGCCCTCTCGCAGTGTCCGGAGCAAGTATGGTGGGTCTGACACACCGGTGTCAATGTGTTCTTTTTTCCATTTCCAGGAGTACATATATATATATATATATATATATATATATATATATATATATATATATATATGACCCACAACTATAGCAGCTGGTCCTTGATATCCCGGATGCTGATACTGCGACAGAATTAACGTCCGAGCTGGTCTCACACATGCTCCATCGGGGACAGACCTGGATATCTTGCTGGCTGCGGGAGTATCTCAGCATCACGCAGACAGTTCGTAGATACAAGTAACGTATGTGGACAAGCATTGTCCTGTTGTAAAACAGCACGACGATACTGTAGCGAGAAAGGTACCACATGAGGTCACAGGATATCCGTGGCATCGTGTTGTACCGTCAGACTTCGATACCGTGAGCTGACGTCATATCCGATGAGGCTCTGCGTCGTGAGGCCCCGAGTCACACCGTTCTGCCTCTACAGACACTGGAACAAAGGGATGTCCCTGCAGGTCGCCACCATACTCGCCGACGACGGTCATCCGGTGTAGTGCGGCTCCGTTATGGTCCCTGGACACAATTTGGCACCATTTATCAGTGGTCCATGTTTCTCGGTCACGGCGCGGCGACACTCCAGACGTAGGTGTTTGTGCTTCGATGTTAACGGCAGCCTGAGCATGGAACGGTAATTCCCTGATGTCTGCTGTCAGTCTGCGTCCAACGCTGAGGGATGGCACAGAAATTGGGAGTTGGCAGGTTTGAAGGAGTTACGATGTCCTTGGTACACAGTAAAGCACGGCCGGACGTAGCTGACCAGAAGCTTGACGATGCCCTCACATACCCACGCAGTCCAACAATGGCCACAGTAGCGTCCGAATATTGCACGATTCGATCAGCCGACCAAATGGAGATCCACAATGAGGCCTCTTTCAAACTCTGTCAAATGCTGATTGTGCTTCCTCACACGAGTAAACAGCATTTACGTGTACCTGACATTGGACACTCGACATCTGGTACTGTTCACGTCCTTTGTATACTCTACCTGGCCTGGTAACAATGCTAAACAAGACTTTCACTAAGGCACTCTGATGGCCGATCTCCCTGTCACAGAGAATTGCAAATCTGATCATTCACATCGGGCCGATGGCGTGCGCATATGCGAATGTGCTCCATTTTGTTTGTCAGGCAATGTACAAATTATTATGTCGTCCGTCGAACAGTTACCTTTCTTTGCGCAGTTGCTTTTAATTTGCCTTATATTTCCTTTCCCTGTTTCAATCAGTCGTTGCATATGCTTATTCCGAAATTTTCGATAACCGCTGGTTCTTTCAATTTACCACATTTCTGTAATTTCTCCCTCTTTAATGTACGGTTGATAACCAGTTGAATACGGTTAGTCAGCAACTGCCCCTGAAAATGTTTTGCAGTTTATAACCTGATTTCGAGATCTCTGGTTTACTCTCATATGGTCTCTATCAACACATCCTGTATTTCCAGGTATCTTCCACGGGCATAAACTTTTTTCGTGGTTGTTAAAACAAGTGGTTGCAAAGATTAAATACTGTTCAGTATAAAATTATAGCAAGTGCCTTCCGGCGTCATTCTTTTTCCCCAGTCCACGTTCTCTATTTTTTCCGTTATCTTCCTTCTTGTACTATCGAATAGCAATTCCCTATAACAATTACATTTCCGTCTCTGTTAAAGAACTAGATATTTCTTTCTTTCATATTGTCATAAATATTTTAATTACTCTTCTTTGAAACTAGTATGTATATAAGCTTGCACTACTCTGATGCGCCTTGGCTATGTATCTTTCTTGCTGACCATGCTGTTCTTAATAGTTTACCTGGATTCATATTTCTTATTCATTTGATTTGATGGCCGTCTAAGATTTAAACTTTCAGATAAAAATCTCTACTTCAGTCTCAAGCAAATGTATTGTTCACATCCAGTGTTCACCTTTAAAGATTTTATATTTTGCTAGTAGCCTATTCAAACAAATGTGGTTTTACGTCTGTCATTGATAGGGAAGATAATGATTATATAATTTGCGTTTTCCAATATTAAACTGTAAATGGAGTGCGTAGAAAAACGAAGAAGCACATAATACACTCTACGAAAAAAAAAATGACGCACGACGAGGAAATTATCCCAATGGGACATAAATCTGTAGACGCAACGTAACAGACAAACAAATGACTACAGTTTCAGAACGATTGGATGATTTATTCAAGAGAAAGTGTTTCACAAATTGAGCAATTCAGTAACGTGTTGGACCACCCCTGGCCCTTATGCAAGCAGTTATCCGACTTAGCTTTGATCGATAGAGTTGTTGAATGACCACCTGTGGGATATAGCACCAAATTCTGTTCAATTGGTGCGTTATATCGTCAAGATCCTGAGATGGTTAGAGGGTTCTGTCGATAATGCTCCAAACGTTCTTAATTGAGGAGAGATCCGGCGATCTTGTTGGCTAAGATAGGGTTTGACAAGCACGAAAAAATGTAGTAGAAGCTCTCGCCCTGTGCTAGTGGGCATTACCTCGCTGAAATGTAAGCCCGCTACGGTTTGACATGAAGGGAAAGAAAACGGGACGCAGAATATTGTCGACGTACCGCTGTGCTGTGAGAGAGCTGCGGATGACAACCAAAGGGCTCCTGCTATGACATGAAATGGCATCCCACACAATCACTCCTGGTTGATGGGCCGTATGGCGGGCACAGTCAGATGGGTGGCTCACCGCTGTCCGAGGCTTCTCCAGACCACGTCTTCGTTAGTGGTTCGTTGGTGGTTAGTGTTTAACGTCCCGTCGGCAACGAGATCATTAGAGACGGAGCGCAAGCTCGGGTTAGGGAAGGATTGGGAAGGAAATCGGCCGTGCCCTTTCAAAGGAACCATCCCGGCATTTGCCTGAAACGATTTTGGGAAATCACGGAAAACCTAAATCAGGATGACCGGAGACGGGATTGAACCGACGTCCTCCCGAATGCGAGTCCAGTGTGCTAACCACTGCGCCATCTCGCTCGGTCTTCGTTAGTCATCTGGGCTCAGTTCGAAGCGGGACTTATCGCTGAAGGCTATTCTACTCCAGTGAATAAGATTCCAGGCTGAACACGTGTCTGGAGACACCTCGGGAGGGGTGAGATACCAGTCTAACTGTCGCCCTTGTGGTCCACCGATTTCTTCAAAATTTTGTTATATGTAAGGATTGTCCAGAAATGAAAGCGACAGAAATGGGAGCTCCAGACGCAAAAAATCCGGTTTTGACACAAGTTTGCTGAGACATGAGTCATTTGTACTGGCGTAGTTCCCCAACAGGGGCTGGTGCAGCGAGCAGAGTACACAGCATTAGTCGGAGGGTCGTGGGATCGAATCGCCAATCGTGAACTTCAGCTTTAATTTCAGTTTTTGCCTCACTTACAGTGCAAATAATTCGAAATAAAACTCGATATATTGTATTTATTAACACCTCCATAAAAGAAGTAAAAAGGAAAGGCAAAAGAAAAATAATTTCAAGAAAATATAGTGTCGACGACGACGCTCCAAATAACTTTCGAAGAAGAGATTATAATTAAAGCGTACAGGCTTCCGTTAGTTTCATTCTGGCCTCCAGTCATCGGTATTTGTTCGCGAAAAATAAATTACCGTGTTTTTACAATGAGTATCACCCCAGCACGTGTGTATATCATCAGCTGTGCAATAACGAAAGTATCTTATTTTTATATAAAAAGTACTGGTGTACGACATACAAACCCTTGCTGAAAATTTGCTTGCAATCCCCAATCTTCCTTTGCCTTTCGTTTTCATACCTTATGTGAAAATATTAATAAATAATATATATTCGGTTTGTTTGCAGTATAACTCACGTAAAAATTGAAAACTTTTTTTTTTTAAGTTTCTACGTAGGGATTCGATCCCACGACCATCGGATTACCGTTATGTACTTTTTCTGCCGCGCCAGGCACGGCACCGAAACTACGCACGTATGAATGGCTCGTGCCTCACCCGGCCCTTACCACAAACGCTTTGCCATCTGGAGCTCACAGCTCCGTCACTTTCATTTCTTCTCTCGCCCCGCATGTACAACACGTCTGGGCGAGTCTGGTGGTGGCGAGGAGTCGTGGTCCCCTTGTTAGTGAGACTAATTGGAGAGGAAGTGGCCATTTAATGATCCAAGGAAGGAACACTGTGTACATTTCAAGGAGTAGTGACCGAAACAAAAATGGTGTTGCGATAGTCATTCATAGAAATCTGAACAAATGTGTTATAGGTTAGGAACCCTTTAATGACAGGGTCACATCTCTCAAATTTAATGCTTCTCCATGTGAATCCAACTTCAGTTAAATGTCTCCCTACTGTCGGAGAGTCGGAAGACGAGACCTGTTCTGTGTACAACTGGAACGAGTCCTTGGTAAGATTCCTAGCAAAGAATAGACAATAATTTAAGAAGACTTCAATGCTGAATTTGGAAATACTACCAGGAATAGGCACTTACAATCTGCGGATGGTCTTATGGTCTACGTGAGAGAAATGGATTAATTGGAAAATTCATATTTCGGATCTTCTAAAGCAACTAGGTTCTGCAACTTTTGCAATCACAATGATTGCCAATTTTGAGGACATAGAAATTACTAAACTAACATACTTTGCATACTTTCACTCTCTGATGTCATACGGAATAATATTTTGGGGTAACTCAACATTTAGAAAAAAGTATTCACTGCGCAAAAGAAAGTGGTTATAATAATGTGTAGAGTTCATAGTCGCACATCTTGTAGGCATCTTTTTAAAAGATTGGGAGTTTTTACAACAGCCTCACAGTACATTTACTCACTAATGAAATTTGTTCTCAACAACATGGGCCAGTTTAAAAACAACAGTGACAGTAGTGATTATAATACCAGAACAAAGAAAGACTCACACTATCCTTTACTCAACTTATCTTTGGCACAGAAAGGGGTAAAATATGCTGCTATAAAAATTTTCGACAAATTACCAGATGAAATAAAATGTCTGACAGACAGCAGTAATAGCTTCAAAATTAAATTTAAATCATATCTTCTTGACAACGCCTTCTATACCATCGATGAATTTTTGAATAGGAATAAAGAAATCTATAAATACAGTATATGCATTTTCTGCCATTTAAGGGAATGGGGTAAGTAATAGAAATATTAATCTTTAACTCTGTATTATAATATATGCAGGGTGGTCCATTGATTGTGACCGGGCCAAATATCTCACGAAATAAGCGTCAAACGAAAAAACTACGAAGAACGTAACTTGTCTAGCTTGAAGGGGGAAACCAGATGGAGCTATGGCTGGCCCGCTAGATGGGGCTGCTATAGGTTAAACGGATATCAATTGCGTTTTTTTTTAAAATGGGAACCCCCATTTTTTATTACATATTCGTGTAGTATGTAAAGAAATATGAATGTTTAGTTGGAGCACTTTTTTCGCTTTGTGATAGATAGCGCTGTAATAGTCACAAACGTATAAGAACGTGGTATCACGTAACATTCCGCCAGTGCGGACGTTATTTGCTTCGTGATACGTTACCTGTGTTGAAATGACCGTTTACCAATTGTGGAAAAGGTCGATATCGTGTTGATGTATGGCTGTTGTGATCAAAATGCCCAACGGGGGTGTGCTATGTATGCTGCTCGGGGCTATGTAAGTAGCCTGTTTAGGTTTTAATGTTGGTAACGCCACGTAACGCTCTGTATGAAAATCACTGACTGTTCTGTGTGCAGTGTGTGGCTGGTTAGCTTTGTTGGAATATTCGCTATTGTAGTGTTGGGCAGTTGGATGTGAACAGCGCGTAGCGTTGCGCAGTTGGAGGTGAGCCGTCAGCAGTGGTGGATGTGGGGAGAGAGATGGCAGAATTTTAAGAGCGGACGATCTGGACGTGTGTCCGCCAGAAAGAGTAAATTTGTAATACTGGATATCATGAACTGCTTTTGAATATTATTAAGGTAAATACATTGTTTGTTCTCTATCAAAATCTTTAAATTGCTAACTATGCCTATCAGTAGTTAGTGCCTTCAGTAGTTAGAATCTTTTATTCAGCTGGCAGTAGTGGCGCTCGCTCTATTGCAGTAGTTCGAGTAACGATGATTTTTGTGAGGTAAGTGATTCATGAAAGGTATAGGTTATTTTTAGTCAGGGCCATTCTTTTGTAGGGATTTTTGAAAGTCAGATTGCGTTGCGCCAAAAATATTGTGTGTCAGTTTAGTGTTGATCAGAATAAGTAAAGAGAGTAATGTCTGAGTACGTTCAGTTTTGCTCAGATGTTTGAAAATCAAATAACATAGAGGTTTATCAGTACAGTAATTCATTAATTTTTCTAAGGGGATGTTTCAAATTGAACGATGCAGGTGCTCACTGGTTGTTTGTAACGACATGGCCGTTTGTAACACTATGTTACAACATCACCAAAGACGACTGTGTACTTGGATTTTACCTGATGATAGGCTTAGAAACCAGATTGACTTCAGCTCAGTGCGAAGACGTTGGAAGACTTAGATTTTAGACTGTAAGATCTTTCCTAGAGCTGACTGTGGAAGTGATCACAATTTGTTATCCGTGAAAGTGCGGATTTAGCTCAAATCTAGCAAGAAGAGAGGAAAAAGACATCTAAAATTCAGAAACCCATTGGAAATTTTGGGAGTTTTAAGACCAAAACTGCACAACGTCAGTCTTGAAAAGGAAGTATCAGCATTACAAATATGGAACCGAATGCAAGATGTTTTCTCGTCACTTCCGACGTGAGAACGACCACAAAGTGCAAAACATTCTTGAATATCACTGTACACGAGATATTTTATTGAAGAGGCAAGCGCTCTGAAGATAACTGTTATTCGCACTACCCAGGGTCAAGAAAATGTAAGAATCTGTACAGAGAAATTTAACGGAACTACAGAAAGGACATATCACATTTTAGTAACGGTATTTGTGATGAAACAGGACAACATCATAATCGGAACTAAACTACGTGATCTCTTTAAGAAGCTCAACAAAATCACCGGTAAATTTAACCTCGTACGTGATTGGTAGACGACGAGAACGGAAACTTATCAGAGACAATGAAGAAGTTGTTACAAGGTGGAAATAGCTGTGAAAAGTTGTATTCTGGAACTGACAACGTACGGACCATCAAGCATTTGAGCAACTTACGTTGGAAACAACAAATTTACAGAGCGAGAATGCAGTTAGCATCAGAAAAATATTAAATCCCCTGGTTTGTAATAAATGTCTGGAGAGATGTTCAAAGAAATGGAGTAAGAAGGTGTTGGTGTGCTACATTCATTACGTAAAAGTCTATTTTTATTCACCCACAACAGAAAGGGTCAATTGGGAACTTCTCTATCGAACTATTACTCTCAAATTCATAGGAAGCAAAAGTTTGCTTTACATCTTGAACCAACTTTTGAAGACGTATATTGAGCTTCACACATTGATAGAAGAAGCAGGTTTTGTCGAAAGAAAAGGACATCGAGAACATACCCTCAGCATATGACGAATGACTGAGAAATCTCAAGAGTTTTGTGTTCGTCTTTTTCCTCTGCTTCCTTGACTGTTGGAAAACCTTTGACTGTGTTTCTGCGAAACGTTGCGGCAGGTGTCCCACTACTCTTGATAGCACTGACCGCAAGTCCATGCAATAATCACATGACAACCGCGAAAACAAGTGCTGCCACTTCTGATTTCTTCAGTACGGGTGCATCAACAGATGTCAGTCAGAGTTGTGTCCTATCCGACCAGCGGTGCTATATCTATGTAAAATACATTACGAATTTTCTTGATGGTTGGACTAAAGGCATTTCAGTTGGCTGAAGAACTATTAATAGCCTTCGATTTCGCGGATGCACCAAACTTAACCAGCAGCGAAAATGAATTTTCGTTCTGATAAAAGTAGAGGACACTATTCTGTCACGAGGATTAGACATCAACCTCAGCAAGCCTAAACTCATGGTATCTGATCGAGGATCACAGGCCCAACTCAGAGGTCGCTTAAATGAACTGGAAGCCCTGCATTATTTAATCTACCTTGCGCCGAGCAACTGCGACACAGGAATCTGTGAAGGTGTGATAAGAAGACGGATCATACTTGGGCGAGAGTATATGAAGCAGTTCACCAAGATCCGGCAGAGCAGAGCAATAATAAATAGCACAAAAGTCTGGCTTGTTAAAACATTCCTATTTTATCGTCCTCATTTACGGTGGCGTCATATGGACCCATAAGACCGAAGACAAGGAGCATATTGATGCATTTGAGCTTTGGTGCTTGAGCAAGATGCCGCGCATAAAAAAGACCGAAGTAAGAACAAAAGTGTCCATTATAGAACAACCCAGTATCTACGGACACCATTCTCCTCATGTCAGCCAAGAACTTCTCCAGTTCTTTGACCAGACTGTGAGATGGAAAAAATATAGAAAAAATAATGATGGAAGGAAAGATCCAGGATACGAGACCGAGGGGAAGAGCAGCGAGCCGGTGGATAGATGAAATCGAGATCTCCGGTCAGACTCCATAGCAGGCGCTAAGAGAAGTTGTAAGTAGGCTGTTTAGTTTTTTTTTTTTTTATTGGTAACGCCACGTAGCGCTCTGTATGAAAATCACTGGCTGTGCTGTGTGCAGTCTGTGGCTGGTTTGCATTGTTGTTTGCTATTGTAGTATTGGGCAGCTGGATGTTAACAGTGCATAGCGTTGCGCAGTTGTAGGTGAGCCGCCAGCAGTGGTGGATGTGGGGAGTGAGATGGCGGAGTTTTGAGAGCGGATGATCTTTACATCATTACTAGCTACAATAGGTGTTCAAATTGATCACTATTCGATTCGACATATGATTAATTACGGTGAACTCAGTTTCATCGCACTCGTTCACACACATGTAAATTTGCCTATTGGTATTGGCAACATCGAAAATGGTCTGGTCTGCGTCAGTTCGTCCACATTATCTATTTTTTGAGCATCTACTATATCACATCGTGCTCCGTTGTTTCCTATCATTCCTTCTAAATTAAAAGAATTTGCTGCTGTTGATCTCTCGGGACCCCTTGTCAGAACATCTAATGGATTTTCGTGCGTTCTAGTCGCTGTTGAGCTTACTTCAAAATTTGTTTCTTTCACACCGTTACGTAAAGCCACTGGACGGTCTGTATCCAACGCCTTTGTTAAAAATTTCTTACGTGGACGCGTTAGTAAAGTCATTTTAGATAACGGACCGCAATTCAGGTCTGCTGTTTGGTCATGCTTCAGAATCATAAAATCAAACTTGTTTTTATTTCATTTTACTCACCACACTGTAACCCGTTTGAACGAATTTTGAAAGAAACCTGTAAGCTTTGCAGACTTTATTGTCACAGAAAGCACCAGTATTGGGGCAGATATTTACACTTATTTCAAAACGTGCTGAATGAAATGCATCATGACTCCACTGCTTTACCACCTATTCTTGTACTGAAGAATGAAGAACCACCGAACAGAATCAGAGAGCTTGTACCTTTTACGAATACACGTAAACTTCGACACAAAGACATAATTGATTTGGCTATTAAAAATATAAATTCTGTTGCAGACAAAAGGAGAAAATTACACGATAAATCAAATGCAAAGAAACTGTATATTGGTCAGAAAGTTCTCGTTAAAGCTCATTCATTGTCACATAAGAAGAAACACTTGAGTCACAAATTTTTCTGGTTTACAATGGACCTTACAGAATCCGACGTATACCACATGATAATTGTGTTGAATTTGAAACTCTGCGTACAAGGAAGAGTAAAGTTTTACACCATATTTCACATGTAAAACCGCTTATTGAAAGATAATCTGCTTTTTAACTTAGTCTTTGCTATAAAATTTTTCACTTCACGTTACTAGTATGCTTCGTCAGACTTAGAAACTGTTAACATGGAACTATGTTTTAAAGTTAACTATCCAATCTAGAACGTAGGGAACACATTTAGACAGTAATTACGAATGCATTGTTATAGTGAACAGACGACACAGTGTTATTGTGTGTGCACATTCTTGCCTGTTAGTTGTACGATTACGTAACGACTATAATTCTCACATACTCAGAACATATACCAGTACTGCTAACGAGATTTTAATGCAACATTTTGGTTTACTTGAGAATACGAGGACTTTTTTTAGGTTTTGACATTATTGCAGAAAGCTACGAAGTTTTTGAGATTTGACTGAGGTGTTATGATGTTATTTTTACGACGACGATATGTATTATGCTGTTGAGGTATGTTTATGATCCATAAGCTGATGCTATATGAGGAATTTGATTATGCTACATATTTATAATGATGAAATATTGAAGAATGTCGACGAATATGTATATGTGTAATAAGGTAAGGAATAATAAGTAGTGGTTAGGGACATTGATTTGTGAAAAAGGATGTTGGAAACCAAGAATCGTACTTTAACTGTTACGAAGCGTGTGTAAATTCGTGAATGTATTACAGGGTTTGTTTTCAGTGTGACATTTGTTTTAATTCTCACGTGTGAAGTTGATGTTTCGAAAGTTATTCAGACCTCCTACTTATGTCATAATTCTTGTAACACTGATGTCTATGTTTATTTCTATTCTTTTGTAAAGCCCCTATTACTACAAATGTTATCTGTATTGTTATGTTCTTTAATGATGTATTTTGTACCTTTGTAATTGTATTCTCATGTTGTAAATTTATACTTGTATAGACACCAGCTCTTCAAATTAAGTTTCATTTCACTGCACACGTTTCTGTTGGTCATAGTAAATGCACAATAGATGAGAAGTTGGGACTGTTAGTATTTGAAAGTGTGTTGATAATTCAGCAAGGGACTGGTTAACAGCATTGCTTGTTCTAAGGACAATTCCAAAAACTTTGTGAGTGCACAAGTGGTGGTTTATGGACTTGCTTTATTATCCGCAAGACTCTTCGATAGTGATTTTGCACCTGAACAGTCGAAACAGGTAGCTGCTGTCCGTCTCTACAAAGACTGCAGTGGGTCTGCACCTTTGATTGGCCACCAATACTATTATCTTTACAAGGACTGCAGTGGGTCTGCACCTCTGGTGGCCCACCAATACCGTAATCTCTACCAGGACTACAGTGGGTCTGCTCTATGATAACCTACCTACCAATATACTTCAATACTTCGACTGACTCTGCTGTGGGTTTGCTCTGTTGTGGACCATTACCTGTCTGCATGTCAAGAGTCGGAATTATCTTTCTGTTGGAAGGACAACACTACTTCAAGACTACATGGAAATCCATTACTTCCGTGTGCATTTTCTTTTACTGATCAGACTTTGAGAAAAACTGCAATTTTACTGTGATGAATGATCAGGACTGTCTTTATGGACAGTGAGAAAATCGTTGATTTTGACCGACAGTGTATCAATAAGTGTGTGCATTTGATTTCTTTGGTATTGTAATTATGAAAATTTTTTTCAAAGCTGCATTGTCCACTGCCCAAAACAATTTGTAAAACTTTTTGAGGGGAGCATGGGGGCTATGTAAGTAGGCTGTTTAGTTTTTTTTATTGGTAACGCCACGTAGCGCTCTGTATGAAAATCACTGGCTGTGCTGTGTGCAGTCTGTGGCTGGTTTGCATTGTTGTTTGCTATTGTAGTGTTGGGCAGCTGGATGTTAACAGCGCGTAGCGTTGCGCAGTTGGAGATGAGCTGCCAGCAGTGGTGGATGTGGGGAGTGAGATGGCGGAGTTTTGAGAGCGGATGATCTGGACAGAGACAGTAAATTTCTAAGACTGGATGCCATGAACTGATACATATGTTATGACTTTTGAACACTATTAAGGTAAATACATTGTTTGTTCTCCATCAAAATCTTTCATTTGCTAACTATGCCTATCAGTAGTTAGTGCCTTCAGTAGTTTGAATCTTTTATTTAGCTGGCAGTAGTGGCGCTCGCTGTATTGCAGTTGTTCGGGTAACGAAGATTTTTGTGAGGTAAGAATTCATGAAAGGTATAGGTTATTGTTAGTCAGGGCCATTCTTTTGTAGGGATTACTGAAAGTCAGATTGCGTTGCGCTAAAAATATTGTGTGTCACTTTAGTGAATGTCTGAGTACGTTCAGTTTTGCTCAGCTGTTTGAAAATCAAATAACATAAGATATTTATCAGCACAGTAATTCATTAATTTTTCTAATGGGACGTTACAAAGTTGGTAACCATCAGCTCTTGGCTGATGTGGTCATTAGACTCAGCAATGAGCACAATAACTTGTGATGACGAAGTCCAATTTACGGGAGGCGGAAAGTTAGGTGTCAGGGGACTACGGATCTTCCTTCCTCAATCAACGGTGAGAATCGAAAATAAGAGCGGTACGTCGCCACATACAGTGAAGCCTATGTACGCTTCAACCAGGCGCTCTCAAGTGCGACGAGGAAGCTGTCCTTCAAGCAATACCTAGTGAAACGTGCCTTGTCTCTCACTGTTAAGTCAGGAAAAACTGTTGTGAGCAGAAATAAAAAATCAAAGAAGAATGGACCCGGAAAGATGCATGAAAAGCGAAATGCTAAGAGACGTTCTCAAATTACGGTATCACACCGCTTCAGTTTACCATAGTAAAAATCTTCCTCTCGGTTTAATGCAGTTTTTCTTTTCTTTATGTTAAATCTCGTATAAAAATCCTTATAGCTGCATATCTGATGCGAGAAGTACCATCAGTTATTTGAATTTTAATGTTTTGAATTGTTGCTTTATTTTCTCTGACACACTCCATTCCCAGGGCGATTAGTAAACGATATCCACAGCGCGTACTTCCTCTAGCTGGCCTTCTCTCCAGTCTTGCGCCGAGCGAGATACTGTAGTGGCAGGTCACTGGGTTTGCATTTGGGAGCGCGACGCTTAAAATCTTCGTCCGACCATCCAGATTTATGTTCACTGTGATTTCTCTAAATCGCGCAAGGCGAAAGCCGGGATTTTTCCTTTGAAAGAGTGTGACCAATTTCTTTCCCCATCCTTCCCTAATCCGAGCTTGTGCTCCATATACAGGATGTAAACGGTATAAGCTGCCAAAATTATACTGACAGTACATCTCGGTGTGCTTGACAAAAAGGTCTAATGAAATAACTTTGTACCATGTTCTTTATTTTTGTGTTCCTAAAAGGCAAATATTTGTAGATTTAACAATAGACGCATTTCTGTTTACAAATGACTGCACACGGCCTTGCCTGTGTATTACCGACATCGACGCGGCGGTCAGAGAGAGATAACAGACGAACCAGAGCAATATGAAAAGTTGGACATGTACAATGATACGGCGCGGCGCGGCGCGGCGCCTATGAACTATCGAAACAAGCAGTTTAAACGGTCATTGGGTTTTCAAGAAAGTGTAATTCGTTTTATGTAAACAGTGAATTAAGTACACTCAGACGTAAGGTCATGGTAGTAAAGAAAACCTAACGTCAAATAAAACATGTTTCCCGTAGTACAAAATCAACCAACTACCACAAAATTGGCTGTTCATTGATTACAATCAACTGTTTCCTCTTATTGCCACAATAACATAACGAAAATTAAATTCAAATTATTTTCCTTTTCTACAACAGTACCGTAACGAAAATGAAACCCACATTTCTTTGTTTGCTGTTACACCATTAATAGCTACAATAGGTGTTCAAATTGATCACTATTCGATTCGACATATGATTAATTACGGTGAACCCAGTTTCATCGCACTCGTTCACTCGCATGTAAATTTGCCTATTGGTATTAGCAACATCGAAAATTGTCTGGTCTGCGTCAGTTCGTCCACATTATTAATTTTTTGAGCATAAATAAGTTCATTCACATGGCCCCAAAAATAAAAATACAGTGGTTTTAAATCAGGATTGCGTGTTGGTCATCGACGTAGACCAAATCATCCCTTCCATCGTTCTGAAAATCGTCTATTGAAGAGCATTCTTACTCTGTGACCAACGTGGAGTGGAGCACCATCGTCGAGTAACCACATATTTTACAATAAAGTTGGTAGTAATGTCTGCACTAGAAAGGTTCTGTGGTTGTTACCAGTCAATCGTGCAGGTAAAAGGTACTGCCCAATAATGTAATCATCGATTATACCCCCCCCCCCCCCCCCCCCATGTATTTACGGAAAAGCGGCGCTGAAAATGCGCTGCTACTATTTGGCGTGGATTGTGTACGCTCTACGTGTGCATGTTATGGAAATAAGATACTCCGTCGCGAGTGAAACACACTTTATCTGTGACTAGTATTTTGTTAAAAAAATCACGCTGCGCACATTTTAAGAAAAACAGTTCTCTGAAAATATCTCGGAGGGGGGGGGGGGGGGGAGGGAAAATCTTGCTCTACTGGCTCTCTTGTACGCGTTGAATGTTGTAAGGCCGCAGACGCTCGTCTTTCAAAGGTCGATGAACGACAGTGTGCGATACACCCACTTGGCGAGCGATGCTTCTAGTAGTGCGATTAGGATATTCGTGGATGGGGTTCAGAATCTGTTCCTCAGTTTCCAATGTGCGTTATTTGCGTTGTAGGCCTCTGCCTTCTGCGAGGGGTAGTAAAGAGCCAATATCTCTCAATCTATGCAAATTAAATACGTACTCGTTAGCTGTATACTGTCATGATTTATTTCAAAATAAAACGAAGGCATATGAGCACAGTCAATACGTTTCCCATGCAGAATTAAATGTGAGAAGGTAAAGATAACTACTGTACTTTGTGATGAAAGAATTGCAAAACAATCTAGTAAAAGTTGAGAGTTTTAATGATACAAACTGTTGGTGAGCAGCAGCAGCAGGATGCATTCTCGAAAAATTTGTACAGCTGCCCGCGCAACACCTTTTGCCAAGCCACAAATTAAGTGAACACCACATAGTTCAGTGATAGTAAATCTCCTTTCCGTCTTAACTTTTAACAGAGCTGCAGTAACGTCTGCGCGGGTAACTCGGCGACTGCCGACGATCGGCGTATTATAGTGACTCAACCACGCAAGCCGTTGTTGCCTACGTGTTTGCGACACACGCTCGCGATGTCAATACGCGCAGCGGTAAATAACACGAACCGATTGCTTACATACGAGTATCGGTGTTGGGGGAGGGGTGGAGCCAGCACCCCGTAGTGTTTTGACCCTTTTTAAAGAATTCTCCCATTATAGTGTGCATAATGTTTCCACAAGTGCATTGAGCTGTCAAACTCACACTGTACGCCTCCACTCGGAAGGGTAGAAAGTATTGGTGAGAGCTGTCTTCCTCTGCAGGAAGCACAGCAAGTTTTGCGGCCTTCCAGCGCACCCTGCCCTGTGTTGCAGAGCCGTGCCCGGAAGGTGCACACGCGCTGTGGCATACTCCATACGTCAGCGTCCCTCTCATGGGGCCCACGAGAGGAACAGGCCGTAGGGCCTGACGGTTTTGAGTGCCAGCAGCCGTCTCCAACGGGGAGTGAGTGACTATTTCAGTCGTGTTTCATAATTCTTGACTGCGCATTTTAATGCTTGCAAAACCGTCAATAGCACACGACAAAGTTAAGACCTTTAGTCGGTACCGTTTCAATTACATAATGATTTTCGTGGATCCTGAACGGAGTTGAGCGTTCGCAAAGTGTGGTGGACAAGCCGACTAGTGTGACGTCACAAGTTGTTTGCGGGGCCAGTATTTTTCGTGGGCCCCGTCCTGCCACCATGTGCGTCACAGCAAGCGTCTGGCTACCTGCTAATATCGGCGCCTCCCCACTCACAGCGGGCGTTAACATCGTAGAGCATTGTACGAATTAGTTCTTCAAATGGTTCAAATGGCTCTGAGCTCTATGGGATTCAACTTCTGAGATCATCAGTCCCCTAGAACTTAGAACTACTTAAACCTAACTAACCTAAGAACATACACACAGCCATGCCCGAGGCAGGATTCGAACCTGCCACCGTAGCGGTCTCGCGGTTCCGGACTGTAGCGCCTAGAACTGCACGGCCACTCCAGCCGGCAAGAGTACAAAAATTCACTTAAACAATTATTTTCAGAAGACAAAATAACTTAAATCTGAAAAATAATTTCAGTTAATACAATTATGTTACTACTGATTTGAACTATATCCTATTCTAGAAGGTACTTAAAGCTGGATTAGTAATATACCATATACAAATTTTTGGCCCCAAGCGCGTGAGTGTGACGTTTGACTGCCCAAGCACTGATGGTTGAATGACTGCACCTCCCTGGTCTCGAATTGCTGCCCTCCAGGGCAGAAGGCCTGTGGCGCTGAAGCGAGGCCAGAGGTGGCCCACAACAGTAGTCTTAGAGTCAAGAGTAAGCACGCAGTTGGTGGACCAGAAGTCTTGTGTTGGAGACTTGTATGCGCATGTCACCTATCCGACTATTGTTGACCTCCCCTCGTAGATGGGGGATGCCAGACTGAGATTCCTTTCGCTAAATTTGACTGGTATTTATACTTGTTCGGTAGGTACTTTTTTTTTATCGAAGCACCGCTTTCAACCACGTAGGCCGTAACAGTTCCGTAGATTGGATCTGCAGTAACCGTCTTGCCGATGGCACAGTCACCCTGCTTTTCTGCTGTGTTGACATTATTGCAGTTTTGGGACCCGGTGTGGCCCACAGCTGGTTTCGGCGCCGCATCTGACGTAACAGTGTTTTCTCGGCTCTGAGCACTCCCGCTCCCTGCAACAGCCATGGCTGCTTCGTTATTTCAAAAATGGTTCAAATGGCTCTGAGCACTATGGGACTTAATTTCTGAGGTCATCAGTCCCCTATAACTTAGAACTACTTAAACCTAACTAGCCTAAGGACATCACACACATCCATGCCCGAGGCAGGATTCGAACCTGCGACCGTAGCGGTCGCGCAGTTCCAGACTGTGGCGCCTGGAACCGCTCGCCCACTCCGGCCGGCGCTTCGTTATTTACTCAGTAGCGGCGACACTGCCGTATGTTTGCTTTCTTCACTTTTTACAAACTTCTTATACGTGTCTTACGCATTGCTCTTCAGAGATTTTTAACTAAAATTTCTTCTCTTTACTAGGTTTTATATGATGCAGTGGGTGGCTACTCGAACACAGTGCCAGCCAAAGTCCACTGTGGTACTGCGCCCATTTGGGTATCGCCTTTGTGAAAATCATGCAGTTCGAGTGTACGGAGAAAAAGGATTGTAATGATATACGAAGAGACTGTATGTAGTTTATTCATAATGCAGAAAAATAAATCAGAAGACTTTCTGAATGTGTGCGTGTTGGCTCATTCTTCAGATGGAAGTACTCAGCAAATGCATCAATTTCTTTATTTTTGTGAAAGTAAATTTAAAATAGTTGAAGGAAGTGTAAAGTTGAAAAGTGGGGAAGCTCCTGAAGAAAAAAAATAAATAAATAAATAAAAAAATAAAAAGGAAAATTCTTACACAGAAAAAACTTCTTTCTGTTGGAGAGTAAGTTGAAGGAAGAGAAAGCTTTGTACGGTAGCTTCCCATTGTGACTGCTTCCTGCCGTCCGATGACGTTCTTCTTCGCAGAAAGTTAGCTTGTTACTTGCTAAACACGCAGGAAACATTACACAGCCCTACAGTTTGGCTGAGTGATGATATCTTCTGGGATAAAATATTCCGAAGTTAAAATAGTCCCGCACTCGGATATCCGGGCAGGAATTACTCAGGAGGAAACCGTCATCAGGAAAAACAAAACTGGCATTCTGTAGATCCCAGTGAGGAATGTGAGATCCCTTAAGCGGGCAGGTTGGTTAGAGAATTAAAAAAGGAAATGAATAGGTTGCAGTTAGTTACAGTGGAAATTAGTGAAGTTCGGTGGCAGGAAGAACAGGACTTTTGCTCAGTTGGGTATAGAGTTAAAAACATAAAATCGAATAGGAGCTGCGGAGGAGAAGGTCTAATAATGAATAAGAAAGTAGGAATACGAGTACGCGTCTACGACCAGCATAATCAATGCATCATCATGACCAAGAGAGGTACAAAGCCAACATCCACCACAACAGCACAAGTTTGTGTACCAGTTAGCTACGCAGATGGAGAGATTGAAATAAAGCATGATAAGAAGAAAGAAATTATTCAGATAGTTAGAGGAGACAAAAATTTAATTATGATGATGAACTACAATTCGATAGTAGGAAAAAACAGAAAAAAATGTTAGAAAAACCACGAAATGTGGGAAAGTAATGTAAGAATAAGCCGTCTGCTCGAATTTTGCAGCATCTCTAGTACGTGGTTTATTTGTGGAAGAGATCTGGAGACACAAGAAGGTCTGAGGTAGATTACTTAATGGTAGGACAGACATTCAGGAGCCAGATTTTAAAATGCATATTATTTCCAGATGCTGATGTAGACCCTGAGCACAAGGTACAGGTTATGAACTGCAGCTTAAAACCGATAAATCACAGACAAGTAGGAAATTACAGCGATGGACCTGGACAATTTGAGAGGACCAGAGGTTGTTGAAGGTTTCAGACGGAGCGTTGGGGAACGGTTGATTGAAACCTGTGTAAGGAACAAAGTGGAAAACGAATGGGCAGCCTTGTGAAATAAAATAATGAATGCAGCAGAGAATAAAATAGGTAGAAAACGGTGAAAATCGATGGATAACGCGTGAGGTATTGGAATTGTCGAAAGGAAAATATATACACTCATTTATTTATTTATTTACACATCAGGTTCCGTAGCGCAAAATTGATGAGCAAATCTCCAAGGTCACGGAACGTGCCAGTACATGAAATTACAACGTAAAAGTAAAATAGATAAAAATAAAATGTTTATGAGCTCAAAAAAAAGTCAAGCCATACGATTAAGTAAACGCAATAAACTATACAACCAGAATCAGCTTAATTTTTCAAGGAACTCCTCGGCAGAATAGGAGTGACCCATGAGAAAACTCTTCAGTTTAGATTTGAAAGCGCGTGGATTACTGATAAGATTTTTGAATTTTTGTGGTAGCTTATTGAAAATGGATACAGCAGTATACTGCACATCTTTCCGCACAGGAGTTAAGGAAGTCCGATCGAAATGCAGGTTTGAATTCTGTGAGTATTATCTGAGTGAAAGCCGCTTATTCTTTGGAATAAGCTAATATTGTTAACAAGAAATGACAGTAAAGAATATATATATTGAGAGGCCAGTGTCAAAATACCCAGACTAGTGAACAGGGGTCGATAAGTGGTTCGTGAACTTACACCACTTATTGACAGAACCGCCCGTTTCTGAGCCAAAATATCCTTTTAGAATGGGAAGAGTTACCCAAAAATATAATACCACACGACATAAGGACATGAAAATAAGCAAAGTAGACTAATTTTCGTGTCGAACGATCACTTACTTCAGATATCACTCGAATAGTAAAAGTGGCATCATTGAATCTTTGAACAAGATCCTGCACGTGGGCTTTCCACGGCAGCTTACTATCTATCTGAACACCTAGAAATTTGAACTGTTCAGTTTCACTAGTCGTATGCCCATTTTGTGAAATTAAAACGTCGGGTTTTGTTGAATTGTGTGTTAGAAACTGTAAAAACTGAGTCTTACTGTAATCTAGCGTTAATTTATTTTCTACAAGCCATGAACTTATGAACTGCACTATTTCAGACCGAGCCAATATTGCACACTACGTCCTTTACTATCAAGCTAGTTAGAGTTAACCCGTAATACTAGAGGGCATATCGTTTACATAAATAAGGAACAGGAGTGGCCCCAACACTGATCCCTGGGGCAGCCCCCATTTGACTGAACCCCACTCAGACCCCACGTCACAGCCATCCTCAACACTGTGAATAATGACCTTTTGCTGCCTGTTGCTAAAGTAAGAGGGGAACCAATTGTGAGCTACTCCCCATCTTCTGTAATGGTCCAACTTCTGGAGCAATATTTTGTGATCAACACAATCAAACGCCTTATTTAAATCAAAAAATATGCCCAGCGTTCGAAGCCTTTTGTTTAATCCATCCACTACCTCACAGAGAAAAAAGAATACCGCATTTTCAGTTGATAAACTACTTCTAAAGCCGAACTATGCATTTGATAGCAAATTTTGTGATATAAAATGATCAATTATCTTTAGATGCACAGCCTTTTCTAACAACAAACACTGATGGCATAGAAATAGGCCTAAAATTGTCTACATTATGTCTTTCTCCATTTTTATAAAGCGGCTTTACTAATGAGTACTTTAATCATTCAGGAAACTGACCATTCCTAGAGGAAAAATTCCAAATGTGGGTAAATACAGGGCTAACATGTGCAGAACGGTACTTTAGTATTCTGCTAGGCACTGTATCGTATCCATTAGAGTCCTTACCCTTCAGTGCTTTAATTATTGACTCAATCTAACCCTTGTCTGTATGACAGAAGAGTATTTCAGGCATCACTCTCGGAAAGACATTTGCCATGAGAGTTATATGATTCCCTGTAGAAAGTAAATTTTTATTTAATTCGTCAGCAATGATTGTTGAATACTGCACATTTACCTGATTTATCAGTAACATACATATTTTTACCATGCACTGACTTTATGTCGTCGACCTTGTGCTGCTGAATAGACACTTCCTTCACAACTGACCACATGGTTTTAATTTTATCCTGTGAATTACCTATTATTCTATTTGTGTACCACATACTCTTGGCCTTCCTAACAACATTTTAAGCACGTTAAAATACTGTTTATAATGGGCTACTGTAGCTTGATTGTGACTACTTCTAACATTTTGATATAATTCCCGCTTTGTTCTACATGATATCTTTATCCCACTAGTCAGCCACTCAGGCTGCCTTTTACTACTAGCACCCCGTTTAGAACGTTCTAATGGAAAGCAACTCTCAAATAGCATGAGAAATATATTAAGGAAAGCATTATATTTGTCATCTATGTTGTTGGCACTATAAACATCCTGCCACTCTTGTTTCTTGACAAGGTTTAAAAAGCTCTCTATTACCGTTGGATTAACTTCCCTACATAGTTAGTAATTATATGCGACATTTGTTTGACTACATAAGCCTTTTAGTGTTAAAATTTGTGCATCGTGCTCTGAAAGGCCATTCACCTTTTTACTAACAGAATGTTCATCTAGTGATGAAGAATATCCATGTATTGTTCCCCTGGACCCTAGTTGGAAAAATCAGTGTGCATGAGATCATATGAATTTAGATCTATAAACATCATTTTTCTTGCACGATCATATAGAAAATTAATATTGAAGTCACCACATATAATTAATTTATGGTACTTTCTATAAAGTGAATCAAGAACCCTCTCTAGCTTCAGCACAAATGCTCTAAAGTCAGAGTTGTTTCACTAAATTCAACTGCTCCTCCACAACATTCAAATATCCGTTCAGTGCAGTGCCGTGATACGTCTATGGATTCAAATGAAATATTGTTTTTACGAACATGGCCACTACTCCACCGCAAGGAACTCCTTGAAAAACAGCCAGTTAATCTGTATCCTGGTAAAGGAAGCCTCTGAACTGTAAAATTATTTAATTGGTACTCCGATATACCAAAAATTTCAGAGTCAACATCTATACGCTGTTCACAAAATTTATCTCCAATACCTCTTGTATTTTGGTGAAATATGCTAATTCCTTCTCTACTTGGAAACAGTAGGTATACCTATCAGCTGACTTCAATCTAAAAAAGGTGCAGCTCTAATACCAACTACAACAGGAATTTTTCCATGAGTGATCTCATCACCATCCACTACACTGTCACCTATAAGCTTTGCCAGCCTCCCCTTCCCATATCTATTGACGAGCAGGTCATTCCTAGTGAAACTCGATCTACTGATAGACTTAACTGGCAACAGTGACATGTGACCCATGTTCTCTGCCGTCAGTCCCTGATGTTCAGAACACCTTGAAGGACACATACAGTAGTATGTTTGCAGAAAGGATTAGCATCTGGACCATGTCGACCAGCTGGTTCAAGGTCAACATCGATATCGCAGCGCAACACCGCCCACCGGTGAAATGTGCTTGCGTCTCTCATTGTCGCTGTAAACCGAAGGTAATGGGTCAGTGTGACTTGAGCAGACGTGCAAGATGTCTCGCAGACATATGCGCGAACCGTACCGTCAGATCCGTGAGTTTGCAAGAGGGTGTGTTATTCGCATGAGAAATGCGATGCATCCACCCGAGAAAGTGCTGCTCGTGTGGGACGAAGCGTTTCGGCAGTGCAACGGATGTGTGCAGTATGGTTCACGGAAGGCCGTAAACCACGACGGTATGGGTCAGGTCGCACCAGCCTCCATCCCACGAGAAGATAGCCACCTCATCTGAATGGCATTGTAAGACAGGTCTGCGTCCTCCTCGACTCTGGTGCAAGAGTGGAACAGTCTAAAACATCTTTCGCTAACAGGGATGACAGCTCGTTGCTGTGTATTACGGCATGGATTACGTGCACGTCGTCCTCTTCTCTACCTATCTTTGACAGATGCGCAGAAAATTGCTAGATGGAAATGGTGTATGGAACAACGTCACTGGGGACAGGAATGGCATCCGATAGTGTTTTCGGAAGAAAATGTTTGAAAACGATGGCCGCATTTTGTTTCGATGCAGATAGATGGAGTGGCATCAAGCTGACAGCATTTGCACAAGACATACAGTGTCAACCCAAGGTCTTATGGTGTGGGATGCTATTGGATACAAATCACGGTTTTTGCGTGTCTAGGGCACTGTGACCAGTGTGACCTACGTGAATGACATCTTGAGACCCACAGCAATACCCTTTTGCGCAACAACCCAGACGCCATTTTTCAGGAAGACCATGCACGAACACTTGTTGATGAAAGAGCACGTGCTTTCTTGGTGTCACAGGACGTCAGAGTTTTGCTCTGGCCCCCAGATCACCAGACTTGTCGCCACTCGAAAATGTGTGGACATCGTGAAATGAGAGGTGCAATTCTGTGACCCAATACCTACAACCATAGATGAACTTCGGAACCAGGTGAATGCAGCATGGTGACTATACCACAGGACACCATTCGCGCCTTGTATGCGTCGATGCCATCATACATGGAACAAGTTATCAGGGCCGATGGTGGACCCAGTGCCTAATAGGCAACAGGACACATGCTGAAGTGAAGTGACTGAAATGCAAAATACTTGTGCAGAACATACGAATGTACATGTCCTATGAATACGAACGTCCTCTCTCTAGTCGTTCAAGATGTATTTTTGTCTGAACAGGAGTGTAACAATGATGCAAACGAACCAGACAAAAGGAAACACACGTGTCTAAAAACGAGATTGACAGAACGAGCAAAATGGCAAATTAAGAATAGCTAGACGAAATATGCAAGGATGTAGGAATTACATGTCTATGAGAAAAATTCACAGATGCACCAACTGATATAGGCATGAGTACTCAAATACAGAGATATGTAAACAGGCAGTATATAGCGCTGCGCTCGGCAATGCCTACATAAGCCAACAAGTGTCTGGCGCAGTTGTTAGATCGGTTACTGCTGCTACAAAGGCAGGTTATCAAGATTTAAGTGAGTTTGAACGTGGTTACAGTCGGCGCACGAGCGATGGAACACAGCAGTCCGGTAAAGCACCAAATCTCCGACATCGCTGAGGCCGGAAAAATATCCTGCAAGAACGGGAGCAACGACGACTGAAGAGAATCGTTCAGCGTGACAGAAGTGCGATCCTTCCGCAAATTAATGCGAATTTCAGTGCTGGGCCATCAACAAGTACGAGCGTGTGAACCATTCAACGAAACATCATCGATATGGGCTTTCGGAACAGGACGCCCACACGTGTATCCTTGATGACTACGCGACACCAAGCTTTACGCCTCGACTGAGCACGTCAACACTGTTGATTGCTGGAAACATATTGCACGGTTGGAAGAGTTTCGTTCAAACTGTATCGAGAGGATGGACGTGTACGGGTACGGTGACAGCCTCATGAATTGACGGCCCTGCATGTCAGCAGGGGACTGTTCAAGCTGGTGGAGCCTCTGTAATTGTGTGGGGCGCGCGCAGTTGGAGTGATATGGAACCGATGATACGTCTAGATACGACTCTGACAGGCGACACGTAAGTAAGCATCCTGTCTGTTCACCTACATCCACTCTTGTCCATTGTGCGTTCCGACGGACTTGGGAAATTCCAGCAGGATAATGCGACACCGTACACGTCCAGAATTGCTACAGAATGGCTCCAGGAGCGGTCTTCTGAGTTTAAGCACTTCTACTGGCCACAAAACTCCGCAGAAATGAACAACATTGAGCATATCTGTGATGCATTGCAACGTGCAGTTCAGAAGAGATCTCCATCCCCTCGTACTCTCACGCATTTATTAACAGCCCTGTAGGATTCACGGTGTCGGTTCCCTCAGATGTTTAAATGTGTGTGAAATCTTATGGGACTTAACTGCTAGGGTCATCAATCCCTAAGCTTACACACTACTTAACCTAAATTATCCCAAGGACAAATACACACACCCATGCCCGAGGGAGGACTCTAACTTCCGCCGGGGCCAGCCGCAAAGTCCATGACTGCAGCGCCTTAAGACCACTCGGCTAATCCCGCGCGGCTCAGTTCCCTCCAGCACTACTTCAGACATTAGTCGAGCCCATGTCAGGTCGTGTTGCGGCACTTCTGCGTGCTCGTGGGGGTCCTACATGATGTTAGGCAGGTCTACCAGTTTCTGTGGTCGCCTATACAGAAGTTAAAGTGAGCTTTGAAGGAAAGAGAAGCAACTGCTTGCAGGGAGGTCAGACTAAAGGGAAGATGGTTTTATCTATACCGACCACAGACGTCTACTGAAGCCAATCCGCCTTCTTCGGAAGTCTCTGAAGTTCGTATTCTCCGTTACGGCCCCGTTTTAAACTTACCCTCTTAGCGTTAATGCGTTGAATTGACAGTCAGCTCTGAGTATGTGCTTCTAAACAATATACTTTAATGGATAAATACTCTTCATCAGACAATTAAAAACTTTAAAAGTAGACACAAAGAGCCTCGACTGAAAAAATTAATAATTAAAGTTAACTCCTTTTCTGTTCGTCCAGCATGGTGCACAACGCGGCAAAACAGTCCAATGTTCTATTCCTGTTTTAGATAAAACTGAAGAGCAGAACTGCGATACGAACACTTCATTAAGACTCACCATTATGGCGGAGGCATCTTCCTTGGCTGTATAAATATCAAAAGGTCCGATGGCAACCCATGAATAAGCAAAGAAGAAAAAGATGGGATATATAGAGTGGCTATGCAGAGGAAATGAACTTGAAGGCTATATAATAAAAACAGAAGAGGAAGTCGAAGAAGATGAGCTGACAGATTCGATACTCTAAGGTGAATTTGACACAGTACGGTAAAATTTAAGACGAAACAAGGCTCCTGGAATAAACAAAACTCCTTCAGAGCTATTGAGGTACTTGGGAGAGCCAGCCGAGACAAAACTATTCTACCTGGTGTGCAAGACATATGTGACATGAAAATTAGTCTCAGACTTCAAGAATGTAATAATTCCTATTCCAAAGCAGGCAGGTGCTGACAGGCGTGAATATTATCGAACTATCAGTTTAAAAAGAAATGGTTGCAAAATATTAACAAGGATTACTTAAAGAAGAATGGAAAAACTGGTGGAAGAAATGTAGGAACACGCGAGGCAAGGCTGACCCCGAGATCCATCTTAGAAGGCAAATTAAGGAAATTCGAACCTAAGGCTATGGGATTTGTAGAATCAGAGAAAGCTTTTGAGAGTATTGACTAGCATAAACCCTTCAAACTTTTTATGGTACGACGAGTAAAATACGGAGCGAAAGTTTATTTGCAACTAGTGCAATAACCAGACGGTACTTACTAGGGTCAAATGGCGTGAAAAGGAAGCAGTGGTTGTGGAGAGAGTAAGACGGGTTTGTGCCCTATCCCCGATGTTATTCAGTCTGTACACTGAGCAAGGATTGAATGAATCCAAGGAGAAATTTGAGTAGGGAACGAAAGCTCAGGGAGAAGAAAAAAATCGAGGCTTGCCGATAACAATGAAATTCTGTCAGAGACAGCAAAGGATTTAGAGGAGCAAAAGTGGTTCAAATGGCTCTGAGCACTATGAGACTTAACTTCTGAGGTCATCAGTCCCCTATAACTTAGAACTACTTAAACCTAACTAACCTAAGGACATCACGCACATCCATTCCCGAGGCAGGATTCGAACCTGCGACTGTAGCGGTCACGCGGTGCCAGACTATAGCGCCTAGAACAGCTCGGCCACCGCGGCCCGCTTAGAGGAGCAGCTGAACGGAAAATAACTGAGGATGGCAAAAGCCGAGAGAATATAAACGGCAGACTGTCAATAGCAAGAAAACCATTTCTGAAAAAGAGGAATTTGTTGACATCTAATATAAGCGTAAGGAGATCTTTTCTGAAGGGAATTATCTGGAGCATAACCTTTTACAGAAGTGAAACATGGACGACAAGCAACTGAGACAAGAATAAAATCGTAGATTCCGAAATTTGGTGCCACAGAAAAATGCTGAAGTTCAGGTGGGTAGACCAAAAAACTGAAACTAAATATCTAGGAATTACAAATACGAACAACTTAAATTGGAAGGAACACGTAAAAAATGTTGTGGGGAATCAGTGAAGAGGACACATTCTGGTACATCAAGGAATCACAGAATGAGTATTGGAGGGCAATGTAGGGAGTAAAAATCGTAGAGAGACTGCGTTTTATTGACAGGACACTTAGAAAACGTAACAGATCTAGTGAGGAGACTGCCTACAATACGCTTGTCCGTCCTCTTTTAGAGTACTGCTGCGCGGTGTGGGGTCCTTACCAGGTAGGACTGACGGAGTACAACGAAAAAGTTTTATGGCTATGCGATCTAATATAAATAACACGAGTTGACTGACATCATATACGGACCAAACACTAGAAGACAATATTTTCAAGGATGATCTACAGTGATGTGCAACCTCATTGGAAATAAACTTAAGTGGTCACAGTTGTTTAGTTTTATAGCCCCAATAAGCCGAAGCAATTAGCAATATCAGTATACCACCGTATGTAGTGCGTCCGGTGCGTTGGAGTGATGGTTCTCGTGTACATGTGCGATGATGGAAGAACAAAATAAAAAATTCATTCAAACACTAGGACGGCAGAAGGCGATCCTCCAACTAGTATAATCTAATACTGTCTTCTCCTATGGGACTTAACTTCTAAGGCCATCAGTCCCCTAGTACTTACAACTACTTAAACCTAACTAACCTACGAACATCACACACATCCATGACCAAGGCAGGATTCGAACCTGCGACCGTAACTAACCTAAGGACATCACACACATCCATGCCCGAGGCAGGATTCGAACCTGCGATCGTAGCGGTGGTGCGGTTCCAGACTGTAGCGCCTAGAACCGCTCGGTCACCCCCGCCGGCTACAGACAAGAAACGTGAAGCCCCAGCCACAAGGCTGGGTGTCCAGAAAGGACTCCCTGATTTCAAAATTAAATATCTCGAAAACAAAGGTCGAGAGAGGAATGCAGTAAACGGTATGTTTATTGTGAGAGATGTAAGAAGTTTATACAGCAGTTTGAAATGATAGTTAGAAACGCTGCTAAAAGATGGCCCTGTAATCTGTACAGCTCATATCAGCATACATAAGTGAAATAATAGTATGAAAACAATCTTTGCAAACAATCACATCACAATGTTCTCAAAACGTTCACCATTGGCACTACAGAGGTGGCGCAAACGAAGAATGAAATTCGCCATCACATTTCGTAGTGTCTCAACCGAAATGGATTCACATGCCACAGAGATCGCCGATTCAAGCTCGTCTAGCGTGGCGGGATGCTTCGGGTAGACCATGTCTTTCACTGTGCCCCACAAAAAAAGTCACAGGGAGTCAAATCCGGCAAATATGGAGGCCAATCCACGCCTGCACCAGTAAATTTGGGATATTCCAAAGCAATGACTTGAATCCCGAAGAAAGCGAAACACTTGTTCTGTCCGATGTGGTCGGGCTCCATCTTGCATAAATCATTCAGTACCTGATCGATCATGTAACGCTTGCTGTGTGGCGACAAATTGTTCCAAAATTGCAACGTAACGTGCGCCAGTGACCGTTTCTCGAATGAAAAAAGGGCCAATAATGCCTCTGCTGCATACTGCAGCCCACACAGTAACTTTAGGAGAATACAGGGGTTTCGCTTCACACCAATATGGCTATTCGGAACCCCAAAATCGCCAGTTCTGCTTATTCACGTATCCATTCAGGTGGAAGTGTGCTTCATCTGTAAACCAGATGCAACCAACATCAAATCCTTCACTATCAATCATTGTGAGCATCTGATTAGGAAAGGCAACCCTTTGTTGCACAGCTCGTACGGGTATGGCCTGGTGCGTTTGAATTTTGAATGGAAACATGTGTAGGCTGTTTCTCAGTATTTTCTGCGTGCTGGAACGCTCCAAACCAGATGCAATTCTACGGACGGATGGCATTGGATTTCGCTGAATAATTCCAGAAACTGTGGCGATATTTTCAGGCGTAACTGCAGTTTTCTTGCGGCCTACATGCCCCACTAGATCATCAGTTACGCTGCCTGTTCGTTGAAATTTTGCGAAGAGCGTATGAATGGTTTTCGCATCGGGTCCTTTTGGAACATTAAATCGTGCTTGAAAACTTCGCCTTGTTGCCGTAGGACTCTCTTCTAACCTGTGGTACTGTAGCACCAGAAAAAAACGCGTTATTCAATGGAGTACATGGTTTTAATCTCTTCCTTCGGTACGCTAACCTCCTTTCACGTTTCAATAGTGGAGCTGATCGCTCTGGGCTTCGGATCACTATTTATACTAGGCATTACGTATGGCGATTACAGCGCCATCTGTTGGAAGCTTTTGTAGCTATTATTTCAAACTGCTGCATAAACTTCTTACAGCTTTCACAATAAACACACCGTTTACTGCATTCCTCTATCGACCTTTGTTTTCGAGATATTTAATTTTGAAATCAGGGAGTCCTTTTCTGGACACCCTGTATAATGTCTATATGTGAATGTAGACAGAAGTGCTCTCAGTCACAGAATGCTGCGTGCTCAACGACGACTCCCTACCTGGAGGGGAAGTCCAGAATCGCATTGGTTCGCAACAGTACAGTGCCTAACGGTTCCAACTATAAAATCTCCTGAGAGCAAAGACAGAAAGTCCGTATGTACCAACAAAAGCTGATACTGAGCGACTGTCAAACATGGGCGCTGAAAACGGAAAACCACATTCTCTCCACCGCTGGCCTCCCAGGGAAACTCGTAATTGCAGAAAGCGCATCATATTCTCGAAACTACTGAATATTCTCCCTCTCTACAGATTCTTTCAAACGCCTACCAACCCTATTTTAGTCTTTTGTCGTCCAGTGCGGAAGGTTTGCGTGAAATTCCTATACGCGTTAATTAGGAATTAATGGAAGGGTACCCTTCTCAGAGTAAAAATCCTCAGAAGTAACACAGCCTGAGTGATTTCCGAGGTAGGCCCTAATGCTTCCTCGTTCCTCTCTGAGGCGTCCAAGATTTTCAGACTTTCTGAAGTATTATCTGTTTATCCTTCGGGTCCCGCTAAAACAACGGCCGGCTGCCGCTTTACCGTGCTTCAGTGCTCAGGTGCCCCGACCGTCTGTTTTGGGCTACTCCTGTGTTAAGCAGACCAACACACCTGTGCAGGATTTTCCGATCACGGCCAGAGTTACTCCTGCCATTTCATTCCCACTGGCGTTACAACCTCAGCTAGTATAGGCAGTTATTCGTTACACCGTTTAGCTAAGAAAGACAATCCATCACCTTCATGCAGTAAGCGTTAACAACTATCTAGAAGGTGTGCCTGACAATGTCAGTCTTCTTTAAATATTCGTATATACGATGTACAACCTATCAAATGATACCTAATTCTGGTTTTAAATCGCAGCAAAGTATGTAGATGAGTGCTGGACGTTGTGGCCGAGTGGTTCTAGGCGCTTCAGTTTGGAATCGCGCTGCTGCTACGGTCGCAAGTTCGAATCCTGCCTCGGACATGGATGTGTGTGATGTCCTTAGGTTAGTGAGGTTTAAGTAGTTTTAAGTCTAGGGGACTGATGACCTCAGATATTAAGTCCCATAGTGCATAGAGCCATTTGAACCATTTTTTATGTAGATGAGTGCTTGTAAGGTGTGAAATTATAGCCCCCTTACAGTTTGTTTCGTTGTTTCTGCAACAGTGTTTTGGCCCGTTTTGTGTATCAAGGAGGATCAGCTCCATCGTTTGTTAAATTATTTGGCATAAATCTCTCAATTGCTCCCGATACTATTTCTTTGAATTCAAGCCACATCTGGTTTACACTTATATTATTAATTTGGAAGGAGTGGAGATTGTCTCTCTGGGAAGCGTCGCAAACCGCCTGAGCCTCTGATTAGACCCTCCACTCGGCTCTGTACCAGAGGTCCACAATCGGTCCTGTCGTCTATGCTGCAAATGGTCAGCTCTGCTTCCGCCTTGCAAGCAAGACTGGCAGCCTTTATCACTTCTGTTAGCCGCTCGAAACCAGAGAGAATCTCTTCTGATGCAAAGTGATACACATCATTGGCCCCGACTTGAGCAACCACCTGCAGTTGGCTGCACCCTGTTCTCTTCATAGCATCCGGGAGGACCCGTTCCTCATCTGGAATGACTCCACCCGGTATGCACACGGAGTGCACACTGGTTTTTTTTGCGTTCTTGGCAGCCATGTTCCTAAGGGGCCCCATAATTCGCCTAACGTTGGAGCTCCCAGCTATCAATAATCCCACCCTCTGTGATTGTCCGGATCTTGTAAGGTGAGTGGTTCCCTCTGAAACAGGACAGGCCACAGCATCTGGCTCAGCGACAGTGTCACCACAGACAGCTCCTGGAACCTGTTTGTCAGACAAATCGGGGAGGCCCCATGTGCGTCCGCCTGGCAAGTCTTTCGCCGCCTGCTACGCCCGGGGGCGATCTCCCACTCGACCACAGGGTCAGCCTGTGTGAGCATTATCTGGGCTAGCCACCAGTGAGGGCCCATCGGAGGACTCTGACGTGCTGGACGTTCGTCGGATCCCCACCGCTGGCCCACAAACACTGGTGCCCATTCACTGCAGTCTGAAACTGTGTAACCGAAGCCATCACAGATCGAAGCTGAGAGCGAAGTGTCACCAACTCGGCTCTCATCCGCACAAAACAATCACAGTCCCTGCCCATACTAAAGACCGTGGAGAACTAAACTATGTAGATAAACGGACCATCGGCACGTGCTGCGCAACTCTATTGTAGACCCTGACGAAAACGCAGGAACTGTGTCTAATAAATTGGATTAATACGTAGAGATTCAAAAACCAAACTACCGAAGCACTCAGATGAAATTAAATAATTCGCACCTGATTAGGAACTTGTAATATGTCACAAAATCGGTTTACTTTCCGGCGCAAACGAAAACGCGAAAACTGTGACTATTAGGTATTAAATTACCACGCAACAACTGAAGAAACTATACTATTAAAGCACACAGGTGATATCACGAAATTCTCCTCTGGTTAGGAACTCGTTAAAGTCAAAATATTGGTTACTTACCTGTTGCTGCTTGTGTCTCGGCAGGCTGCTGCTGCCTGTTCAGTACCTCTTCATTGGAAACATGATCCAAGCAACTTATCTCCAGCATTCTTAAGTAGCGACACATTTCTAAAGCTTCTATTCACTTCTCATCTGAACTATTTATCGTCCACGTTTCACTTCCATGCAAAGGTAAACTCATGACAAAAACCTTCAGAGAAATACTTCCTAACATTTAGATCTGTCTTAGATGTTTTCAAATTTCTCTCCTTCAGTATCGCTTTTGTTGCCATTACTAGTTTACATTTTATATCCTAACCAAGGCCATCAGTTATTTTGCTGCCCAAACAGCAAATCTCATCTACGACTACTACTGTGTCGTTTCCTAATCTAAGTATCTCAGAATCGCCTGCTTTAATTCGACTACTTTCCATTACCCTTGTTTCACGTTTCTTGAGGTTCATCTTATATCCTCCCAAGTTGACTGCTATCTCTGACAGAATTACAACGTCATAGGCAAACGTTCAAGTTTTTCATTACCCCTCTGAACTTTAACTCCTTCTCGAAATTTTTCTTTATTATGCTGTACTGCTTGGTCAATGTATAGACTAAATAACACCGGGGATAGGCTACTGCCCTATTTCACCCTCTTATCAACTACTCTCCCCTTCCATGACCCTCGATTCTTACAACTGCCGTCTTGTTTCTGCACAAGCTATAAATAACATTTCACTCGGTGTATTTTCCCCCTGCCATGTCCATAATTTCAAAGAGTGTATCCCATTCGACATTGTCATTCCCTTTCTTCAGTCTACAAAAGCCATACACGTAGGTTTCCCTTTCCTTAGCCTATATTGCAAGATAAGTCATAGGGTCAGTATTGCCTTACGTGCTCGTACGTTTCTCCGAAATCCAAACTAATCTTTCCCGAGGCTGTCTTTTACGTTTTTCCATTCTTCTGTAAATAATTTGTTGTTAGTATTTTGCAACCATAATTTATTAAACTGACGATATGGTAATATTAACACTTGTCAGTACCTGCTTTCTTTGAAATTGGTATTATTACAATCTTCTTAAAGTCTGAGGGTATTTCTCTTTTCGCATACTTCTTCAAGCCAGATGGTTTAGTTTTTTCATGTTTGGCTTCCCCGAGGCTGTCAGCAGTTCTCATGGAAAGTCATTTACTCCAGGGACTTTGTTCCACTGAGATCTCTTACTGCTCCGTCAATTTTTTCTCGGGGTATCACACCTCCCATCTCATCTTCATCTACGTCCTCTTCTCTTTCTATAATATTACCTTGAGATTCAGTTCCCTTGTATAACCTCTTCATATACTTCTTCTACCTTTCCGCTCTTCTTTTTTTGTTCAGTACTGGTATTCCATTTGAGATCTTGATATTCGTACAGCTTATTTTCTTTTCTCCAAACGTCTCTTTAATTTTTCTATTGGCGATATGTATCTTGCCCATGGTTATACATGTTTCTATACCTTTACGTTTGTTCTCTAGCCGTTACTGCTTAGCCATTTTGCACTTCCTGACACTCTCATTTTTAAGTGATTGTATTTCCTTTCTCGTGATTCATTGGCTGCATTTTATATTTTCTCTTTCCATCATTTAAATTCAATATCTCCTGTGATATTCAAAGATTTCTACTAGACCTTGTCATCTTGTCTGTTTTATCCTCTACTGCCTTCACTATTTCATCTCTCAGAGCTACCCATTCGTCGTCTACTGTACTCCTTCCCCCCTTTTCAATCAATCGCTCCATATTGCACACTATGAAACTCTCAGATACCTCTCGTTCTTTCAACTTATCCAGTTTCCATCCCCTTAATTACTCACTTTTTTCCAATTTTTTCAATTTTATTCTACAGTTCATAACCAACAAATTATCGACCAGCGTCCACATCTGCACCTGCAAATCATGTATAATTTGAAACCTGGTTACGAAATCTCTGTCTTATCATTATATAATCAATCTGGTGTCTCCTGGTCTCTTCCAAGTATGCAACCTTCTTTCAGTCATGTTAAGCCAAGTGTTATCGATGATTAAATTATGCTTCGTGCAAAGTTATACCAAAGTCTCCACCAGTCCATATTCATCCACTACTTTTCTTTCTCTTTCTCTTCCTACTACTGAATTCCAGTCCCCTGTCATAATTAAATTTTGCTCTCCCTTAATAATCTGAGTAATATCTTTTATTTCACCGTACATTCTTTCAATCTCTTCATCATCTGCGGAGCTAATTGTCATATAAACATGTACTATAGGGGAGAGTGTAGGCTAAGTGTCTATCTTTGCCACGGTAATGCGTTCACTATCCTGTTCATAGTAGCTTACTCGCATTCCTATTTCATTATTCATCATCAGATATACTCCTGTATTACCCTATTTGTTTTGTATCTATAATCCTGTACTCACCTGACCAGAAATCCTGTTCATCGTGCCGTCGAACTTCATTAATCCATTTAACTTCAACCTATCCATTTCTCTTCTTAAATTTTCTAACCTACCTGTCCGATTAAGGGAACTAATATTCTGCTGTCGGGGAGAGAGTCACGACATAATACACGATTTGGACATAATTAAAACAAAGGCGTTTCTCGTTGCAGCGGGATGTTCTCACGAAATTTCAATCAACGATTTTCTCCTCCGAATGAGAAAATATTTTGTTGACGACGACGACGTACATAAGGAGAAACGCTCACCATAATAAAATAAGGGAAATCAGAGCCCTCACGGAAAGATGTAGGTCTTCGTTTCTTCCGCGCGCTGTTCGAGAGTGGAATAATACGAGTAGAGAGTTATTGTGTAGGCCGTTCTCTGCCAGGCAGTTAAGTGTAATCTGCAGAGTATCGATGCTGACGTAGATGAAGATGCAAATGTATAAGGCGCACGGGATCCCGAGACACTGCCCTGCGTTCTTGGGCCTCCTAGATCACCAGACAGGACCCCTGCGATTTTTCTTGTGGGGATATGTGAAGGAAAGTGTATTCATCTCTCCTTTATCTCGCGACATAGAAGAAGTGAAGAATAGAGTAACAGCAGATACATTATGTAATTTAGCTGTGCTGGTGGAAACATAGAACATTTGTAATAGCATATCTAAAAAAATAAGATTTTGTTCTTTGCAATTCATCCAATGTGTGTAATATGTTTTTATCAATAAATGCTGATTTTTGAAATCAGGTCATTATTTTGAATCCCCGTGTACAATACACACATTAATCATACAATCAGCTATTTACTTAATACAATAAATCCTCGAGACATTTTCTATTGCAGTCAATAAAACTATGCGCAAATATTCGGCACATCGTAACACAAAATCACATGACTTGATTTAACAGAAACAACAAATGTTACAAAACAAACAGATCGTAAAAGCATAACATTGCATTGATTCAAACCGTTATGGAACTGGTACCAGCTCCAAGTAAGAACGTAAATCATGAAATAATTTTCGAAGAAAGATTTGTTTACCACCCACTATCGGTATATCTGAAAAGTAAGCATTAGTACTATATTACTATATTGCTGTTATAAACTTGCGGCATGAATAATTTTTTGTACTCTGGGGAAAAGATCTTTTGAATACATGACACATAGTAACGAAGAGAAATGCTAGTTCAAAATAAAATAACTATTCGTGGGTCAAGGGCGATGGAAATATGATAGTCTTCCATTTCACAGAAGGGTACAGGCAGACATTTTATTGGATGCTTGATGGAATTATGAGGATATTGACTGACAGAACGCATATGTATCTTATTATATTTAATATTATATTTGTGTACAGTAAATAAAGCAAATATAGACATCAGTCTTAAGACATGGTCTCGTAAATGCAATGGGAGTGGGCTAGAAATTGAAGATGGAGTTTATTTACATCACCAACTACACTCCTCGAAATGGAAAAAAGAACACATTGACACCGGTGTGTCAGACCCACCATACTTGCTCCGGACACTGCGAGAGGGCTGTACAAGAAATGATCACACGCACAGCACAGAGGACACACCAGGAACCGCGGTGTTGGCCGTCGAATGGCGCTAGCTGCGCAGCATTTGTGCACCGCCGCCGTCAGTGTCAGCCAGTTTGCCGTGGCATACGGAGCTCCATCGCAGTCTTTAACACTGGTAACATGCCGCGACAGCGTGGACGTGAACCGTATGTGCAGTTGACGGACTTTGAGCGAGGGCGTATAGTGGGCATGCGGGAGGCCGGGTGGACGTACCGCCGAATTGCTCAACACGTGGGGCGTGAGGTCTCCACAGTACATCGATGTTGTCGCCAGTGGTCGGCGGAAGGTGCACGTGCCCGTCGACCTGGGACCGGACCGCAGCGACGCACGGATGCACGCCAAGACCGTAGGATCCTACGCAGTGCCGTAGGGGACCGCACCGCCACTTCCCAGCAAATTAGTGACACTGTTGCTCCTGGGGTATCGGCGAGGACCATTCGCAACCGTCTCCATGAAGCTGGGCTACGGTCCCGCACACCGTTAGGCCGTCTTCCGCTCACGCCCCAACATCGTGCAGCCCGCCTCCAGTGGTGTCGCGACAGGCGTGAATGGAGGGACGAATGGAGACATGTCGTCTTCAGCGATGAGAGTTGCTTCTGCCTTGGTGCCAATGATGGTCGTATGCGTGTTTGGCGCCGTGAAGATGAGCGCCACGATCAGGACTGCATACGACCGAGGCACACAGGGCCAACACCCGGCATCATGGTGTGGGGAGCGATCTCCTACACTGTCCGTACACCTCTGGTGATCGTCGAGGGGACACTGAATAGTGCACGGTACATCCAAACCGTCATCGAACCCATCGTTCTACCATTCCTAGACCGGCAAGGGAACTTGCTCTTCCAACAGGACAATGCACGTCCGCATGTAGCCCGTGCCACCCAACGTGCTCTAGAAGGTGTACGTCAACTACCCTGGCCAGCAAGATCTCCGGATCTGTCCGCCATTGAGCATGTTTGGGACTGGATGAAGCGTCGTCTCACGCGGTCTGCACGTCCAGCACGAACGCTGGTCCAACTGAGGCGCCAGGTGGAAATGGCATGGCAAGCCGTTCCACAGGACTACATCCAGCATCTCTACGATCGTCTCCATGGGAGAATAGCAGACTGCATTGCTGCGAAAGGTGGATATACACTGTACCAGTGCCGACATTGTGCATGCTCTGTTGCCTGTGTCTATGTGCCTGTGGTTCTGTCAGTGTGATCAAGTGATGTATCTGACCCCATGAATGTGTCAATAAAGTTTCCCCTTCCTGGGACAATGAATTCACGGTGTTCTTATTTCAATTTCCAGGAGTGTATAATATTACCTTGAGATTCAGTTCCCTTGTATAACCTCTTCATATACTTCTTCTACCTTTCCGCTCTTCTTTTTTTGTTCAGTACTGGTATTCCATTTGAGATCTTGATATTCGTACAGCTTATTTTCTTTTCTCCAAACGTCTCTTTAATTTTTCTATTGGCGATATGTATCTTGCCCATGGTTATACATGTTTCTATACCTTTACGTTTGTTCTCTAGCCGTTACTGCTTAGCCATTTTGCACTTCCTGACACTCTCATTTTTAATTGATTGTATTTCCTTTCTCGTGATCCATTGGCTGCATTTTATATTTTCTCTTTCCATCATTTAAATTCAATATCTCCTGTGATATTCAAAGATTTCTACTAGACCTTGTCATCTTGTCTGTTTTATCCTCTACTGCCTTCACTATTTCATCTCTCAGAGCTACCCATTCGTCGTCTACTGTACTCCTTCCCCCCTTTTCAATCAATCGCTCCATATTGCACACTATGAAACTCTCAGATACCTCTCGTTCTTTCAACTTATCCAGTTTCCATCCCCTTAATTACTCACTTTTTTCCAATTTTTTCAATTTTATTCTACAGTTCATAACCAACAAATTATCGACCAGCGTCCACATCTGCACCTGCAAATCATGTATAATTTGAAACCTGGTTACGAAATCTCTGTCTTATCATTATATAATCAATCTGGTGTCTCCTGGTCTCTTCCAAGTATGCAACCTTCTTTCAGTCATGTTAAGCCAAGTGTTATCGATGATTAAATTATGCTTCGTGCAAAGTTATACCAAAGTCTCCACCAGTCCATATTCATCCACTACTTTTCCTTCTCTTTCTCTTCCTACTACTGAATCCCAGTCCCCTGTCATAATTAAATTTTGCTCTCCCTTAATAATCTGAGTAATATCTTTTATTTCACCGTACGTTCTTTCAATCTCTTCATCATCTGCGGAGCTAATTGTCATATAAACATGTACTATAGGGGAGAGTATAGGCTTGGTGTCTATCTTTGCCACGGTAATGCGTTCACTATCCTGTTCATAGTAGCTTACTCACATTCCTATTTCATTATTCATCATCAGATATACTCCTTTATTACCCTATTTGTTTTGTATCTATAATCCTGTACTCACCTGACCAGAAATCCTGTTCATCCTGCCGTCGAACTTCATTAATCCATTTAACTTCAACCTATCCATTTCTCTTCTTAAATTTTCTAACCTACCTGTCCGATTAAGGGAACTAATATTCTGCTGTCGGGGAGAGAGTCACGACATAATACACGATTTGGACATAATTAAAACAAAGGCGTTTCTCGTTGCAGCGGGATGTTCTCACGAAATTTCAATCAACGATTTTCTCGCCCGAATGAGAAAATATTTTGTTGACGACGACGACGTACATAAGGAGAAACGCTCACCATAATAAAATAAGGGAAATCAGAGCCCTCTTCCTTTCTTCAGCGCGCTGTTCGAGAGTGGAATAATAGAGAGTTATTGTGTAGGCCGTTCTCTGCCAGGCACTTCAGTGTAATCTGCAGAGTATCGATGCTGACGTAGATGAAGATGCAAATGTATAAGGCGCACGGGATCCCGAGACACTGCCCTGCGTTCTTGGGCCTCCTAGATCACCAGACAGGACCCCTGCGATTTTTCCTTGTGGGGATATGTGAAGGAAAATGTGTTCATCTCTCCTTTATCTCGTGACATAGAAGAAGTGAAGAATAGAGTAACAGCAGATACATTATGTAATTTAGCTGTGCTGGTGGAAACATAGAACATTTGTAATAGCATATCTAAAAAAATAAGATTTTGTTCTTTGCAATTCATCCAATGTGTGTAATATGTTTTTATCAATAAATGCTGATTTTTGAAATCAGGTCATTATTTTGAATCCCCGTGTACAATACACACATTAATCATACAATCAGCTATTTACTTAATACAATAAATCCTCGAGACATTTTCTATTGCAGTCAATAAAACTATGCGCAAATATTCGGCACATCGTAACACAAAATCACATGACTTGATTTAACAGAAACAACAAATGTTACAAAACAAACAGATCGTAAAAGCATAACATTGCATTGATTCAAACAGTTATGGAACTGGTACCAACTCCAAGTAAGAACGTAAATCATGAAATAATTTTCGAAGAAAGATTTGTTTACCACCCCCTATCGGTATATCTGAAAAGTGAAGCATTAGTACTATATTACTATATTGCTGTTATAAACTTGCGGCATGAATAATTTTTTGTACTCTGGGGAAAAGATCTTTTGAATACATGACACATAGTAACGAAGAGAAATGCTAGTTCAAAATAAAATAACTATTCGTGGGTCAAGGGCGACGGAAATATGATAGTCTTCCATTTCACAGAAGGGTACAGGCAGACATTTTATTGGATGCTTGATGGAATTATGAGGATATTGACTGACAGAACGCATATGTATCTTATTATATTTAATATTATATTTGTGTACAGTAAATAAAGCAAATATAGACATCAGTCTTAAGACATGGTCTCGTAAATGCAATGGGAGTGGGCTAGAAATTAAAGATGGAGTTTATTTACATCACCAACTATTTTCTGATAATCAAGTAGTTACAGTACAAGACGGGGAGCATGCAGATTAATTATGTAACCAATTAGCAGTGGAATCAGGAACTGGGGACTGAAGATTAATTAACAGAAAACTGAATATGTCACTAATTATCCAGCTGACTTATACGTAGAGGAAAGAAAATTAAGAAGGCCAATACTTTATTTGGGATCCATTTTAGAGATGGAGGGAAAATATGCGGTAGAAATTAATAAAACAATTAGCAGTGGAAAGAAGGTCATTGAGATGCTCAGCTCAATCATATGAAGCAGAAATGTAATAAACCGAACCATAAAAGCATATATAAATCAGTACTATAGAGCATAATTAGGTATGGAGTGGAGACTTGGATTATTAATCTGAAACACATAAAATACTGCAAGCAGTAGAAATAGACTTCTGGAGAAGATCAGCAAGAATTTCTAGAAAAGAGAAAGTAAGAAACGACGAAATAATAAAGAGAATGAAAGTAAGAGAAAGAATACATGACGTGATGGATAGAAAGAAGTTACAATGGTATGGACATTTAAGAAGAATGGAGAAAGACAGAATTCCGAAAATGATCGTGGAATGGGAACCGGAGGGAAAGAAGAGAAGAGAACGCCCAATAACCCCCTTGCTCCAAAATGTATGGTTAACAACAAGAAGACTTGGTCCAGAGGAAGAAGATATACAAGATCCGCACACCTTGAGGGACATCCTGAGGGGATAAATTAAGATCTTATGTAATAGATGTAATAATATCCGAGTATTTATTACGTTAGAGAAAACCTCTGAATTGAGGAAATTCTCAATAAATAAATAACAAAATAAAAATACTGCAAACGACATAAGTAAGGTGAAGTTCAGATCACAAGTAAACAAATAGAACAACCTAAAAACAACGCCCCAAATACATTCATACAAGGTACAATTGGAGCTTTAGTAGGTTTACTCCCTGTTCATGTGAGCTGCAACGTAAAACAGTAGATAAGTATGAGGAAAGTATATACAGGATAGGCATTTGTACGTACGCACCTGAAATTTGCTTAACGCCATTGCCGAACAGACGTTGTTGTGCACGACGGTTTAGACAATGTTTCAGACTTGAGACACAAATAGAAAGACAGTAAAGTTGTTAAAAACGGTAAGATGTAGAAACTGTGACAACACAAGGTTCAAATTCATCGTTTAGAAGCTCACTAAACATAAATTAAAATAACTTAAATCTGGCACATTCATGTTACATGCCGTACATACGACTTTCCTCACAGTATATATAACTAACAAATGGTAAACTACAAAATTTGTAATAAATGTAGAAGGACTGAAACAACGCAGCAATCAAATAATAAAATCCACTAAATAAATCCAGATAAGATTACTATTTGCTCGATATTAATGACTCCCAAGCCAGGAGGCGGGGAGGATCTTTCACAGAAAACTATCTAATAGGGCAGTATGCATAAAGTGAAAAATAAATTTGTCCACGAGGCATTCTGTCGGCAGATTCCTCTTGTTTTACGTAGAATGTGAAAAACAGCGTATATAAAATTTTAGAGTGTTTAGAGCATATAAAAAGATACAGTGTTTTCTGTGGCAAAATTATCGCAGGTGCATCAAGTACCACTTTTGTAACCTCTACTATGACTGATTCTCTACATCTATTATTGTGGTAACCAGAACATGTTTCACTGAGGAGGTTATACTTACCGTAATCCATTAGCCCCTGCTTCATAATAGTTTCTACTATTTTTCATAATGATAGCAGCTGAGAAATGGGCTTGTAGTGTCCCACATTTTCTACAACACATGTGGAGACACAACCGTTGCCTATTTCAAATGCTTCGTAAAGGTACCTGAGCTGAAAGATCTATTTATTATGTCGGTTAATGAGTTTTACATTCTACCTATGTATTCATTAACTTCACAGACTGGCACCCCATTTATGCTAGTTGACGTTTTCTCTTTTAATGTTTGTTCTGTTTTCCTAACTTCATATTCTGGTGGGTAACAGCAACATTGTGCTTATCACACAAATTTTTACTCGAACATTTGATATTGGGAAATCTTCCTTTAATTTCTGTTATACTTCAATCAATTCATCCACAAAATTTGCTAGTTCTTGGGGATAATTTATCGACCTACCACTGTCTTTTATCTCTAAATTATTGTCATTATTTTTCTGTTTTATGTTTCACAATCTTCCAGATTGTCTTACTTTCATTTTCAGGGGTCACGTATTGTTTTGTCCTTTGCTAACATTTTTCATATTCAACATCAAGTATTGTTTTATCTTTTGCTAAACTTTTTGCTGCAGGTAATACCTTCCTGTAGATCTGTTTGGATCCTTCATAATAGTTTAGGAACTATGACTAACTGTGTGTTTTTTATTGAATTAAGATGTTGCATAACCTGTGTGGAGTTCATTACACCTAATGTTATCTACTTGTTTTTATTGGACATTGCTATGATATGGATACTTTTGGAAATGACTTCTCAAAGCCTGATTTAAATGTTGTACAGATATGAGAGATTTTGCATCTACACTGTTTTCTCTTTCCACTTCATCCCCGTTCTGGTTTACAATACTCTCCAAAAATATTCAACTTTGGGTATGTGTTAATTGGCAGAAACGATTAAAAACTCCATGTACTACACAATGTTCCCTCTCTACATTTGCGATAACGTGATCTATTACTGACGCTGTGGTGTTTGTTACGTTTTTTTGTGCTGCCGACCAACCGTGACATGCCAAAACTGTGAAGCACGTTTGAGACTGTTACTGGTTTCGTCCATGATATTTGTGTTTATTATTATGTCTCCACTTAAGATTATCTTATTCTTGGGCGCTGAATCTTTGTCCAGAATCTTTGTTATATATAAAAAAAGTCTACATTTTAACTGGTAGATTGGTATACACAAAAAATGATTATTGTTTTTTGTAAATGCCAGTATCTGTTACGTGAATAACTTTGGAAATGACTGTTCAAAGAATGAAGATAATTTAGAATCTGGACTGTTTTATGTATACACTTCATCGCAGCCTTCGTTTAACAATACCCTTGAAAAACCTTGAAGTTTTGTTTTTAGCCAAGTCTTTTGTAGACACGTGTCTCTCGTCATTAACTATGTTAATCTAAACTGCATTCTCTCTAGGATAGTTAGTTAGTTTCAAGTTCAACAAATCATTTGCACGATAAATCGTAATGATGTGGAACGGTCATTTTAATACCGGTACATATCACAACTTAATTTTTAAATATTATATATTTATATTTATTATATGTTATATATACAGATGTGAGTCAGTAAGTATTATCCGCCACGTTTTACACATTACAGTAACAGAAATTATTCTCTAGAACAGAAGAAATTTTCAAGGAAAAACTCTTTAAGTTCGTTTTCAAATTTTACTTTGTTATCTGTCTGGCATTTTATATACCTGCGTAAGTAATCAAAAATTTATGTTGAAGCATCGTACGCCCGTTTAGTACTAAAGAAAATCTTAATGTGGAGTAATAAATGTCATTTCTCCCTCTTGTATTGCAATTATGTACATCATTGTTCCTTTTGAATTGCAGATGATTTACAATAAACCTCATGAGGGCATAAATATACTGTGGAGCAGTAGTTAAAATGCCCAACTCCTTAAACAGACGACTACGATATGATTATAGCTGTGCACCACGTATTACTCTTAAAACACGTAGTGGTGTAGTACCCCTAGATATGCAGAACTGATATATTGTGCCTTTTTTCCTGCAAAAAGGACCAATTCTGCTTGTTGTATATTGGATGAAAGGTCGTTTACATATATGAGTCAGACTAATTTCCTCGGACTACATTGGTTGAATTACTAAGTACAACTTTCTGCAATCTTTTTGTTAGTTATGACATACCATCAATCCCATAAAACATCAATTTATGTAGGAAAATATTATGACTCGCACGATAAAATGCCTTAAATATGTCGTACAAAATACCAATTGGTGCAGTTTTGTTATTTATTGCTCATAAAATTTTAGTGAGTGAATATGTAAATGACATTCTAAGTGGAGCAACTCTTCTGCTACCCAAACTGTGATTTACTGACGTTATTATTGTTGCTCAGGAGAGATACTATTCTTGAATACATCACCTTCTCAAAAATTTTAGAAAATGTCAGCAATGAAGCTGTGAATATTATAAGCTGGATTCCTGTATTTCTATACCAGTTTTCTGTGACGTAAATTACTGTACAGTTTAATAACTTATTTGCTGGATTTTATTTTTTATTGCCTGAATGTTTTCGTGAAGGCTGTTAGATCTACACGAACTCCAATGTTATTGGCCCTTGTGGCTTCTTCCTTATTCTGATGCCTAATAAGCAAGCTTTATGCTGTGATTTTATTTTTTTCTGAGCTGTCCGGGAAAGTTCCTCGAATAATAAGGACATCCTTAAGCAGAGGCACCTGTTATCTGGGTTTACTCTGAAAAAGGTCTAATCTTCCTACCAAAGAAAACAGTCATTAACCATGTGTGGCCCGAGATCCTCCCACTACGTTTTCGCTAATTAGCCCAACCATCCACCCCTAGAAAAGGCTCCGTCTTGTGAAGCATTATCCACCAGTAGCCCCAGCTGGTACTGCAGCAACATGCCATAAGCCATCACCAGTATCATCTTCCACCCTGCATCAATAGATTTACAGACGTATTACGGCATGGTCTGTCATGGTCCTGGAACAAGTGAACAAAGTGCACGTCGGTGCGAGAAGTATGGTTAGCAATCCCGTCTAGGTCACCACCTAATCATATACCCAGTCTCTACCCAACCTTTTTCCTGTCTCATTCACAATTATTACCTCACCCTCGCTTCTTAATTCCATACATAAAGGCCCTTAATCCTCTGGCACTTGCCTGAGCCCCGCATTTAGGTTAAAAACGTTAGTGACCTGGTATGCTGACTTTTCCTGTATCTAAGGGCCTCCACTTTCCCCGTGCTTACTTCCTAGCAGAAATACTTTCTTCTTCTCAACATTTTTCACTCACATAAGCTACCTTATAACTTGTGGAGTCTGCTGCATATTTCTACTTAACTCTTGACAGCTGCTGAAATCTTGTTTTGGTGTGCACATCAAAACTTCCAGACCTCCTCCTCTTCCTCCTCCCATTTACCCGTTGCCTGTTCTGAATTATACTCCTCCCCTGCCCCCTTAACTCCTTAGGAGTTCTTTCCTAGCTTCCCTTCCTGTTCCTTAATCAAATCACTCCTACTGCACATTATGCAGTCCCTCTCTGGTGTTCCCAAAGACTTTCTCCCACCTCCCACATCTTGAAGCTATTTCCCACAAGATACCCAGTAAATGCCATTTCTCACGACAACTTCCACACCTTAAATTAATCGACAAAGATTCTGAAACGAAGAATAAGAAACCGTGTATACGCTAGATTACGTAAATCTGCGAGAATGTATGAAGTTTGTACTTCAAATAGTTAACAGTAATAATGGGCGTTTATTGCCTTTCCTTTACAATTTTATATGCAATAAGACAGTAGACCGAGTTAGCATCTGTGTATGTCTAAAGGGATTTGATGAATAAGTTTAATTAACGAGATTATTCTAACATTATTACTCGGAGACAAACAAGAGACATTTCGTAAAATGCACTTCTCTGACATAACAGGCACTAATACGTGTATTTATCACAAAATTCAAGTACTACTTACACATTTTCACAGTACTTATCATTCGGAAAAATTAGACCATGAGTATCGACAAGTCAAAACAACGCGGAATATGTCCTAAAACATGCAGTAAGAAATCAAAACAATCAAAGCTTTGCTTGTGTTGTAATACTAGATACTGATCAGTGTATTCGCTAAAAAATGTATTCAACTGAAGCACTAAAAACTTAACTACATTATTTTCTTCTATGTTCAGGGTATACTACTATACATGAACTACAGTCAATGAGCACATAAAAAGACATAAGTACAGATAATGCACTGATCTAAATCCCAAGACCAAGAAGGAGTTGTGCGAATAAACGAAAGTTGGTAGGCGTTTTTCTACATCTGAGAGATGATGTCCATTCAAATTTCGCGCCTGTAGCGTAAGAGTGGCGCTGGTAGCGGCACAACGAGGATGTAAATCAGGTTCGTTTCAAATACGCGCTGTCACGGTTGTGAGCGTTAGTTACGTTTGAAACTGGACGCGGTGAACGGATGTTAGTGAAGAATGTCTTTCAGGCGACAAAGATGCCATTATCGACACCTATCGAGATCGTGTAATAGGCCTACGGAATGCTGAATGTTCCTTCCGCGATGTTGCAGAAACACCTGGCAGGAATGTAGCTGCTATACATGATTGGTGGCAGCGGCTTTCAGCAGAATGTACAGTCGTAAGAAGACCGGGCTGCGGTGACCCCGAGGCACTGCCGTGTTGGACATTCTTCGTATTCGGCGTACTGTTGCGGCGCATCACTCTGCACCTGCAACAGCAAATTGAACAGTAATTGGCACCGCAGTAGCACAACCAACTGTTGCAAACCTGTTACTTCAAGTACAGCTCCAAGCCAGACGCCCTGTAGCGTGCATTCTACTGGCGAGGTTAGAAGGACATAATTGAGCGCCTGCAGCCATTCTGTCTGCGGCCTAACGGCAATGGACTTACACCTGGAGTTATGATCTGAGGCCAAGATGAGACCAAGATGGCCGCCAAGTGATATCACAGGTATTTTCTTAGTCCGCTGAAAGAACTTAATTAAGAGGAAATAGTGTCAAATTTAAATTTTATTTGTTTTGTTTACTTGCTGTAGTGTCCGTTCTTGTCGCACAACTGAATATTAGCGTCCCAGCAGCGCTTGTTCTTGAAAAAACTTGTTCTTTATTTGAAGTCGCGATAATCGTGACATAACCCGAAATATTGCGTGACATAAACACAAAAAATTCTATTCAAGTTGTCTTGATAGCGCAAAGTTTGTTTAAAAAAGACTGCTGCTACTTTCAGATGTGTGTATTGTCGCAATAAATGTGGAATTAAACGTTTCTAAATCGTATTTAACTAACACATTTCGTATTGTTTACTAGTTAGACAGACGCGATCAAGGCCTAAATTTTCTGAGTTATAAACGTTTAAAAATCTTACCAAACACACCTGATAACGTAAATTCTCTAAAAGAAAATCAATTACAAATTCATTCTATCTCTAAATCAGCACAAAAAAACTACCGCACATAAGACCTTTGTGTCGTTTTTTGTTTACACACAGCCAATCTTACGTCCTTGACAAATTTAAGACATTCTTTAAACTTAATTATTCTTTCGAAACTGACCATGAGTGAGAAATGTGGGAGCTGATATAGGGTAGTGAGTAGAGGGATTTGTTGCTAATCTTGTAGGAAATATATTCACTGGGTGGGGGGGGGGGGGTGGCGCAGTGGGGAGAATGTTGGGGGAACAGAAGAGGCTCTCTCCTGGAATTGCAGAGTATGCAGTAGGAAGATTCTGATTGGGAAACAGGAAAGGAAAATCTGTGCCCTTCAGACACAGTTGGAGAAAGCAAGGAAGGAACTCATAAGGATCAAGGGAGATAGGGGGGAGGAGGGTGGTTGGGACCTGACAACTGGTAGGAGGATAGGAAGAAACAGAACGCGATCTGATAGTTTTATCATCGACACCAAAAACAGGTATCTACCACTGCCAGAGTTAAGTGAAGAAGAGCCTCAGGTAGAACGAGAAGCAGAAAATGTGCAACACTCTTCAACCGAGGCCAAGAAGCCTAGGAATGTGCAAAGTGTTAGAAAGAAGAAAGTGCTGCTTCTAGGTAGTAGCCATGGGCGAGGTGTAGGCTCTCAGTTGCAGGAAAGTTTAGGGGCAGCGTACCAGGCCAGCAGTATCTTCAAGCCTAATTCAGGGCTAAGTCATGTGATAGAGGACCTAATGTCTTTATGTAAGGACTTTACAAAAGAGGATCATGTAGTGATAGTGGGTGGGGCGGGGAACAGTTTGGGCAGGGATGGGGCATATGACAGGTGGTGACCTGGACAAGATAGTTTCCCTGACTCATGGCACCAATGTACACTTTGTTGAGCTGTTCCGGCGTCATGATCAGCCACGCCTTGATGGAGCTGTGAGGCGAATCAATGTGGGGCTGGGGATGGCTCTGAGGACGGCCAACTTTGCTCATGTTTCTCTGGTGCCCGTCGGGACTATCAACAGATGGGGTTTCACTAGGCATGGCCTACACCTAAACAGGGTTGGGAAAGGAAGATTGGTACAGCTGATTCATAAAAGTATAGGGTGTGGATCTCGGGCCACACATGGTCAAATATCTGTTGTCATGGGTAGGTAAAGTAGATCTTTTTTTAGGATAAATCCAGACAACAGGTTCCCCGGCCTAAAGAGTATCTCCAGGACTTCAAAAAATACTGAAACAATCACTCACAAGACAGATTTTAACACCTCAAATATCACATATAACAGATGTCAAAAAATGGTTCAAATGGCTCTGAGCACTATGGGACTTAACTTCTGAGGTCATCAGTCCCCTAGAACTTAGAACTACCTAAACCTAACTAACCTAAGGACATCACAAAGTTCCCGGGTTCGATTCCCGGCGGGGTCCAGGATTTTCTCTGCCTCGTGATGGCTGGGTGTTGTGTGACGTCCTTAGGTTAGGTAGGTTTAAATAGTTCTAAGTTCTAGGGGACTGATGACCTAAGATGTTAAGTCCCATAGTGCTCAGAGCCATTTGACATCATAAACATCCACTCCCGAGGCAGGACTCGAACCTGCGACCGTAGCGGTCTCGCGGTTCCAGACTGTAGCGCCTAGAACCGCTCGGCCACTCTGGTCGGCACCAGATGTCACAAAGAAAAACAAACCATTGGAAAGAGTAACATGGGGTATTTCACAGACTTAACAATCCTCCATCAAAACATGCAATCAATAAAAAATAAAATACAACTATTAGAAGTTGAGCTCCAATCTTTGAACTGCACAGTATTTGTATTACTGAGCACTGGTGTAGAGACACAGAAATCCAACATGTAGTATTAGCATTCTATGAAAAGACAAACTCTTACTGCAGAACTGCTTCAAGGGGTGAAGGATCATGCATTTATATCAGGAAAGGAACACAGTTCAAATCAAGACATGAACTCAGTACCATAAGTAAATAGCAACACTTAGAAATTATTGAATTAACCATTTTGTGTGTGTACGGATGTCCCAGTGGAAGCGTGGACACTTTTTTCAATAAGTAAACAGAAGTTATATAGATAAAGTCTCAAGTACAAAGGGTCACATAATTCTGTGTGGGGACATTAACATCAACACTTTTTAACATCATAAATGAATCCAGCAGCACCTTCATAAACATCCTTCAAAGTTTTTGAATGTCCCTATTGGTCAATAGTGCAACAAGGGTTACCACAACGACTTCATCAGGAATTGACCATGTGGCCACAAACATGGACAGGGAAAAATGTGATGTAGCTGTAAAAGATCTAGGACTATCAGTCCATCTCTGTCAAATAACCACAGTAAAGTCACGCATCGAATCATTCCCTAAACTACAAGCATACAAATGACATCTATCAGAAATCAAAATAAAATATTTTCCAAAAGAACTAGAAAAACAAAGCTGGGAAGGTGTGTAAGGAAACCAATGTGAATACGAAATTCTCTAAATTCTCCACATTGTTTAAATTGAACTCTGAAAAGGCATTTCCAAAAGTATTCATGTTTGTATCAACATCTCACAAAAACAGATGGATAACAGCAGGCATTAAGAAGTTCTCTCAAACATTAAACACCTCAGTTCCATGAAAGAGATTCACAATGATCCAGAATTAATAAAATTTCTACCATAGATACAAAAAGATCTATAAGAAGGCGCTGATTGCTGCAAAAAAGTCATTTAATGACAAAATAATATATAATGCAGAGAATAAAAGCAAACCAGTCCTTGATGTTATAAAAAAGGAAATGAAGAGAGGCAAACAAATGCAGGATAACATACTGCTAAGGGAGGGGGATGAAGTAATAAATGATCCACAGCACTCAGCAGACTATGTAAACGTGCTTTTTTCAAGTATTGCAGAGAATTTACAGCAAAAATTCCCCCAAACCAATATAACACCTGTAAATAATATTGCCCAAAACACAATGATGTTACTTCCAACCACAGAGAATGAAGTCAGTAAAACAATTCAAAAACTAAAATATAAAAAGTCAGTAGGCTTAGATGAAGTACCAATGTGTGTACTGAAATAATGCACAGGAATTATACAAGGCCCCTTAACAAATACAATAAATGAATACTTCACATCAGGGACATTTCCAGAGCAGTTGAAACAGGCAAGAGTTGTAACTTTCCTTAAGAAAGATAATGCAGAAGACATAGAAAATTACCAGCCCATTTCCCTGCTATCAGCATTCTCAAAAATAATAGAAACAATTATGAAAAGACAGATTAATAAATTGCCCGAATAAATACAATCTTTTAAGCGAATCACTGTCTGGCAAAAATAGACTCAGCCATAGCAGAATTCCCAAAAGTTGTACTTGATGCTCTTGATAAAGATGAGTGTCGTCACAGGCATATTTTTGGATCTTTCTAAGGTATTTGATACAGTCGACCACAGGACTCAACTAAATAAATTAGAAGCATTAGAAACAAGAGGGGTAGGTAATGACTGGTTTCGACTATACCTAACAGATAGGGTACAAAGACTAGTTATAACACATACTTCAAATAAATCTAAACATTTAGTAAAACACTTATCAGAACCAAAACATTAATATAGGGGTTCCGCAAGGTAGCATATTAGGACCAATGCTGTTCCTGATATACATCAATGTCTTTCCCAGTAGTGTTACTCATGGTGAAAAACTCCTCTTCGCTGATGACAGCAATATTGTAGTCACTGAAGAGAACTCCTTGCCAAGAAAACAAATGAAACTCTGAAGGAAGTTTATGATTGGTCAATAAGTAATAAAGTGATATTGAACATAAAGAAAACTAATGCCATGCATTTCAGTTTGAAGAGGAAAAATGACAATGTTAAATTAAATGTAGATGGCACCTCTATAGACTGTGTAACAAATGCAAAATTTCTAGGAATGAATATTGATTCTCAGTTGAAGTGGTATGAACAAACGAAGGTACTTGAAAACAGAATGTCATCAGCATGTTATTCCCTTAGAATCCTATCATCAGTGTGTAGCATGCAGTGTCTTTTAGTTGCATATTATTCATATGTACCCTCAATTCTTAGCTATGGCATTCTTTTTTGGGGAACAAATGCACAAAATCTGAACACAATTTTCAAACTCCAAAAAAGAGCCATAAGAATAATAACCAAAAATACTAGTCGAGCTCATTGTCAAGATCTGTTCAGAATACTGGAGATATTAACTGCTCCATGTGAATACATTTACCAGTCAGATGTTCACATCAAAAATAACATTGGTAATTACTGCACAAGCAGCTCTGTCCATGACCATGCAACAAGAGATAGCCTCAACTTAGATTTACCGAGAAAAGATAAACATAAAACTCAAAACATCATTTTCTACTAATGAATAAAACTATACAATAAATTACCAAAAAACTATTAAAGAAAATTCAAAAATACACTTATTTAAAAAGGTAGCTGTTACACAATACATTCTGTACCTTGAAGGATTACTTAGCTAAAACAGGGTAGGGGTTTCATAAAAAATGTCATACAAATAAATAATAATAATAATAATAATAATAATAATAATGATTACAAAATAACCAACATTCCACATAACACATTCACTTTGTGTTTTTTCCTTCTTTTTTTCCTTTCTAGAAACACTTACCCCCAAGCTATGCATAGCACAATACTAGCACCTCGTCCCCTTTCTGAGCTCAACATCTCACTCTTTATGGAGGGATGCTGACTCATTTTTTCCAGGATAGCAAATGGGAAGTTGCGGTACAGAAAATGGCCTATAAATCACCAGAATGTGTGTGTGTGTGTGTGTGTGTGTGTGTGTGTGTGTGTGTGTGTGTGTGTGTGTGTGTAATGAGTGAAGTGTTATGAAACAACGTGTGTATAGTGTGTACAGTGACTGATAGTGAGATATGAGTGAACATTGTAGCATTACATTATTTAATGAGTTATTTATAAAAAAAGTATTGTACGAGTATACCAGGAGTAAATCTAATCATTGTCTCTAACTAGAAGTCTGTAAATATATGTGTATACGAATTAGCTAATTTTAAATTGATGTAAATTTGTAAATACTTTGACATGTCCTATAGCCCTGTAAAAAGAGGTCTACAGATGAATAAAGCTACTACTACTACTAGGTGTGATTTTATATGACAGCAGGAGCACACTAGTGGTTATCCCACGCTCCCTGACGCACATTCTGGTGATTACACTGCTAATAAATGTACCAGCACTTCACATTTGCAAAGGCTTTTCTCGCACTCACATTAACCTGTGGTCTTGCAATGTTAATCATTTAAATTTGTTACCTAGAAAATATATTCCCAAAGTTTGATTACTCTACATTAATTGTTACTTATTGTTGGGATTTTTCCGTCGGCGTAAATTAAAAACAGGTCTTACATTCCAATGTCCAGTCTCGTTATCCAGTCAAGGTTTGATGCTGTGGCCATGAAGGAGTCGTTCGGTCTCAATTTACACTCTTCGACAAAGTGCCGGGTGGTCTGGTTCGATGCTCCACAATCACAACTCGGGGCAGGCTGTTTACCCCATTTGTGCAGGTTGTATGCACACACTCCGTATACTTTCGGGTGCAGTTTATATCCTTGCAAACATGCTGTAACTGTTCTAGGCCCCTACACACGCATTGCGGCATAAGGAAACCACTTTGAAAGCCTTCAGTATTAAATTTCAAGTTGTCTTCTGTAGCATAACTATGATGACAAGAATATACAATTCCATTATGTCGTAGTAGACAAAAACTTTCTAACACCTAGTTTGCGCCACCTTATAGTTCCACCAAGTCCTGAGAGATTGATTATCAGCAGGTATTATTTGTGGGTTGTTACTAAGCTGCTTTTTTAGTTTTATTTTATATGTTTTGTCCCGTGGGGCTTTCGAGAGTGAAACAATTCTGTTTGCTATTTGGACGGGTGTCACTGATTAATCTAACTGAATTGGTCGGCTACTTCCACCCACCTTCTTAAGCAAGCTGCAGGATGACGACTTGATTTATTAAAATCCAACTAGATTAATGTTTCGATCCATTTCTCTCCTCCTGATACATTTCAGTCAACGGATCAGGATTACCGTCCACCATATACACTCCTGGAAATGGAAAAAAGAACACATTGACACCGGTGTGTCAGACCCACCATACTTGCTCCGGACACTGCGAGAGGGCTGTACAAGCAATGATCACACACACGGCACAACGGACACACCAGGAACCGCGGTGTTGGCCGTCGAATGGCGCTAGCTGCGCAGCATTTGTGCACCGCCGCCGTCAGTGTCAGCCAGTTTGCTGTGGCATACGGAGCTCCATCGCAGTCTTTAACACTGGTAGCATGCCGCGACAGCGTGGACGTGAACCGTATGTGCAGTTGACGGACTTTGAGCGAGGGCGTATAGTGGGCATGCGGGAGGCCGGGTGGACGTACCGCCGAATTGCTCAACACGTGGGGCGTGAGGTCTCCACAGTACATCGATGTTGTCACCAGTGGTCGGCGGAAGGTGCACGTGCCCGTCGACCTGGGACCGGACCGCAGCGACGCACGGATGCACGCCAAGACCGTAGGATCCTACGCAGTGCCGTAGGGAACCGCACCGCCACTTCCCAGCAAATTAGTGACACTGTTGCTCCTGGGGTATCGGCGAGGACCATTCGCAAGCGTCTCCATGAAGCAGGGCTACGGTCCCGCACACTGTTAGGCCGTCTTCCGCTCACGCCCCAACATCGTGCAGCCCGCCTCCAGTAGTGTCGCGACAGGCGTGAATGGAGGGACGAATGGAGACGTGTCGTCTTCAGCGATGAGAGTCGCTTCTGCCTTGGTGCCAATGATGGTCGTATGCGTGTTTGGCGCCGTGCAGGTGAGCGCCACAATCAGGACTGCATACGACCGAGGCACACAGGGCCAACACCCGGCATCATGGTGTGGGAGCGATCTCCTACACTGGCCGTACACCTCTGGTGATCGTCGAGGGGACACTGAATAGTGCACGGTACATCCAAACCGTCATCGAACCCATCGTTCTACCATTCCTAGACCGGCAAGGGAACTTGCTGTTCCAACAGGACAATGCACGTCCGCATGTATCCCGTGCCACCCAACGTGCTCTAGAAGGTGTAAGTCAACTACCCTGGCCAGCAAGATCTCCGGATCTGTCCCCCATTGAGCATGTTTGGGACTGGATGAAGCGTCGTCTCACGCGGTCTGCACGTCCAGCACGAACGCTGGTCCAACTGAGGCGCCAGGTGGAAATGGCATGGCAAGCCGTTCCACAGGACTACATACAGCATCTCTACGATCGTCTCCATGGGAGAATAGCTACCTGCATTGCTGCGAAAGGTGGATATACACTGTACTAGTGCCGACATTGTGCATGCTCTGTTGCCTGTGTCTATGTGCCTGTGGTTCTGTCAGTGTGATCACGTCATGAATCTGACCCCAGGAATGTGTCAATAAAGTTTCCCCTTCCTGGGACAGTGAATTCACGGTGTTCTTATTTCAATTTCCAGGAGTGTATGATCTTCGTTTTCATGGCTCCACGATGGAATATATATTCCTTGCGGTAACCCCTAAGTACAAATTTCTTTGCAGCCGAGATTACAGCACTAACAAATCTTTCATAATCTTCAGGTGAAACTGCTATTCATGTGATTATTTTATCAAGTTCCTTGGAGAATGTTTCCCAGTTTGTCCTCTGAAAGTTCCAAGTTAGTCTAACTGGAATCTGGAACCCCACTTTGTACATGACTGGTCAGCGTGAGCTGTTACAAAAGTCACCTAGAATTATGCTGGACATGTGTAGCGGTTGCTTTTAAGAAATTTGTTTCGATGAGCAAGGAACTGGGTTTTAATCTCCGCTCCATGCTGAAGATCTGAATTTACCCTTACCTTATGCATTAAAATGAGGCTTAAATGGTTTTCTTCAGCTTGTTCTGCAAGTGCAGACCATTCTAATCACTGGTGTTATATTTACACATTGTATGACTGCTTTTAAAATCGCCTGTATAGATAGCTGGATCAGCGAGTGGTGTTAGAACTTCAGGTTGCGCTTGGACTCAAGGTGTCTTATACACTTTTGCTACTACGGTCTTTTTAACTTTATTGGTGACAATCTGGTTCTCATTTTCAGTATCAACACGTAATAAGCAGGCATTTTCTATACTACTACGAAAGCAAGTTGCGCTGCATCAAATACTTATTACTCTTGTATTCTGCTTCTTGATCGAATATTAACTTCACTGTCGATATGAGTATCTTGAATAACAGCGATGTCCACATCCTTTTTCCTGAAGATCTTGGATAGAATCTCACCTTATGATCTGCTGGATCCTTCTGTTCCGAGATAGTGCATTCTGAGTCTTTGTCCTTTAGCTCTGAAAAGAGCCGTTTAGATGTAAATTTGATATTATCCTTTCATGTACAGAGGGGAGGAACGATCGACCCCCTAAATAACTTGTAATTACGCAAGACAAATACCCATTCGCCTCGTTAGTCGGCTATCTTGAATATTTTGTTGCACAAATTCAACATGCTTATTCGATCTTGTATGTGATAATTAACCTTTTTACACGAGATGACGTACTTTAGCGGCTTACTCTTGTTTTCTGAGTGTACCATACGTCGATAAGTTAGCTGTTTGTACTCAGTTATGAGAATGTGTAATTTACATATAATTTATTGTTCCTGATTGTCTTATTTCGTAATTTTGGTACATCTTGTACATGGCCACACTCAATAGCAGGACGCCTCTGTCTTATTTCTTCAGACTGGCGGATGGTCATCATAGACGGTTTCAGTTGTATATGAGTGTGATGTGTAACTGGAGTAAAGACATAAATGATTTAGGGGATCACTGTACATTCTGCTGCTACTATGTTGCAAGTACTAAAGAATGAAGAGATTAGCTTGTAGTTACTGAGGCTATAGATACTACCGTAAGGAACAGCTCGATAGGCAGTTCAGTTGAAGAGGTATGTACATCTCTTAAAGAGGCAAACAAATAAGTTGGAAGGAATACACACGTACAAGGAAGGTAACTGAGAAGAAGTCGTGGGTAAAAGAAGAAATACTTCAGTTGATCGACGAAAGCAGGAAGTACAAAAATGTACGGAGAAATTCAGGGATACAGAAACAGAAGTCACTTAAGAATGAGATAAATAGGAAGTGCAGGGAAGCTAAGGCAAATTGGCTGCAAGAAAAATTTGAAGAAATAGAAAAACAAATGATTGTGGGAAGGACTAAATCTGCATATAGAAAAGCCAAAACAACTTTCTGTGAAATTAAAACTAAAGGCGGTAACATTGAAAGTGGAATGGGAATTGCACTCCTAAATGAAGAGGAGAGAGTGGATAGCTGAGAAAACTACATTGAATGTCTCTATGATGGGGAAGACTTCTCTGATGACGAGACAGAAGAAGAAACAAAGTTCGACAGGAAGAGATAGGGGACCCAGTATTAGAATCGGAGTTTAAAAGGGCTTTGGACTTCTTTTAAGATCAAAAAGGCAGATGAAATACATAATATTCCATCAGAATATTTAAAATAATTGGGGGAAGTGGCAACAATAACAACTGAAACTTCCCAGCAGATTAAAACTGTATGCAAGACCGAGGCTCGAAATCGTGACCTACACAAGTGAGCTACCAGAGCAAAAGTCACGAGCCCCCCCCCCCCCCCCCCCCCTCACAGCGTCAGTTCTGCCAGTACCTCGTCTCCTACCTTCCACACTTCACAGAAACTCTTCTGCGAACCTAGCAGAACTAGCACTCCTGGAAGAAAGGATACTGCAGACAGCAACAGCCTGGGAGTGCTTCCAGAATGAGATTTTCACTCTGCAGTGGAGGCAAAGGACCCGCGTTCCAGTCTCAGTCCGGCACACAGTTTTAATCTGCGGGGAAGTTTCATATCAGCACACACTCCGCTGCAGAGTGAAAATCTCATCCTGGAAACGCCGCCCACGGAGTTGCTAAGCCATGTCTCTGAAATGTCCTTTCTTTCAGGAGTGCTAGTTCTGCTAGGTTCGCAGAAGAGTTTCTGTGAAGTGTGGAAGGTAGGAGACGAGGTACTGGCAGAAATGAAGGTGTGAGGGCGGGTCGTGAGTCGTGCTTGGGTAGCTCAGTTGGTAGAGCACTTGCCCGCGAAAGGCAAAGGTCCCGAGTTCGAGTCTCGGTCTGGCACACAGTTTCACGGTTTGAGGAGCCGGCTCATAGGGATAACAGTGTGGGGGAATGCTTTCATCTGCCGCGCCTATGGAGATGACATCGTGTTCTTGGTTCTACCGAAGGATGAAGTGCGAGAGGCACTGGCAAGGATCAACCAGTACAGGACTGCTGCGGGCAGCCGTGTGAACCTGACGAAATATAGTGCTATGTCCATCGGTCGAGGTCTTCCAGCAGAGATTGTGGCTCCATTGCCATTAGTGGACACGCTCAAATGTACGGGGATCACATTCACGCGTGATATACAGCGCACAATCTCCTTTAACTATAAACGCCTGTTTCAAGCTATTCGCGCGAAAGTTAGTGGCAACCGCCTGAGAGCAATGGACATGTTACAAAGGGTGGATTTTGTTAACACTCATCTAGTCTCGCGAATGCCCCATTTAGCACAGATTTTACCGATGCCAAAGGCAATGGCACACAGACTTCAGGCGAAGTTCGGCTACTTTGTAGGCGCGGGTCTTATCCTCAAAGTCCGCTACGACACGCTGACACTTCCTTCTCGAGATGGCGGCCTCGGCCTTGTCAACGTCCAAGCGAGATCAGCTGCCCTTTATATAAGTACGATGGTTAAGTCGTGGACCCGCCGCCGAACCGGATTATGGGGAAGCCTGATGGACGAACTGGCCCCTCCCTCTCGAGTGGCACCTGTCGCAGTAGCCCATATTTATTCCCCGCTCTCTCACGTCAGGACCTTTTTCATCGAACACAGTTATGTCCATGCCTACTTGCCTAGTACCAGGAACCCTACCGCACGTGATGTCTACCGCCCAATGATGAGACATCATACTAGGAAGGTTGTGGAAAGCCGACATCCCGCGATCGCATGGCCAGTGTGTAACCTCCCCCTCACTTATCGACCTTAATGACCGTGAAAAATTAAACCGCGTGCACCTAATGGAAATTTGGGAAAGGTAATCGTCACCGAAGTTCATTTGTCGGTAAAGAGGGAAAAAGGGTTACATCTAAATAAAAGGAAAAATGCAAATGAAATTGTTGGACATTAATTTTGAGAAAAGGGTACAATTAATAAAGAAAGAAATGTGCGGTCGTTACGTTAACAATTAATTGACGTTAAGTAGATATTTGAGATTTGGGGAAAATTACGGTCGCCAGTCCTATGGATAACTACTATAATAACTGAAAATGAAAGATTAATGCACTTGACTGAGAAGTGGCGGCTCCGGTCTCCTAAACTGACATACGGCTGGGAGAGCGGTGTGCTGACCACATGCCCTTCCATATCCGCATCCAGTTACGCCTCTAGCTGAGGATGACACGGCGGGCGGTCGGTACCGTTGGGCCTTCCAGGGCCTGTTCTGACGAAGTAAATGATTTTGTCAGGGACCGGACGTTAAACATCTCTTCAAACATCCCTTTGTATCGTGCAAGGCTTCACTCCTCCCCATCAGTTTTTCTCTGTACCCTTATAAGTCATTCTTACTGCCCTCCCCCTACCACCCCCCCCCCCCCTCGGTCTCCTGTTAATATTGCCTCATGAGTCATGCCTTAGTACACGGGTGTCCAACCCGCAGCCCAAAGCAGCTGCCAGTGCGGCCTATGAAGTCAGCACCTATTGCACGATAGGTTAAAAAAAAAATGCCGGCCGTGGTGGCCAAGCGGTTAAAGGCGCTACAGTCTGGAACCGCGTGACCGCTACGTTCGCAGGTTCGAATCCTGCCTCGAGCATGGATGTGTGTGATGTCCTTAGGTTAGTTAGGTTTAATTAGTTCTAAGTTCTAGGTGACTGATGACCTCACAAGTTAAGTCGCATTGTGCTCAGAGCCATTTTTTTGAACCATTTGAACCATAAAAAAATATCCTACTGTGTAAAGTTATGATAAATTTAATAGTTTCAATTTGGAACTTCTCCCACACGACATCATTCTCTTATTGGTCCTTCCTTTTTTCCAGTGGTTATTACGGCCCGAAAAAAAAAAAGGTTCAAATGGCTCTGAGCACTATGGGACTTAACATCTGAGCTCATCAGTCCCCTACACTTAGAACTACTTAAATCTAACCAACGTAAGGACATCACGCACATCCATGTCCGAGACAGGATTCGAACCTGCGGCCGTAGCGGTCGCGCGGTTCCAGACTGAAGCGCCCAGAACCGCTAGGCCACTTCGGCCGGCCGCGGCCCGAAAGTTCGTCTTCTTCCAATATGGCTCAGGGAAGCTAGCAGGCTGGTCACTCCTGCTCTTAATGTCCGTGAACTTGGACATGCCGGCCGCTGTGGCCAAACGGTTCTAGGCGCTTCAGTCCGGAACCGCGCTGCTGCTACGGTCGCAGGTTTCTAATCCCGCCTCGGGCATAGATGTGTGTGATGTCCTTACATTGGTTAGGTTTAAGTAGTTCTAAGTCTAGGGGACTGATGACCTCAGATGTTAAGTCCCATAGTGCTCAGAGCCATTTGAACTTTTTTTTTTTTTTTTCGGGCCGCAATAACCACTGGAAAAAAGGAAGGACCAATAAGAGAATGGTGTCGTGTGGAAGGAGTTCCAAATTGAAACTATTAAATTTATCATAACTTTACACAGTAGGATATTTTTTTATGGTTCAGATGGTTATTACAGCGAACAGAGACGTCAATGAACGAACGGACCGATCATAACTTTGCGAAAATAAAGAAAGCAAACTTTTCACTCGAGGGAATACTTGAATAAAGGACCTATCATTCCGCAACTGCTCACGCTAACCACGGGACCACGGCGCTCTCGAGCTCAGACTCTCCTCGATGTTGCTTATCTTGCGCATGGACTACTCAGTTTGTATGTTTAGATTATTTTTTCATAGTTCCACACAACTTCTTCCTGTTTTCTCGATTGATCTGTGTTCAGGGGTGTGATGGGGAGGTTGCCTTGTTAGAGCCGTTTGAACTTGGTCGTAGAGTGCACGAGTTCCCAAGGACACTTGACCGTATGATTGGAGTTTGAATCTAGAAATCAACAATATTTCCGGCAGAGGGCGGAAGGTTGAGAGACAAGGTATGTCCGCCTGTGTTATCGCGTTTCTGGGAATAGCGCGGCTGTGTGTGGGGTCGATCTGACTTCCAGATTCCTAACGCGTCGGTGGAGCGCACCGGGAAACGCGGAGGAACGGGAGTGATTCACGGTTGGGGGTGTCGGTGGCCGGTGCAGTTGCAGCCCGCGGCCCGCCGCGTGTATAGCGCTGGTGGAGGGGGCCGGCGCTCCGCCACGCCGCCGTGGAGTGCCGCAGGCCCGCTCGCCAGTCGCACGCCGGCCCCTGCCGCTCACCACTGACTACTGTGCGCTCCGCCTCGACACACGCCCCGACCGGGATGCTCAGCGCCCGCCACTGAGCCAGTCGCACACGGACTCGGGATGACGCCGTCGCACGTCGCACGCCACACGCCGCTTCCGCCAGCGGCGCCACCGCGTCTGCCTCTGCCGTTGCCTCAGGTCAGTGGCAGCTGCAGCGCCTGGCCGTGCAGTTTCCGATATTGCGCCCATCTGCAACAAGTCACCGATACTCGTGGCAAGCCACTCTGACGGGAGTCGGTCGCCGGCTGTTGAAGCCTATGCGGTGCATTTGCCACCACACAGTCTTCGCGGAAATGAGATCTTAGCGCTTTTAACGCCCCTGCTTTTATTTTGGTTGTTAAAATCTGGAATAAACTGGCAGCTTATCCTTTGACCTCTGTCGCCGTGACCTAATGTTATCGATTTTGTCAAATGGTTCAAATGGCTCTGAGCACTATGGGACTTAACTTCTAAGGTCATCAGTCCCCTAGAACTTAGAACGACTTGAACCTAATTAACCTAAGGACATCACACACATTCATGCCCGAGGCAGGATTCGAACCTTCGACCGTAGCGGTCGCGCGGTTGCAGACTGAAGCGCTTAGAACCGCTCGGCCACTCCGGCCGGCCGATTTTGTCACGGTAGATGCTATAGCGAGATCTGGCTGCTTAATAACATTATATTGAGGAAATACAGATCTTGCGATGATCAGGTTCACTGTAAGTTTTCGTTTTGTTAAGTAATGTGTTTTCGTTAAACACGATGGGAGACAGACACTACCCTCGTCTTACCCATATACTCGCGTCTAATCTAAACACGGGTTCAGTACAACTAAATATCGCCACACGTTGTTGTACAAGGGGACTTCACAAAATTAACTGCACATTGGTATTGTGGGCCAAGGAGTTATTATTGTTACTGCACTACACTTAAAAGTGACACAGATACGTCACACTACTTTTCTACATAGAGATCCTAGCACTTTGAACACCCCTGCTTTTATTTTAGTTGTTAAAATCTGGAATAATCTGGCAGCATAATCTTTGGTCTCTGTTGCCGTGAACTAGTGTTATAGAGTATCGATTTTGCCACGGTATATGCTATAAGTATAACGAGATCTGGCTGCTTAATAACATTATATTCAGGAAATACAGACCTTGCGATGACCAAGTTCACTGTGATTTTTAGTTTTGTTAAGTAATGTAATTTCGTTAAACACAATTGGAGACACACTACGCTCGTCTTACCCACATACTCGCGTCTAATCAAACCACGAGTTCATTACACCTAAATAACGTCACACGTTATTGTACAAGGGGACTTAAAAAAGTTAAGTGCACATTGGTATGGCGGTCCAAGGAGCTATTATTGTTATTGCACTGCACTTAAAAGTGACACAGATACGTGATACTACTTTTCTACATACTCACCAAGTACCTATAAATTTTCTACCGACCCTTCTGTTCCTCGACGGTAGAAATGCGCTCCTTGGTCACGGGGCCTTCGAGAGCAGCTTTGTGAACGTCCGCATTATCTGAAAATTCGTGACTGCTGCGAATAGTTTCTTGATTGCGCGAATACTGTCTGCCGTCCTTGTTGCGCCCCTTCCTTCACGATAACCATCACCCGCGTTGAAATTACAATTAAATCAATACCATTAGCTGCTGACAGGCGTTGAAATACAGCAACTGGGACGATTGAAAATGTATGCCCCGACCGGGAATCGAACCTGGAATCTCCTGCTTGCATGGCAGACGCTCTACCTATCTGAACTACTGAGGGCGCAGAGGACGGTGCGACTGCAGGGATTTATTCCTTAGACGCTCCCCGTGAGACCCACATTCTCAACTTATAGTCCACCCACTACATTCGTAGTGCCCCTGCCATTGTACTCATAACTCGCGGCAGACAATCCACCGAGTCCCGTAAGAGTTCAGGCAATTCGTGTGCATCCGCGTTGAAGAAGGTCATGTCCGAAAGAACAGATGCCATCTTCATATCACCCACGTTTGTGCCCCTCGTTTGAATTGTTGGCTCCTTTCCATGACACTGCATTTGGCCCATATGGCGCCAGAGTTCCGCGGTGAATCTGTATGTCAATACGGACGTTTTCCGCACAAGAATCGCACGGTCACGCATACATCAGCTTTGGTCCTGTGAACTTCAGCTTTGGAGTACGTTTTCAGTTACCGCGTCACTTCGCTCCACACTGCGATGCACCTGTTACCCACATCGCAGCAGAACTGTGCCTGCAGGGAACTTAAAACACGTACTACTTCTGACGATGCACCTGTCTTGTTGCGCAGTGGCTATAGCGTGGGATCACGTGCGTGATTTACTTTTAGAAGTCTCCTCGTAGTACTGTGCACACGTGTTCTACAATGCAGTCCATTGGACGTCGCGGCTGACGTGAGCACGTATAATCGAGACACTGCATATTTATATTAACTTTTTGGTAAAAGCAAATACTTTTGCCACTAATTGGTATAATTATAAGATTTGCTGAAGATCAACCCACAGTGATGGGGCCGCTACTTTCCTCCGCTAAGCCATCACAACAACGACTCGCTACTGTGAGCGACAACAGTATCAGTAATCTGACGATCTCCGCGCTCGATAATCAGTCCTTTACCTACTCACAATCTCTGTGAGCCAATTACGACTAATGAATGGTGAATTCCTTACATGTCCCAGACTTTAATCGGCTGCGATCAGACTCAGACTCGTATGGATCTGCCGAGGCGATGTGACGTCCATTCGTCAAATACTCCTCTTCCAGTACAATGATTTACACTTCTGGTAACATCGTCCCTGCAACACTGAAAATCCACCCTAGACATTGTTCATTTCTTATGGCATGGAGAACAAAGGCTACTGCTTTTTTTTTTTCACTCAACTCTTCTTCCTTCTTTCTTCGTTACGCCAAGTTAAAGAGCTCGTTTTAACTTGTTAGCTTGGTGTGATAGTTTCTTTTTCTTCTTCTCTCTCACGATTTCCATGTATTGTCTCTTCCGTTCCTCTGTCCAATGTTCCCCAGAGTATTATCTTAGCTTGCTCTACGAATGTGTGATTTGCAACTAGGATTCTAAACGCTCTGTGTTTTCTGATAGTATTTTCCGTGGTATTTGTTTCTCGTAAGTCCTGCTTAACTTCTTCTAACCAAGTGATTTTCAACTTTTTTGAATTTATTATATTAAGTAGTCTTTTTGTTATCTAGTGTCGTCTATTATGGAGAAGTGATTATAGGAGTTAAAGCGTCTTCTGCTTACTGCAACAGTGAACTTGTATGTTGGTGTGTTTAAATCTGTAGTTTCCTTTTTTTTAAAATCCATATGCCACTTAGCAGGCCCCCAAATTTTCTTAGAATTTTTCGCTTCCCCTTTGCAGTTTCAGAAATTTTTGAATGCTCTCCTAGACCTCTAGTTTCTGAAGCATATAATACAACAGGCAAGACAACCGCCTCCCGCAATGCCGAAGTTCCGCATTATGGAATATCACTCATGTATTGTAGTGATGTCATCTTATTCTGTACACTTTCTGGAGTTTGGTGTTCCACTCAACTGTGTTTAACCCTTTTCCTCATTTGCAAACCATTTCAATAACAGCTTCATCTTCAGGTGCTTAAGCGCTATTATCGACGTGACGTACAATTGCAAGTACATCCTCTTAATGTATTCTAGCATCCTCTAGCGCAGTAATTATGAGACAGTCTTATTTGTACGACATAGTCTTATAGTGGGTAATGCTTGGGTCCATAAACAGGTTATTCTAGCGGTGGTATATCACTTCGATAACTGCTCTTAAATGCCTGAAGATGAAGCTGTAGTTACTTCGAAGTCGTTTGCAAAGAAATTAAAATATTAAAACAGCTGAGTGGAGTAGGCACTCCTTTGTTCTCCATAACAGGGTATTTCGCTGCTGATGTCTCCAGTTTCCAGCTCTACGGAAGCAACAACAGTGTTGACGTTAGAAACCTAAAGTCTTGTGTAATTTCGATCCGTTATGGCCCAGACGTCTTGCAGCGATTGTCATTTCGCGTTAATGTCGGCTAACTCGCTACTCGCTCTCATGTCCCCTACTACTCACCTGTCTGTGATAAAGAGCTCAGGTAACGTGCCCACATTCGCGCCGTAAGCGGCATCTCGCGCAACATTCGGGCGTCATACACGGCATGTATTCAAATGGAACAACCCCTCCCATGCCTCTTGGCCGCTCAGTTTGTGTACTTTTCAAAGAGAAACCAACTGAACTAACAATACTTAGCGTATAAGACTGGTAGTAGAGATATGAAATTCGGAGGAAATATTTTCCCAAAGTCGGCCCTTAAGAGGGTAAATTGAGTACAAAATATGCGTCAAATGACCTGTTCCAGAGCTCGCGCCGAGGAGAACTAATCGACTAATTGAGTGGCTTATGGCACATAAGATAAAAATAATTTACGCAACAATGGGCGTAAAAAACGGGCGGTAATGGAACGGGAAAAGCTAAGACAGTAGGATGGACACAAACAGCATCAACAAGTGAAGTGTTCTGTGAATGGCTACCTGAAATTCCTTCAATTTAGCACTTACGCTTCGTAGACACTGCTTTCCTGGCTCACTGTCCACGTTACACTATCCAGTATTAATCTATCGGTCAATTCCCATCAAACAGCGACGGCGTAGGCAGGTTCTCCCTTAATTGTCGTTGCGAAGCATTGGCATTATGCATGGCGTAAGTCCCGTGGCACGGAAAATCCGCATTTAATTGCAATGCACCTTGGAAAGCTTTGCATCCGCAGTTATCTGCGATAACGCTGGTTATATGCAAGAAACAACAGCAGTGTAAAGGCCAGCGACAAATTTTGTTATACTTTCCTTTGACATCAATTGTGTGATGTGAGGTACATCTCTCCTGGCCTTGGCCATGGTGCGGGTTTTAAATTTTGAGTGATGAACTGCAGCTTAGCCATGATGTCTGAGAGAAAAATAAAGTTGACAGCTCTCTATTAATTAATTAATTCATTCATCAGTTTTGGTAACTGCATTTCTGCTTTCCGATCGCTACTGATGAAAAGCTAAGGGCAAAATACAAACCAGGATTTCTAGGTAAAGTGGGCAGATTTCGCAGTCACTGAAAAATTAACTACCGATGTGGACTTAAAAATTTAAGTATATAACTGAAAGAAAAAAAATTACACAAAGTTATTAAGGAAGGTGTTGTAAATTCATGGTGTAAACTTGGCAGAAAGGTCTGTAATGTACACGATATGCGTGCTTTTCATGCTTCACTTTGGGTTTAATTTTTAGTGAACGCGGACGACTGAACATCTACCTGTAACTTTTGGCAGGTTACTTTACTGGTTTCACTTTACGAAACCATTTTAGTTTCGCTGTAATATGTTGTATTATAAATAATGTCACGTCTGCTGGTTGGTAGACAGCAAGTCGTGACCACATATGTGCTTCTATGTGCAGTACTCATGTATCTCTCTGTGCTTCTCGATCTCATGTTCGTCCCTGTTTCATCAAGGATAAGTTTAAATCGACTTCATTTATTTTATTTGCTTATTAGTTTCACAAGAAGACGTGAAAAAGTAACAGTCTGAAATAAATCTGAATAACGCCTAATGCAAAACGTTACATGCATATGAATTGCTTTACGTCTACAGTTACAAACTTTAATGTAATTTTTAATCCGTAGCTATACGGCTCACAATGCTAAAGACGTCTTGTAGCCAACACTAGATCTGACTAAACAGAAACAACTAAATCCTCGACGTAGAGGATTTTGTACCAATAGCGCCGTTACATGTAGTAACTGTGAACTAGCCAGACATGCAAAGATATTGTTTAACTTCTATTTACTATTTCACGTTTATGTTTCTTTAGGTATAAGAATCGAGAGGAAAAGAAAAATTAAATCCATCTGCATGTTTCGTAGATGCTTATAACAAATGCTCTACAGCTTTTGAGGATACAGCAAACAATTTTCTTTATGTATAGGTTCTAGTTATCCATCTTTGAAAGTAAACATTGAAGGATTGTTCCACTATGTAAAATATGGATAACGATTATCAAAGTTGAATGTGAAATATCTACACAAACACTCACCTCATCATTTTACATAAGAAATAAGATTCTGAAATGTCATGGCTATCAAGAAGGAAGGAAGGTTAGGAGGGTACAGAGTCTCGTCAGTCTCAAGGTCATTACAGACGAGCAGAAACTCAACTGAAGGAAGCGGCCATGGCCTATTTAAGGAATCGCTCCAGCATTCGCCTGAGAATAGTTTTGAAGCAGACGTTGGAAGCAGACCAGACGCCGATCTGAAACAAGTCCAGTGTCTCATTTGTATCATCATTTCAGTCGGTCGGAAACCTGGGATCTATTGGACATATTCCACGAACTGACGTTACAACCTTCAAGATCGGATTATGTAGTACGTAAATCATCGGCCAGAAAATTAATGTTGGGGGAACACTAGATTAGGTATCTACACAATTATATTTCTTATTCACATCAAAGTTATTTATTCCTCTTTGTTACTGTATTTGTCGCAGCAAGTAGTTCACACTTAGGGAACTAATACTGGAGACCTAGACTGTTTCAGTCTATTGTAGAAGCTAATTTCCATTACCATCACCGTCTGATGTCGTACGCACACACTTCACTACAGTTCCTCAGTCTAACTTTTTCTTTCGTCTCCATTCGTGAAATGTGGTACACATATTGTGTTTCTCCGAAAGATTTCCTCTCTTCAGTTATTGCTTTTCCAATTGGGCCGATGTACTCCTCACTGTGTCAGTATCTGCTACCATTTTTTCGTTTCACAAACATACGCATTACCCATATTTAAAAATCTTTGTTTTACCTACTATAATCTTCACGTATTCCTCAAGTTTTACTTACTCTTGCTTCAGTATCAAGTTAGCTTATCATGATGTTTTATCGCATATCTTGATTGCAATTCTTTTGTTTTTTGGTAAAGGTTTTCATATGTTTATATTTCCTCGCCTGGTCTTTCTGGTGGCTGCCTCTTCATTTTATGTCCACTAATATTTGTGTCCACTAAACACTTAAAATTCTTCTTTTGTGCGACTACTGGCAAAGCTCCCTTATTTTCTTGATAATATTTGATACAAGCTGAGTTCTTATGTTGAAGAAAATCTGTATTCACCTTTTCTAATCTACTTTTGGTGTCTGCCTTTTTGTCATCTTGTGTCATCTTGCTGCCTACTGGGCAGAATTCTCGAAATGTTAAATTCTGACAAATAGTGTACTACATGTATGAAGTCACATTCAGATTTAATACATATCTCACAGTTACTGCAGCATCCTAACAGCACATTCACTCATGTCATCTACGTAGTTTTCGCATGATGTTGCATGACCTTCATTGCTTGAAAACCGGCCGAGGCGGCGCGGTGATAAGAAACTGGACTTGTATTAGGGAAGACGACGGTTCAAAATCCTATCCGGTCATCCACATTTAGGCTTTCTATAGTTTCCCTAAACTTATTGACAAAATGTCGGTATAGTTGAAAAGGACACGGACTTCGTGCCTACTCATCCTCTGCCAAGTCGGACTTGTTTACCGTCTGCAACATCTTCATGGTCTCCCGCTCGTAACTAGACACAGCTGTTTTTAACAGGGACAGTAATCAGGCAATGTAACACAGACACTTCAACTATTACAATACTGAGTATCTGTATTAATAAGGCACCTGCTTGTCTTTCGAAAACTGAACCACCGGGTATACGTCAGCTTTGATTTCCAGTTAAACAGCAGAACTCTTTGTACGTCCTTCAGCATTTAACCTTGAGGTATTGCCTTCACAGGAGTTATACGGCTACATTCCACAATAAATTACTTACATAACATGTGATTATGCAGTATTTACTAAATAAATTAACTAAAAATATGGATGAAATACGAAACATGGAAAACCTTTGAAACAAAGTAGATAATGAGGCTTTTGAACATAAAGAATTTCGTTTGCTGTGCATGAAACACGATAACTTTCCGACAAGATAGGGAATCAGCCTTGGTATTAATAGAGTGAAGATAGGAGTGGCATTTAAACCTACTATATAAGGGGAAATAGCAACTTACATAATATTTCTCATCACTTTCATTTCGCGTTGGAAATGTCTTTCACTGTTAGAAACCACTCTGACCACTTGATTAACGACGTGACAGTATTCTCAAGTACCTCAATTTCTCAGCAATAATCGACGAGCTTCCTGCTACATGGGAAGTGTTATACATATAACTAGTAAATTGTGCAACTGTGACAACCTCTAACTCACACAAAATGATCAGGTGCAAATATGACGATTTATGCAATTATTATAGGCAGATCTGACATTTAGGTTTAAAGGTTTAATATCGGGTGAAGTAACTAGAAGGACTGTATCTCAATCCTTAAGAAGCACTGGCAAGAAATTTGACTTGTTCGTGGGGAAGAATCGCCACTGATGTTAATCAGTTTAAAATCAAAACTATCGGAGCAGGATTTGAGAGCGCATCCTAAAGGTTCTGATTTACCGTTTGTCTTCGGCACAGGAAGGCAGCGCAAGGAAACAAACACATTTCTTTCTTAGGGGCCCACAGGTTGCCAAGGTTGTTTGGAGAACGCTGTAGAAGTTTCACTTGGAAGACCGTACACATGCTCCATAAAATTCCGATCTCTCTCTATCTATATGATTTCCATATTTTTGGAGCCCTGAAAAAAGACATTAGTGGCCATCGGTTTCCTTCGGAGGAAGAGGTGCACGCCTGGGTATAATCATGGTTCCAAAGATTTTTCCGTGAAGGCATTGACCGTCTTGTCTCACAGAAGCATAAATGTATTAACATTTATGGGTACTGTTTTTGAAATAATAAACAGTTTGCTTACATATTTTCCACATGTGTCGTTCTCATTTGACTGCCCCTTATACATTAAAATAGAAATGTATTGCGCGGAAATGAGGGATAGAAAAACAAGATGATGGTAGATGTTTTGGGCGACAAAAAGGAGACGGTGGAATGAGTCACAGAAACTCATGGCACTTGGTTGACTGTAGAAATATCCGTTTATCGGGGTGTTCTTTAAACGTGAGGAATGATGCAGATTGAAGGGATTAGAATTATTCGATTCGTTGAAAACAAGATTTGACTACTGAGAGTTATTTTCAAAATTCAGAGGTGTCAAGAAACAAGGTAGACTGAAAGAGTGAGAAATATTTTGAAACGTTAAATGCAAGATTTGACTATTAAAAGTAATTTTAAAAATTCGACAGTATGGACGATTAATACTTCCCCGATAGATCTACATCTACATCTACATTTATACTCCGCAAGCCACCCAACGGTGTGTGGCTGAGGGCACTTTACGTGCCACTGTCATTACCTCCCTTTCCTGTTCCAGTCACGTATGGTTTGCGGGAAGAACGACTGCCGGAAAGCCTCCGTGCGCGGTCGAATCTCTCTAATTTTACATTCGTGATCTCCTCGGGACGTATAAGTAGGGGGAAGCAATATATTCGATACCTCATGCAGAAACGCACCCTCTCGAAACCTGGACAGCAAGCTATAACGCGATGCAGAGCGCCTCTCTTGCAGAGTCTGCCACTTGAGTTTGCTCTGCTACGGTCGCAGGTTCGAATCCTGCCACGGGTATGGATGTGTGTGATGTCCATAATAGGTTAGTTAGGTTTAATTAGTTCTAAGTTCTAGGCGACTGATGACCACAGATGTTAAGTCCCATAGTGCTCAGAGCCATTTTTTGAGTTTGCTTAACATCTCCGTAACGCTATCACGCTTACCAAATAACCCTGTGACGAAACGTGCCGCTTTTCTTTGGATCTTCCCTATCTCCTTTGTCAACCCGACTTGGTACGGATCCCACACTGATGAGCAATACTCAAGTATAGGTCGAACGAGTGTTTTGTAAGCCACCTTCTTTGTTGATGGACTACATTTTCTAAGGACTCTCCCAATGAATCTCAACCTGGCACCCGCCTTACCAACAATTAATTTTATATGATCATTCCAAATCAAATCGTTCCGCACGCATACTCACAGATATTTTACAGAACTAACTGCTACCAGTGTTTGTTCCGCTTTCAGTATCCTGTAGAGTGTACTGGGTTACAGACAACATTGCAGCAAATATTTCGTTCAAAATACGTACTCCGTGTTCTACGGCTTTGCCAGCCAGTTCAGAGTTAAATCAATTAATAGGGTGCTCGTATTTTACTACGTATCGGAGGGACGTTAATGCGAGAATTTAAACAATATTGAAATATCATTCTGTTTTCGCCTACTCAAAAAAAAAAAAAAATAATAAAAAAAATTAATGCGTAACATGTATGACAAAACGCTTCTTAATGCTTCTGGACCATTTTTGTTCACATTCAATCGAAGCTCTTTCTCTGTACAGACCGTGGTTCTCTTCAGCAGATTGTTCGCTGATACTGCACTCTTTCACATTTTTGAGACCGAGACTCAAAGATCTAAGGACTCAGAAAGGCCCAGCAGACTGTTTTATTTTTACTTTTCCAGTATTGGAAGTCTCCGTCATAGGAGAGACTGTGATAATTGAGGTGAAAGAGACTGTTTGTTGATAGATGTACTCATCGATGGTATCTGATTTTTTGAGGTTGCTGTAACATTTGAGGCCAGTGATTTATGATATATTGCTCTTTGAAAATTTTACGATGCTATAACATTACGCTGATACTTTATGACGATCAGCAATTTGTAGAAATTATTCAGTAATCCACATGAAGACATTCACGGAAAATAATTGTGCCACTCAGTCGTGGCAGCACAAGAAAGAGAGAAGATATTTACGTAGCACGTCATCCTGCTGCGTCTCGCCGACTTCGAGAGATTCTATGCAATGGGGTTATTACGACAACTCGACAAACTTTGATAGCCAATCGACCCATCATGCATGTAAAGGTCCCGCAGACAAATGAGACCAGAATGTTGTGCCTATAACAATAAATCAGTTATTAGAGAGTGTCGATTAGGGAGAGAAGACTGGGACGCAGGATATCGCACTGGTTACAGTTTGTGATATCATAACAAGAATGCAGTGCTATTGATGAAAGCGACTTATGTGTTAACTAATGACCCAGGATAAATTGAAGCACACTTAAAGGGGGAAGCTGATGATGATCAGGACTGTGTGACAGTCGTAGTTGGGAATATCTATTACCGAATATATGGATCTGTTCGAACCCAGCACGGGAAGAGAGACATAATCATTTTCAATATCATGCCTCTTGAAAGTCTAAACAGCCTCACAGCCCACGTGCTAGAAACTGTCCGTACGAATACAACGGCAGCAGTTGTCAAGAAAGATGATACGACTACTCGAATGAATACTGGTGACTGTTATCTTAGTAATTCCTTAATGCCTACGACACATAGGAGCAAAATATTCAGTGGTACAGTATTTATCCTGCTCAGCAGGCGGTTTTTGTTGTTCTGAGATCTTCTGATCAAGCAGGAATAACAAGGACTGAACTTATCAACGCCAGTAGAGGAAAACTGCTGCCAAAGGATACTAACGACATTCCCGCTTTCATGTGTTGAGAAGGCCACATATACACTGATTAGCCAGAACGTTATGGCCACCTACCTAACAGCCGCTACGTCCACCTTTGTCACAGATAACAGCGGCGACGCGTCGTGGCATGGAAGCAATGGAGCCTTGATACGTCACTGGAGGGAGATGGCAGAACATCTGCACACACAAGTCACCTAATTCCCGTATATTCCGGAGAGGGGGACAATGAGCTCTGACGCCACGTTCGATCACACCCGAGATTTGTTCGATTGGGTTGAGATCTGGCGATTTGTGAGGCCACCAAATCAATTGGAACTCGCCACTGTGTTCCTTGCCCCCTCCACCATACTACTGGCCTTGTGGCACGGCGTATTACTTTGTTGAAAAATGCCACTGCCGTCGAGAAACATGATCGTCATTAAGAGATGTATGGGGTCTGCAACCAGTGTGCTATACTCCTTGGGCTTTGCACGAGCTACACTGGACCCATGCATGCCCAAGTGAATGTTGATTGGGTTGGGTTGTTTGGGGGAAGAGACCAAACTGCGAGATCATCGGTCCCATAGGATTAGGGAAGGACGGGGAAGGAAGTCGGCCGTGCCCTTTCAAAGGAACCATCCCAGCATTTGCCTGGAGCGATTTAGGGAAATCACGGAAAACTACAATCAGGATGGCCGAACGCGGGATTGAACCGTCGTCCATTGTGCTAACCACTGCGTCAACTCGCTCGGTAGTGAATGTTCCGCAGAGCATAATGGAGCTGTCGCTAGCTTGTCTTCGTCCGGCAATACAGGTGGCAAGGAGCTTCCCCTGGAACACCACGGATTCGAGCCCTACCATCAGCATGATAAGAAGGTATCGGGATTCCTCAGACCACGCAACGTTTTTGCCATTGTGCCAACGTCCAGTTCCGATCGTCACGTGCCTGTTTCAGTCGTAGCTTCCGATGTCGTGGTGTTAACATTGGCACATCAATCGTTCGTTGGCCGCGGAGGCCCATCGTTCTACATCTACATCTACATCTACATCCGTACTCCGCAAGCCACCTGACGGTGTGTGGCGGAGGGTACCCTGAGTACCTCTATCGGTTCTCCCTTCTATTCCAGTCCAGTATCGTTATGAGTGTTCGGTGCACTGTGTGTTCCGACACACTTGTAATCTTCCCAGCATTAAAGTCTGACGCTAATTTCGCCACAGTTCGCCTCCTGTACTGTTTTATGTCCTGTTTTACCAGTCTTCCCACCATACCACGTCGACATCTGTAATGTGGGGTGGCCTCCCAACTCCATGACATGGTTACATCTCAGTTTCACCACGTGTTCAAGACCATCACAGCGCTCCTCGAACACCTGACGAGTCATGCAGTTTCAGAAATTTCGTGCCGAGCCTGCGAGCCATCATAATCCGCACTCGGTCAAACTCAGATAAATCGCACGTCTTCCCCATTCTACACACGGACAGCACGCTCACTGAGCAAGCACCGTGCGTGTGTCTGACTAGCAGTCATTCCTTGCCCTGTGCCGCTGCTGTCGCCTGGACGGGTCTATGTCGATAGCCGTTCGGTTGTCATAATGTTCTGACTGATCAGTGTATACAACCTTTGGTGAAGATCATTTCCAATGTACAGACTGAACTGCTTAAAATGTATGTGCTTACCTTGTTATCCAGAGATATATTTTCTACTAAAAAGTTGTAAGAGTAGCACTTAAAAAAAAAGATAATCGTTCTGTGTGTGGGGGAAGAATTTCCCATGCACAAAGGCATCGGTGACCACGCATGCAACCATAACACTGTGACGGTGCACGAACGGCAGCTGATCAGCAGAGGATGCTTATTCGGCGACGATGGGTACGAGTATTATCCAAATCCAAGCTGGATGGACTGGCACACAGTATGGGGAGTCGTCTACTGCCATGCAAAGGCAGCATAATAGCCCCTATGGACATTCTGCGAAAGGACATATGGCGTGATACGCGGCACAGACAGACGATATCCGGTCTACCGCTGTACTGTTTATCTGTTTACGCTGTCACTTCTCATGTTCTTTCATCAGTCTCCAAGATCCTTTACCTGTCGGATATGAGTCTAGCTTCTCCGTTTCCTGCACTGAGTTTGACGCAAATTAGCAATCTTTTAGTGGTGTTCCACATATTGACCATTGCTTTGAGTTACGAAACCTTAATATGAAACCCTTACGGAATATTTTTATAGCGATACTCTTTGCTGTTGATTAGTATTTTGACAGATGTGATGCACTCTATGAGTCTTTCAAACAAATCTGAACATCGTAGCTGTTCTCAACATCAAGTACATTTTTCTTAGATTTCTTCATCAGCAAGGTGTTTACTATTCTACAGTTTCACTTCAGCCAACCTAACAAACTAAATGTAACATCTATATTCTAACGAAATCTAAACTCGCACCACGCGGGATTAGCCGAGCGGTCTAGGGCGCTGCAGTTATGGACTGTGCGGCTGGTCCCGGCGGAGGTTCGAGTCCTCTCTCGGGCATGGGTGTGTGGGTTTGTTCTTAGGATAATTTAGGTTAAGTAGTGTGTAAGCTTAGGGACTGATGACCTCAGTTGTTAAGTCCCATAAGATTTCACACACATTTGAACATTTCTAAACTCGCAGGTGATATCTAACAGCTGATTGCTCTCAGGGTAATGATAACTCACGGTAGGTCGACAACATTACTGACAATTTCGAAAAAAAAATCACTGTTCTAGTTATTAAAAACAAGGCCCAAGGTCAGATGCAAAAATATACAGGGTGTCCCAGAAATGCTGCGACAAATTTCGAGGGTTGGTAGAGGGTGTCTTGAGCCAAAAATTGAGAATAAAAACCTATATTCGGAAACGTCATCCGACGACACTACAGAGCGTCAAGTCACAGGCGCCGACGTATGCCACTAGGCCACCCCTTCGGCAGGAAACAAGACTTCTTTACTGGACGATGACTGACCGTAGGAGGAACGTCTCACAGTCTTGTTCGTTATTCAGTGATTGTGACTCATTGTCACGATCGCCAGAGGAGAAGATGGTGCCAGCTGCTGCCTAGACACGTCTTGTCTCCTACGTATGCGATGCTCTGTTGCCTTGGTGGAAGACAGTTTCTGACGCGGGTTTCCATCTGCAGTTTGTTTTTCTCGTGTATACCGAAGAACATCGTAGATTTTAGAGGTTCCAGGAGAAAAATAAACTGTGGATGGAAACCCGTGTCTGAAACCGTTATCAACCGAGGCAACAGAGCATCGCATTCTTAGGAGGCAAGGCCTGTCTACGCAGCATTTTCTCCACTGGTAATCAAGGCAATCAATAGCGATCACTGAATACACTCTCTACAGCCTCTAGAAGTTTGTCGTAACATTTCTGGGACACCCTGCATATCATCCGGGAAACCATTTCGGCATTCACGAGAGACGAGTTTTATGGAAACTGCAGAAGTCCTGAACTGATGGTGGTACGTATCTTAACCGAGTGATATTGTATTTAAATACTCTAATGGTTGCTGTGAAATTAGAGGTACTATCCATCAGTTAGTGTGACTGTTTTACACATCAACTATTATGATCATTGGTTATAGTAGATCCCAAAACAGTCTTTTAGCCGCAGAGGAAAGCCACACTTTTCATACTGCCATGCACTTTCACTTCTTTTACCTCTTGAGGAAACAGACGTTTTTACGACACTTTCCTCCTATGCTGGGTATATGTTTTTGCCTGAAGTGTCGTTGGTATGCTACTCACTGTCACTCGTGAACAGTATACTTGAGTAGCTATGCATTCTCCAACAGCTGGTGTGCAACATTTATCCTGAAGTCGGTGTAGCATGTTTTTGTGTTTTCACTGAGCTTGTGATGCATAGCAAAAAGATAAAAAATGTATTCTTTATCATCATTTATCTCGCGTAGTACGACTGGAAAGAGAGCTGTCGTCTGGTCTTGAAGGTCTACGCAGGCCATCTGCGTTTTCACTTTGTTCGCTGAGATAAGCTAACACGTGACACTCACGACCATTGCTTCGCTTTAGAATACTTTTAAGAGCCATGTGTTACCTAGAAGGTGAATTCTATGCATTCATTTAGCGAAGCGCACATTTGTGAGCACAGCTAGTCTTACGGTTTAAAAGCCATAGCAATTTCATGCGACTACAGCTCGTCGTGTGAGACGATCTGGTTGAATGTGGCGTTCCAGCTACTCCACAATCCCGTAATTGATTGCAGGCACGAACAATAGAATTAACGGGAACATGTCCTCGACGAATGTAAACTGAGATAACATTGTGGCGTGGTTGCCAAACAACTCACACTTGTTTGCTTACAGTTTACGATTCCAAACCCGTCAATACAGGCGACCAATGACTGATTGACGGTCGTTTTCACGTTCTAGTGCAAATTTATGACCCATTCGGAGTCTTTTGAAATGAGCGCAGTACACGTTGTACAACTTTTACAGGGTCCTTCGTGGTCTTTGTTAGCAACCTTTGATGGCAGGAAACACACAGAAGTGTACGTTACGAGCAGTCCCCGCTTATACATTTCTACGATTTGAACTGCAAAGTCGCTGCGAAGCTATGAGACTTACGTAGACGTCTTGTTCTGAGGAGCTTATGTAAAAGCATATTAACGATCACAGCCCGGTTAAGACTTTATGTTTTTACTAGGAAATACACCCACTGATGTACAGTGCATCAAGGGTAAATATTTCATGTGTTCAGTACGTCTTATTATTACTATTGTTAACTCTTCTTCTTCATCTTGTCCTTCACTTCATGAGTTACATTTTACGCTTGGTTCGTCTTCAGAAAGTATTTGCATAACTTAATTAGTCTTACTACATTTCTAACTGACAGTTTATAAGCTACTGTTTATTAGTAAGTCGTAAGTCGTCCATCGTTTGAATGTGTTGATACCGGGTGTTGCGGTATTTGCATCTTCTGATGAAGGTCGAAGTACAGAGGATATAAAATGTAGACTGGTAATGGCAAGGAAAGCGTTTCAGAAGAAGAAAAATTTGTTAACATCGAGTATAGATTTAAATGTCAGGAAGTCGTTTCTGAAAGTATTTGTATGGAGTGTAGCCATGTATGGAAATGAAACGTGGACAATAAATAGTTTAGACAAGAAGAGAATAGAAGCTTTTGAAATGTGGTGCTACAGAAGAATGCTGAAGATTAGATGGGTAGATCACATAACTAATGAGGAGGTATTGAATAGAATTGGGGAGAAGAGGAGCTTGTGGCACAACTTGACTAGAAGAAGGGATCGGTTGGTAGGACATGCTCTGAGACATCGAGGGACCGCCAATTTAGTGTTGGAGGGCAGCGTGGAGGGTAAAAATCGTAGAGGGAGACCAAGAGATGAATACACTAAGCAGATTCAGAAGTATGTAGGTTGCAGTAGGTACTGGGAGATGAAGAAGCTTGCACAGGATAGAGTAGTATGGAGAGCTGCATCAAACCAGTCTCAGGATTGAAGACCACAACAACAACAACAACAACAACAACAACAACAACAACAACAACATTCACCTGATCCAACTCCAGTCTCCTGTTTCACTACTCCGTTTCTAATGCAGTCTGTTCTTGAACACGCTCTTGTTCTGCTCAGCAATATCATTTCAGCTGTTACGTAAAGTTCTGGAAGAGACATGGTTTCATAAAACGTTTCTCTTGTTTCTAGGCTTGTCTTATTTTTCAACGTGTTGTGGAAGCTGCCGACCATAGTTCCAGTTCCAGGCCGTTTTATCTCTACACTTCTATAACTCTGTAGACCAACTGAACACACAAATACACTCCTGGAAATGGAAAAAAAAGAACACATTGACACCGGTGTGTCAGACCCACCATACTTGCTCCGGACACTGCGAGAGGGCTGTACAAGCAATGATCAGACGCACGGCACAGCGGACACACCAGGAACCGCGGTGTTGGCCGTCGAATGGCGCTAGCTGCGCACCATTTGTGCACCGCCGCCGTCAGTGTCAGCCAGTTTGCCGTGGCATACGGAGCTCCATCGCAGTCTTTAACGCTGGTAGCATGCCGCGACAGCGTGGACGTGAACCGTATGTGCAGTTGACGGATTTTGAGCGAGGGCGTATAGTGGGCATGCGGGAGGCCGGGTGAACGTACCGCCGAATTGCTCAACACGTGGGGCGTGAGGTCTCCACAGTACATCGATGTTGTCGCCAGTGGTCGGCGGAAGGTGCACGTGCCCGTCGACCTGGGACCGGACCGCAGCGACGCACGGATGCACGCCAAGACCGTAGGATCCTACGCAGTGCCGTAGGTGTCCGCACCGCCACTTCCCAGCAAATTAGGGACACTGTTGCTCCTGGGGTATCGGCGAGGACCATTCGCAACCGTCGTGTCGTCTTCAGCGATGAGAGTCGCTTCTGCCTTGGTGCCAATGATGGTCGTATGCGTGTTTGGCGCCGTGCAGGTGAGCGCCACAATCAGGACTGCATACGACCGAGGCACACAGAGCCAACACCCGGCATCATGGTGTGGGGAGCGATTTCCTACACTGGCCGTACACCTCTGGTGATCGTCGAGGGGACACTGAATAGTGCACGGTACATCCAAACCGTCATCGAACCCATCGTTCTACCATTCCTAGACCGGCAAGGGAACTTGCTGTTCCAACAGGACAATGCACGTCCGCATGTATCCCGTGCCACCCAACGTGCTGTAGAAGGTGTAAGTCAACTACCCTGGCCAGCAAGGTCTCCGGATATGTCCCCCATTGAGCATGTTTGCGCGGTCTGCACGTCCAGCACGAACGCTGGTCCAACTGAGGCGCCAGGTGGAAATGGCATGGCAAGCCGTTCCACAGGACTACATCCAGCATCTCTACGATCGTCTTCATGGGAGAATAGCAGCCTGCATTGCTGCGAAAGGTGGATATACACTGTACTAGTGCCGACATTGTGCATGCTCTGTTGCCTGTGTCTATGTGCCTGTGATTCTGTCAGTGTGATCATGTGATGTATCTGACCCCAGGAATGTGTCAATAAAGTTTCCCCTTCCTGGGACAATGAATTCTCGGTGTTCTTATTTCAATTTCCAGGAGTGTAGATGGAGTATGACTGATACTGATTACTAATCATTTTTTCCACAATGTGTGTTACTAATATTAATAATGAAGGAAATGAGCGTTTTTGACAAGAAAATATAATGCCCGCTTCTGTAAAATAGTTCAAAAGACTGAGAGCAAAATTATTATGATTTTATGCACCTCGCACAGTCTACGGTAAATGTTTTGAACTATATTAAGCCAGCTGACATCAGATTTCTTTGGGAAAGCATCCGCAATTGACACATTCGGTTTCCTTCTACTCCGCGTCGGAGATCCGGAGGAATACGCGAACCATCAATCACGTCATGGACACCGCTGCAGTAGGAGTCTGCGACGCTGTCCCTACTCACTTCGATCGCTGACCTCTTGGGTACAGAAAGGCGATTTATGCGAGTTGCAGCTTGTGATAACCGACAGCTTTCGGCAACCTGCAATAGTATAAGTAGCGGCTTTAGGTAAATGTGACCATTCTTGATCTCTGGGTCGTTGCGACACAAGTTTTGTTGGTAGGCGTTTCCAGTGTCAGCGGCGGTGGGTATCGAACCTAATGCACTTCCTGGATTTATGGTTGAGGCAATAAGCAAACGGACTCTGCCACGAAACGCTGCTTCACGGTCAGGTGGATGTTGGTCCAATCTAGGTGCAGTCACTATGGCGTAAATCAGTTGGAACTCTCCGTAACCGTGTCAATTGAATGCCATAGCAGCTCATTTCAGCACAAGATCTGTATTGATCTGTCTGTAATGATCTTGCTACGAAGGTGACTGAATACCAACAAAAAGAAGCGTGATTCATAAAAATCCTCTGCAGTGGCAAGCGTATTGAAGAAGCTTCGCACCTCAAGAAAAATCTTGTTGTAAGTTAGCATTTTACGCAAATTCTTCTTAACCGGATTCGACTGTGGTGGGTAATACTTTCCCGCTCCTCATTGCGGCGATGGGGTCATCACTATATATGAAACGAGGCGTTTACTTTATCCCATTGCCTTATACAGTCGACAGCAGGCTTCAAGCCGGTTGTTACACTGCCGGCTGTAATATGGGCCGAGCAGCTATTGCTTCTTAATGTTTCTTCTTCTCTGTTAACAGACGACATGACATGTTATATACTATCTAAAGCTGAGAAATGAGCTATTTGGTGGTATATATCGCACTCGATTTATTTGACATTTCGAGAGTTGTAAGCAATCTTCTTCAGATATCCTTAGGTTTATCTGCTCCTCCTCTCCTCCGCACAGTCCAGAAATTGTGCACTGTGCAAAGCAAGGTAGAAGAAAAGTGATACACGATGTGAGTGTGAGAAATTTCTAGTGACTTTGCACGTGCCGTATTTTTCGGGTATATCACACCAACAAAAACTTCTAAAACAGTATTATCTTCACCCTCCGTCACTTCAATAAACAGTTATAAAGAATAAATAGTTATAAAGAATTCGTCTCAAAAAAAAAAAGATTACGTACTTTTGAGAAATGTGTGAAAGACAAAAATGCTGATTTTCGTAACTTTAAATAGTAAATATGCGATCGTCTATGTGGAAAATATTAATAAGTCAGTGAGTTAATGATCTATTAGTAGTGGTAATAACGTGATACTCTAGCAGCAGGTGGAAACAATGAATGTGGGGATAGTATAAAATCCTGTCTAGCAAGTTACGACGTAAGTTTGGAATCAGAATTTTTTATACCTGCTGAAGTTTTTGGGCCAATACCTATACTAAACTGTACGTGGGGAGAGCGAGTGAGACTCTGCTGATGGAACTGCTGACGCTCGCCCATCGCGCGTCTCCTGCTATCGCTACTCGTACGGCGATTGCTCCTAAAGTGCGGCCAACCGCTAACCCGCTGTTCAGCTCACCACTCCCAGAGAACAGCTCGTTGAGATACCTTGACGCGAGTCACGACCAGCCAACACATCTTTGCATCTGGTAATGTTGCCCGACTGCTCTCCAGTCCGTCACACGGTTTTAATGTACTAGGAAGTTTCAAGACAGCGCACACTCCACTGCAGAATGAAAGGTACGATCCGAGAACTGCAGTCGAGGAACTGGGTAAGAGGACCTCTGACGGTTGTAATTAATTAGAAACATTTGCAGCATTTCTGAAATATGACAAAGTGCTAGTTGCGGTTCGAGTGCACAGTGCTCAGAAGTGAAGGCAGCAACTTTATATGAAGCTGAACCTGTATATACAGCGTTAGGCATTTAAAACTGTCTTTGGGAATATCTGGAAAGCTACAAATCGGATTAACAAAACGCTGTGACAAAACATGTTCGTCTAAAAACGGGAGCTCAAGTGACGCCAAATGCCTTCCCCCCGTCCCCTGCTTCACTCCCAGGAGGCGGGAGGTGTAAATTTTGAAGTCTTAAATAGGAATCCTCTTTTTAACGCTGATTCGGATTCTCGGGGAAAATACGTAACTTTTGTATTTAACCTTTTTTTTAGTTGTCTGAGAGAATGCGCTACAGGAGACAAAAATCAAAATGGGTTAAAACCCTTCGCAAAATGATAGTAGGTCTAGAAATACACATCAGATTACGGTACTTCATCAATACTCTTTGTGTAATTTTTTCACAGTTTTTAATTCATTGATACACAAACCTATGAATTGCTCCAACTGCTTTCTATTACAGCGACATCTGTGATAGACATTACACCATTAACTTGGACAAAGTAATGTATTATATTCTGGAGAATGAAATTTTGTGGCATGAAAACTGGTTTATCATTAAAGATTTTAGAATAACTGTCCTTTTAACCTCCTGGGACCCTAATCTAGGGTGTATTTCTTGAGATAGTATCATTATTCACCGGTTTTTTACTCTGGAGAATGAAATTTTGTGGCATGAAAACTGGTTTATCATTAAAGATTTTAGAATAACTGTCCTTTTAACCTCCTGGGACCCTAATCTAGGGTGTATTTCTTGAGATAGTATCATTATTCACCGGTTTTTTACTCGGTTCAACGAAAAACCAGTCCAAAGTTGCAAATTTTACTCTTTTTATTCACTCGACGAGTTTTGACTACGTTACGATTATTTGAAAATGGGTCCCAGCCCGAAACTAGTCAACGAGTGAATAAAATGAGTAAAATTTGCAACTTTGGACTGGGTTTCCGTTGTACCGATTTACAGAAATTGCAGAACCAAAGCTGCTCCAGCAGGCTGGAAGTTCGGTTTTTAACCCATTTTGAGTTTTGTCTTTTGCAATGCCATTTGTCACGCAACGAAACAAAATGTTAAATGCAAAAGCTATGTATAAAATAATGGGGGTTCCTCTTTAAGATTTCAAAATTGACGCTCCTCATCCTCATGCCTCCAGCATGCGGGACAAGGGGATTGAATTGATGTCATTGGATGTACCTCTGGAGACGAACAACTTTTTCTACAATCTTCTTTTTAAAGCGATTTCTAGTTTCCAGATATTTCGAGAAACAGTTTTAAATGCCTCATCCTGTATGTTACCGGCACACTGTGAAATCCGAAATTTTGGGGAATGCCTAGGCAAACTACAGAACACCGAAAATCTTTGGGCAAAGTATGAAATGTGTGTTGTTTTATGCTTTGCGTAGGCATTTGATAGAATACCAGTTACTTTTAAGGCAATGTATGAGAAAAAGGTAGTTTACATATTCTGAGAGCTACAAGATCCAGTTGTGCACAAGGTAACAGTTCACAGCGTGCAAGAAATTTCTCCTTAAGCCCAACGATGTGACGATGGACAAAGAAGTATCTCTCACATCAGGTGCAACGCAGTAATCTGTGAAATGCAAGTGCGAAAATAAATGCCAGAACCACAGGTGTTGGTGTGTAAAGTTGTTGGCAGTTCATAATGTTACTGAAGTTCTGCTTGCTGCAATAAATTAAGCGTAAATAAGTACATCTTCGACGTACATAAGAACTGAATTTAGATTCAGTTACTGTTTATTATATTTTTCTAATAATTTTTAAAAACTGTTTTTTAAATGTTTATTACTTATTAGCAACGACTAAAACTCATCTACTTCAGGATAAGCCAATTTTCAGACAAACAAAATTGTGATAATGTTTAATTAACTTTCATTCAATACATAAAATTCTAAGTTTAACATATCATTTCATTGTAATTTATACTTTTCCCATGTCTATTTACCATTTTATAAAGTACCGAAACATTTTATACATTTCCTAAGAAAAGTGTTAAAATAAAATTAAACACGTTGCCGAAAAGTTCTAGGCATTATATATTTTACCTAGGCGTTCTGTACAATGCTTGATTTGATACTTTGCTATTAAAATACACACAATTAAAAGATAGCAGACTTGATGACTCTTGCCTCTAGTATAGTGAATGTAGAAAGCGTACTGTGTATACTAAACAAAAGCAGGGGCATAGATAATTTTTTTATATTTGGGGGGGGGGGGGGGAGGGAGCGGGATGTTCAATTTTATTCAAGTAGATGATGTTTACTCAAATCCGCATTCAAAAATGTAATGTAAGTAGCTGAACTGTCAAGTTGTTTCAGCGTTTAAAGTTGGAGTACAGTTTGCATCTACTGAAAAATCTGATGCAAATGAATGAAAATGAGAGAAGCACTGTAGCAGAAAATTTGCGTCGCATACTGATATTGACATAAATTGCTCCTTAAATCGCCCGTATTTATGTGTTGCACAACAGTCTACTTCAAATGCCTTCTTTCTCGGCATAGTTGATCCGGAAAGAAAGCACTTTACGAAAAACGCCACGCGTCTGAATAAATGGGCAAGTCATTAGTCAGTCTTTTTGAAAGTGTTGATCTTAGAAGTGGTTTGGAACTAAATACCATTTAAGAAACATAGTACGAAATACTAATGACATTCCTACCACGTATATTATTCTACAAATGAATGAATAAATAAACAATGAGTTAAAATAATTAAAAGTAATTCAAAGGCCCAACAAATAATAAGCACTTTTTTAATGAGATTTTCACTCTGCAGTGGAGTGTGCACTAATATGAAACTTCCTGGCAGATTAAAACTGTGTACCGGACCCAGAGTGAACTCGGGACCTTTGCCTTGTCCCGAGTTTGAGTCTCGGTCCGGCACATAGTTTTAATCTGCCAGGAAGTATCAATAAGCATCTTCTCTATAATGACTAGAGCCCAAATTTTAAAGACAATTCATATTTTTTTCCTGGATTTCAGCGTGCATTTTACAGCAATTTATGCACGAATCCAGGTTCTGTAGTGTAGAAAAATATATTTTTATTGTGCATGTAAAGTCATATTTACACCTTTTTTAGTAACAGATCCTATTCCGGCAAACTTTTGTCAAAAATGTATGTATTTATAGTATCTTTAATGACACAAGAATAAAACATGAAAATGTTCACATGTTTCAGGTGATATTGTCAAAAATAAACACAACAGTTACTAGAAGTCTTTATACATATCAAGACTTACGTAAACAAGCAGCGTAACACGCTACTCGGTTCGATGAAGTCATTGTTGCGCAGGGTCGGTAAAACGCTTTCTAAGCCAACTAAGACGAACGCTCTCGTAATAAACACCACACGTGTGTTCACATTATTCAGTTAAAACACGAACTCATCTTGGTTCAACATACCGAAAGTAAGATAAACGGCATCATTTTTTTGCAGAATAATGCCCGCGCACATGTGCCAAGGTCTTTTCTACTACCCTGCAGAAGTTTCGTTGTGAAGCTCTTACACGTCCTCCATACAGTCCTGATCGTTCCCCATGCGATTTCCAAATTTGTGTATATCTGAAAAAAGACATTGGTTGCCGTAGATTTGCTTCTGGCAAAGAGGTGCACGCCTGGGTACAATCATGGTTCCGTAAGCAACCGCAAACATTTTCCAATGAAAGCATTGACCGTCCTTTCTCTCAGTAGGGTCAGTGTATTATCGGCTATGACGATTACTTTTGAAATAATAAACAGTTTCTTCACTTTTTCCGCTCTGTCTCCTTTTCATTTGACTGCCCTGATTCATGACTATTCTGTGGTTCACACTTAAGTGCCTGTGACAGAGGATCGATCTAACTACCTTCAGACTATTTCTCTATCGTTCCACTCTCGAACAGTGCGAGGAAACAATAAACCCTTAAATCTTTCCTTACGAGCTCTGATTTCTCTAATTTTATTATGTTGATCATTTCTTCCTACGCAGGTTGGTGTCAATAAAATATTTGATCGCAACTTCGTGAAAATATCTCACCGCAGTGGAAACTACCTATGTTTCAATGATCGCAACGCTGACTTGCTTATCATATCTGAGGCACGCATTCCCCTATTTCGCGGTAATACAAAACCAGATGCCCTTCTTTAGACTTTTTCGATGTTTCTCCGTCTGTCCTATGCGGTAAGGATGCCACACCGCATGACAATACTCTATCGGGCGTTAGACAAACAAATTAAGCACGGAAGAAAAATGTTATATGATAGTGTATCATAGAGGTGTTCGTGTGAAACACACTCGTTGGCTATTTGTTTTCCGTTTGACACACATAACACGACTTCACCGCGTTGCTACAGTGCAACAGCTTCTAGATCACTAAAGTTGGCAGCAGTCGTAAAAATAAGACAGCCGACATGAAGTTAACCGACATGTACCGGTAACAAGTAGAAAGTCAAAGCTCACCGTGGCATCGACAGCTTATACACTCCTGGAAATGGAAAAAAGAACACATTGACACCGGTATGTCAGACCCACCATACTTGCTCCGGACACTGCGAGAGGGCTGTACAAGCAATGATCACACACACGGCACAGCGGACACACCAGGAACCGCGGTGTTGGCCGTCGAATGGCGCTAGCTGCGCAGCATTTGTGCACCGCCGCCGCCAGTGTCAGCCAGTTTGCCGTGGCATAAGGAGCTCCATTGCAGTCTTTAACACTGGTAGCATGCCACGACAGAGTGGACGTGAACCGTATGTGCAGTTGACGGACTTTGAGCGAGGGTGTATAGAGGGCATGCGGGAGGCCGGGTGGACGTACCGCCGAATTGCTCAACACGTGGGGCGTGGGGTCTCTACAGTACATCGATGTTGTCGCCAGTGGTCGGCGGAAGGTGCACGTGCCCGTCGACCTGGGACCGGACCGCAGCGACGCACGGATGCACGCCAAGACCGTAGGATCCTACGCAGTGCCGTAGGGGACCGCACCGCCACTTCCCACAAAATTAGGGACACTGTTGCTCCTGGGGTATCGGCGAGGACCATTCGCAACCGTCTCCATGAAGCTGGGCTACGGTCCCACACACCGTTAGGCCGTCTTCCGCTCACGCCCCAACATCGTGCAGCCCGCCTCCAGTGGTGTCGCGACAGGCGTGAATGGAGGGACGAATGGAGACGTGTCGTCTTCAGCGATGAGAGTCGCTTCTGCCTTGGTGCCAATGATGGTCGTATGCGTGTTTGGCGCCGTGCAGGTGAGCGCCACAATCAGGACTGCATACGACCGAGGCACACAGGGCCAACACCCGGCATCATAGTGTGGGGAGCGATTTCCTACACTGGCCGTACACCTCTGGTGATCGTCGAGGGGACACTGAATAGTGCACGGTACATCCAAACTGTCATCGAACCCATTGTTCTACCATTCCTAGACCGGCAAGGGAACTTGCTGTTCCAACAGGACAATGCACGTCCGCATGTATCCCGTGCCACCCAACGTGCTCTAGAAGGTGTAAGTGAACTACCCCGGCCAGCAAGATCTCCGGATCTGTCCCCCATTGAGCATGTTTGGGACTGGATGAAGTGTCGTCTCACGCGGTCTGCATGTCCAGCACGAACGCTGGTCCAACTGAGGCGCCAGGTGGAAATGGCATGGCAAGCCGTTCCACAGGACTACATCCAGCATCTCTACGATCGTCTCCATGGGAGAATAGCAGCCTGCATTGCTGCGAAAGGTGGCTAAACATTGTACTAGTGCCGACGTTGTGCATGCTCTGTTGCCTGTGTCTGTGTGCCTGTGGTTCTGTCAGTGTGATCATGTGATGTATCTGACCCCAGGAATGTGTCAATAAAGTTTCCCCTTCCTGGGACAATGAATTCACGGTGTTCTTATTTCAATTTCCAGGAGTGTAGATATCGTGTTATTCTTTGCTGTTATCAAACTTCGCAATCTAACAGACATGTAAGTACTCAACAGGCAAAATTTACTCTCATATTCATTACACCTAACAACGGCCAAATTTTTACGTGATTGATTTCACACACCCTCAAAAAACGAATCTGTGGCTCTGTGGGGTCTGGACCATCCTTCCCCCTTATATGAACAAAGAAATACTCACTGAATCGACAACGACTACGTAAATGCATCAGTTAGTCACAATGTTCAGTTTCCTACTGCCAAAAGCCACGGGTATATCCTTGACTGATATCAGATAGATAACGTACTTATATGAAATGGTCATGCAACACATTTATTATTATTACTACTATTATTTGGAAGATGGTTTTAATATTTTCCACGACGAAACACTGTCTCGAAATCTGTCAGATAATTCAAAGACGTTCTGTTCATATATAAAGTACCTTAACAGCAAGGCACGAGCAATACTTTCACTGCGCGGTAAGAAGGGTGACGTCACGGATGACAGTGCCGCCACAAAAACAGAGTTACTAAATACAGTTTTCCGAAATTTATTCACCAAAGACGAAGTAAATGATACAGAATTCGAATCTAGAACAACATGAGTAACTTAGAAATGGATATTCTCGGTGTAACGAAGTATCTTAAATCAATAATGGCAGGGCCTCCGGTCCAGACTCTATATTAGTCAGGTACCTTTCAGATTATACTGACACAGTAGCTCCATACTTGGCAATCATATACAACCTCTCGCTCGTAGAAAGGTCAGTATCTAAAGACTGTCGCACAAGTCACACCAGTACCCAAGAAAGGAAATAGCAGTGTTCCGCTAAATTGAAGACCCATATCGGTAACATCGATTTGTAGTGGGAGTTTGGAACATATGATATGTTCGAACATTATGAGTAATCTTGAAGAAAACGATTTATTGATAAACAGCCGACACAAATTCACAAAATATCGATTTTGTGAAACAAAAATGGTTCAAATGGCTCTGAGCACTATGGGACTTAACATCTGTGGTCATCAGTCCCCTAGAACTTAGAACTACTTAAACCTAACTAACCTAAGGACATCACACACATCCACGCCCGAGGCAAGATTCGAACCTGCGACCGTAGCAGTCACGCGGTTCCGGACTGAGCGCCTTAACCGCGAGACCACCGCTGCCGGCTTTTGTGAAACACAACTAGCTTTTACTCTCACGAAGTTATCAGTGCTATCGACAGCGGATGTCAAACTGTTTCGATATTTTTAGATTGGCGGAAGGCTATTGACACCGTTCCCCACAAGCGACTTCTAGTCAAACTGTGTGCCTATGGAGTATCGTCTCAGTTGCGCGACTGGAGTCGTTATTTCCTGTTAGAATGGTCACCGTTAGTAGTAATAGACAGGAAATTATCTAGTAAAACAGTAGTGATATCCGGCGTTCCACAGGGAAGTGTTATAGATTTTCTGAACTACGTAAACAATTTAGGAGCAGCCCTCTCAGATGGTTTGTAGGTGATGCTGTCATTTACGGTCCTATAAAGTCATGAGATGATCAAAACAAATTGCAAAACCATTTATACAAGATATCTGTATGGTGCTGATAGTGGCAGTTGACTATAAAAATGAAAAATGTGAAGTCACCCATATGACAGTAAAATGAACCTGCTAAATTTCGGTTATAGGATAAAACACACAAATCTAAAGGCTGTAAACTCAACTAAATACGTAGGGGTTACAATTACGAATAGCTTGAATTGGCACAACCACAAAGATAATGTTGTGGGGAAAGCAAACAAAAACTGTAATTTGTTGGGTTTAAGTAGTTCCGAGTCTAGGGGACTGATGACCTCAGATGTTAAGTCCCATAGTACTCAGAGCCATTTTTTGTAATTTGTTGGCAGAAGACAGAAAATGTAGCAGGTCTACGAAAGAGACAGCTTATACTACGCTTGTCTGCTTTGTCCTGTTGTGCTGTTTGGCGGTGTGTGATCCGCATCAGACAATATTGACGGACGACATCGAAAAAGTTCAAAGAAGGGCAGCTCGTTTCGTATTATCGCGAAATAGGGGCAGAGCGCCACGTATATGATGCGTGAATTGGCGTGGCAATCATTGAAACAAAGGCAGTTTTCGTTACGGCACAATCTTTTCACGAAATTTCAGTCACCAGCTTCCTCCTCCTAGTGTGAATATATTTTGTTGGTGCCTAGCTTTACGGAAAGAAATGATCATAATAATAAAATAAGAGCTCGCACAGAAAAGTTTGTGTCCGTTTTTTCCCGCTCGCAGTTTGAGAATGGAACAGTAGAGAAACACTTTGAAGGTGTTCCGTTGAACCCTCTGCCAGGCACGTAATTGTCAACAGCGGAGTACTCATGTAAATGTAGATTATTGTACGTATCAGTTACAATAACAAAACGAATACATATTTAAGCAAGAAATACACATGTGCAAGTATTTACGCTAGATAAACATTACACGGCCCAGACTACACACGAATGTCGGAAGACTCAGTACAATGGAGCGCCTCGTCGGATGCCTTACGTAGACTCTGGATCCCACCAGAGCAGCGTATGTTAGGACCCTGACAATGTGTCTCATTGTCTGAATGTCACCACAGTCACACTTACTGTCTGTTGAAACGTGCCGTTTTGTATACTGAGTTACTTCAATGAAAGGTTTCTCAATGAATGACTTTACACAATACTGGGAATAATATGAGTAATTAACTATCTCAACAAGAATTACGATGGCATAAATATCTTTTTCTGACGCTCTGTGTGACGCAAGTAAATTAATAATGTGAAAATTAAAATTATTTAACTTTTAGACTTGCCATCATCAACGAGATTTAAAGAAATGGGATAGTATCAGGCCAGTGTGCATGTTGGATGACATTGTTCGATGTTGCGTGACCGATCAATCGAGAACAATTCTTAAGAAGAAGATACGTAAGATGAAGAAAACGATTGACAAAATAATCTCAGCGGGGTTGTATCTTCTATTAAAGAAAAATTAACGATAGAACACGAATAGTGTTCGCTCGCTCCATAATCGAACAATCCGCTTCCAACTGCACATTAAGGATCGCTAAAAATCCTACATATACAATGAAACTTGTATGCATGACAGGGGAAAGGGGGAAGGTAACTGATTTTTCATAATTACACACGATGAAGTGCAATGAACATTTAAGTTATCACCAGTGAACAATGGTACATAGAAACTTACATCCCTTCTATAAGAGTCCACGCAGAAGAACGGTACAAATGTAACGGTACGATAACTGCACGTCAGTCTATTCAGTTGTGATCAACGATATAACGAAGAAGTTCAATAGCATTCTAGAGGCTTCTCTCTTAACATTTGTTAACAATGATTAACAAAGAAAAACAACAATTTACCTGTTTTTGGCTAATGTAATTTCATAAAAATTATATTCACGTAAATTAACTTAGGAATTCAATAGCCTTTCCTCACAGAGTGATTTAGAGACCACATAAAAAGACAATGCTTCACAGTGTACAAGACCACTTATGTATGTTGTCTTTTCACATACTTTCTCCAGTTCGCTGTCTGTAAGCTGTAAGCCATACCTACGCCTCCCTAGGATGATGGTAGCCAGAAACTTAAACAGTTGGTTTGTCAGTAAGATCGTGGTTCCGGGTTTTCTTGGTTTGCTACCTACCTTCCCATTCAGCGTCACGTTTCAGCACAGTGGAGAGCATCTGGGCCCGTTCTTCATATTCTGGTCTTGCGGAAGTGAGGCGTTTCCTAGACAGCGAGAGTAAATCTTCATGAAGGGTAATAGACTCAAATTTAGACACTTACTGGCAACGGTTGTAGAGAGCCGCCTTCCGGTGAATATGAGCTGGACAGATGTTCGATAGTATTTTCAGTCAGCATGTAGGTGTAGATCTGACCTTGCCACTAATGGTTCTCGTAGCTGCGACACGGTAACTGAAAGCTAATGTTCGCATCTGCAGCTACGATTGATGTCCACGTAATACAACGTGTGTTAGACGTACAAATCCTGATAAGTGCGAAAAGGACACATGCATCCGAGGGATTCGTAAAAAATTATGTATACAGATAGTACATCCATCCCAGGAATCGAGAATTCGACGATTTTTGCCTGTTATCCGTATCAATACATGCAAGATCTACGTCTACCCGTTTCTGAGAAAAATGGGTCTTAACAGAAGAACAGATGGTAGGACGACAAAACACAAAAATATTTCTTTCATGTGATATAACTACAAATTAACAATTATCGGATTTTTTTCCTTTCCTTGTATTGTAAAACCTTGCTTCTTGTTAAATTTAAGGATTCCAGGTCAATAGGAAGTACCATATAGGTTTTGACGAGTGAGTTTGCGAGTATCAAAATATGTGACGCAAACGGCCGTATCATTCGAACGCGTTAACTTGGGAGCTTCAATTTCGTACATCATCAAGAGGCCGTAAATTGCAACTTGATTCGTCTAACCATTCCCGAGAAAAGGGGTTTTTAACAGTCGGACAGACTGACAGACAAACGGACGAACGGACAACAAAGTGATCCATTTTCACAGACTGAGGTACGGAACCATCCAAATGAGAAATTGACGGCAATATTGAGTTTGCAACATTAACCAGCCACTGATGCTCTTTAGTAGTTCACCCTCGTTGATTAAAGTTTTGCCAAGAGACGAGAAGCCTTTCTTACATCGCTGGTGAAAGTGCATGAGAAATGGTACAGATTATGGAAAAATGTGAGGCTATGCAACATAAACGTTTAACTATACACATCAAAAACTTTTGCATCTCCCCGGTTCAAAGAACTCCTGAAGATAGACGTTTACTGTGGATAATGTATCACAGAAACGGTCCCGTTGACTGTTTAGAGATTTCACTAAACCCGCCCAAAGATGTAAACAACCATGCATGAGCAGCGCCTATTAAACGGAAGGGGCCCGACAGCCGATCAGTTCCAGTCATTCCACCAGGAAGGAGGTACACGTCTCGTGTTGTCTTTAGTTCAGTCATGCCTAGACGGTAAATACCGCAGTTCGATCGCGTCCGCATTGGTACTTTGTGCCAGGAAGGGCTCTCAACATGGGAAGTGTCCAGGCGTCCCGGAGTGAACCAAAGCGATGTTGTTTGGACGTGGAGGAGATACAGAGAGACAGGAACTGTCGAAGACATGCCTCGCTCAGGCCGCCCAAGAGCTGCTATTGCAGTGGATGACCGCTATCTAAGGATTATGGCTCGGAGGAACCCTGACAGCAACGCCACCATGTTTAATAAATACTTTTCGTGTAGCCACAGGACGTCGTGTTACGACTAAAACTGTGCACAATAGGCTGCATGATGCGCAACTTCACTCCCGACTTCCATAGCGACGTCCCTTTTTGCAAACCACGACACCATGCAGCGCGGTACGGATAGGCCCAACAACATGCCGAATGGGCCGCTCAGGATTGGCTTCACGTTCTCTTCACCGATGAGTGTCGCATATGCCTTCAACCAGACAATCGTCGGAGACGTGTTTGGAGGTAACCCGGTCAGGCTGAACGCATTAGACACACTGCCCAGCGAGTGCAGCAAGATGGGGCCGACGTACGCCGCTGGTGGTCATAGAAGGCACCGTAACGGCTGTACGATACGTGAATGCCATCCCCTGATCGATAGTGCAACCATATCGGCAGCATATTGACGAGGCATTCGTCATCATGAACGACAATTCGGGCCACCATCGTGCACATCTTGTGAATGAGTTCCTTCAGGATAAAGACATGGCTCGACTAGAGTGGCCAGCATGTTATCCAGACACGAACTCTATCGAACACGCCGTGAATAGCTTTAAAAGCGTTGTTTATAGACGTCGTGACCCACCAACCACTCTGAGTGATCTACGCCGAATTGCCGTTGAGGAGTGGAACGATCTGGACCAACTGTGCCTTGATGAACTTGAGGGTAGTATGCCACGACGAATAAAGGCATGCATCAATGCAAGAGGACATGCTACTGGATACTAGAGGTACCGATGTGAACAGGAATCTCGAACACCACCTCTGGAGGTCTCACTGTATGGGAGTAAAATGTGTGGTTTTCGTGAGTAATAAAAAGGGCGGAAATGATGTTTATGTTAGTCTCTATTCCAATTTTCAGTACAGGTTCCGGAACCCTTGGAAGCGAGGTGATGCAAAACTTTTTTTTATGTGTGTATTTCAAAAAGTTCTCCACCATGGAAGGAAATAGAAGACATTAGCTACGAAACGCCTCTCGTTGGAACATTTTTACTGCTCAGAAACAGCATTGGTCACTCTTGCGCTTTTCGCCTTTGAATTCTGTTTGTCTCCTACGCAATACGACGTCTGTGTGGTTGCGGACTAGTGTACGTAGGGTACAGAGGGCACCTTCCCAGTAGACGCGGCCCCGCAGTGCACTAGCGGTGTTTGTAGCAACAGGTGCTTGCGTCAGCGGTCATGTGGAATGTGAGCGAACAGCTGACGAAGCGGCGTGTCCGGCTGTCATCAGTGGTCACGCTCGTAAACACGTCGCCGTCACCAGTTGACAAACAACGGCACGCAGCACGCCTAGAGTGTCCTGGGACAGCTGGTAGCCACGACTGCTTCCGGTCCTAGCTGATAGTTCCGGCGGCCGCAGTTATTTTACATTGTACTTCGTAATAGTCGCCGGCATCTCGTGGTCGTGCGGTAGCGTTCTCGCTTCCCACGCCCGGGTTCGATTCCCGGCGGGGTCAGGGATTTTCTCTGCCTCGTGATGGCTGAGTGTTGTGTGATGTCCTTAGGTTAGTTAGGTTTAAGTAGTTCTAAGTTCTAGGGGACTGATGACCTAAGATGTTAAGTCCCATAGTGCTCAGAGCCATTTGAACCATTTTTTTTTCGTAATAGTCAATCAAACTGTTGGCTACAACTTCAGCGATTATGCGTCTAGTGATACTGATGACTCCTTCTGAGATATTTTCTGCTGGAGCAGGATGAAATCTCCATATTATTATTTATTATTATTATTATGATTAATGTTAAACTTTCAAACTGCTGTAGAAATAACACCACTGGTCAGAATGACGTCAAATTGCAACGGAGTATTATCGGAGAAAGGGGAAAACGTATGACAGGAGAAAAATAAAGAGTTACAAAATGTTTCTAGTGAAGACGCTGTAAGTACATAATTTAATAGTGGTCGACTATAAACGACAAATGAATCGTACAACAATGTACGTTTGAAGCTAAACAAACCGTACTACTTAGTGTGCATAGGTGTACAGGAGTGATTTTGTTAGTTACGTAAGCCTATCCACCACGCAAGGTCGTATCACACCGGATGGGAAAATCGGTTTTGAATTAAAGTAAAAAGAATCAATCAAAATCTAACCGGTTTCTTAATTTCCGTGTGCCTGGCGCAAAACATGTTCAGTATGCTGTCCACCAGTTTCTGCAACATGTTGAAATCGAGAAATAGCATGTTCCACAACTGATCGAATATTTCCGGGGTCGCGTTCAGAATGTATTGCGCGATGCGTGCCTTCAATGCAGTTAAGTTTGCAACCGGAACACTGAACGCAACATCTGTCAGATAGCCCCACAGCCAAAAGTCACACGGAGTAAGATCAGTTCATGCCAGCGTTCCAAGTACAACGATTGTTTGTTTGTATCATCAGAACCCATTTTCAATTCACGTAATATTATTTTCTGGTGACTAGCAATTATGCAGATTTTTGGCGCTAAATATTAAGAAAAACTTCCACTCCATATGTCCGCGTTATCTGTAGACACATTTGTATAACAGATTGTCTTAATTGATGCTAGAATACTAGTCCGAGCGCTACTCTATCCCGCCCATGTTTCTTCATTTCTCAATAGCTACTGCAACTTGAGCAAGAATTACAGCATTTTCGAAGAGTATGTGTGATTCTTTCGGTCTTTGAATTGATAAGCCGACCTCTCGCGTACCTAGAGGACAATGGAATGCGGCTATTCATGAAGCATGTGTCACTCTGAACTGGAAGTCAACAGTCCGCCAAACATGACAAGGTTTAACTTGATAGTGTCAGAAGCATACTATAATTTACAAAATATGACAATTATTAACAAAAACTCTTCAGACAGATTGGTGCTATAACGTCCTAGATACAGCATGTAGTTGAACACGACTTTGAGACAAGGAGATAGTTTATTGTGTCTTCTTCACCGCATTCACATACTGTAGAGTCGCTAGCAAATCCCCGCCTTCTCATGTTGATCTTCGTTCTGCCAACACCAGAGTGCAGTGTTGAGCGCTTTCCTTACAGGACAACATTCTCGTGAACTGAAGGGAGGTTTTCAGAAAGCATCATCCATCGTGCCAGGTGGATGCGTCCAGAATGCAATGAATTTATTGTGAAGTGTGAAGATGCGTCAGTAAGGTTTTCCGTCACATGAAATAATCTCTTTGTTGGCTTGAGCTTTTGGACTGCCAGCTGATGCCATTATAAAGTATGCGTCCTCAAATTCAGTGCCTTCGATTTCACCATTCGGGATGCATACTCACACGGATGTCTTGGAGGTGGAATACCTGCTAGACAGTAAATTTTTTCTAGTGGCGTATGTCTCAAACGACCTCTAATGAATCAGCAGGTCTCGTTTAAGTTAACATCTACTTGATTCGCCTGATTAGATCTGCACCAGACTGGACAGGCATATTCTGCAGCAGAGTAGCAGAGGGCTGCATCTGAAGTTCCTAAGATGCTAGGGTGCTCTTTTCCAGATGGTTTCCGGAGAAAATAGTTCCTTGCTGATTTGCTTTTGGTATTCAAGCAGTGTGTTCTGTAGACGAGTGCTCGGTCAAGAGTTACTCGTAGATATTTGGTAATGAACCAGTGTTCTAGTAACCCGTCTTCCCAAAAAACCTACACTTCCTCTTTGCCGCAAGTCTGTTTTTGAGGTGGAAGGCACAGACTAGTGTTTTCAATGGATTCGGTTCCAGATGTTCTCTTGATAGTAGCTACCAGTGCGTAGTTACTTTCTATTAACAAAACATAGGTTTACTTCAAGCAACGCACCGTCAGGAATAGTGGCACATTTACCATACAAAGAATACTTATCACGCCAACAATAAAAGACAATAGCTGCATGCAAGATATTTAATTTTAAAAAAAAGGAAAGGAAAGAAGGCGCCTACGTTTTGAAGAACATGGAACAAAATACCTAAAACAAGAAATTGTCTTATTAATGACATGCTTATTGCAATTTTTGTAATCACTTTTGAAGAGAATAGCGCTCAAATGGCCGTCATTTTTAAAGGATCGAGTAATTTTACAAAACGAAAAAAGTCGTAGAACATACTCTCGCATACGAGAGATAGTACAGGCGTGCGGGGGTGCAAGCAACAATTTCGTTCTACTGAAACCACTCCGCCGGCCGGTGTGGCCGAGCGGTTCTAGGCACTACAGTCTGGAACCGCGCGACCGCTACGGTCGCAGGTTGGAATCCTGCCTCTGGCATGGATGTGTGTGATGTCCTTAGGTTAGTTAAGGTTAAGTAGCTCTAAGTTCTAGGAGACTGATGACTTCAGATGTTAAGTCCCATAGTGCTCAGCCATTTTTTGAAACCACTCCCTTTCTCTAAATCCATCGTTTACGGGCCGCAATAAGCTCTGTTACACGTCTACTATCCATAAGACGTCGCAGCTAAGCCGGCCGCGGTGGTCTCGCGGTTCTAGGCGCGCAGTCCGGAACCGTGGGACTGCTACGGTCACAGGTTCGAATCCTGCCTCGGGCATGGATGTGTGTGATGTCCTTAGGTTAGTTATGTTTAAGTAGTTCTAAGTTCTAGGGGACTAATGACCACAGCAGTTGAGTCCCATAGTGCTCAGAGCCATTTGAACGTCGCAGCTATTGTCACATGTTTTACAGCGATGAAATACGGCTCCAGATATCAGTATCGGCTTTAGCGTACTAGACAGTTATGGTGTGTCTAAGCATCGGGGCTTCGTGAAATCCTTGAGAGATTACGACCAGCACTCAATGCTTTGTTTCTTTACGGTGTCACACATACACGTAAGTGCTTTTTCTGTCGCTAGCTCAGATTTATTGTTCTTGAAAAACGTTTCGACAATGAACACACTGTGGCTTGCCAAATCACTGGAAATGACAGCACCTGCCACTGGTGCCCAGCGACACAACTCCTGTCGCAGTACCGTCTCAACAAAAAATGGTTCAAATGTCCCTGAACTCTATGGGACTTAACTTCTGAGGTCATCAGTCCCCTAGAACTTAGAACTACTTAAACCTAACTAACCTAAGGACTTCACACACATCCATGCCCGAGGCAGGATTCGAACCTGCGACCGTAGCGGTCGCGCGTTTCCACACTGAAGCGCCTAGAACCGCTCGGCCTCCTGCCGGCCTGTCTCAACAGTTTGGACACGGATTTCTCCATACGTAGTATTAATATCCAGGACACACGGTGTGTGGGCAAAAGCTGTTCATTCTGAAGTGAATTTTCAAAAATGGTTCAAATGGCTCTGTGCACTATTTTTTTTTTCAAGTGCTCTACCAATTTTTTTAGCGCTTAGAATCGCTTTTTTTTTGCAGAATGGTGTAACAATAACAAACATAAACTGCTTCTAGCATTTTTTTTAAATATATAAGACGATGAAATTTTTCTGGGAAACGTAAATAAGTGGACTTTTTTTACATAATAGTGAAAAAAAATATCCTGCTTCTGTCAGGACGAAACAACAACGGTCTACGTTCCTCTTTCAGGCGCGTACCTCGCTAATATCGTCATACCTTGCGTTGGTGTCGGGTACGTCTTCACGTGTGTTTGTGGATCCTCTGCACTGTCCTGGTCCTTTCTTGTTCTGATACTTATAGACAATAATTACGTTCTCCTGCCCGGGACACCCCAACTGGGTGGGGGATCAAGCAAGGCACTCCCTAAAAAATTTGCGTAATATGTTCTATATCTCGGATGTCTCATAAGCTGTGAGTGATGTTCCTGTAGTAAGGCCCAGAAGTCAAGCACATTCTTACTGCCGTCTCGGTAAAGATAACGCACAGTCAAACCTCGAATCCAAGTCACTGCGTTTGTCTTTGTTCGGGGATAATATGTCCTATCTGGGAGAAGTAATGTGCGTAGTTCTACTGTTTGCGGCTCCACCCGAAGGAGGAAGGCGATCATTTTTTTGACCAAACACCATACGTCCGCCGAAGGACCGCATATCAGGCGATGCTCCTCTGTGTCTATAACATTGTACTGCGGACACAGTGGCTCGTCCGCCACATGAATTGTATGCAACCTGGAACGAGTCACGTATTTCCCATTTACCACCTGATACCACAGCGCGTTCCCGTATCAAGGTGGGGGTGGTGCACTGTACGCCACTGACCACGTAACTGTTGGTTGGCGGCGCTCTACGGCATTATTCAGCCGTCGTCGAGTCAAGATGTGATATATATCACGTGCCGTTGCCCTCCTGGTAGTCGGTAGTTCCATATGTACATAACTGTGTTCCACAAAAAAGGTTCGCATATGGGCAAGCGATGGTGAGATGTGAGCCACCGCTACCGGAGCCGAACGAGAAGGTGGAGCGAGTTCGTCTATCAAGGTGCCCGTCAGACATGTCTGGTGTCGTATCCACATCTTTATCATTGTGGTTACATAAATAGCCACTGCTCGGTCGCGTACGTGGACTAGTCCAAGACCTCCACGACTACGAGGAAGGGTGAGGGTTTCGTATCCTACCTTAAAAAGCAGACCTGTGCTCACAAAATATCCTAGTGCCGCCAGGATTCGGCGGGCCAACACCACCGGAATAGGAAGAACTTGTGCCAGGTGGGGGATGCGAGAGGCTAGACAAGTGTTGGCAAAGGTGACCCGTTGTATCATATCCAGTGCCCTTAACCTGTGACTTCGGACACTCGCACGAATTGTTTGCAGAACATGTCTGTAACTCAGTGCCGCCATGCGTCGAACGTCTGTAATGAAGATAATTCCTAGGCATTTCATCTTGTTGATCCTGTCGGGAGTCCTCTCCCGATGTTCATCGCTCCCGACTTTGCCATGTTCAGGCGACTTCCCGTAGCCGTACAATACAAATTAATCCAATGCAAGGCCGCTTTTGCCTCGTCGCCTGACCGTGCTAAAAAGACTAGGTCATCTGCGTATGTTCGGCATATAAACCTTGTTGTACCTTATCGTCATTCCTTGGAGTCGATTCCGGAGCCCGCAGAGCAGCGGCTTGACAGCGATGGCATACAATATCGTCGATAGCGCGCACCCTTGTCTGACCGATCGTGAGATGGTGATGGGCCCCACCAAGCGTCCATTGATAAGCACTTTGGATGCGGCTCAGTGGAGTAGTCTCATAACGACGGTGACAAAACTTTCCGGAAACTTCATTTTCGTCATCACGTCCGTGAGATAAGCATGACTCAGCCTGTCAAATGCGCGATCGAAGTCTATCGATACCAATACACCCCGGAGACGACATGTTGATGCCAGTGCGATAACATCGCGGTAGTCACTGAGTGCCGTTTGTATATTGCTGTCTCCTCCTAGCTGGGTTTGGTCTAGTGAAATCACTTGGAGTATTACGCGTTTAAAGCGTGCTGCAAGTATCCTGGCGTAGATCTTGTAGTCGCAATTAAGAAGGGTCAGTGGCCGGTAGGCCTGTATCCCTGTGCCGCCAGATGGTTTGTGGATGGGGATGATCATTCCTTCCACGAAGGAGGGTGGAAGAGGCACGTTGGGAGACATCAATTCGCAGTCCATGACAGTCCATCGTGGAATCATGAGATCTTTAAATGTACGATAGAACTCTAACGGAAACCCGTCGGGCCCCGGCGATTTGTGCGACGCTTCCTTATCAATCGCTTCCATTACGTCGTCAACTGTGATTTCACCTGTTAACTCCAGGTTGGCCGACTCGTCGAGACACGCTGAGAGCGTTCGTCGGACCTCATGAAAGACTGTCTGATCGTGTTCCGCTTCTTCATAGAGATGACCGTAGTGTTCCACGAAAGCGTTGGCAATATCTTTTTGCGTTGTCATGCGGCGACCATCTGGCAGTGCGACCGTCTGTATTAAGGTTCTGCGGCTACGTTGTTTTTCTCTGATAATGTGATTCATCGACGGTGATTCTCCACGGACTCGTTCAAAGGCCCTTGCACGGATTGCGACACCCTCCAGACGGCGGCGCGTTATGGAAATTATTTGGGCCTGTGTTCGTTTTATACCGACACGACGCTCCTGTGAAGGTGCTTGTACAGAAAATTCGCGGAGCATCGTGAAATAAAATTCCGTCGTGTGTCGCCTCCACATCATCTGCTCTCTTCCGTATGCAATTAACGCTCGGGGCAATGCAGGCTTAACGCATTCCAGCCACCACTGCAACGTCGTCGGATATGTCGGGAGGCGTCGTTCACACACGTGCCAAGCGTCTTCGACTATGCGTCTGCACTCAGGTTCCCTGAGGTGTGCTGTATTCAGTTTCCAAACACTGCGACTCCTCCACACTTGTTGGCGACTCAAGGAGACCGTGCATATATATGCTATGTGATCTGAAAAGGCGACAGGCCACAGTTCCGCATCGAGGATCGCAGGTTCGAGACGACATGTTACGTAAATGCGATCGAAACGACTTGCAGAGTGACTCGTGACGTAGGTGTATCCACGTCTGTCGCCATGTATCTTCTCCCATGTATCAATGAGATTCATGTCCTGTATGAGTTGCCGCAGCTCCGGGCATGAAGTATAAAGCGGGTGTTGATTTTTTGGTGCGAGCACGCAGTTGAAGTCCCCTCCAAATAAGACATGTTCATACCGACCTAAGAATAGTGTTGCAATCTCCTCTGCGTAAAATCGGGATCGGTCGCGCCGTCTGTCGGACCCCGACGGTGCGTAAATGTTAACGACCCGTACTCCCAGCACTGTGAGCGCTAGTCCTCGAGCTGACGGCAGGTACACCACGTCCTCGGCTACTATGCCGCTACGTAGAAGTATCGCTGTTCCGCTGCCGCCGTCGGTAGTAGGTGTAACGTACGTATCGTACTCATAGAGGTCGGGGAAGCTCACAACACATACTTCCTGCAGCAGAACGATGTCGACGTCTGACGCATGCAACATGTCTCGTAATAATTGCAATTTGACAGGCGCTCTGATCGTATTAATATTAATAGAGGCTGTTCGATATGCCTGCGTAAAGCGCACATGAACGCTTATGTTGGTTTGTGTGCTGCTGCCCGGTGACATGCTGTGTGTGCGTCAGTTTGCATCTTCTGCTCGGTTAACATCCGGTGGACGCAGCACTCGCCATTGCGGGTGCGTCGTCGGTGTGTGGGTCAGTATCGGATTCGTCGGCCCAGTTCTTGTGCTGGAGGTCGTGTCTCTCCGGCCGGGCTCACCGAAGGCGGTGGCGTTGCAGCGGTGGGTGGAGGGACTCCTTCCGTTGGCTTTCCGTCCGGTGTGTCTGTATTCAACCCCTGTCTAGCATGATGCGCGTCGTACTGCTGTGTGGGGGGTAGAACCTCCCGTTGCGCATCCGGATGCACTGTATCGACGTTACACCCAAGTCCGTCTGACGTGGACTGCAGTAAGCAGGTATCCGACGGCGCTAGCCGTCGTTTCTTGTGGCGCTTCGGCGACCGTTATTTGCGCGTGTGCGCCTCCGTATCCGAGTGCGGAAGTGACTCCCGGTGCTCAGGGACGAAAGCAGCTGTCGGCGCAACCGCAGCATCAATTTCCATACCTCCTACCGATCCTTTCCGCTCGGTTAAGGGCGTCGTCGGCGCCGGAGCGGCAGAGGTGTGCGTCGTTTCGTCACTGGGGGCGGTCTCTGCTGCAGTCGGTTGCCGTAAACTGTCCGGATTCTGTAGCTGGTCATTCTTCGGGATGGGGTCTGTTCGAAATGCGTCCGCATGCGTTAGTTGCAGCGGCGTCAACGTGGACGGAGGCACGGGTTCGCCGTTTGGAACTTGCACTATCCTCCGCTGCATACATTCGGAACATACGTGGTCCTATTTCCCGCAGCCTGGGCATGTTTTGGGGTGTCCATCGTAGATGACTATAGCTCTGCATCCGCCGATGAACAAGTACGAGGGTACATGTTGTGTCAGTTCCATTCTGATTTGACGCAGCCCATTGAGAACGGGATAAGTCGTGAAGTTGGACCATTTTTCCTCAACGTGGCTAAGCACTCTTCCATATGGGCGTAAGGCGTCAACGACCAAGTCAGACGGAACCTCGAAGGGAAGTTCGAAAATGCGTATGTTTCGTAAGCCCAGTCCTGCATGATCAATAGTTACTTCTCCAACATGTCCATCAGAGTGACGAAATTAGAGTTCATGTGTAGTATCTCGGATGATTCTGCCACAAACTGCATCGTTAATCAGCTTGACGTAAACGACACTGCTCACTATGGAGAGGTGGACTCCGATAAGTTCGTTGTAGTCAAGTTTAACTTCTTGACTACCTTTCTGTTTCGTAGGCTTTCGGTCTCGCATATTCATTCGAAAAACTAATCTTGAGAGTCGACATTCGGTATGCATGTGCCATTCTATATCGAGTCGTCTAAACGCGCGAGTACGCCGAAGAGGTAAACAACTGCCCGAGCGCGAACTTCTCCGGCAGGGACGTAAACAGACGTCCGAGCCGTAGCACCGCCCAAGGCAGACTGCACTATGGGACTTAACATCTATGGTCATCAGTCCCCTAGAACTTAGAACTACTTAAACCGAACAAACCTAAGGACAACACACAACAGCCAGCCATCACGAGGCAGAGAAAATCCCTCACCCCGCCGGGAATCGAACCCGGGAACCAGGGCGCGGGAAGCGAGAACGCTACCGCACGACCACGAGATGCGGGCAGTGAGTTTTTATTGGAATTGAGGAAACCTATCATGCACAATCAGCTTTGCAATTTACAACACTGGGTTGATTGTACTATTTTCTTACCACAAAGGGAACTGATTCTCTTTGATAATATCCTCTTTAAATTTCTCCTTGTTCTTTATTAGCTACGCCATTAGAAACTTCTAAAGTTTTTTGTTTTGAATCTAAGTCTCGGGAGTATGACATCGTATTTTAATCCAAACTTCGTAGCTTCAGACAGTTAAGTAGTTGCTTATGCAACACAGGAAATGACATGACACTTTATGTTGGGACTCGTTCAGAATACTTAACAATTCAAATGAACAAATAGAACACTGCAGGTTTTGTACCCAGTTGAATGAAGACCGTATTGTCAGCAGAACAGCTGCAATTTTGAAAGAGTATAATTCAGATCCGTTCCTGAGAGTCACGCCGGTGTTTACATCCCAAAGTGGCGGCGGAAATATTTCCCACGGGACAGCAAATTATCGGTTACGAGGAGCGACGCCCTCGTTCAGCTCTGTTCATCAACCGCAACGGCTCACGTGCGTGCCTACGTGGACGACAACTCAACTTCAGCCACAGGCATCTTTCTTGACTTGGGCGTACCACTAATTGCCGAAATCTTTCAGTTTTAAACTGGTCACCTCGTTTGCACATCCTTCATCCGAGCATTGCATCTCTTTTTACATCACAGGAAACCTATGAAAAATGTTACACGTGTATCTCTCCTCCAAAGAAATGTCACCGCGCTGCTAGCTGGTCGAATGATTGTATTCTCGCAATTTCCCATGCCCGCAAAACAGAGTCGTAGTTACTATGGATTTGGCTTCTGTAATAAAAACTACAAGAAGCGCAAACGGAACCACAATAACACAGAACCGAGTGAAAAGTACGTACAGCGGCCGGGAAATTTCGTAGTTTAAGTGTGATATAAAGCCGTTATTATTAAAAGTGGAGTGCAGAATTTTCTATAGTGTTAAACTAAATGAAACAGAAGAAAAAGTCAATGAACGGGCAGTGAGTATTTTCTAATTCAGCCTCTGCTAACAATGAAAAGAAAGACCGATTCTGCTCAAAAATGTGTGTGAAATCTTATGGGACTTAACTGCTAAGGTCATCAGTCCCTAAGCTTACACACTACTTAACCTAAATTATCCTAAGAACAAACACACACACTCATGCCCGAGTGAGGATTCGAACCTCCGCCGGGACCAGCCGCACAGTCCATGACTGCAGCGCCTTAGACGGCACGGCTAATCCCGCGCTGCAAAGACCGATTCTCCTCATAACTTGCGAAAGATAACACCTCAGCTGGATACAAAACAGTTACTAACTCTACAGTAATTGAATTATCAGAAAGGATTATGATTTCGAAATATTCATGGTATCGCCGTTGAGGATACCTTGCTAACAAAGCGAAACGCGTATGGTGAAAAAATCAGTTAACAGCATAATTTTAACTGAAAAAAGAAAAATAATAACTTATTAAGCTTATCCTTTACGGCTATTTTAGATCCCGTGACTGTTAATTGAATGTAAATACATAAAAATGCAACCAAATCAAAAATCAGATGGCTCCAAGCACTATGGGCCTTAACATCTGAGGTCATCAGTCCCCTAGACTTAGAACTACTTAAACCTGACTAACCTAAGGACATCACATACGTCCATGCCCGAGGCAGGATTCGAACCTGCGATCGTAGCAGCAGCTCGGTCCGGACTGAAGCGCCTAGAACCGCCCGGCCACAAAGGCCGGCTGCAACTAGTCACTTTTTTGAATAGTTATTTATTATTCCATGAAGCTGTTTTTAACAGCTGTTAGAGAAGGTGCCTGCTCAGGAAAGTATTGTAGCACGACATTTGATTAAAGATTAACGTCCATAGACTGCGACTGTATTGCAGAATGAAAGCAATTGAACAGGTACGTGAGAGAAATGGCTGTTGTTCTACTTGGAGAAGTCATGTGGACATTGCTATAAAGATATTCAGAAAAGTAAAGACAAACCGCAACCAGGATGCGTGTATGATTTTGTAAACACCGTCCTCTAGAATACAGCTACGATCTCTGAAGTCTTTATACCACCTGCTCGGTATTTTATATTTTGGGTCAATATATTGTGGACATCTATTTCTATGACCATTTCCTTGATATAAAATTTATACTCCCGTAAGGTGAAGTGGCTAAGCAAATGTATAATAGGACTTCCAGGCTCTCTGTGAGCTTTTCTATTACTGCCCTCATCGATAAAGAACGTTATCATCCATGAACGAATGGTTCTCGGCCGTCTGGAAGAGGAGCACACATGAATCCACCGCCTGGTTGTTAGCACGAATCGTACCATACAGTCCCTATCTCTATGGCTATCTTCCACTGTCCGTAACATAACTTAAGTTAAACAACTGTAGAGACGCGCAGCTACTAAGTAACATAGCCGAACGAAAATTTTTTTGGTTAAAACAACATTTTATTAGGAATTCTAAATAAATTACAACTGTTGACAGTTGCAACATCACTCTAGGTGCTCTAAACTCTGCCAGTCAATAATGTTTATGCCCACGTTCACAGTGTTCCACAGCAGTTGTACAGGTACCACAGCAACCTGCTCACCCGAAAGAACTGACCGTTCCAACCGCCAACTGCATTCCTAACGTTTACCTTAGAGACTGTTACGTTATAAGTAGTAGACCTGAAGCGGCAAAGTTTGAGAAATATTCGCAATTATGTTAAAATCTACCAAGAGCAGACTAACTCTTTAAGAATAGTCTCCGTGAGAAGTTAGGTATGTTTCTATTGTGAGGTTACTTGAAGGACAGCGGAAATGCTACGGTAAAGCAGTCACTGCTCAAATAAATGAAGAACAAACCATCACTGCGTTTACACAACGGATCAGTAAACATGTTTCCGCATATTACTCTGAAGCACATATACCGTCTTAGTCCTCGTACTGGATGACATTACATCAAACAAAAAGACTTACCATTTTGCAACAGCTACCTGCTAATTCGACAAGTCCATTGAGTCAAGTTTTCGTTTCACAGGAAGGATCGTAAACCACGAGCTCCCCAAGATACAGAGCCTGACGAGAAAGTGAGGCAGTCAGAAGACATGATCGGGCGTCAATGTAACTCCGTAAATATAAATGGTTAGAGTTACAATTATCTGTGACAAGTTGACCGGATATTAGAGTGCATCAGTCTCGTTCGTGTTTATTGTTGTTACCATGTCTGTTAGACTACAGAAGAGGTGTGAACAACGTCAGATGTTGAATGATCACTCTGTAGGACACAAAAATGTCCCGTACTTCTGTGAGACAGCAGTATCAGAATCTGAAAGAGTTTGAAGCGGGTACCACTGTGGGTCTATATTTGTCCAGCTAATAGAAACGTGCAATATCCAGTTTTATGGGGCGCTACGATGTGACAGTGGCCCACTGTTGGACTGCATGGGAACGTCGTCAAAGTTCTAGTCGACCATTTCTCACAAACATAAGGGAGCATCGCCGTATTTGTAGCTCCCTCACATCTGCGCCTTCATCCGAGAAGTACTGAACTGCCTCCATTATTCTGTGTCATCCTGCAGCCTCGATCAGCGACTAACAGGAGCCGGAATAGAGTATTACCGTCCCATGCGTGGGCTTAACATCACAACACAAACGGCTGAGTTTGCAGTGGTACCGTAACAAGGTATCATGGACTACCGATGAATGACGTCGCATTGAGTTGAGCGATGAACTACAGCTCTGTACTAACCCGGGTGACCATCGTTGGAGAATATGGTGCTGACGTGAGCAAAAGTCCCATTCTTCCACAGTTTTGCAGAGCCACAGAGTTGTTACTCCTAGCATCAAGGTGTGTGGAGCCATGTGGTATGGCTTCAGGTCGGGCTGGCACTGAGAGAACTATAATGGCACAACGCTACACCACGGACATTCTTCGTCCTCATGCAGTACCACCCATGCGATAGCATCGTGGTGCCATTTTGCAATAGAACAATGCTCGTACACACAAGGCATGTGTCTCTATGAACTATCTGCATGATACTGAGGAACAGTATGAAGCGCAGATCCGTCTCCAACAGAACAAGTGTAGGACCATCTCGGCTGTCAACTCCGTCACAGTGCTAGTATCCAGGATAAAATAGCCAGTTACAGCAGCTGTGGGCCGGCTTTCCTTAGGAGAGGATACGTTGGCTTTCTGACACCGCTCCCAACCGAAACGGGCTCATACTGCTAAGTTCTTTATAAATTTGGCTCGATATTGTAATCACTGAAATAACATCCCGTTCCCCTCTCTACCTGCGAAGTTTCAAACAAAAAAAAAAAAAGTTCAAATAGCTCTGAGCACTATGGGACTTAACATCTGTGGTCATCAGTCCCCTAAAACTTAGAACTACTTAAACCTAACTAACCCAAGGACATCACACACATCCGTGCCCGAGGCAGGATTCGAACCTGCGACCGTAGCAGTCGCGCGGTTCCGGACTGTGCGCCTAGAACCGCGAGACCACCGCGGCCGGCATTCGAAGTTTCATTTAGTTTCCTCATACCCTTGCGGGTTCTTCGCTTTGTCAGGTAGTGTATATCAACTGCAAATATTGTGATCAATTTTCTAGAAGCGCACAAAACGATGAATGCAGCGCTGGAATGAAAGTTCCTGGCAGATTAAAACTGTTTGCCGGACCGAGACTCGAGCTCGGGACTTTTGCCTTTCGCGGGCAAGTGCTCTACCAACTGAGCTACCCAAGCACGACTCACGCCCTATCCTCACAGCTTTACTTCTGCCAGTATCTCGTCTCCTACCTTCCAAACTTTACAGAAGCTCTCCTGCAAACCCTGCAGAACTAGCACTCCTGAAAGAAAGGATATTGCGGAGACATGGCTTAGCCACAGCCTGGGGTATGTTTCCAGAATGAGATTTTCACTCTGCAGCGGAGTGTGCGCTGATATGAGTCGTGCTTGGGTAGCTCAGTTAGTGCCAGCACGGTAGCTCAGCGCGTTCGGTCAGAGGATTAGATGCCCTCTGTAACAATAATAATAAAAAAACTGAGTTAATTGATCAACAACGACCTTACACGGATGTCTTACGACGTCCGCCCCTAGCAGATGCAACGAACAAAAGCGAACAAAATGATATTTAACAACAACAAAAAAAGTTAGTAGAGCACTTACCCGCGAAAGGCAAAGGTCCCGAGTTCGAGCCTCGGTCCGGCACACGGGAAGTTTCGTAACAGCGCACACTCCGCTGCAGAGTAAAAATCTCATCCTGGAAGCGCTATAATCTCTTCATTTTCTTCTTCAGCGCCTTCAATGTACGTGAATAGCAATCTTGGGCGATTTGGTGCCGAAAAGCTCTTAGTAATCCGAAAGTCAGTTTGAACACCGCAGTGGTTTATTGGACATTGCTATGTTGGAGATGGCTTTCTCTGCCTGATTTTTCCAGCCTGTTATAATAGGACCTACAGTTTAAAGTGGTATCCTCACCACAGTGCAAATTTTCGAATATGCAGATCGTTATGAGAAGTTAAAGGAACTTGCCTGGGACCGTAATCTGGCACTTGCCTACTTAGCCGCCGAGCTACACGCACCACTGTTACACCAGCCGTCTCCTGACAAGCCGCCAGCAGTCACTCGTTCTCTCTGCTCCTGCACCGCATTAGACTCGCCGGAGTCTGGTGCACCACTCCGATGCCGCCGTCCTTGGGCACGTTTACTTTGGGCATTCTGCCACCTACAGGAGCCACGCAGCAGCTAGACGCGGAAGCCGCAGAGCAGTTGGGTCTAGCATAGGGTGGTGGAAGGCCGGACCACGGTGATACGTTTCACTTGGTTGCTACGAAAACCAAGTTATGCTTGAGGCAGTGCCAGTCATTAACAGCGTAGTTTTAAACAGGGAGCAGCCGGCCGCGTGCGCGAGACTTTATCGCCTCGGCGAGGCACTCATAAATAGCACTAAAGTCGGACGGTTATATGAGACCAGATGCAATCGCTGGACGCTCGTAAATAATAGTACATTCGGAGCGGTTGGGCGCCAAGCTATCTGACTTAGCCTGCGTCTGTCCTTTCTGTATCTGTGTTTAGTCGTCTTTCTTAACCTGTGGGAATTTTCTAGGAGGTTGATTCGTTTCTTTCCAAGACCAGTAAGAGTAGAAACAGCTGAACTTAATTCTTTGAGAAGCTCAGTAATATGCTTCTTTCAGTTCAAGTTTTTATCAGTATGTACACTCAAACATTTGGAGCATTCTACCCTTTTTACTAACTTCGGTACATATACGACATCAATTTTGGTATGACTAGTTCTTGCACAGAACGAAAAACCGCTATCGAGCTACATCGCGTCTTGGATCTGTAGTCTAGAACTTACCCACTGAACCACCGACCACAACTGGTGATGAATATCCTCCCGGAAACCACTTTCCCCCATTCGTGATGACAATCTTCCATGAAGAAGATGGAGTATCCCAGTATGACAATGCCACCTGGCACATGGCCAGAAGCATCGGTGGCCAGAAGAGCACGATAAAGACTTCAGCCTAACTCTGTGGCCCTCAAATCTCCAGAATCCCAGCTGAACGGACTATGTCAATCACCCTGTTCGTTGTGTGTAGCCACGCGGAGTAGCCACGCTGTTAGAGTCGCGGACTGCGCGGCCCCTCTCGCCGGAGGTACGAGTGTTGTTCTTAGCATAAGGTAGTTTAAGTAGTGTGTAAGTGTAGGAACCGATAACCTCAACAGTTTGGTCCCTTAGGAATTCACCCCATTTTTGTGTGTATCTAGGATCGGTTTAAGGTCCAAGCGAAGCAATTGACCATTTGGGGCGCCAAGCTGAGAGGGACGCCAGAGGCGTCCAGTGCCAAAATTGTCTGTTTAGTGTATTGTAACTAGTAGTGAAAGCTAATGTCGGTGTAAGTATACGTGATGGGAGGAAGGGACAGTAACATATCTCTTATGCGGACAAAATGTTGTTTGTGAACCGGCCGGCCGGCCGAGTGGTCGAGCGGTTCTAGGCGCCAAAGTCTGGAACCGCGCGACCGCAACGGTCGCAGGTTTGAATCCTGCCTCGGGCATGGGTGTGTGTGATGTCCTTAGGTTAATTAGGTTTAAGTAGTTCTAAGTTCTAGGGGACTAATGACCTCAGAAGTTACGTCCCATAGTGCTCAGAGCCATGTGGACCATCTGAACCGGCCGTGTGTGGCCCTGCTAAACACAAGAGCTATAATAAGCATTGGAGTCAGCATGGATTCAGGCATCTGTGGAAAGATCTCAGCATCTGAAACGCCTCAGCTTGTACAATTCCATAATAGTAAATAGTTTTAACATACTGATCTGACGGTATTTCAGTTCGTAAATCGAAGTCTTGATGTAAGTTTGATATGGCATACCACAAAAAATATATGACGTAACATATAATGAAATAGCGATATCTTTGTACCCTGTACAGTTACACCCGGTACAATCTCCTACACTTGGAGAAGTGCGGGGTAATCCGAAAACCTAGAACTGAGTACTTCTCGATTCCAACGTGTTCTCGATGATCGCGAGAACTGAAGTCGAATTCTCGAATACTGTATTCGAGAACATGCTCTCTCGTTTTACGTAGTGGATTGGCTCGTGTCGATAGCACTCGGGATCAGAACAAGAATAGTTGTTGATTTTTCTCATAAAGGTTCTCCGTTCTTGGGTGTGGTTTCGGTTCGTTTCCAACTGCTTCTTACTACGAGAATTCGGATAACTGCTTTTGCTCGTATTTTCAAAACAGTATCATGTACCATACATACTTTGAATCTACGTTAACATAACCGCTAGAATTTCGCTAATAGTCCGAAAAACTAACTTCAGAAACGGATGTAACTTCGCTTCATTTACATAAAAATAAGTTTTTGAGATACCACGCAGATTATACGAAATCCCATATTATAATCTCATTCACGGTCCTGCTACATCTATATTTATACCTCGTGAGGCGGCGGGTACTTCGTACACCACTTTCACTTCCCATCTTCCCTGTACATCTGCGAATGGTGAGCGGGAAGAACGGCTCATCGTAAGCTTTCGTGTTTGCTGGAACATCTCTAATTTTACCTTCACAGTCTCTTCACGAAGTACGCAGAATTTTAACAGCTAAACCACACCCTGGTGCACAACGCCTTTCTTGTACGTCTATCACTTAAGTTCGATGAGCATTTCTGTAAGCCTTTCGCACTTGCTAAACGGACCTGCTCTTATTTGGATTTTGTCTATTTCGTCTTTCAGACCTATCCGGTAAGGATCCCATAGTTACGCGCGGTATTCAAGAATTGTTCGAACGAGGGTTTTGTAAGCTATGTCCTCCATGGGTGTACAACACATGATGTACATTATCTCAGTGAATCTCAGTTCGACGTCTACTTTTCCTACGATTAGTTTTATGTGATTGTTCATCTTTAAATCGACCCGTGCAAATACTTACAGATATTTAATGATTGTGTCTGCTTCCAGTAAGTGCTCTGAAATCGTGTAATCAGCCAGTAACGAGTCTATCTGTCTAATAACACGTTAGATTAGTTTATGTTTAGCGCGGAAACCCAATCCGTTCACCAAGAGCGTTTCTGAATTTCGCTACAGTCTTCTAATGTTGCGACTCCTCCGTACAAAGCAACACCATCCGCGACTAGCCTTTCGTATTAATATGCGACTATTCCCGAATCCGGAACCCGGAACGTCGTATCAGTTGCAGCTTGCCTGTCTTACAGCTTCCAGCGGCAATGAAATTTTGCTTTTCAGTATTTCACGTAATTAAATTTAAAATGCTGTCGTAATCTACTCATTAATAGGTTCGATATTACGTCCAAATTTTAACACAATACGTGAAGTACTAGATTTAGAAATTATGTGTTTATCTTGAGGTAGCGTAACTGATGGCTCCCAAATGCCCAATTTGCGAATGACAGCACTTAGCTACTTCACCAAACTTCCACATAATTTCAAACCCTCACAAAACTTGCTCTTCCCCCCTGAATCCTCCACAAAATGATGAACGGAAAAAAGTTTATCGTTTACTTCATTTTCGCTGTTCGTTTTAATTTATTACTTATTTACCACCGACTGTGTTCATGTTCGCAGACAGTATCTACACCACTGAATATACCTGCAAAATTATATTATGGCACGACGTACAGGGTGTCCAGAAGTTCCCTTTAGAAACTTCTAGCACTGTACAGGGGAATGAGTACATAATATTTTCAACAGGTACCCATATCCGGAAACGTGCCGTTTCCGTTCAACGACGGTTTCAATTCAAACGTTTTAACTCATCCACTTCCTCCTGAGGAATGGAATTAAGCGTGACGCAGTGCAATTATTTGGTACTAATTAGAAAGGAAACATCCATTTGTCATTTAAGCACATTTTTTTGTATTAACACTTAAATATTATTCCAAAACGAAAAAAAACGTAGGTTACCGTAGGCACAAAATAGTACTATCACAACAGTGGCTCGATATGGCGACCACCAGCGATCTTACAGACACTGTACCTACGAAGCATGTTCCGGTACACACACTCCAGCTCACCTGCTGTCTCTTTAGTTTCTAGTGCAGCTGTCAAAGCTTATGGCAGCTAATTTTCCTCTGTCGCTACAGGAGTCTCATAGCAAGGCAGACGTTGAGTAAGAGCAGGTGACGGTCTGACGTAGAACATGTCATCCCAAAACATGGCTCTAAGCACTATGGGGCTTAACATCTGAGGTCATCAGTCCCCTAGACTTAGAACTACGTAAACCTAACCAACCTAAGGACATCACACTTATCCGTGCTCGAGGCAGGATTCGAACCTGCGACCGTAGCAGCCGCGTTGTCCCGGACTGAAGCCCCTATAACCTCTCGGCCACAGCGGCCGGGCCATGTCATCCTGTCTACCCCATTGCATACCAGGACAAGCAACCCTGAGCCTTTTCTATTTCCGTCAGCAGATGTACACACGTTACGCATATGAACTGTAACCGTCCTAGAACGGAAGCGGTACGTTTCTGGATATGGGTTCCTGTTCAAAACATTGTGTACTCATTCCCCTCTACAATCCTAGAAGTTTGTAACGGAAATTTCCGAACACCCTGTATAGTTGAGGATATATCACGTCATAGACATTTAGATGTATGAGAAACTAGCTTCTGGTTAAAATGGGACATAGCAAAATTTCAACATTAGGTGTGATCCAGAATGAGATTTTCACTCTGCAGCGGAGTGTGCGCTGATATGAAACTTCCTGGCAGATTAAAACTGTGTGCCGGATCGAGACTCGAACTCGAGACCTTTGCCTTTCGCGGGCAAGTGCTCTACCAACTTTTTTAAAAAATCTCATTTTGTTCCCTTTTGTTAGTTGCATCTACTCATGGCGGATGTCGAAAGACATCCATTGAAGTTTTTTTATTACAGAGGGCACGTAGCCCTCTGAACGAATACGCTGAGCTACCGTGCCGGCTGTCCAACTGAGCTACCCAAGCACGACTCACGGCCCGTCCTCACAGATTTTTTCCACCAGCTTCCTTAGGTGTGATGTTTTTATTTACCACTTTTTTTCCTGGTAACTCTACCCGCAACACACTTTGCAGACGGTATCTACAGTATATCACCGCATGTACCAGCAAAATTGTATCACTGTACGACACATCGTTCAAGAGATATGACATCACAAACATTAAAATGCGTGAAAAACTTGCTTTTTGCTTAAATGGAGAGCAAATTACCCACAATATATTCATCCAGTGTTTCATAATGAGAGCATTTAGCAGCTTCCAACAGCGTGATTTGAAACTTTTTCTAAATTTTTTCTTGCTTACATGCTTAACGTCAAATTTAACGCGCTGACTTGATTGCAGCTAGACGTTTGAAGCTATTTTATAGGTGGCACTTGCACTCTTTAAAGAGCGGATTGTTTACTGGTTACGTACAAGGTCATTCATGCGATACACAGCCGAGGCGTAAAGCCGACTGCTTGACTGAAGCGGACAGCGATCCTAGCAGCTAGGCCGTACTCGCAGTATTTTTCGATCCTCGTATGTGTAATCGATTCCTTTTCGTCTACGAGAACAGCGTTCTCGATTCCTCGCAGTACTCGACTTCATCCAGCACTAACTTGGAGCGTTGCCCCACTGGAACAAAGGCCGCTGGTGTCAGAGGACGGTAAGGTCGCGCAGGATCGGGGTTACGTCAGTAGGCGGCACACGGAAGCGCGTGCTAGGACACGAACCTGGCAGTGGCGGAGGTGTGCTGCCTGGACCGTGTCGTGTCGCGCCGTGACGCTGCCACTCCCCCCCCCCCCCCACTTTCTCCCCTCCCGCCCATCCTGCGCAGAGCACAGTGTTGCTGGTGACCTTGTCTGTGACGCCAGCGGGACCCTGTGCAGCCTCTGGAGCCCGTGTCGCAGCAGTGAACCGACTGCGAATGTCACCCATAAGCGCTCTTTGTCGATGATCACCAGCCCGTGATAGCCACCTGCTCCTCCTTCGCTGCTCGATGTCGACTGTTGTTGTCAAGGGGACCGCTCCTACTCGTCACCACCGATTTCGTCCGAATTCTTGGTACATGCACGGCTTGGCCAGAAATGACGGTGACGGATGTGAGACCTCCAAATAACCAAGCGTACAGGAAACAATTCGTCAAGTGCAAGTAGGATTCACGTACTAAGTGTTCCGTACAAACTTTATTACGTGTATAAACAGTTCATCCATCCCGAAACCGAGGACCTCGACGATTTATGACTGTTAGCGACATTGACAGTGGCAAGATATTGGTCCCGGGAATTCATAGGCTCTTGAGAATGTTAAGTTTGGTATTTGATTAAAAAAAAATGGTTCAAATGGCTCTGAGCACTATGAGACTTAACTGCTAAAGTCATCAGTCCTCTAGAACTTAGAACTACTTAAACCTAACTAACCTAAGGACATCACACACGTCCATGCCCGAGGCAGGATTTGAACCGGCGACCGTAGCGGTCGCGCGGTTCCAGACTGTAGCGCCTAGAACCGCTCGGCCACTCCGGCCGGCCATGATTCCAGATCAACGGTAATTACTCTATAAGTTTTAATGTCTCAGAAACATCAACTATATATGATGTTTATGAGTAAGTTTGCGGGTATTAAATAATGTGCCATAAACGGTCGTATCTTTTGATTTCATTGACTTAGAATCTTCAGTTTTATACACCACCGAGGAATCGTAGGCCTTGTTTTGTTCAGTACTGTATGTTAACCGGATGCCTAGAAACGATAGAGAGGCTCCGTCCCGCCGCAGCCGCAGTGGTCCACAACCCCACGACGACTACCGCAGTCCACCCCTCCGCCGCCCCACACCAAAACCAGGGTTATTGTGCGGTTCGGCCCCCGGTTAGCCTGAAACGATACAAAGTACTTCTCTATAAAACGTATTCGACTCCACTTATTAACAAGAGTAGGATCAGGGAGTATGCGTGCAGAACCATTTGAAGCGGAATGATCATATAAAATTAATTGTTGTTAAGGCGGGTAGCAGGTTGAGATTCATTGGGAGAGTCCTTAGAAAATGTAGTCCATCAACAAAGGAGGTGGCTTACAAAACACTCGTTCGACCTATACTTGAGTATTGCTCATCAGTGTGGGATCCGTACCAGGTCGGGTTGACGGAGGAGATAGAGAAGATCCAAAGAAGAGCGGTGCGTTTCGTCACAGGGTTATTTCGTAAGCGTGATAGCGTACGGAGATGTTTAGCAAACTCAAGTGGCAGAGTCTGCAAGAGAGGCGCTCTGCATCGCGGTGTAGCGTGTTGTCCAAGTTTCGAGAGAGTGCGTTTCTGGATGAGGTATCGAATATATTGCTTCCCCCTACTTATACGTCCTGAGGAGATCACGAATGTAAAATTAGAAAGATTCGAGCGCGCACTGAGGCTTTCCGGCAGTCGTTCTCCCCGCGAACCATACGCGACTGGAACAAGGAACGGAGGTAATGCCAGTGGCACTTAACTGCCCTCAGCCACATACCGTTGGGTGGCTTGCGGAGTATAAATGTAGATGTAGATGTAGATCAAGCATAGTAGTTCGTTCGGCGCATCTACGTAATCTCACATTAAAGGACAACGCAGAATCACTACAGTTAGACAAAGGCTCTGCGTCATATTTAGTTATATAAATCAAAGCTGATTTCCTGCTCTTACAGCTTTGAACATCAAATTCTCCAGTTATACTAACAAACATAAATTCCAAACCTATACGTACTTCATCTAAATACTTCTTATCTTTCAATTTCAAATAACAATGCAAATATGTAGCATTACATTGCGCAAAAGGTTCCTCAGAAACACAATACTCCAGAACAGACCAAATACTAAGCAAAGTATCAACAAAGTGTCGTTTTCCACCAACTGAAGAAGCATACCTAAGGTGTGCAAATAGGTACTCTGATTTTAGGCTAGGCCGTTATAGGCCATTTTGGTTCCCGCGCCAGGGAACATCTCACACCAGACGAGTGTAACCCCTATGTTTGCGTGGTAGAGCAATGATGGTGTACGCGTACGTGGAGAACTTGTTTGCCGAGCAATCGCCGACATAGTGTAGCTGAGGCGGAATAAGGCGAACCAGCCCGTATTCGCCGTGGCAGATAGAAAACCTCCTAAAAACCGTCCACAGACTTGCCGGCTCACCGGACCTCGACACAAGTCCGCCGGGCGGATTCGTGCCGGGGACCAGGCTCTCCTTCCCGCCCGACCATAGACCTTACGATGCAACATAAATTTCAACTTGTCAAATCTATCTGTTCGTGAGAAAAAGGGGTCTTAACGGACAACAAATGAAAAAGAAATAATTTTTCGTGTGATAAAATTCCAAGTTAACACTTTTCAGATTTATTCCTGTACTTTTGCTGTGAAACCTTGTTTCTTGGCAACTTTCATGGTTTCAGGTCAAAGGAAAGTATCCTATACGTTTTGATGAGTGAATTTGCGGGTATAAGAAAATGTGATATAAATGGCTGTTTGTTTTGACTGCGTTGACTTATAAGCTTACATTTTTTACACCGCCAATGGACGGCAGACCTTAACATGTGGTATAAATTACAACTTGATTCGTCTGCCCGTTTCTGAGAAAAGTAAGATAGACAATCAGACGGACAACAAAGTGATCCTATAAGGGTTCTGTTTTTACCGACTGAGGCATTGGTGATAGAGCAGGCTAGCGCAACAAGTCGACGCTCTGCAGCTCAGCTTGGGTTACAACAACGGTATGTGGACGAGCGTTATCCTGTTGGACAATATCTCCTGGAATGCTGTTCACGAATGGCAGCATAAAAGGACGACTCTCCAGACTGACGTACAAATCTGCATTGAAGATTCGTGGGATAAACACGAGAATGCTACTACTGTCATACAAAATCGCACCCCAGACCATAATTCCAGGTGTAGGTCAATGTGTTAGCACGAAGACGGATCGGTTGCAAACCCTCAACTGGCCTCCTCCTAACCACCACACGACCATCACTGGCATCGAGGCAGAATCAGATTTCATCAGAAAACACAACAGACCTCCACCCTGCTCCCCAACGAGCTCTCGCTTGACATCACTGAGGGCGTAAATGGGCGATGGTTTGAGGTCATTGGAATGCACGCCAAAGGGCGTCCTGCTCGAAGCTGTGCTTGAAGTAACCCATTTGTAACAGTTCGTTGTGTCACTCTGGTGCCAACTGCTGGTCAGATTTCTGCTGCAGACGCAGTATGGTGCGCCCTAGCTGTATGCCGAACATGATGGTGTTCCCTCCCGGTACTGCCACGTGGCCGTCTGTAGCCCGGTCATCTTGCGACCGTACGTTCCCGTAACCACTAATCGCCAGCAGTCATGTACAGTGGCTATATTCCAAATGATTCAAATGGCTCTGAGCGCTATTGGGACTTAACTACTGAGGTCATCAGTCCCCTAGAACTTAGAACTACTAAAACCTAATTAACCTAAGGATCTCACACGCATTTATGCCCGAAGCAGGATTCGAACCAACGACCGTAGCGCCTAGAACCGCTCGGCCACTGCGGCCGGCGCTACATTCCAGCCAAGTCTTTCCGCTGTACCGCAGAAGGAACATCCAGCTCCATTATCTCATCACGTCCGATCTCAAAAGAAACTAACGGCCGGCTGCGGTGGTCTCGCGGTTCTAGGCGCGCAGTCCGGAACCGTGCGACTGCTACGGTCGCAGGTTCGAATCCTGCCTCGGGCATGGATGTGTGTGATGTCCTTAGGTTAGTTAGGTTTAAGTAGTTCTAAGCTCTAGGGGACTGATGACCACAGCAGTTGAGTCCCATAGTGCTCAGAGCCATTTGAACCATTTTTTTTTTTTAAACTAACGCTCACGACCGCTACAGTGTATATTAATGCAAACCCGATTTTCATCCTCATAGATGGCATTACTAGCGCCAACTCTTATGTGACTCGCACGAAAGTTGAATAGACATCATATTTCAAATGTAAAAGCACGCATACTAACTTTCGTTTATGTCGCACAATTCCTCCTAGGTGTTGTGATATTTTTCCACCAGACCATATACTCGCGCCGTTCTAGTGGTAAGCAGTGATATGTACTGACGTGGATTCAGGTGCACTGATGGATGACGATGAAAGTTTGTATGGCCAGCTACAATAACGCCATGCGCAGTCATTCTCTCATTGTCGGCTGTTGTCTGCAAGACTGCCGTGTGGTCTCGGATAAACGCAGCCTTATCTGCTGGCAATGCCTGACCGACTATCCAATTTGGTAAGTAAAAGAGATGGATAATTATCTCCTTTTTTTATTTCATAGAGGAGTTAATATTTATTGTTTTTCAAGTAACTTTCTTGAATGTTATAAAAAAGGCACGTGTGTTTCGCGGAACCATTGTGCAATCTCCGCAAAACGCAAATGTTTAGCGGAATAGGCCTACAGTTTAAGAAGCGCTGACCTAATAGATCCACGAGCCTGGCCGTGGACGGTGACCTTTTTATATCTGATAATTATTAGGACGAGATCTTTAAATATGACTGGTTACAGTATTTCAAAGGAATTTTAGTCAGGGCACACATCTGCAGCTGTCTATGGACACATTTGTTCAAAGACGCGGTGAAAGACCGTTTCTTGCCGTTCCTGTTCCATTCACACAGGGAGCATAAGTAAAATGGTTGCTTTTGTGATACCATTGACAGATTATATCGAATGACTGCGGATAGTAACCGGGGCCGTAACTTATCAAAATAACTGTTGTAAAGTTTTGACAGTGAACCGCAACCGCTACATTATAACGTGGGCGTAACGGGTACAACTCTCATCGAACACTAATATGTTCCTCCTTATGTATCGGCGAAGCTTGATAATTTCACTATTTTTATTTATTTTATTCACAAGCAGCATTGTCATTCACAAGAACCATAGAGGAGCATATAACGAAGACTTTTAAATAAAATATTCAAAACAATGAAAATGTGCAAAATAAACTACAAGGTATTTGTTATTCATTTCTCCTAACAAAAAAAATACGGCTTGTCTTTATCCTGTTATGTTTGAATTGTGAATTCTATTCTGAGACAGTGGCATAATGAGGCGGCGCTACAGGAAAATAGATAGTAATAACCGTAATAATACTTATAAATCATATAAATCATTTCTCTGCAATTGTCTTACAGAGATATAACAAAAAATTGCAAAGCTGCAAAGACATTCAACAGAATCTTTGGCAGACAGGATACTGAGTGTCGTTTTATTAGAGAACTATAGATAGTCTGACATAAAATGAGCAACTTTCGCCAGTTTCGTAGCTAGTTCGGAACAAAATTTAAGGAAATTTAGCAGCTCTGAGTCACATCCATAGATAAAACTGCCGTTCACCGCCTACGCAGAGACGGTGTACTGGAATAAGTTCTCCCTGTAGTCTTTGGAAAGGGCTGGGTGGTTCAAAATATGTGTTAGATAGGTTAATTACTTCAGCGTTAGATAACTTGTTACAAGTAGTGAAACTCGTTTACTATTTTCTACAGAAAGTGATGTAAGTTAATTTGGTCAATGATAAACTCAGCATGGAAAATATTCTCATTGTTTGTTCAGCTATATTTTGTCTCTACTTCGAACGTTGTATGAATTTTAACTCATAGGTGTATCAACGGTTGGGAACTCCTTCTGCTGTTGAAAACAAAGTTGTGCGAAGCATATCATGGAAGTGGAAATATTCACAACTGCAGCTGGTGGCAGTTTTACTGTTATTCGTTGAGAAAACGAAACAAGGTAAGCGATTTTGTAATTGTTGCAGTTTCTTTAGAGACATCGGCGTTAAATTTTATTTACTGTAGCGGCGCGCGTTGTTTGCTGATATTGACAACGACCGTTGAAAGCTGGGAATAAAGTGACGTGTCGTTGTAAAATGTTCGCTTTACAAGAATAATTGATTTACTGAACGGACAAGGGCACACACAAGAACCTGTCAACCATAGAGCAGGATCAGCACTAATTATTTACTTCAAGGCCGGTCGTTGCCAAAATCACCCCACTAAGCCGCGGCTGCGGTAAATAAAATTTTACCGAAAGGAGAAGATTGGGAAAACTTTTTACATTCTTGTAATATTGAAAGTTCATACAAAGTTAAAACTGGAAAAAATATTCCTTGTTAGACGCAGTTAATATTTAACTGTGAACAAGATTGAAGGTTGAAATTATTTGGAGGATAAGAAAGGTCTTACAGTTCAGTAAAATTAAATGTTTAGTAGGCTATGCATAAAAAAAAAATCGTGGGAAAAGTAATAGTGAGCAAAAACAGAGCAACGTGTTCAGCTGCCATAGGCCGCAAAACGAAAATTGGAGCTTAAGGGATGTCGACTCTCAGTGGTCGACTGTCAGTATATTTGGTGAAACAGTTGTGGTTTCTGATGGAGGTATTGCTGTCAGGTTTTATTCAAGTTCTTTCTGTATGCAGCAAAACCGGAAAGAAAACACAAATCGGCTTAGGACAGAGTTGCAAAATGCGATAGTATGAATCGAAAAAAAAAACGAGCTCCGAACCCGAACTTAGGCATAATGACTAGTAAGCTGCTTATATCATTTCAATATTTATTTTTCTACATGGACAATAAAGGGCAGCAGTGGTTACATAAAACACCTCTTTCGAAAAACACATGTAACTGCTAAACAAGACGTGCAAAACTCTTTAATAACCCATGTTATAACGTTCTTTTCCTAATCTTGATTTTATGTAATACTCCTTGTTTGTACCCAGTTGTTAGCGCTCTTTGTTAACAGTTCCTTCCTGCTCTGTAGTCACTTATAGCAATTACTTTCTTAAATAATGCACTTTCTGAACAATATTTTATCTGCCTGAATTTTATATTTTGTACGGCATAGTGTGATTTAGAAGACTCTGTTCTCAATATGTGTATTCCTCGTGTAACATTACGTTTTTATCACGAGTGAAAAATCATATATTTTGCATTTTTGTATAAACATTTAGGGACATTTCATTACACTGTCGCTTGCTATCAGTGGAAGTAAGTTTTCGTGAAATGACTGCTAGCTTAATAGTTTACAGGAAGTGGATTTAGACTTTGTTGCCTAGGACGCACGCAATAGGCAATGCTATGGAAATTCATATATTAGTAATGGAATTAAAAGAGTCTGATACGGACTAGCTGGGAACGCAGGTTCGGCATGAGTTGTTTGGACACTGAAGCAGCCGTGTCGAGGACTCTCAGAGATAATCCCACACTTAGGCAATGGTCAAAGTCCTAGTGAAGGAGGTTTACCACTTCCTTTCCCCTACCTGTGCGGTGTAACGCTGTGTTTTGTGTTATGAGTGAGTCTGGAATGGAATCATGGAAGGGGGTATAAACATGTATCAATACATACCCTGGTGCTGCCGAGCTTAAAGTTCTCATACGACGTCGGATCGCTCACAGTTTCACATCGGCTAACTCCGTGAGGCACTTCGGACGGGCTTGCAAGGGATCATGTTGAGGCATTTCGCGTTTGTACATCATCTCCCACCGTTGCTAAATACTAGTTATTTGCTAAATACTAGTAATGAAAATCATGAAAGTTGCGACCAAGGAAAGCTTGCTGTTAGCATAGAGTCTGTTTACGAGACTAGGCCAGTGCTAGAAGAATATCTCAGTTCCTTTGCAGTGTACCTGTGGAAATAACCGACGACGACAGTAAACGTTTACACCGAGCAGTTGGCGAATTACCCTGAATAGTTGCGACGATAAGAAGTGACACTCCAGCTATCGGACTTAGCCTGTGTGCCTGCATTCCCACCATATCTGAAGGGGAAGCAGAGTCACTCACTGTAGCGAAAACAATAAGTTGCTGCACTTCTCACCTACTTAATTTCGTTTCTATTTATTGTCGTGTTCGTGGACATAAATTCATGTATTTAGGATCTCAAGATCCTGTTATTGGTACGAATCAGCAATTGTTACAGTTCGTAGGAAACTGGTCTTCAGTCCAGAGACTGGTTTGATGCAGCTCTCCATGCTACTCTATCCTGTGCAAGCTTCTTCGTCTCCCAGTACCTACTGCAGCCTACATCCTTCTGAATCTGCTTAGTGTATTCATCTCTGGGTCTCCCTCTGTGATTTTTACCCTCCACGCTGTCCTCCAGTTCTAAATTGGTGATCCCTTGATGCCTCAGAACATGTCCTACCAACCGGTCCCTTCTTCTTGTCAAGTTGTGCCACAAACTCCTCCCCAATTCTATTTAATACCTCCTGATTAGTTGTGTGATCTACCCATCTAATCTTCAGCATTCTTCTGTAGCACCACATTTCGAAAGCTTCTATCGTCCATGTTTCACTTCCATACATGTTTACAACCCATACAAATACTTTCAGAAATGACTTCCCGACACTTAAATCTATACTCGATGTTAACAAATTTCTCTTCTTCAGAAACGCTTTCCTTGCCATTGCCAGTCTACATTTTATATCCTCTCTACTTCGTCCATCATCAGTTATTTTGCTCCCCAAATAGCAAAACTCCTTTACTACTTTAAGTGTCTCATATCCTAATCTAATTCCCTCAGCATCACCTGACTTAATTCGACTACATTCCATTATCCTCGTTTTGTTTTTGTTGATGTTCACCTTATACCCTCCTTTCAAGACACTGTCCATTCCGTTCAACTGCTCTTCCAAGTCGTTTGCTGTTTCTGACAGGATTACAATGTCATTGGCGAACCTCAAAGTTTTATATTACTTCTCCATGGATTTTAATACCTACTCCGAACTTTTCTTTTGTTTCCTTTTCTGCTTACTCAATATACAGATTGAATAGCATCGGGGAGAGGCTACAACCCTGTCTCACTCCCTTGCGAACCACTGCTTCCCTTTCATGCCCCTCGACTCTTTATAACTGCCATCTGGTTTCTGTACAAATTGTAAATAGCCTTTCGCTCCCTGTATTTTACCCCTGCAACCTTCTAAATCTACAAATGCTAGAAACGTAAGTTTGCCTTTCCTTAATCTTTCGTCTAAGATAAGTCGTAGTGTCAGTATTGCCTCACGAGATCCAACATTCCTATGGAATCCAAACTGATCTTCCCCGAGGTCGGCTTCTACCAGTTTTTCCATTCGTCTGTAAAGAATTCGCGTTAGTATTTTGCAGCTGTGACTTATTAAACTGATAGTTCTGTAACTTTCACATCTGTCAACACCTGCTTTCTTTGGGATTGGAATGAGTACATGGCTTTTCAAAAAGAGTTATATGTTGTTAACGATTTATATTTATTAATGTTCTTAATGGACGCATGCTGCAAGATAGGGACAAACTGTAAAACAAAAAATGAGAAGTTATTTGCTATGTTATTTTACTGTGTTTTGCAATGTTGTTACAACTGCTCTATTAACTGAATTCCAAATTACGAGGATGAGTACGGCCTTTTTACATAAAAATTAGCCTCGTAAAGGGCAAGCAATTCCCACAGATTGTCCGTTGCTCTTTATGGTCTTCTGTTAGGAGGCGAGGAACCCAACGGGGACACAGCTATGAGCACACCGACTGGTCGACGGGTGTGTCAGCACTACCAACATAGACGTCCAGTTCAGCAGCGAGGTGTTTTTCTGTGATAAGTCGATTACCTCGAATCAGAGTGTCCTCACTTTACAACATTGCAGGTGTCATAGCTGTGTGCGGCAGGCCGGCCCGATAGAGATACGACAGTTCTGCGTGACCTTGTTGCGGTGATGATAGAGGGCTCGCCCAAAGACTCTCCGTGCTTTTATTCACTGCCAGGACTCCGTAAACATTCTGTAAGCGCCTGTATCTGCTATGCTCTGGTTTTGCACAAAAAGAAACACAACGACAGCTCTCTGCCTGGAACGCACCTCCGATGCAGAGGCCATTTTGAAGGCTACGCACTGCACCGCCACCCAACGAAACTTCGTGACACTATAGGGGGTTGGAGCGGGAATATTCCACGACGTCCCATAAAAAATTCAGCATTTTTTTCAACAGGAATTAGCGGAGAAATAATGGACTTCATTACTTTTTGAACGCTTCTTGTAAATTCTGACGGAATGAAACACACACGCATCACAATCATCCATCTTACGTACTGCCGCAGTAGCCCTGTTACCGAATATTGCTCTGCTGTCTGGCATTCGAGCACTCATACTAAGAAAATCGACGTCCAGTTGAACGAGTGTAGCCGGCAGTGGTGGTCTAGCGGTTCTAGGCGCGCAGTCCGGAACCGCGCGACTGCTACGGTCGCAGGTTCGAATCCTGCCTCGGGCATGGATGTGTGTGATGTCCTTAGGTTAGTTAGTTTAAGTAGTTCTAAGTTCTAGGGGACTGATGACCAGAGTAGTTAAGTCCCATAGTGCTCAGAGCCATTTGAACCATTTGAACGAGTGTATAACAACGGGTACCATTAAATGCACCCCAGTCCCTTGGCTGCATACCCTAAACAACATCAAACCTCCACAATTGAGAAGACAAGATTCAGCAGCAAGAGAGTGGTATAAAATGCATGACTCAGATTACCCACAGAATCTACCAATCCATGATGTTTTGAACGAAATACCATCGACCCGCTTGAAGTCACGGAAGCCTATATGGGTTCATACACTAGAACACCAACCTGACATCAAGGAGCAATGGCGGCACTTTTGGAATGATTCTAGAATTAATAAACAAGGTATCCAAGATTCTACTCTGGAATTACCGGGCTTTGGCCTGAAGGGATGTACCTGGACTAAATTAAACCGTATCAGAACGGGCCGTGCAAGATGCAATGCATATAAGTACAAGTGGGGTCTATGCGACTCAGCAGCCTGCGACTGTGGAGCATCAGAACAGAACGTCCGCCATATTGTTGAGGAATGCCCCTTAACAAGATACGCCGGTGAAGGTTATATACGTGAAACCCTCTGCTTAGGATTTGCTGTGCAATATAGATATTGAGCTTAAATTATATGAATGAGTTTCTAGTCAGGCTTGCCAAGCTTTTAACGTGTAGTTATTTTATCTTGAATGTTTGTACTTTATCCTTTTGTGCTATTTCTTGTTTTTAACACATACACTAGCTACACATTGTTTTGTTTTATAGATTTCGTTTACATATTGTTGTACTTATATAAAATATTGTTGCTGTATTGCCATACGCTAAATAAGAAATAAATAAACACACGTCACAGTAACAGATGTCCAAATAGTCGCATCATTACACAGAGAACCCACTCTGGTGGCGACGCAGGAGTGTATTGTCGCATGCAAACGATCATAAATGTGCTGAGTGGCGTCAGGCAATAGACAGTTCCAAGCAACTAGCGACTTTTGTTGCAATTTGCCAATGGTTCTTGCAAGCCCTGCAGAACATGTAAGTTCCCACTTCATCATCTCTCATATGTGTCCAATTGGCTAGATATCTGACGGTCTTTCTGGCCGTTGCAATTGTTGTACACCACGAAGAGCACATTGCGTCGCAGTAGCTGTGAGTGGACGTGCATTTTCCTGATGAGAAATCACGACACCTTCTTGTTGAAGAAATGGCAGTGGCACAAGGATGCCTGTGCAGTGTAGCCGGCACTGGCTACCGTATCCTGCAGACACCGAATGTGACCAGGAGATGTAAATGAGGACCCCAACATCATGAAGCTTGGGATAGAACATGGGCATCGTGGCTAATGCTCTCTAGAATAGGCAGCTCACGAGGTCTACTCTATGCAGGTGTACGCCCATCACCCGCATATTGACAGAAGATACTCTAATCGCTGAGGACGACAGATCGCCATTCCACCCTCCACTCAACTGTTTCACGGTACCAGAGTATCCCTGCTTGAGGGTATCGGGGTGTCAGTGGTAACCGGGCCAGAGGCGCAAGGGATCTCAATTCTACTGCAAGCAGACCGTTTTTAATGGTTCTTGATGACACAGCAGGTGTAACAGGAGCCCAGATGTCGTCCCGGGACGACGCTCGGCCAGCCAGTGGTGCTAGCACAATACATCGATACTTAGAAGTGTCTGTATTACACGGATATCCAGATCCTGGTCTACAGGTGTGGGATGTTCAACAAGCCGCTATTGAAAGTAAGACTCTACCACCAATATATTGCTCCCAGCATGGAACGCAGTCCGTCGATAAGCCCATTATGCTTCCCGTGTTCCCACAATGCCACCCCGTTCAAATGGTGTTCTACAGGAGTACACATTGGTCGTTGGTGAATGGTCGTACCCTAGAACGAATGTTGCAATCATTGTTAACCTCTACACTCAGCACAGTTACTGCCTACAAGACACGACAGAGGGTGCCTTCTGATCGCCGAGCGTGGCAAATGAATCGTCAACACTATAACCCCACAATATGCACGTATTATACGCTGATGCCACTGTTGCTTTTTATCCCACAATGTATGTGCAGTATGTAATCAACCACTAATCTGTATGCACTTGCAAATGCTCTGATTTAATTATTTGTTATGGAATTTCTATAAGTAATTTATCGATAAATCTGTAATGTTGAATGTTGTATCCTGTCGTAAGGCACAAAATCAAAATCTTCGTTTGAGTACACATTTGACTTTTGTTGTACAGACAGTGTGATGATATTTCCCTAATCAGTTCCCATCCGTCATACTCCACGAGTAGCTAATACAACCAACATAAATTTTATTAATCTCTCTTAATGACAGAAAAACAAAGAAATTCCTGAATGAGATTTTCACTCTGCAGCGGAGTGTGCGCTGATATGAAACTTCCTGGCAGATTAAAACTGTGTGCCGAACCGAGACTCGAACTCAGGACCTTTGCCTTTCGCGGGCAAGTGCTCTGCCACCATTTTTTTAAAATCTCATTTTGTTCGTTTTTGTTCGTTGTATCTGCTTGGGGCGGACGTCGAAAGACACCCATTGCAGTCCGTTGTTGATCCATTAACTCAGTTTTTTATTACAGAGGGCAGCTAGCCCTCTGACCAAACACGCTGAGTTACCGTGCCGGCTGAGCAACTGAGCTACCCAAGCACGACTCACGCCCCGTCCTCACAGCTTTACTTCTGCCAGTACCTCGTCTCCTACCTTCCAAACTTTACAGAAGCTCTCCTGCGAACTTGCAGAACTAGCACTCCTGAAAGAAAGGATATTGCGGAGACATGGCTTAGCCACAGCCTGGGGGATGTTTTCAGAACGAGATTTTTACTCTGCAGCGGAGTGTGCGCTGATATGAAACTTCCTGGCAGGCTGTGGCTAAGCCATGTCTCCGCAGTATCCTTTCTTTCAGGAGTACTGGCAGAAGTAAAGCTGTGAGGACGGGGGGTGAGTCGTGCTTCGGTAGCTAAGTTGGTAGAGCACTTGGCCGCGAAAGGCAAAGGTCCCGTGTTCGAGTGTCGGTCCGGCACACAGTTTTAATTTGCCACGAAGTTTCGAAGGCATTCCTACTTCATTTGCGTAAAAAGTTATTACTATGCCAAATTTCATTTTTCTGTTTCGGATAGCAGGCATTAGTTTTGGGCTGGTAGCAATTCATTGCCATTCTTCAGGTGAGGGCACAAAAAAAAAATGAACGAACATAATCTCTAAATAATTTAAAAATATTGAACATGGACATGTTTTCAAAGTTGTAAAATAGTAAGTTCTTGGTTGAAGACTTTCAGTAAAAGTGCATTGTCCATTTTGATAAGTAGTCTGTTGGTGAAAGTCTTCATAAAAAAAAGACTATTTCACTTGACTTTATTTTACAGAAAATGAGGAGTACGTGGTGAGAATTGTTGGAGGAAGAGCCGTTGAAAAGGATGTAGAATGGAAGAGTAGGGGTGGAGGACACTGAACCAAGCATTTGGAAAGGGAGGCAGGAAAATTGGAAAGGCGTGTGTGGGGGAGGAGGGAGGAAAAAAGCACTGATATGGAGAAGAGGACAAATTTTCAATTATAGCTGTAAGGAATTCATGGTCAGGAACTGGGAGCCGGTAAAAGTTTCGTTGGGGTGGTATGCGAAGAGTGTGGAGGAGTATGTTTGAAGGGATGTGTTGGTACTAGTAGGGCAGAGTACAGTGCTTACAAATGACCTAACCAATGTAGGGTGGTTGAGGTCTAGTCTAGAGGAAGCATAGGATATCGGAAGATGAAGAAAAATTAGTAGGTTTCAGAAAATAAAATATACGGAATAATTCTGGAAAATGGCATTGCAGAGTGCATGGCGTTCAAGATTTGGATGGTGTGGTAGAACTTAGTATACTGGAAACCAGGTTACAACGGTATGAAAGAGAAATTGTAGGATTAAGCCCGATTTAAGTGGTGTAGGGATGCATTTCCTATGTTGGGTCAGTTGGTGCTTTTACTCTATTGTGGATTTTTTATTAGATGCTTAGTAGGTGTGGTTTCCATGTTAGTATACGGTCAAGTGCTAATCCGAGGTAATTTAGTGTTTTAGTTAACCGGATAGAACGGGTATAAATGATGAGGTAAAAGTCATGTTAGTGGAAGCTTAAGGGGGTTCATCCTACAGTCATTGTCAGCATCTGGAAAGGGCTAATTTTGAGACTGGTTCACCAAGAGGCAAATTGGTTGAAATGGGCTCGTTGGTATTTCTGGAGAGTTGGGTATAGGGCTAGGAAGGCCGTGTCTTCGTCTCACTAGAGAAGGCAGAGGCATGCAAAACATGTCAGATGCCCTTCAATTTCTAACTTCAGTAAAGGCAAAGAGCTCAGAAAATCTGAGGAAGCAGTAGGCCTGCAAGAAAATTAGTCCTTGTAACCTAGGAGGCAGAGGAAAATCCTCCACTTGTATTGGGGGAGGGGACGGAGAGGTCGGAGAGCGGGTCTGCGTTTGCAGTGTGTCACGGGCAGCGCCGACGGCTCATCGGGGTCAAGGCCGGCGTGTGGTGTGCGCATGCGCCGCCACAGAGCGGAAGATGCTCGCCGCCTCCGTCAAACGGAGCGTCGCGGCGCGTGCCGTCCGCTTCCGCCGCTGACGAACCTCGCGCACTGACACACATACCGGCCTAGGTCGCCGCTGGACGCGGGAATACGCCGTATTACTGCACTGAGGTGACCAAAGTCATGGGATAGAGATACGTGTATATACAAATGGCTTTAGTACAGCGTACACAAGGTATAAAAGGGCAACGTATTGGTGGGGCAGTCACGTGTACTCTTGTGATTCGTGTGAAAAAGTGTCCACGACGGGCATTAACAGACTTTAAGCGCGAAATGGTAGTTGGAGCTGGACAAATGGGATATCCCATTTCGGAAATCGTTAGGGAATTCAATATTCCGATATCCAAATTTCAGGCATTACCTCTCACTTCGGACAACGCAGTGGCCGACGGCCTTCACTTAACGACCGAGAGCAGCCGCGTTTGCGTAGAGTTGTCAGTGCTAATAGACAAGCAACACTGCGTGACATAGCCGCAGAAATCAATTTGAGACGTATCCGTTAGGACAGTGCGGCGAAATTTGGCGTTAATGGGTCATGGGTGCAGACGATCAACACGAGTGCCTTTGTTAACAAAACAAAATCGTCTGTAGTGCTTCTCCTGGGCTCCTGACTATATCTGTTGGACCCTTGCCAGCCGTGGCCTAGTCAGATGAATTCCGATTTCAGTCGGTAAGGGCTAATGGTAGGGTAAGAGAGTGGCGCAGACTCCACAAAACCATGGACCCATTTTGTCAAGAATGCACTTTGTAAGCTGTTGGTGACTTCAAAGCATTGTGGGCAGTATTTACATGGACCAATGACTGGAAATGGTTATGTTCGGCTACTTGGAGACCATTCGCAGCCATTTATGGACTTCATGTTCCTAAACTACGATGGAATTTTTGTGGATGACAACGCACCACGTCACTGGGCCACAGTTGTTCGCGATTGGTTTGAAGAACAGAATGAAATGCCTCTGAACACTATGGGGCTTAACATCTCGTCATCAGTCCCCTAGAACTTAAAACTACTTAAACCTAACTAACCTAAGGACATCACACTCATCCATGCCGAGGCTGGATTCGAACCTGCGACCGTAGCTGTCGCGCGGTTCCAGACTGTAGCGCCTAGAACCGCTCGGCCAGTCCGGCCGGCTATGGACAGCTGTAGAGGCAGCATGGCTCATTATTTCTGAAGGGAATTTCCAATTTTCTGAGTTGCTGAGTCCAAGTCACGTCGAGTTGGTGCACTGCGCCGGGCAAAAGAACGTCTAACTCGATGTTAGCGGGTATCCAGTGCTCTTCTGGCACCTCAGTGTATTTTTATCTCATTTATCTATTCATCAGATTCCGTGGGACTTGCGTGCCAAGCTACTCGGTCACGGCACTAGTCAAAACAAATTTTACAGAATTATTGCTGAGTAGAAAGTTTATAAACAAAAGAAACTACAGAACTGATAAAATAAGGAAAAAATGTGAGACAGTATTCGAATACTTAACACATTATTGGTAAAAGTTGTCAGTTATTCCGAGGAACACCGGTACAGAATACAAGGAGTGTGCTACAAGGAAACCTTCCAACATGGATTTAAAGACTTGCGGATTATCACTCAGTGTTTTCAGTTGCGCTGGAAGCCTCCTGAAAAGGAATCCTGCTTATCTATGTATAGTGCTTAGTAAAGTCCAAAAATTTTCCCATCTAGTTCTTACCATATGAATGTTAGAATTTCTTCTTTATGAGTCAGTATTGCCAGTATCACGAAGTTTCCGACCTGACACTGCATTTTTGCCTGATAGCCCTTTCCTGGGCCAAGCGCATTATTGCTGGATGCACATAGGTGCCTGAAACTGTAGTACCGTAGCAGATAACAAAGCGAAACTATGCAATGTGAACAAACCTCCGCGTTTCATTGTCAGAGGCACAAATTCTCGAATGTGAGACTTCCAAGAAAGCTTTCCACCTTCCCTCAGACCAAATAAAACTATAATGATCGATTTATCTGAATGTCTGATTACCGTGGAAGATACGTTGTCCAGTCTCATTAATCTGATCACTTGTCAAAAGCGTGACGTGCAGCAAGAGATGCAATGAGGTTATGGAAGGTGCCGACGGCGATGCGAAGCTATTCCGACTCCAGTGCCGTGGACAGCTGCTCTAGGTTTTTCAGTTGAGGATCCATGACGCGAATAACGGATAGAGGTCGTCTCACAGAGTCCCGATTGGGTTTAAATCCAGGGAGTTGAGTGGCCAAGGGAATACGGTAGATTCATCCTGGTGCTCTTTCAAACAAGCACATGTTCTGCGAGCTGTGTGACATGCTGCACTCTCGTCCTGGTAGGTGCCATAGTGTCGAAAAATAAATTGCTTGTAGGTGCGACATGGTGCCTAACAACAGAAGCTACCTGCGCTGATCCATTGTGCCTTCAGGACTGAAGAGGTCACCCTGGGAAAGTCACAAGAACATTCCTCAGACCATAACGCTCCCTCCTTCGTCCTGGACCCTTACGACGATGGTTGCAGGGTCGTACACGTCAACGGCCATCTGTCAGATGTAGTATAAAACGCGAGTCATCTGAAAAGGTCACCTGTCGCCACTTAATGAACGTCCAACTGTGGTACCGGCATGGAAATTCCAGCCTCCGTCACCGATGAACAGCAGTCAGCGTGAAATTACAATGAAATCCAGGCCTTTGCTGGTTACCGGCGTTGATAAATATCAACGGGGACAGTTGAAAATGTGTGCCCCGAACGGTACTCGAACCCGGTATCTCCTGCTTACATGGCAGCCGCTCTATCCGACTGGGCCGTCTAGGTCCAGAAGATGATGCGACTGAAGGGACGTATCTCTGGCACGCTCCGCGTGAGACCCACACTTCCGACTTACTGTCCACACACTGCATACGTAGTGCCCCTGCCCACTATACTCATTACTTGTATGTCCGAAAGGACAGATACCATCTTCATACAGCAGTAAGCATGGTTGCATGAACCAGGCATTGCTGCATAGACCCATATCCAGCAAGGTTCGTTGAACGGTCGTTGAGGAGCCACTATTGGTAGCCCCTTGGTTCCTCTGGGCAGTCAGTAGCTCAACAGTTGCACACATCCCCGCAACCGTCGTTCAAACCTGTCATCTGTGGCCCGTGGTGCACAACAGTTGCCACAGTGCCGGGTTTGGATAGCACCGTTTTGCCATGCACTTTATACATTAACCACACCGACACGTGAACAGTTCACAAACTTAGCCGTTTCGAATATGCTTCCACACCTCGCCCGAAAGCCAGTGATTATGCCCTTTTGAACGTTAGATACATGGCTCCGTTTCCGATTTACTACGGCTGCACTGTTTTCTGCGTCTCCCTGAAACGCTTTATATACCCTCCACTGCTAGTGCTACCACCTACTGTCTGTGAATGGTTACTGCACGGCGACGTCGAACATGGGCGATGTTCAAACTATGTGACTGGACCGTGAAATATTTTGTCTTTGCCAGAGTTCGGTGTACACATAGCGTTTACTTACAGTTAGGCATTAATCTGTTCTCCAAATGCCACGAATTGATTTTACTGACTATCCTGTTAGCTACATCGTTTATATTTCGTTCACAATATGTGTTATGTTAAGCGGAGCCAAGAAACGACGGAGAGGCTCCGTCCGCGCCGCAGCTGCAGTGGTCCGCAACCCCACGACGACTACCGCAGTCCACTTCACCCCGCCGCCGCTCCACACCGAACCCAGGGTTATTGTGCGGCTCGGCTCCCGGTGGATCCCCCAGGGAACGTCTCACACCAAACGAGTGTAACCCCTATGTTTGCGTGGTAGAGTAATGGTGGTGTACGCGTACGTGGAGAACTTGTTTGCGCAGCAATCTCCGACATAGTGTAGCTGAGGCGGAATAAGGAGAACCAGCCAGCATTTTCCGAGGCAGATGGAAAACTGCCTAAAAACCATCCACAGACTGGCCGGCTCACCGGACCTCGACACAAATCCGCCGGGCGGGGACCGGCGCTCCTTCCTGCCCGGAAAGCCGTGCGTTAGACCGCACGGCCAAACGGACGGGCCTGTTCACAATATGAACTGTACTTTACTTCTGACAAATATTATTTTTTCGACAGGTGTAGTTTATTGGGTCTCTTGTTAGCATAACTAACTGCAAAAAATTAGTTTCTTTTTCCTTGATAGCGCATAAGAGTGCGACCCCTGGTGACTTCTCCATTGTCTAGGATGTGGACTGTAGAGTGTCCTCAGTGTAAGAGACATCAGTGGTCAAATCGCACAAGTCAGCCAGACTGCATGTATGATGTTCCCAATGCTACTCCAGGAAGAAACAGAAATTTTCGGAGGGGAAACGAAGATTAGGGCTTGAAATCGCGTCGATGATGAAATCATGGAACAAGTTAAAGGAAACGAAGTATGGGTTGTTTATCATCAGAAGTGTTGCCGGAGTAATCCATATTTACGTTTTAGGTTCTTCACAAGGATACGACAGATACACACAAGAATAAGACCATCGTCTAGAAACAAGTCATATAAAAAATAAAGACAGTTATTAAGCAATCTAGACAATATTATTCACAAAATAATCTGAAAACAAAGTTACATTTATTATCTTGATGCTCATTAATTAATTACCTCTCAGTTGAATAAATATTCATGATGTAATACTATGTTTCAGCATGCCCCGTGGCGATTTTGTATGACATGTTGCTATAAGCGTATTTAACTATAGTCTTATGTCGTGCCGTGACAACTTGAAAATTTCTCATTTTGATGTTATGGGGAGCATCGTTTATGCATTAGAAAACGGAGTCGAAAAAGCAGTTATGTCTAATAATTGTGACATTGTGTTCTGTTTGGGTTTAGTAAAAGAGTGATAGCAAGTGGAGGCAATTAGAAACACCTGTGCCCTGTATGAAGTGAGTGCTATCGAGAAAGTGAAGTTGTATCGTTTCAAGTAAGATCATTTTAAGATAAATTAATCACCACATTCATGAAGATAAACTGACGTTGATGAAGGACATTTCTGCGATTTATTGCTATGGTCAATGACAGTGTATCTGATAACTAGCGAGAGTGACGATCAATTAACCTTCGAGTGACACTTACCTTCAGTAGTCATACTGAGGTTCGTCATCATTGGTCGTTTTGCTCATTGCTGAGTGTCGTGACCTCATTTCCTCATTCATTATTACGCAGTTGTAACTTGAGACAGATATCTCCATCCACTGCGATCTTTGGCCTTTCTTAGTACGATGTGAAGAGGCAGGCTGGTAATCTTGTTCGCTTGATCCAGTCATCTGTTTGCTGCTCTGCCGCGTTGCCTTCTGCCCTCAGTTTTTCCCTGCGTGACAGTCTTCTCTAAATTATCCTCTTTCCTTAACAAGATGTGCCCAAGGAACTGAAGGTATCTTTGGCTGACACGAGAAGATAACCTTCTTGTGAATTTAAGATCTTCTATTATTGAACTTTTGTTCTTTTTTGTGTACACGGTACACGTAGCATTCTCAGCCAACACCACATCTCGAAGGCAACAATGCGGCTCTTATCACTGCCTTTCACAGTCCAGGTCTCGCATCCGTGTAAGAATACAGGAAACACCAATGCTTCTACCAAGCGCGTCTTCGTTGTCTTGGTTATTGCCCGATTCTGCCATATCTTAATGAGTTCGACCATTGCAGCTCGGCCAAGAATGATTCTTCGTCTTATCTCTTTATCACACTTACCTGTGCTATTGGTCAGAGAGCCTAGATATACATAATCACTCACTAGCTCCAGATTCCTTAAGCATCCTGTAATTTGGTTTTGATCGATGCCTTGGCGATTTATAACGATTAGTTTCGTTTTTTTCATGTCTGTCTGAAGGCCAAAGTTTAGAGTAATACCTTCCACTCATGAGAACAGATTACCAAGTTCTTCGTCACTTCCTGCTACGTAAATTGTTTATTTTCCTGCCGCCAATTGAATTCCCACCGTCTTAGGCATCCAGCGCTTTCATGATTACACACTTTGCATAGATATTGTAGAGCTGATGTGACAGTACGCAGCCTTGTTTGACGCCATTCGTCACGTTGAAAAATTCCGAGTATTCACTGTCTACTTTTATGGTTGCAGTATGGCTTCTAGTAAGGATACCAGGTGTCTTGGAACCCCAGACTCGTTGACCACATGCCACAACTTGTCCCACATGACACAATCAATTGCGTTTAAAAGAAAGAAAAGAGAATTACGGTACAACGTCTCGTCAAAAACGAGATTAGACACGAAGCAAAATCTGGAAATGGGAAGGGTGGGATAAGAACTCGTCGTGCTCTTCAAAAGGACTAACCCTGGCATTTGCCGTAATAGATTTAAGAGGGTCACCGTAAACCTAAATCAGTGCAGCCTGATGGCGCTTTGAAGTACCGTTTTGGTAACTTCATAAGGAGAAAATAATGGGTAAGCCATAACAAACAACATTATCTCAAATTGTTATTGATATTCATTTGGTGTCGCAAAGAATGTGTTTTGCGTTATGAACTGCTTCACAGGAATGTGTCCTTCGCAGTTGACGTTTGTTGCCAACAAATGAGATGCCTTGCACTTGCAGAGTAACAAGAGCGACCTGGAAGGTAGCATCAAGGAGCTTGGTTGGCAGACGCTCCTACTGTACATTTGCTAATCTGGCACGTCATGTGTTCACCTTTCTCGCCCCTTATTGGTCAACAACCAAGAAAGTTATTCTTTTCTTTTGTTCGTTTTGTTTTAGAGATTGCGCTTTAAACATGGATTAACTTCCGAATGCTAATCACGCATTCACGATTCAGTCACAGTTCAATCTGATGAATGCATGGACTGGCTTCTTGGAAGACCATGAAGAAACGGCAAGGACCACTTGGCCGATAGTTCTAGCAATCGTTCCGGTTTAAGGCGCCTACCACACCAACCACAGAAACCAATATCGCATAATGAAAACATTCTCAGATCACGGGAAGTTTACTTGGATTTTTCAGGATGGATCCCGGCGACGGAATCGACCTCAGAGGTGCATAGTCTTCTGCACAGAGAGCAGCGTAGATGTTCTTGAAACGCAGGAAGAGCGTAAAGCATTTAACTATTTGTCTTGGAAAATCTAATGAACGGTAATAATGAACGAGTTTGAAGTCCTGATTACTTAGAATAATAGTTCTACCACAACATTCAAAGAACGTCATGAGACTAATTTCACATGGAACAGTCACTTTCATATAGTCTTCCTGAAATGCTTCCCAAGTCTACGATCCTACACATACAGGCATAAATGTGATTGATGTGACCAAATAATACGTTTCGAAATCTCCACTGTTGATACGTCACCTGCTGCTGCAGCAATCAGGAAGAAGCGAACAGCGGTTTCTTGCATATAGTACTGCAAAAATACATTAGATGCAATTCACTCTGGACTGCGAATTCGGAAAGTAGTGGGGAACAATTAGTGTTGGTATCGTGAAGTCGTTGTTGCCTGGAAGTGAATCGGTTTTAACCGAGCGCCGAAATAAGCACGTGGTTTTGGCCTGTCATGATCGTCTTTCGGAACGAGCTATTACGTGAATTTCTTCTCACTGTCACTAAATCTGAAGGACATAAAATGGCAATGCACATGCGAAATCCACTGCATCATTTACTGTATTGCCTTTAGTACTCTTGAAGGTACTTACACCAGACTGGTCATTTCTTCGTGCTGCTTAGTGTTATATCTGAGAAACAAAACAGGCACTGAGCTGTACCACTTCTTGGGGAAACTGAATGTGAAACTGAAAAATTATCCAGACCCTCCTAGCGATCAACCATCGATTGACTATGCAGCCATCTGCACATTCCTGAAGTTACTATTATCTTCCAGATGGTGGTCATCTACTATTTGTCCCGTGTGCTTACTCGCATTGCTGTATTTGTTTTCCATAATGTCCCTATGACCTGCGTCTGTGACCGATGTAGCTAAATTACTGTGACTCAGACCGGAAGCGTGTGTTGCCGCTGCCGGTGGTCATTTTGAACACAACCTATGATGATCGATTGTGTCGTTACCGGTCAAAGGCCATATAACTAGCGTTTGTATCTGTGGTGGCCGGGCGAGGTGGCCGAGCGGTTCTAGGCGCTACAGTCTGGAACCACCGACCGCAACGGTCGCAGGTTCGAATCCTGCCTCGGGCATGGATGTGTGTGATGTCCTTAGGTTAGTTAGGTTTAAGTAGTTCTGAATTCTAGGTGACTGATGACCTAATAAATTAAGTCCCATAGTGCTCAGAGCCATTTTTTATATCTGTGGTGTTCTTTAGTATGTGCTACCACAGGTAATGTACAAGTATCGCTGTGGGAACTTTTCCAAATACGATATATCCTAATCGATTCGCACTAGACTCCTACAACAAACACCACGAACATCCTGATTTATCCTACTTTTAGTTTGTTGATGTCATTGTTCCATTTAAAACGTGTGTGTTTGCACAAAAAATTTGCTTTCCAAATATTGTTACAATCTCAGAATGAGATTTTCACTCTGCAGCGGAGTGTGTGCTGATATGAAACTTCCTGGCAGATTAAAACTGTGTGCCCGACCGAGACTCGAACTCGGGACCTTTGCCTTTCGCGGGCAAGTGCTCTACCAACTGAGCTACCGAAGCACGACGCACGTTCGGTACTCACAGCTTTACTTCTGCCAGTATCCGTCTCCTACCTTCCAAACTTTACAGAAGCTCTTCTGCGAACCATGCAGAACTAGCACTCCTGAAAGAAAGGATATTGCGGAGACATGGCTTAGCCACAGCCTGGGGGTTCGCAGAAGAGCTTCTGTAAAGTTTGGAAGGTAGGAGACGGATACTGGCAGAAGTAAAGCTGTGAGTACCGGACGTGAGTCGTGCTTCGGTAGCTCAGTTGGTATAGCAATTCGAGTCTCGGTCGGGCACACAGTTTTAATCTGCCAGGAAGTTTCATTGTTACATTCTGTTTATTGGCTAACAATACGAGCCCCTGACTACCAATCCATTCTGTGAAAACGTGACAACAATAGAACTTTCAGTTTCCACAATACTGGCAGTGCAAGTACAAGTTGTAGGTGATTCACCCTGTATATGAGTGCTACTTTTTCCAACCTCCGATCTGTCGCGATGTGGAAACCACAGTGAAAATCAAAAATGTTTTATTGCAACGTTCAGCTATACCTTTCAGCCATTTCTCTATAAAGTCCAGAACCCTCGTCATAGAAGGCAGCCACCCGTGCCTTCCACCAATTTCCTCTGCGTGACTGCAGTTCACCTTCTGTGCCAAAATGCTGTTCTCATAGCCAGCGGTTCATGTGAGCGATGAAATAAAAAACAGAGGGCGCCAAGTCCGGGCTGTATGGGGAGTGGGTGATCATACGAATTCCATCGGAAACGCTGGAGGAGCGTTCTCATTGACCCTGCAGCGTGCGGCCGAGAAGTGTCTTGAGGAAGGTTCAAACGGCTCTGAGCAATATGGGACTTAGCATCTGAGGTCATCAGTCCCCTAGAACTTAGAACTACTTACACCCAATTAACCTAAGGACATCACACACATCCCTGCCCGAGGCAGGATTCTAGACTGCGACTGTAGCGGTTGCGCCGTTCCAGACTGTAGCGCCTAGAACCGCTCGGCCATCCCGGCCGGCCTCTTGAGGAAGGAAACGCATGACAGGTACATTATATGGGCTGCTTGAAATCAGGCGGAACGCTTCTCTAGCCACTTCACACTTTGCAGGAGACTGTCGTTCTAGGCGTCATTACATGGTAGCTGTGAACTCAGAACTGAAAAGTGCAATGTGACAGGAATACTAGAGACACTGCGCCACACATCTCCGCAAAGTTTCATTGGATTTTCACTGTGGCTTTTAATATTTTAATATCGTGACCGAGTGGAGGTTGAGAAAAAAAAATAGCCCTCGCACATATACGAGGCAACTGCCCGAGGTAAAGTCAGGTGGTTTTGTTACTCATCCTAATATAGGCCGGAGCTGTACATAACAGTGGTTTATCGCGATGTATTACTTTGCTTATTTTTTTATATATTTATTGCTCAAAGATTTTAAATTTAGGGAGGGGAATCTTTTGTTCACGTACGGTTCCACAAATTCTCTGACATATGCTAATTTTGCACGTACCGGTCGAGAATGAACTAGAAGCGAAACAAGTTGTCGGAAAATAAGAAATTACTATACCGTGAAGCCATCGTGCAATCGTAGTTATATGATCACATCATAAGCAGAAAAATGTTTTAGTAGCTCAGATATCTTAATACCAATTTTCTTCTGATAGCGTCTTCCTATGCATTCAATGCTCTTTCCTTACAAGGTCACAGTATCATCAAAGTTTTGTGTCAACTCTTCGCCAGTTTTTGTATTACCAATAAATTAGTTTTAGATGTGAGAATAAATGTATTAGAATAAATTTTTGATGAATTATACTTTGAACGAATAGCTTGGCAACTGGCTTCGAGAGAAACGCACAGTTCCCGTGTTTGAAAACAGGACGCGTATACGACAATACTGAAAAATGCTTCGAAAACATTCTACAGAGCTGAGTAAGGCACTCTTGGGTACTCGTTTGCTCCAATAGAGTACTTGTAAATACAGGAAAAACCAACTCTATGCTTGAAAGTGGTGTTGGAACCAGTACTGGTGTTATTCGACTCGGAGCACAGCACCACGCCGATAAGTATGCTAGATACATAATATTTTCAAACGCCACCCGTTAATGCCAACGTACCAGGGAGTGAAAGCAAGGCGTACAGATCCTCGCACGTGAGCAACGAGTCCGTTGAGTGAGACCCTGGCGTGAATAAGTCAAACACACATTTCCTTTATTCTCTTACAATTGGTTCAAATGGCTCTGGGCACTATGGGACTTAACATCTATGGTCATCAGTCCCCTAGAACTTAGAACTACTTAAACCTAACTAACCTAAGGACATCACACAACACCCAGCCATCACGAGGCAGAGAAAAACCCTGACCCCGCCGGGAATCGAACCCGGGAACCCGGGCGTGGGAAGCGAGAACGCTACCGCACGACCACGAGATGCGGGCTCTCTTACAATTCTTGCCGGTAGTTACAAAGAACTGTCGTATGGAAGGCAGTAACCTTATAGTAGCGATTCAAAACATTCGGATATGATGATAGATACGCTTGAAATTAAATCTCTAGATGTAATAGAAGCAGGCCGGCCGGAGTGACCGAGCGGTTCTAGGCGCTACAGTCTGGAACAGCTCACCGGTACGGTCGCAGGTTCGAATCCTGCCTCGGACATGGATGTGTGCGATGTCCGTAGGTTAGTTAGGTTTAAGTAGTTCTAAGTTCTAGGGGACTGATGACCACAGCAGTTAAGTCCCATAGCGCTCAGAGCCATTTGAACCCTTTTTGATAGAAGCAAGCGACCACGGAAGATTGCTAGTACTAGTGGGGGTCTATTGATCACCAAACAGTTTGGGAGAAAGTAAGTCAGTGAGTATGTGTTTTTTTTTTGCTACTTTCTGGCATCCACAAGAACATAAAAAAAGCCGAGAAGTCGTTTAAGCCGGCTTTCCGTCAACGTGTTAGACTTCACCAAGAAGAGCACCTCTCTCGTATCCATCGAAACAGAAACGTTCCATTTTTACGTGTGGCAACGATTGCAGTACGTGATAGTCGCCAGCATCATACACTTTCTTTACAGACTGAGAAGAGCCTTTCCGCTGGAAGATTATTCGTACCGGAAAATCGGCAAATAATAAGTGTGTGAGGTACTGTTCCCTTCGGGATGAAACACGTAAAACAGTACAAATTAAAAGATCTATACTAGTCAACAAACGTAAAAGTTGAATGCAGTACAGTACACTTAAGCCTCACGCGGCAGAAGGGAGAGTACAGAACTTTACATTTTGACTCTCCTGCGTCCCCGAAAGTCACTGGTTCTTTAGCCTGTGGGCTATCATATGTTGACTCTAATAGACTGTATTAGGAAACAATAAGACACGCCAATGGAAAACTGAACTAAAACTTGCTGAGAACGTGACAGTAACGTGGAAATATTTCTGTAGCATCGAATGATCCACTATTTGTTGATAACAGAATCTAATTTCGCATGTGTCGTTGATGCTACTAATTCCAATGCGAAAAATTGAAAACTGCCATAGTGAGGTTTAACAAGTTAAAGTAAATATCGGAGTGGATCTACTGTAAAAATTACTCGCTCATCGCACTTCGACACATAGGATCTTGCAACGTGAAGCTATGTTTTACTGCGAGTGTTCTAAAAACTGAAAGCAAGATCAGATCTCTTGGGACTTCAGAAGATTGAAAGTCAGGTGGATAAGTTCCCATGAAAGTCTTATTTCTTTCGTTCGGCGTCTGTCCCGTCTATATTAGAGCTCGTTATAGACATACACTCGCCCATCAACGATTGTGCAGTTGTATTTATTATAATTCTGTAGCCCGTTACCCAGTTTACCGCCACAGACATATCTGTGCTAATGGAGGAAAACCATGTGCACGATCTGTCTACGAATCTGATAAACTTTATTCTGTGTGTATCTGTATTTTTATTTTGTGTGTGTTGTCGTTATGAAGCGAAAATGGGAAAACAGCCCAAAATTTACATAAACAAGTGTAGAACACTAATTCAAAACTACACACAGGCTCTCTGGTGTACCTTGCCTGTAGTCACTCTTCCGAAACGAGGAACCTGGGACTGCCACGTAAGGCAGCGTGCTTTGTGTCAGACTATACGAGCAACTAACGTTCTCAAGACAGTATGTAGAAACAAACTCTCTTAAAACTTCTGTAATTAGTTTAAATTTTTTCATTTAAACAGAAAAAAGTGATATGATATATCATTATGACACAATACAGGAGCGGTAGTCTACTGAATTGTCTTGCTGGAGGTCGCCTACATGATGCTGTAGGTGAAAAAGATCAGGCAATAAGTTTCTGTACTCTTCACTGGTGAAACGAGGATGGTCCTCTGTTCACTTCATTTGGTTTTTGCAGTACTCGAACCCTCAAACTGGCATATATCACCGTGTACAGTTTCGTCAGTTCTGATGCCATTCTCCCCATTCTCTACACTTCCAATCCGCTTCCAGACATCCAGATTTAGATTTCTGTGATTCCCCTATATCGTACCTGGCAAATACCTTGATGATTCCTTTGAAATGCATGAGGTGCTGGTTGAACATTTGTCGTACCTCTGAGATGCTACGAGATCTGAATCCTGAGACCTATAAAGTGAACAGATCGTTGCAGATGGGATCATGTGAAATGAAAAAGCAAAGTCCCGCAATGGATAACTAACTAAATATTTGAATTAAACTGTGGTTGTCCAATTGAACATGAAATATGGCTACCGCAACTCACATAGATAAATTGTTACAAGTTTTCATCAGGCTGCTAAATAAAACTAAAGATCGCTAACAATTCTACTTATTGTCAGATGCAGTAATGTGATTCTAGAATAAACAATACAAATAGTTACACAGGGGTGCAAGGGTACAAAAATATGTACGAAAAACCTTGGCACAGATGGGTGGATTTGAAATATGAATGATACAAAAATTGTTTGCACGAGAATCGCCAGTGATTACTGAATAAGTTGACAGCCTAAAGAAGAGACCCAGAAAAATACATACAAGTAAAGTATGTAGAAGTATTTGGCCTCTCGTCCAAGCGAATATTGATTGTAGCTGTTTGGACTAATTCCGAAAAAGAAATTTTGACGTGGAACAAATAACTTCGCAGTCCCTTTGTCACAAAGTATGCGGCCCATGCTTACCACACTGACCATACTCAAGTATAGAGGATGACTGCAGTAGTGGCTGACAATTATGAGTTCTGACGTGGCATCTGTGATCAGCTGTAAAGCAAGGACATCTCCCTCTGCAGTAATAAAGTGTTCTGTGTCTGCAGTCCGAAGATGAAGTCTTGTCTTTATGAAGATCTGGGATGAAGTCTTTCGCCTGCACAAAATGTAGCTGGCTCTGCCAGTGCCAGAATATCGACAACCAATAGCAGTATATTTTCTGATTTCCAACCAATGAAAAGTTTGTAAAAATTGCAATAATTTCCTTGCTTCTAACGAAACTGATATGGTTAACCAATACTGATCAGTCCTATCTTAGAGCGGGAGAGAAGACAGAAATTCTCTCACTATAAGTGTGCTTTCAAGTTGCATCCAATAGAAACAGCTGCACATCTGCACTAAAATTAATTATGATGAGCCAACCATGGGCCTCATTACAAAATTTAATCATCGACACTTGTGGTCTCCTCCGGTCCCCAACAGCTACGTCTCATGCTGAGTACATAGTGTTTTTCTCTTCCCTTCACAGATCTCGTTTTTTCTAGGAGGTATTCTTTAAGCTCCCTACACACTGAAAGTTTACATCGTGCTGAGCACTCTTGATCTGCCACACCAACGGCAACCACCCAGGTTCCTAACATCACTCGAAAAACAGTGCACAATTCCCAGCACGTACCTGACTGAGTTCTGGCTTCCTGCAGAAATATTTTATGGTGTGCGCGCCATCCTCCCTTTGAAGCTCTTGTTTGTTCTCAGTTGTCTCAAGTCGGAGAAAAACACTACAATGACCTATCACCATACGTAAATAAAGTAAACAGTGCTACACAGATTTGCAGTCATTGGTATCAGATTTAATTGTATCCATACTTTCATGCAGTGTTAATCATTCAAATGGATGGATATATTAACATGAATTATGGATAACTAATAAGGTTACAGCGTAATTTTGGAGAAACTATCTCATAACAAAGTGCATCGTCGATTTTCTTCCTCATTCTTGAAACATTCCAAGATTGTGCTCTGTCTCTAACGACCTTGATTCCAACGGGACGTTAAACCCTAATCTTCCTTCTCCCCTTTTATTATGAGCTGAGAAGATAGATGAATTGCTGAAGTGAATGTTCTCAGTCAATTTGTTACGTGTGAAACGACGTAAATGTTGACGAAACCCATAATTGTAATCGCACACAAGAAAATTTGTCGATTTACCTAATCAATGAGCATAGAAAATCCGTGTTAAAACAAGCCAAGAGCACTCAGTAAAGCTCCAAAATCACGAATGTAGTGCATTCGCTGTTCTGGTGCTTCTCAGAACGGGTCACAAACGTACCAAAATCGTGAATGTGCCACGTTCGTTGATGTGATATTACAAAGTAGACTGGCTCAGCGGTTCTAGACACTACAGTGTGGAACTGCAAGACCACTACGGTCGCAGGTTCGAATCCGGCCTCGGGCATGGATGTGTGAGATGTCCTTAGGTTAGTTAAGTTTAATTAGTTCTACGTTCTAGGGGACTGATGACCTCAGAAGTTAAGTCCCATAGTGCTCAGAGCTATTTGAACCATTTTTGAACAAAGTAGACTTATCTTAAACTATAGTGATAGTAGACCATGAATTTACTCTTGCACTGTCGCAGCAACACATTCGAGGCTTCCTTAAAACATATTAAAGCCGTGGATCTCCAAAAGACCAAATTCCTAACAAAGAACGCGAGAAATGAATCTCGCTCATGCACATAAGTCAAAATTGTCATAGAATAAGACATACATTGTACGTGTTTAGTTGCTGCGCTTTTCTAGCAGTTTTACGTGAATAACAATATGCCGCACTGGGTCTCAAATCTGGGTTAGCATTCCCCTTGAAGATCAAGATTCCGATTCCACGTTCCGGTCCAGCACACAGTTTAAACCCACGTTTTTGTTCGAATGAGGTGAGATCAGATAAAGGACTGAGATGGTAGGCATGGAAGTATCGTGCTTGCAGAAGGAAAATCTACTTTTGCATGAGTGTTCGCCAGACTACCATAGCATCCTCATAGCCAGCATGACTTTACGATTTTGTAGGTAGTCTGCATCTCAGTCTGACGGGTGAGACTATTTTGGCCACTAAGAAGGCATCCAATGTTGAGTCCTCGAGTGTGGCCACCAGAAAATGGACTGAGGAGAGGAGCGAAGGCCGGAGCAGGGGAAGAGCGTTCTGTTTCTGCCTGAGCTTACGTAAGGCGGGAAACTTCACCTTCGTAATCTTTCGTCGTACTTCGAAATTCGTTGTTATTCGTTGAAGAAGCATGTGCTTTACAAATTTTCGGATACTTTTTTCAGTTCCTTCGAAATGATTGTAATTGTAGGGAAAGCTATAAGGGGCGATCAAAAAGTTTCCTTTCGAAGACCACACTAACTGTATGCCTACATGTCGGTGCTTAGACAGGGTGATTCAGGAGTAAAGGTCCATGCTTTGAGGATGGTAGTATTGGTGATTCTGAAAAATCTTCAAATGAACATACGCCCTTTTCTTAACTGTATCCTACATACAGCTGTTTGAAAATCATGGGGGTCAGTCCTTCTGAAAATACATACGACGTCGTGTCACCAAAGGAGTATCCCCTACGTATTCTCGTAACACATTTTGAAGGAAATCAAGATGCCATACTCCATTGGGATGGTTATCTAAAACAAACTGACCGATGTGTTGATTATCAATAATACCGCACCATACGTTCACTATGGAATTTCGCTGAAAATTTGTTTCTACAGTAGCGCTCGGATTTTCATCTGCCATCAGTTGTAAGTTGTGTTATTGATGCCATGTTGTGTAAATGTTGACTCATAAGTGAGCTGAATACGTGAAAGACAGCGTTCCGTACGAATGAGCTCAGATCAGCAACACAGAAACTGCCTAGAAGAGCTGCAAAATGCATTGCAGTTGAGGGTGCGCTTTTTGTATATCTTTTGTGAGGACATGTACATATTTGAACAAAAAATTAGATGAAAAATTTTTGTGACCATCTCCTGGATTTGTCCAGTTCCCCATTGTTTTCATAAGTTTGCTCGGGAACTGCTAAGAAAAGGACATATATTCATATGGCGTTTTTTTTATCCCGAATCACTAATACTATCACCGTACCTTTCCTCCTGATTCAGAGTCCCGCTGGTTGCACATACGTTGCAGCAGCGCACTCGAACGCAATTACAAAACCCTTCTGTAAACGTGTGTTACGTGATTTACGAGGTAACCTTTTTTATGATAACTCAATATTTGAATCTTTTCGCCGAAATACTACTTTTTTCATAACGCTATAAATCCAGATTTATTCAATATTGTTTTACTCACTGGCCAACAACAAATAGTTGAATCTGTTGGCCATTAGCAAAAACTTAAATACAATGAACTGCGCTTTTCAGATTATAACTATAGCCTAGCATGAACGTCAGAGGCGACAGAAAAAGGAATCGCCACATAAATATTATTGTGGGAACGCTAAACTTTAGACTCTCATTTGCTAGAGGCTTCTCGGAAAGTGCAGCTTCTCTACGAAAAATGAAGCTATCCTCAAGTTACTGCGACTTCGTATGTGGAGACCGAGAAAACATTCTGCGAAACAGTTCCCAAAGCTTCTGTTAAACATTAAATGTAACTATCATGATGGAACATACTAGAATTTTAGGCAGCAGACACCTGAGTTTTGTAAGGATGATCACAAATCACGATGCAGCTGTAGCAACAATGGGCGTCCAGAGGGAAAATAAAAGTTTCATTCCAATAAGTGATGGTACAAATTGTGTAACGGTTGTGCCGGTTTTAACGCCCTGCAGGGTGTATCTACGAAAAAGGCAGCGAGCACGTGGGGCTTGAGAAAAACTAAGATTGGCGGGCAGCTGTCCCTTACCACTCGACTCACTGGGTCGTCAACCATCAAGTTATTTTAATCGAAGTATACTGCAGTTTTTGTAAGGAATTACTTGCCGGTTCAGCCGTGCCGTGAGCACTGGACATACCGCTATGAGAACAAAAGATAAACCTGTCTACGCTTATCTGGTTAAAGGTATCCAGACACCTGTTAGTGGGCATCAAAATGACGTGTGTCCACCCTTCCCTTTTATGATGGCTTGAACTCTGCTGGGGACACTTTCAGTGACGTGTCTGAATGCCTGTGGAGGAAAGCAGCCCTTTCGCCCTCAAGCGCCGAAACCAGAGAAGGCATTGATGTTGGAGTGAAGTTGATGTCCGAACTCACCCCAAAGCTGTTCCATGGCACTCAGGTTGAGACTCTGGGCAGGCCAGTCCATTTCAGGGATGTTATTGTCCACAAACCTTTATCTCACAGATGCTGCATTATGACATGGTGCATTTTCATGCTGCCGCAACTATAGACTGCGAACTGTTCCTCTACTGAGTGCAGTACACAATGCTGTAATATCTCTTCATCTCCTATTGCATTTAGCATATTTTAGGTGCAGTAAGACGAACAGAACCTAACTACGGAAAGCACCTCTATGCCGTAACACCATCTCCTCCGTACTTCACTGTTGGCCCTACACCTGGTGATAGGAACGTTCTTCAAACATTCGCCAAACCCAAACCCTTCCATCGGGTTGCCAAAGGTATAGCGTGATACGTCAGTACATATCACTCGTTTCCAGTCATCCACGGTTTAGTGGCATCGCTATTTCCATCACCTCAAGCAACGCTTAGCTTTGACTACACTAATGTTTGGCTTTTGAGGAGCCGCTCAACCAGTGCATCCACTACCCTTTAAATTGCTAAGTACTTTTATTGTGCTACAGTGATTCGCTAATACAAACTCGTATAGGCATGAGTATTCAATTACAGAGAAATGTAAACATGAAGAATACGGCGCTGCAATCGGCAACGTCTATATAATACAAGTGTCTGGCGCAGATGTTAGATCGGTTACTGCTGCTACAATGGCAGGTTATCAAGATGTGAGTGAATTTGAACGTGATGTTATGGTCGGCGCACGAGAGATGGAACGCAGCAAATGGTTTAAATGGCTCTAAACACTATGCTACATAACATCTGAGGTCATCAGGCCCCTAGACATAGAACTACTTAAAACTAACTTACCTAAGAACATCACACACATCCATGCCCGAGGCAGGATTCGAACCTGCGACCGTAGCAGCAGCGTGGTTCCGGATTGAAGCGCCTAGAAGCGTTCGGACACATCGGCCAGTTGGAACACAGCATCTCCGAGGTAGCGATGAAGAGTGGATTTTACCGTACGAGCATTTCACGAGCGTACTTTGAATATCAGGAGTCCGCTAAAACATCAAATCTCCGACATCACTGCGGCCGGAAAAAGATCCTGCAACAACGGGACCAAACGGCGACTGAAGAGAATCGTTCACCGTGACAGAGGTGCAACCCTTCCGCAGATTGCTGCAGATTTCAATGCTGGGCCACCAACAAGCGTGCGATCCATTCAAGGAAACATCATCGGTACGGGCTTTCGGGGCACAAGACCCACTCGTGAACCCTTGATGACTGCACGAAAAAAATGGTTCAAATGGCTCTGAGCACTATGGGACTTAACTACTGAGGTCATCAGTCCCCTAGAAATTTTTTTTTTGGAACTGCTTAAACGTAACTAACCTAAGGACATCACACACATCCATGCCCGAGGCATAATTCGAAACTGAGACCGTAGCAATCGCGTGGTTCCAGACTGTAGCGCCTAGAACCGCTCGGCCACCCCGGCCGGCTGATTGCACGACGCAAAGCTTTACACCTCGCCTGGGCCCGTCAACACAAACATTGGACTGCTGATGACTGGAAACATGTTGCTTGGTGGAACGAGTCTCGTTTGAAAATGTGTCGAGCGGACGGACGTGTACGGGTAGGGAGACAACCTCATGAATCCATGGACCCTGAATGTCAGCAGGGGACTGTTCAAGCTGGTGGAGGCTCTGTAATGGCGGGGGCGTGAGCATCCGGTATGATCACCTGCGTCCATTCATGTCCATTGTGCATTCCGACGGACTTGGACAATTCTAGCAGGACAATGCGACACACGCCACACATCTAAAATTGCCACAGGGTAGCTCCAGGAGCGCTCTTCTGAGTTTAAACACTTCCACTGGCCACCAAACTCCCTCCAGCACTATTTCAGACATTAGTCGAGTCCATGCCAGGTCGCGTTGCGGCACTTATGCGTTCTCGAGGGGGGGGGGGGGGGCTACACAATATTAAACAGGAGTACCAGTTTCTTTGGCTCTTCAGTGTAGATGGACTACTGGTAGCACTTTGAAACTTACGAGTGATTCCTTCTGCTGACTTCATGCTAATTTTTTCACAACCATCCTCCGCAAAGCTCGATGGTCCCTGTCCGTCAATACGTGAGATCTGCTGAGTCTTGGCTTAGCTGCGGTTGTTCCTTCGCGTTTCTACTTCGCAATGAAGTCAGCAACAGTCGACTTGTGCAGCTTTACAAGGGTTGAAATGTCCCTACTGGATCTGTTACAATGGTGACATCCAGTGACTAGCCCACGTTCGAAGTCACTGAGCCTTCCTGAACGATCCATTCTGTTGTTGCTGCTTGTATACTGATAACACAATACTCCTTTTGTGCCGGCGGCTCCGACTCTACTGCCATGTAGTGGTCAATTAGGGATTACATAGAGGTGACCGGATACTTTTGATCAGACAGTGTATATTGCTATATTTTGGATTGCTAATCTGTAAAATGACAATGCTTTTCTAACTCGTTTCCATAGAAATAATTAGCTTGGAAATATTTAGGCTGAATAGGTTAAACAATGTAAGTGTGAAAGATTCTCCTTGTGAGATCCAGTTAGAGGCGCTGCGTTATACCCAATTATGGTTCCGCAACGAAGCAGGGTTAGAGTTCAGCCTTTCATCAACATCGAGGTCGTGAGGACGGTGCGCTTCTTGCGGGGCTGCGGAAGATCTAGAGAACTGACTGTGCCCTTGTGGACGACCCATACTCACATCTAGATAGAGGGAGTCAATCTAGACACGGGAAAGTTAAATCTGAACGTCTGTACGGATATTTGAAACGTAGTATGTGTAAAGATTATCGTCTCATTCAGTCACAGCCGTTCCCCTTCCAGCTTACCTCTTGATAACCCCTTTTTTGCAATTTATTTTAACTCGAAGCCATCAGCCTTTCGATTGATTTCTTTATATTATCCCATTTTCCAGAAACTACCAACTGATTCATTTTTGTAGACCTGCATTACCCGACTTCTGACATGCGATGAATAACGAAGTATAAAGGCATCCCATATTCAAGGAATAAACGAGTACCGAGTTGTCGCAGATACAAAGAGAGTGTCGTTGTTGATTCCTCACAATTTTGTGACAAGGAACATACAAAATACACTGAAGCTAACAATGGCAGGGGTAAAACACAGGGAGCAAATGGCTATTTACAATTTGTAAAGAAACCAGATGGCAGTTTTAGTAGTCGAGGGTTATTAAAGGGAAGGAGTAGTTGGGAAGGGAGTGAGACAGGGTTGTAGCGTCTCCCCCTGATGTTGCAAGCAGCAAAGGAAACAAAAGAAAAATTCGGAGTAGGTATTTAAATCCACGGAGAAGACATAAAAACTTTAAGGTTTGCCGATGACATTGTAATTCTGTCAGAGACAGCAAAGGACTTGGAAGAGCAGTTTAACGGAATAGACAGTCTCTTGAAGGGAGAATATAAGATGAACATCAACAAAAGCAAAACGAGGATAATGGAATGTAGTCGAATTAAGTCGGGTGATGCTGAGGGCATTAGATTAGGAAATGAGACACTTAAAGTAGTAAAGGACTTTTGCTATTTGGGGAGCAAAATAACTGATGATGGTCGAAGTAGAGAGGATATAAAATGTAGACTGGCAATGGCAAGGAAAGCGTTTCTGAAGAAGAGAAATTTGTTAGTATCGAGTATAGATTTAAGTGTCAGGAAGTCGTTTCTGAAAGTATTTGTATGGAGTGTAGCCATGTATGGAAGAGAAACATGGACAATAAATAGTTTGGACAAGAAGAGAATAGAAGCTTTCGAAATGTGGTGCTACAGAAGAATGCTGAAGATTAGATGGGTAGATCACACAACTAATCAGGAGGTATTGAATAGAATTGGGGAGGAGTTTGTGGTACAACTTGACAAGAAGAAGGGACCGGTTAGTAGGACATGTTCTGAGGCATCAAGGGATCACCAATTTAGAACTGGAGGGCAGCGTGGAGGGTAAAAATCGTGGAGGGAGACCAAGAGATGAATACACTGAGCAGATTCAGAAGGATGTAGGCTGCAGTAGGTACTGGGAGATGAAGAAGCTTGCACAGGATAGAGTAGCATGGAGAGCTGCATCAAACCAGTCTCAGGACTGAATACCACAACAACAACAACAACAACAACAACAAAATGACATCAATGAAAACAGATACTACAGCACGAATGAACGATCACTTATGTTGGACATAAGAAGTTAGCCTTGAACATATACTTTGTACTTCGTTAAGTTGGCAACAAGTAGGCAAACATGCCAATAGGAAACACGTAATGGAGTCACAATATACGTTGTGAAAAGCAGTGTCCGACGAAATGGTTATATCAAGTGGCAAAAGAACGATAGCACACAACGAAAATTAATGAGACACATGGTGAACAGCTTGAAGAAGGTCACAACGCAAAGTTGTGCGTATATGACAGTAATAAAAGTGCTAGTGCGACCTCCAGACCAGATGTGAGGAAACACAGATCAGCAAATCGTAAGTATTTACTTTTTACAAAAAAAAAAAAAAAAAAAAAATCGCGACGCGAACTGTTTAATAATCTAAAACTAACAAAAATGTTTTGTTGTAGATGCCAATGATGATGCCTTAGAACAAGATAAGGCGAAACGCTTATGGGACAAATAAATTAAGTAGCAGCAGGGAAAGCCAGTTTTATTTACAAAACAAGGTTTAATTAAGCGAGTCTATCTCACTCAAATAACGTTGCGCAGTGGAGCATAACTGACGTTTAGCCTACGTGATGAAACTGTCCGAAGTGCCGCTTATCATATAATCTCGAAGATGGACATGAGCAAGGTGTAGATAATTGGTCTGTGGGAAGTGTGTTTTCACTGAAGACTGCAGTTGCAGGGGTTAGCTGAAATGCGTCTACTGTACAACGTGCAAGGCAACAGCGGGAAAATAGAGGGAGACGTGCTCCAAGACGAGCTACCTGACGCCAGAGCGTGGACGTCGTCGCACTACTGTCATACCAGCTGACAACAGCGGCGCAAATGCAGCCACCTGCGGCGCCGCACGCCACATCAGAGGGCAGCTGGTAATCGCTCGCCTACACGCGGCTTACAATCCCTTCTTGCCACTGATCCGCTGACCTTTTATCATGGGCGTTTAAGTGTGGCCTAGAGTCTGGAAAGGCCGCGCTGTGCCGTCGAATGGCGTAACGTCAATTTCAGTGATGAATCACACGTCAGTCGCGGCTGTAGTGATCGTCGTAATCACGTCCGAGGACGCAGCGGTGAGATGGCATAGCCCTACTCACTGCGGTACCTCAAGCTTTATTCTCGTTGAGTTTGACGTGAAATCACCATTAGTGGTTGTTTAGGATATTGTTCGGCATTATATTGTCAGTATTATCAGTACATCGTTCTGATGGTGAATGCAGAAGGTGGAGTGTTTCAGACAGAGAATAACCAGAAAAACGTTACTTATAGCGTAGCCAAGGCAGCGCTCAGAGACATTCAAGTTTCAGAGAGACTTCCCAGGTGTCCATGTGAGGAACATTTTGGGTAAATGACTGCACCGTACTCGCCAGACTCCCCGAACTGTGAAAGAAGTGGCCCTCGCGGTGCATAATACATGGACCTCAAGTCTCAATGAAATGATCCGTGCCCTATTGACTCAACGCCTCGCAAGATACAACAACTTATTGGAGCAGATCATATGACTCTCTGCACAGAAGTATGTTCAAATGCGGACACAGACGACTCCGAAAATATTATTAATGCGTCACTCACTGACACACTTTCTACATTTGCACTCACAGATTGGCAATTTGCAGGTATACCCCCTCCTAGAGTTGTAATTTCGGTTTTCTCTATTGTAATAGGCTGCTACCGATCAGGTGTTCGGAGTTTCGTGCAGCAACATTTGTCGTTAGAGGAACAGTCAAACGCTAGGTACGAGAATATCGTCTTGGCTACATTTTCTGTCTCTGACGAAAGCGGTGATGCTGAAAATCTGGTAAAAGATGAAGATGATGCGAGATGAGCGATTTTTCACAGCTACATCTGAATCCGAAGTGGCCCAACCGATGGCAAAAGATTACAACCAGACAACGAGTTAAAATCAAATCTCTCTGAAGTAGCACAGTACACATATTCAAATAAAATCAGATATTGGTGTCGTATCCTGTCCAGCATGTCTTCCCCTAGGACCCAATATTTCGCCACGGACTTCTGTAAGGTCTCTTTCATCTAAAAGGATTAAGTGAAACAGTAGACATTATGCAGCCACACCATTTTTACGGTAATACAGAGTGTTTTGAAATTAGTGGAAATTCTCATAAGACTATATTTTCAGCTACGCTGTACTTAAATATGTTATGTTACATGCATCTCAAAGAGAAACGGTGACGAGTGTTACATCTGCCATAAGTGCAGGTGGTGGTTGCCCGGTGTACAATGCGGGAGACGTTCAAGAAGCTATGGATTACGTTGTCAGTGGTTGTGGTAAGGCTCTTCTAAGTTCTGGTAACTTCGTTCGAGATTCAGGGATATAACTGCATCTTTATCGAAACCGCACAGGATGAAGTGCCGCTGTGACAGTTCTGCTAAACAGAATATCATTGTACGGGATGTAGTGCGAACAGCCAGTCCATCTAGCAGTTATCGATTTCTGTCTTGTGACTCTGAGGCAAAATGAGTACCTGTATCTTCTATAGTACTGCTAGCTGTTGTATGAAACTCAGTGGCCAACATTACTCAGTGGCCAGACAGACGTGACTTGCAGTAGATGGCGAAGAAAACTGAGTAAAACACGCATTCGAAACGTCATAAACACGTTTGCATTTGGAGATCGCGGGGCTTTCCGGGGCTCCGCATCCCACCATTGTGACTATTGACTTCTGCGAACGGTGATCTATAATTACTATGAAATTGTTACAGGATATCCCCTAATATACGGTGTCATTATGTTGGAGCTTATGTACCCAATTTCAGTCTGCGCGCCATCGTTCCAATCGCTTTCGTGGAAACTAGCTCGCCGTTGGTGGTGGTAGCTACAGCGCGGGCTGGCTTTCCACACTGGCTTCTGCTGGCCTGGCGTCGGAGAAAGCGTCAGAATGTGTTGGGAACATTCAACTGGACATCGAGGTCATTAGAGACGGAGCACAAGGTCGGAATGTGTGAAGCATGGGGTGGGGACCGTCCCTTCATTTACCTGGAATTATTTCGGAAAATCACGGAAAACTTAAATCTGCATGGCTGGACGCTAGTTTGAACCGTCGTCCTTCCGAAGGTAAGTCCAGCGTGCTATCCACTGCGCCACCACGCTCTATCGACAGAACGAGATGGCGCATACTGGAGAAGCCACTGGGATCCACAAGTATCTAGATTTGTGGTTTCCGTGCTTTCGCTAAATCGATGAAGACGAATGTCGGAATTGTTCGTCTTAAAAGGACATGGCCCGTTTTTTTCCCTATTTGTAATCTGTAAGAGTTCATGCTACGTCGTTAACGATCTCATTGTCGATGAGACGTTAAACCCTAACCTTCGTTCCTTTGTTCGACTGGAGATTCAGTACGCTCGACCTTTAAGCGCACACTTTACAATCATTACAATTATAGGTTCCCTCGCGAAACTGTTCAGTTTTGGGAGTGACATCACAGTGGAATCACGATTTCTAAATAATCGTCTGCAGTGATACCCTGCCTTTGCGCGTCTTTTTATTAGTCGGTCGTGTCTCAGAGGCATCCAGAGAACAGCAATGTCAATAATACACGTCAGATAGCACGTAAAATGCAAAGTCTATACTAGTCCGTCTTTGGGATTGCAGTAAGATGTATTTAAGCTCAGTTTTGCTGACAGAGCAGGTGAAACCATTGTTTCATTTATAATCATCTTGTATTTACAGTATTATAATTGTCAGATGCTGCGTTCCTACATTGCAGCAGTGATTTGCTGAAATTCTTGCGTAGAACTGAAAAATCTTTATTTACCTGTAGTAAGTCGCAAAATAACTAGGGTATGATAACTGAAACTGAAAAATTCGCGGCAGTGAAAGATTTGTTATAAAGGGTCTGAATGGTAAATGTTTACTACGTACCAAACTGCCGTAGTAGAAGTCGAGGCGAACTATTCGCTACATGACACTTCAGGTCTTCCAAGCTGGTGAACAACCTCAATTTTTCATACAAAAACCACCTACACAACAGCGCAGGCGCGACGCGCGTGTTTGAATATCCTCTCACCCTCTCACGCCACCAGCTTAGTCGGTAAGATTTTTTAATTGCTTTTAGTTCGTTAACATTAGCAATTTAAACTTTCTCATTGAGGTAATGGGAGAAAAAGGACTTTTATGAGCGTTGTGTAAAAGCTAAGTACGTTTACAACTCGGTATAAATTTAATCCTTACAAGAACAGCAGCATTGCACTAAGAACGCTCGAGAAAAAAAAAGCTTTAATTGTTAATTTAACGCTGTTAAAATTCTCAAAATAAGGAAGTAATAATGACACAAAAAAGTCAGTTTTACAATTTGTAAGTACAACAGCAATGTGTATTTAATATGAAGGACAGTTTTAGCAAGAAAGAGAAATGAGCGTCAAACAGTTAAGAGGACTAGAGGATATTTACCGCAGTGAGCAGGCGCTGGAACTCAGGTGATATTGTAGGCCAATTTTAGGTTGTTTTCTGACTTGGGTAGACCACAAGTGTCCTGTATCAAATTGTTCGTCTTCTCATACTAATTGTGACGCTTTCGAAGCGGTTTCCGCTTACGCTCCGTATAGAGTGCTACATACAAAATACCACAAGACATATGGATCTCTAACTCCTGCTGCTTGCCGTCTGGGTCCACTTACAAGCGGCCATCGATGAGACGACTACGGACGTCAACACAGTTACGATACCTCCGTGTCATGTTCCGGTACAGGCGATCAGCTATCGCTGGTCCTGCAGCATCTACCTCAGCCATAACCCGTGCCAGTAGATCTTCCTCGGATGCCACGGTAATCTTTTAAATCAAGGATTTCATGTGACCCCTCGGATAGTAGCCTAGTCTAGAGGGTTCAAGCCGGGAGCACTTGCAGGCCATGCAAACGGGCCACTAAGCACGTAATACGCTAGCCAGTGGCGCCGAAAATAGCGAGAGATTCGAACGTGTGTTGCGGTCTTTTGCTTGTAGCGGAAAAAAGCCACTTTTCCAAACATTAGTTCCTATGCTAAACTTAACCGTCTTGGTCTCCATTACAAGTCCTCGACGTCTGTAATGGGAATTTCGATACGCCCGGTATATATTCTGGTAGAAAACATAATTACAGGGTTGTTAAGTCAGCGTGTGGGTGTCACACTAACATTCACCAAAATGTAGTGGTGCACATAACAGGAATATGGCGACGTGCAAATCCCAGGAGCCCAAGTCTCACCATTGGTCAAGAAGTGTACTATTTCCTGAAAAACAGACTGATGGGGAAAAATCGCGGCACTAAAAAATAATGTACAGTAACGAAATTTCGGTAACATGTTTAAGTGATTAACATAGCAGGATCACAGGTTAATGTACAAGTAAGTGCGAGATAAGCCATTGCAAATGGAAAATGCTGGTACATTAATAACCGCTGTAACCTCCAGAATACTGAATGAAAACATGCAGATATACAGTTAATGTGTTGTACAGGTACCGGACATCAGTTTGTGGGATAGGGTTCCATGTCTGTGGCAGTTAGTCGGGCAGAACAGGGTCAGTTATGCTATTTGTGGCTGAGTTGGAGTTGTCGTCCGATGATGTCCCACATGTGATCGATCGGAGCACGCCAAGGCAATATGTATACCTCCATAGAGCATTCCGAGCTCCAACAGCGGTATGTGGGCGAGCGTTATCCTGTTGGAAAACACCTCCTGGAATGCTGCTCGTGAATGGAAGCACAACGGGTCGAATCACCAGACTGACGTACAAATTCGCAATCAGGATGTATCGGTTAATCACGACAATGTTACTGCGATCACGTCGAAATCTCGCCCCGACCATAACCCCAGGTGTAGATCCAATGTGTCTAGACAACAGACAGATTGGCTGAAGGCGCTCATCTGTCCTCCTTCTAGCCAACTCACGACCATCACTGGCACCGAGACAGAACAGCTTTTGTCAGGAAACATAACAGACCCACACCCTGCCCCCCAATGTGCTCTCGCTAGACACCAATCAAGTCACTAATGGTGATGGTTGGGGGGTCAGTGGAATACAAGCTACAAGGCATCCAGCTCTGAGCTGAAGATGAAGTAACCAATTTGTAACAGTTCGTTACGTCATTGTGATGCCAAGCGCTGCTTAAATTGCTGCTTCAGATGCAGAACGATGCGCCAGAGCCATACGCCGACCACGATGGTCTGCCCTCCCGTGGCCATGCGGAGCGTAGACTTCTTGCGACTGTACATCCTCGTGACCACTGCCGCCAGCAAACAAGTACAAGCCGGCCGCTGTGACCGAGCGGTTCTAGGCGCTTCACTCTGGAACCGTGCGACAGCTATGGTCGCAGGTTGGAATCCTGCCTCGGGCATGGATGTGTGTGATGTCCTCTTAGTTAGATTTAAGTAGTTCTAAGTTCAAGGGGACTAATGACCTCAGGTTTTAAGTCCCATAGAGCGCAGAACTATTTGAAACAAGTACATTGGCTACATTCCTGCCAAGTCTTTCCTAGTAGCCATATTACGTAACCTCGTTGAAACTCAGTGGGGTGGTGATTTGGCGTGTTTGTCACCTTAAAGGCATTCTTCAGTAGGGTAAATCTCAAGGTAACTAACACTCGCGACATTACAGCGTATATTTAATGCAAACTTGGTTTGCATCCTCATATTGGCGCTACAAGTGCCACTATTACGCAACTGGCGCGAAATGTGGATAGACATTACCTTTCAGATGCAGAGACACGTCTACCAATGTTCGTTTATGTCGTACATCTCCTGCTTGGTGTTGCAATTTTTTTTTCGTCAAAGTATATGTACACAACTGGCCATTAAAATTGCTACACCACGAAGATGACGTGCTAAAGACGTGAAATTTAACTGACTGGAAGAAAATGCTGTGATATGCAAATGATTAGCTTTTCAGAGCATTTACACAAGGTTGGTGCCGGTGGCGACACCTACACCGTGCTGACATGAGGAAAGTTTCCAACTGATTTCTCATACACAAACGCTTCCTGGTGAAACGTTGTTGTTATGCCTCGTATAAGGAGGAGAAATGCGTTCCATCACGTTTCCGACTCTGATAAAGGTCGGATTGTAGCCTATCGCGATTGCGGTTTATCGTATCTTGATATTGCTGCTCGCGTTGGACGAGATCCAATGACTGTTAGCAGACTATGGAATCGGTGGGTTCAGGAGGGTAATATGGAACGCCGTGCTGGATCCTAACGGCCTCGTGTCACTAGCAGTCGAGATGACAGGCATCTTACCCGCATGGCTGTAACGGATCGTGCAGCCACGACTCGATCCCTGAGTCAAGAGATGGGGACTTTTGCAACACAACAACCATCTGCACCAACAGTTCGACAACGTTTGCAGCAGCAGCATCAACTATCAGCTTCGAGACCATGGCTGCTGTTACCCTTGACGCTGCATCACAGACAGGAGCGCCTTCGATGGTGTACTCAACGACGAACCTCGGTGCACGAATGGCAAAATGTCATTTTTTCGGATGAATTCAGGCTCTGTTTACAGCATCATGATGGTCACATCCGTGTTTGGCGACACCGCGGTGAACGCTCATTGGAAGCGTGTATTCGTCATCGACATACTGGCGTATCACCCGGCGTGATGGTATGGGTTGCCACTGGTTACACGTCTCGGTCACCTCTTGTTCGCATTGACGGCGCTTTAAACAGTGGACGTTACATTTAAGATGTGTTACGACCCGTGGCTCTACCCTTCATTCGATCCCTGCGAAACCCTACATTTCAGCAGGATAATGCACGACCGCATGTTGCAGGCCCTGTACGGGCCTTTCTGGATACAGAAAATGTTCGACTGCTGCCCTGGCCAGCACATTCTCCAGATCTCTCACCAACTGAAAACTTCTGGTCAACGGTGGCCGAGCAACTACCTCGTCACAATACGCCAGTCACTACTCTTGATGAACTGTGGTATCGTGTTGAAGCTGCATGGGCAGCTGTACCTGTATATGCCATCCAAGCTCTGTTTGACTCAATGCCCAGGCGTATCAAGGCCGTTATTACGGCCGGAGGTGGTTGTTCTGGGTATTGACTTCTCAGGATCTATGCACCCGAATTGCGTGAAAATGTAATTACGTGTCAGTTCTAATATAATAATAATATTTGTCCAATGACTACCCGTTTATCATCTGAATTTCTTCTTGGTGTGGCAATTTTAATGGCCGGTAGTGTAATAGAGCAAGACGCCGACTGCATGGAATTCAGGCATATGCAGAAGGATGCCAACGAACTTTATTCCCTGGTACCATCGACGAATACATAGGATGGGAAAAACTGGCAGTGATATGTACCCTCCGCCGCATACCGTGTAGTGGTTTGCGAAATATAGGTGTAAAAGTAACTGTGCTGGTTCGGAAATAACAAAAAGTAATCAGAAGAGAGACTTTCAGCGTAGCGAATTGTTGCTTCGCCAGCGGCAGAACAGCTGCACCCGAGGGCGCCGAGAGACGCGGCCGACCCAATTAGTAGCGAGCTCAGCTCGCGCTACGAGCAGGTAATGGAGGTGCGCCCCGCGATGTGAGGCGAGAAGCGAGAGGCGCGCTCCTTGGCCCCGTTCCGCGGCAGCCGGGGGCACGCTGCAGCGCGGAGATGCAGCCGTGAGTAAGCGCGGGCGCCGCTCTGCCAGCCGACCTCTTGTGCAACGCCGCTGCTCGAGTCAATGTCCGACGCGCACGCGCTCACCGCCAGTCAGATGGTGGCCCCTAGCTGCTCTTCTGTGTACGTCATGCTGGGGCCGTACTACCTCATTAGACTGTGGCCCGTTCCAATCCCGGTGACGGAAGACCTCAACGTTTACCTGAATAATGATAACAGAACCAGCGACTGTGTTCGAATCCGACGTCGTTCATTCTTTTAAACGCCCGCTACCAGTTTCGACACGAAATGGTGTCATCTTCAGACCCCAAGTATAACCTGCCGTCCACAACCGTTTTCGAGTGCAATGGACAGAGTCGTACGCAGCGGGCCAAAACTAACTAGATTTCGTACTTTCCGTGACAACAGCAAGCCCAGAATGGTTAGACGAACAGCCGCTGCTTCTGCTATGATTATCCAAGTACTTCGTATCCGGCTGCTGTCCCACTTTCCTTGATGAATTACCAGAGACCTCAACTTTTGGTGCGGCTGGCGAAGGAGGGAGAGCGGACGTTAGTAGTTTCTGACCGAAGGGTGGGTGAGAAGTCCCCGTACCAGCTAGTGTCGAATGCTAATTGATTTGATTTGTTTTAGCACAGGTACTTTCTTACGTATTAGGTATTCAGTGTATCTGTATGTTCCCCATTGTGCTTTAAACACATTTCCATACCCCTCCGTGTTCTTCTTGATATATTTTTAAGCATTTATGGCCTTATAGTGCGAAACACATCCTCAACAGCTTTGCGCAGTTCTTCGCTTGTAGCATTATGACGTGCAGATACAGGATGACAATTATTGAACTACATGAAAAAATCGTCATAACTTCTGTACGGTTTGCGTTAGGACCTTCAAACTGCACGGATGGCCGAGGGGCATGATGGGAGCCACTGTGTGGTTTGGTTTAGCGATGAAGCCCACATTCATTTGGATGCGTTCGTCAACAAACAGAATTGGCGCATTTGGGAGACTGAGAATCCACATTTCACGATCGAGAAGTCTCTTCACCCTCAATGGGTGACTGTGTAGTGTCCAACCTCCAGCCACGGAAAAATCGGTGTGATATTCCTTGATGGCACCGTGACTTTCGAACGGTACCTGAAGGTTTCGGAAGATGATTTCATCCCCATTATCCAATGTGACTCTAATTTCTACAACGTGTGGTTCACGTAAGGCGGAGCTCGACCCCATCGAAGCATCAGTGTGTCTGATGACATCTTGGATATTCGGGAATCCAGCCGGATGTTCGCGTCGTTCTCGCACGATATTTCAACAGCGTGCCTCGCTGTCTTCTTCAGGTGCTACCTAAGATTGGTCCTTGGGTCGATCGAGTCCAGTATTTATGCCTGGGAGGAGCTGGGCAATCCCTAATCGGTCCGCGCCGAGTCGAGTGTTCCATCTGTGGTCCGCGCCCGCCAGACTCGGCTTCAACGGACAACTCCAGTCGCGGATGTTCCGACTGCCGTCGGCGCCGGTTTTGGCCGTCCTCAACGGTTGTGTTTGTCATTTGAGGTGTGTCAGACCCGATCTGAGATGTTAGGTACTCTATCTCATGACTGTTACTACGGTTTCCACTTCTCTTGCGTGCTGGGCGCTCCCTAATCGGTCCGCGCCGCGTCGTGTGTTCCATCTGAGGTCCGCGCCCGCCAGACGCGGATACATTGTCCCTCTCTGGTGGCCGGTGTTCCCTCCGCCGTCCGCGCCCGGCCTGGCCGTCTTCTGAAGTCGAGTTCATGACCTGGGGTGTGTCAGATCTGGTCTCTAATGTCCAACACCTTGTCTCACGGCTGTTCCCTCGGTCTCCACTTATATTTCTTGCTGAATCCTGGAGTGTCCTGCGTTGAGTTTTCACAAGCTCAAGCGCAGGATTCCAGGCAGTGCTGATTTGGTATCCCGAGTCACGGTTGATTAGATTGTCTGTGACCTTAATCTCAATTGCTTCTTTAATGACACTGTCCCAATATCTTGAGGTCTGTGTCAATATCTTGGTGTCATTGTAATCCATTGAATGACCAAGTTCCAGATAATGCTCTGCTATGGCTGATTTAGTTGCCTGCCTGAGTCTGGTATGTCTCTGGTGTTCTTTACACCTGATGTCCACAGTTCTGGTGGTCTGGCCAATGTATGACATCCCACACTGGCATGGTATGTTGTAAATACCTGGCTTGCGTAGCCCCAGGTCATCTTTTACAGTCCCCAGCATAGCCCCAATTTTTGTGGGTGGGCAAAATATGCTCCTGATGTCATATTTCTGGAGAATCCTGCTGATCTTGGTAGAGATAGGTCCGGCATATGGCAAGTATGCCATCTTCTTTGCCTCTTCTGGTTCTTCTTCTGGGTCCTTTGGCCGGTTGGCAGGTTGAAGTGCCTTCTGGATATCTCTAGAGGAATACCCATTCCTGCTGAACACTGATTGTAAGTGTTCTATTTCTGTGGCCAGACTATCAGGATCTGACAGAGTTTGTGCTCTGTGGATTAGTGTTTTGAGCACTCCATTCTTCTGTGCCGGATGGTGGCAACTGCTGGCTTGAAGGTATAAGTCAGTGTGCGTAGGTTTGCGGTACACACTGTGTCCAAATGTGCCATCTCCCTTTCTCTTCACCAGAACATCCAAGAATGGAAGTATTCCATCCTTCTCCATTTCCATTGTGAACTTAATGTTCGGATGGCAAGAGTTCAGATGTAGCAGGAACTCATCTAACTTCCTTCTACCATGGGGCCAGATGTCAAAGGTATCATCCACATACCTAAAAAAGCACTTGGGTTGATATCTGGCTGAAGAGAGTGCTTCCTCTTCAAACCTTTCCATAAATAGGTTGGCCACCACTGGTGATAGAGGGCTACCCATCGCCACCCCTTCTGTTTGTTCATGTCTGATGTTCTGGAGGAGCACTTTGGGGACCGCATTCGGGCTCTGGGTAACTCAGAGGCAACTGGCGTGGGCATGGATTAGCCGCCGTACCCTGAACACATGTGACTTCTGGTTGTGGGGCTATCTTAAAGACAGGGTGTTCAGCAATAACACCAGAACCATTGCTCAGCTGAAAACAGCCATTGGAGTTCATCGACAGCATCGATGTACCGACACTTCAGCGGGTCATTAAGAATTTCGCTATTCGTCTGCGCCACGTCATCGCCAATGATTACAGGCACACCGAACATGTCATAACCTAAATACGAATATTTGTAGTGACGTTTACACGTTGAATAAAGTGCGTGCACGCCGTAGTTTGTAACTAATTTACGTTTTCTCCCATATAGTTCAATAATTGTCACCATGTGCGTGCGTCTTAATGACTCCCCATAACGGACTGTCAGGCGTGGTGAGGTCAAGTCTTCTTGGGAGCCACTTCAAGGGGACTTGTGATGCTGATGAACCACGACCTATCCATCGTCCTGGAACTTGTTCATTTGAAACTCGCGCACTGCAAGAGTGTAGTGACGAGGCGCTCTGTCTTGCTGCATCCGATAACTCTTTCGAGAATGTCAGTCGAAAAGGTCCGATCTTACGGTCTTTTGTCATATGATCTCGCATAGCTGTCATCGGTATACCGTGTCCCGAAGCACGTCTACTTGTAGACTTTGTAGAAGTCTCGATCGAAGCAGAGACTTCGGTACATGTTTCTTCTCGTGTCTTCTTCCTTCCACTCCGCGTCCGGTGTGGCCCTGAGGTTCTAGGCGCTGCAGTCTGGAGCCGTGCTATGGCTACGGTCGCAGGCTCGAATCCTGCCTCGGGCATGGGTGTGTGTGATGTCCTTATGTTAGTTAAGTTTAAGTAGTTCTACGTTCTCGGGGACTGATGACCTCAGCAGTTAAGTTCCATACTGCTCAGAGCCATTTGAACCATTCTGACCCATGAATCCTGCAAGGCTGTTCGTAAATCCGTAACAGTACAACGGAATGGAGATTTCTTATGAACAGCACGTTGCAAGGCGTGCCAGATACCCTCAATAATGTTCATGTCTGGGGAGTTTGGTGACCAGCAGAAGTGTTTACACTGGAAGAGTGTTCCTGGAACCACTCTGTAGCAATTCTGGACGTGTAGAGTGTCACATTTTCCTGCTGGAATTGCCCAAGTCCGTCTGATTGCACAATGGATGCGAATGGATGCAGGCGATCAGACAGGATGCTTACGTACGTGTTACCTATCAGAGTCGTATCTAGACGTATCAGGGGTCCCATATCACTCCAACTGCACACACCCCATGCCTGTACAGAGCCTTCACCAGCTTAGATGCAGGGTCCATGGATTCAAGAGGTTGTCTCCATGCCCGTACACGTCCATCCGCTCGATACAATTTGAAACGAGACTGGTCCGACCAGGCAACATGCTTCCAGTCATCAACAGTTCAATGTGGGTGTTTATGGACCCACGTGAGGTGTAAAGCTTTCTGTCATGCAGTTATCAAGGGTACACGAGTGGGCCTTTGGCTCCGAAAGCTCCTATCAATGATGTTTCGTTGAATGGTTCGCACGCTGACACTTGTTGATGGACCAGCATTGAAATCTGCAGCGATTCACGAAAGCATTGCATTTCTATCACGTTGAATGATTCTTTTCAGTCGTCATTGGTCCCGTTCTAGCATGATCTTCTTCCAGCCGCAGCGATGTCGGAGATTTGATGTTTTAATGGATTCCTGATATTCGCCACTTCATCGCTACCTCTGAGGTGCTGTGTACCATCGCTCGTGCGCCGACTATAACACCACGTTCAAACTCACTTAAACTTGATAACCTGCCATTGTAGCAGCAGTAACCGACCTAAGAATTTCCCCAGACACTTGTTGCATTATATAGGCGTTTCCGACCGCAGCATCGTATTCTGCCTGTTTACATATCTCTGTATTTGAATACGCATACTTATACCAGTTTCCCTGGCGCTTCATTGTAAGGCCGCTCACTTCTGAATGGAGTTACAAAGGAAAGCTCGACTGTGATTGCAAAAACACGTAAACATGAATTCCGACAATCGATCGTAACAAGTGAAAAGAAGTAACATAGTTATCATCGTGCATAGTAACATTTGATACTATAAAGCAGTTACAGGGGTACGGGGATTTGTCCCTCACCCTGTGCATCTAAACTTCCAAACCACCTTACAGTGTGCCACGGAAGGTAATTTGTGTACCCCAGCAATGGGTTTTTCTGCCTGTTTATGTGCGATACGTTACGTTTACGTTGAGGGTCAGTTAACCCTCCCTACTCCAAGCGTCGATTCTCTGCAGGTCTTCCTGAATTTCTCTACAATTTTCTAGCTTTGCGATTTGTCTGTATAAGTTCGAATGTGTGTAAAATCTTATGGGACTTAACTTCTAAGGTCATCAGCCCCTAAGCTTACACACTACTTAACCTAAATTATCCAAAGACAAACACACACACACCCATGCACTAGCGAGGACTCGAACCTCTGCCGAGACCAGCCACACAGTCCATAACTGCAGCGCCCCAGAACGCTCGGGCAATCCCGCGCGACTTGTCTGTATACAACAGTATCATCCGCGAAAAGCCTCGTGGAGCTTCCGACGATATCTATAAGTCGTTTATATGTATTGTGAAAAATAATTGTCCCTTACCGCTCTCATGGAGCACTCGCGAAGTTACTTTTACGTCTGAAGACTTCTTTCCGTTGAGAATGACATGCTGTCTTCTGTTAACCTAAAACTTCAAAAATGGCTCTGAGCACTATGGGACTCAACATCTGTGGTCATCAATCCCCTAGAACTTAGAACTACTTAAACCTAACTAACCTAAGGACATCACACACATCCATGCCCGAGGCAGGATTCGAACCTGCGACCGTAGCATTACCTCTTCAAACCAGTCACACAGTGGGTTTGATATTCCATATGCTAGTATTTTATTCATTAGACAACGGTGCGGAGCTGTATCGCGCACCTTCCAGAAGTCAAGGAACATGGCATCTACCTGGGTGCCTGTATCTAATGCTTTCTGCGTGTCGTGAACCAGCAGAGCGGGGTGGGTTTCACACTCTCGTTATTACCGGAATCCATGTTGATTCCTGCAGACGAGATTTTCGGTCTCCCCATATGTAATAATACGCGAATTCTACTCATTTTCCGTCAGTGGGCACAGTCTAGCTCAAGTCTTTGTTATTCTGTCGTCAGATCATCGAGAGATAAGTCCAAGATTTTAGTGATTTCGATTTATTAGAAATCGTAGCATGATTTTGCTCACTATAGGTGTGGTAAGAACAGTCACCGCAACAAAGACAAGGAAGCTAATGGGACACGACATTACATTGATCAACAATGTTTCACTGTCAGCTATGTGACAAGTATGAAACGCGCAACAAACACGAAACAAAAAAGCAGCCAAAATAGCGTACCAGTACCAGTTTTCACTACAGACAACCACGATAGAAATGCTAGTAGTACGAGTCCAAATGTACCAGTGGCAGCAGTAATAGCCGCAGTTTACGAGTAGTGTCTGATACTAGATGAAAATTACTTTCCGAGTATGGTAATGATAGTGGTTGTAGTAACACAGTATATACAGATGCCACTATCAGTAGCACGAACGCAATTTCATATGCGACATGCAACTGTCACAGCGTCTGCTGCTTCTTCTTTCATTTTTTTATTCCTTACGTAACTGCGCAAGATGGTCCGTTGTAAAACTCTCGGAAATTTTCAATCAGATACCAGCGATTTGGAAGTATAGCTTACACACTTAATCTTTTTATTTAATTTATTGGAAATCAGCACTCAATTGCAATTACTGTGTTATTAAGAAATATCATCATTTTGAATAACTCACCAACATGGATCTAACTTAACCTAACTAAAATGACAAGGCAAAACATTTTGGCCAATGCACACTGAGAAATGGAATGCTGGCTGGTGGTGTAGCGGACATGTGACATGGGAAGGAAAGTGTACAAGCGATGCGAACACGAATGGGAAATCATTCTAGTGATGATACAGGCCGAAATAGGAAAACGATCTTTACAAAGGGGAGACTATTTTGGTCTGGCTCCTGGGAACGACCATCTCGGAAATGGCGAAGCTGGTCGCCTGGTGCCGTGCTGCTGTCATGAACATGTGTGGAAAGTTGTTGAGGGCGGTGAAACCTCGAGTAGGCGGTAAGGTGTTGGATGTCGACGTCACGGCACAGAACATGGAAGACGGAGGCTTGCTCCCTTTGTAAAGCAGGACAGGCGGCGACATGCGCCAGATATGACGACAGAGTACAGTGCTGTTTCGGACACAAGTGTTCCGGTGCACACTGCTCAGCGCACATCTGTTTAACATGCGGCTCCGCTCCAGGCAATCGTCATGTGTGAGATCTGAGTTCGTCCCGGCATCTACAACGTTCAAATAACTTATGAGAATACAGCCGGGTAACGTCGTCAACAACCGCCGATATTTCGACTGGAGCACAGCTTGTCATTTTCAATGCATAACTGCTCGACGACGTCACCCGGTTGCATTCCAGTAAGTTATTTGAAGTCCCTATTTGTTTCACGTCCAGCCAACTAAATCGTCAATTACGACTGCAGTGAGCACGACGAGACGCTCGAGACAGGGCCATCTGTCAGTGGGAACGTGTCACCTGAGCGGATGAAACACGATGCTTGTTACACCTGATCGGTCGCGTCCGGAGATGCCGTAATCCAAGTGACTGGCGCTCGACACTTGCATCACACCACGGGCGCAGGCTGATGCTGTCAATATTACATTATGGGGTACATTCACCCGAGACTGTGCTAATAATGGACAGCACCATGGCAGCTGTGTACTATATCGACATTATTGCACAACAAGTGCAACCTTTCGCACTTGATGTCTTCCCCGCCTGTTGTGTCATCTTCTATCAGGATAACTGTCCGTGATACAAGACCAAAATCGTAGTGTAATGGCTTGAGGAACATCATAGTCGACTCATGTCGACGTCTTGGCCACCAGAATCTGAACCTGATGGAACACATCTGAGACGACATCGGGCGCCATCTCCTTGTGCAAAGACCGCCAGCTCGTCTTTACGGGAATATCGTGAACGGTGCATACACAGCTAGTTGCATAAGTGGAAACCGTGCGACGCACAATCGCTGCTGTACTGCGCTCCTAAGGTTAACCTAAACGTTATTACGCAAGTCGTCATAATGTTGTGTGGCTTATGAGTGTAAATTCCATGAGCATATAATTGCTGCCTAACGTAGGGAAAATTGAATCACTACAAAACGAAATGCACAGTTTAAAAGAAATGTTCAAATGTGTGTGAAATCTTATGGGACTGAACTGCTAAGGTCACCAGTCCCTAAGCTTACACACTGCTTAACCTAAATTATCCTAAGGACAAACACACGCAACCATGCCCGAGGGAGGACTCGAACCTCCGCCGGGACCAAATTCACAGTTCACATCCGCGTGCTGGTAGATGACGATGTTACCTCGTGTCGGAGGGAGTACAGCCGCGGGTACACAACTGGCAGTGACCTCTCAAAACAAGTAGCTGTAACCAACCCAACATCCGGTTTGGTCGCGCCCCGCAAACTCAGACACGTAGGTCTCATCAGCCTAAATGAAACTTCGCGTAACATTTTTATTTTCCGCTGCTAATGTATTATGAGGCATCAATAAACTTTAATGCAAGGTCACAAGTTATGTTCAGTAGTACATCGTAAACGAATGACTTGGGTCTGTAGCCCCAGACTTTATGGCTGCAGTCAGTTGTTAGCAGATGGTGTAATAAGATATACACGACATAAATGTCTGATTTACAAGAGGGATACTGACTGTCCGCGATAAGTATAGGATTGTCGCGGTGGCTGCCGGGAGCGGTCGCGACCCCTCATTACGGCTGCTGTGGGGAGAGGAGCGGAGAGTGGAATTCAGCATCGGCTGCTTGCAGCACTGCTGCCACCAGCGTTTAGTGCATAACACGAAATCGGAGGTGGCACTCGCCGAAATATTATCCGCTTTCGTCGGATCGGAAACCACCTAATTTGTTGATACGTTCATGCCCGAAAGTTTTACCTACAACTTTTATATATTTATTAACAGTAATGAAAAATGAAAGTAGATGAATGTAAAACTTACGATACTATGAATCTAAGGTGAAAAACTGATTTTTGGAATCTGTTTGCACATTGCATTTATTAAACGCAGCGGTAATGTTTACAAAGAGTACTTAAGAGCCGGCCGGTGTGGCAAAGCGGTTCTAAGCGCTTTAGTCTGGAACCACGCGACCGCTACGGCCGCAGGTTCGAATCCTGCCTCGGGCATGGATGTGTGTGATGTCCTTAGGTTAGTTAGATTTAATTAGTTCAAAGTCTAGGGGATTGATGACCTCAGATGCTAATTCCCATAGTGCTCAGAGCCATCTGAACCAAATGGTTCAAATGGCTCCGAGCACTATGGAACTTAACTGCTGAGGTCATCAGTCCCCTAGAACTTAGAACTACTCAAACCTCACTTAAGGTCATCACACACAGCCATGCCCGAGGCAGGATTCGAACCCGCGACCGTAGCGGTCGCGCAGTTCCAGACTGTAGCGCCTTGAACCGCTCGGCCAATCCGGCCGCCCATTTGAACCATTTGAACTTAAGAATTATCAAAATAATCTTCTCTTAAAGTCACTGTAATTTATCGTTGTTTCAAGATCATCATCATCATCGGTTGAGGGCGTAGTACCGATGATACCTTCATTGGTGGCCATTTCCATAATTTCATCACGTGTCCAATAGTCCTACTCTTGCACCAGATGCTGCACTTTCCTGCAGTAACCTTGCCAGTTCTGAGCAGTAATCGAAAGGAAAGAAGCATTAACAAGATCGTGCAATCTTCCTTCGACATGTCACCAGTGACATTGTTCTCCCTGAAATTGTGTTTTATTTTGGCCCATGCCAATTCTATCGAATTTAGATTGCAGCTGTTTCGCGGTAATAGGACTACTTTGTGGCCTTTGCTCTCAGAGATTTTATCCACTATGTACACTTTCACGGCTGGTTTGTTTTTCTTTATTTTGGTAATAGTTCAGCCTTTCTCACTGATTCGTTGCCCGCATTTCGTGGTCGTGCGGTAGCGTTCTCGCTTCCCACGCCCGGGTTCCCGGGTTCGATTCTCGGCGGGGTCAGGGATTTTCTCTGCCTCGTGATGGCTGGGTGTTGTGTGATGTCCTTAGGTTAGTTAGAATTAAGTAGTTCTTGGGGACTGATGACCGTAGATGTTAAGTCCCATAGTGCTCAGAGCCATTTGAACTGATTCGTTGCAGATTACTTACCTGTCTTGGAACCACTCTCTACATCGTATGGCGGCCAGCAGGGAACTAGGCTCACCCTCCACAAAGGTGATTTTCGACAGACATACTGCCCCATACACACTCTATATTCTTCAGTGGATGCCTATCGTCGTCTGTCCTTCGGCAGACAAGAAAAGAATAATAGCACGTTGGTTGTGTTTGGACGCAATCGATAATAACGTCGCCATAGTTCACGTTTCCGCATTTGCCGTACGCTAGTCGGAAAGACGAGAATGTAGTGATATGTATACTACCTGGATGTTGAACTTCAGCTGTCTGATCGGGTCAGCCATAGTTGGTCATATATCGTTTCTTGTCAAACTACAACATGGCTGCTTAGATTTGTCACTAAAAGACGAAAAGAAAATACTTTTCGATTCCGTCTCAAAAAATGGTTCAAATGGCTCTGAGCACTATGGGTCTAAACTTCTGACGTCATCAGTCCCCTAGAACTTAGAATTAGTGAAACCTAACTAACCTAAGGACATCACACACATCCATGGCCGAGGCAGGATTCGAACCTGCGACCGTAGCGGTCGCGCCTTTCCAGACTGTAGCGCCTAGAACCGCTCGGACACCTCGGCCAGCGATTACGCCTCACATGAGCCTGTTACATCACATGTTGACGTAAAGTTCAAGACAAGAAATAGGCCTCCAATTCTTCGTCACGTAGAGCCCAATGCAAATTTGTTTTTGCCAAACTACAACATGGCGGACGATGCAGAGAACACGAATCTGCAGACAACCTGCAGTTCTATACTCAGAGACCAGACTTCTACATTAAGGCTGTATAGAGATCTTTGCGCGAATGCCTGTACGTCGCTGTTTATATAAGCGCATGGCAGTCGCGCAACGTTGCGTATACGCTGCTGCAACGCCCACAAACGGAAACTCTTTGAACGACGCTTGTAAATTTTATCTTATGTGGCAGATTATTGTGCATTTGTATTGGGACTTTCCCCTTCGCCATGGCAACATGATCATAGATATTGAAGTTTTTGTTTATGTTCAAGAGAACAGAACAACATGACTAGCACGCACACAAGGGAGAAAACTTACGTTTTAATAGAGCTAACATAGAAATTTTACGCTCGTCCATTTTGGTAAACAAACTATGTGATCTGTGCGCCATATACAGCCAACAACTGCTGCTGGAGAGCGGTACAGTCGGAAATCATGATGAAGAGCCCATTCCGTGTGATGCGCCAGTCCTTTCTAACATGCACCATACACGATGGAAGCAATATACGATGCGCTTAACCATGAGAAACGCGTGCCATATGAGGACGGCTTCACCTCTTTGCAGTCGTGAGAGTATAACGAGTAGCTGAATGATTTATGTGAAACATGAAATTTGCATATCACTGTCCAGAGCCATTACACGTGAAAAGCTTCACTTATTCGATACTGTTACGCATATAAGTGTATGTTGGTAGAGTTGATAAATACATTGTTTTACTCACTTACGATAATGAGAAAACTACCCGAAACGTCGAGAGACTTTTCTGCGAACACAATAAGTACACTCATGTTCATAAATTAAGGATAGTTGCAGAATGTGGTGCCACACAACGTGTCACTACACAAAACTGGCACTAATAGCATAGGCACATAGAGAACATACACGACACAGATCTGTAAGTCCACGGTTTGGTGATAAGTTGAGAAAACCGTCACGAAACATATGTGCTACAAATGCTTCAAATGGCTCTGAGCACTATGCGACTTAACTTCTGAGGTCATCAGTCGCCTAGAACTTAGAACTAATTAAACCTAACTAAGCCGGCCGCGGTGGTCTCGCGGTTCTAGGCGCGCAGTCCGGAACCGTGCGACTGCTACGGTCGCAGGTTCGAATCCTGCCTCGGGCATGGATGTGTGTGATGTCCTTAGGTTAGTTAGGTTTAAGTAGTTCTAAGTTCTAGGGGACTAATGACCACAGCAGTTGAGTCCCATAGTGCTCAGAGCCATTTTTGAAACCTAACTAACCTAAGGACATCGCACACATCCATGCCCCAGGCAGGATTCGAACCTGCGACCGTAGCGGTCGCTCGGCTCCAGACTGTAGCGCCTAGAACCGCAGGCCACTCCGGCCGGACATGTGCTACAAAACGACACTGTTTCCTGTGTATGTACCCCGACATCAATGTGGGATATGATCACCATGCACACGTACACAGGCCGCACAACGGGTTGGCGTGGTCGAGTAGCTGCTGGGGTATAGCCTCCCATTCTTGCACCAGTGCCTGTCGGGGCTCCTGATGTATCATAGGGGTTTGAAGACGTGGAGGGATACGTCGACCGATAGCATCCCAGACGTGCTCGACGGGGTTAGGTCTGGAGAACAGGCAGGCCACTCAATTCGCCTGAATGTTCTATTTCAAGGTACTCCTCCACGATGGCAGCTCGGTGGGATACCGATCTTCTAGTGGTGTTGTACACTGTGGACGTTCCGCATTGTAGCTCCAGGACACGTTTCCTGTCTGCTGGAATCGTTGCCATAATCCTGAGATCACACTTTGTGGCACACGGAGGGTCCGTGCTACGACCTGCTGTGTTTGACCAGCCTCCAGTCGCCCTAGTATTCAACCCCTCATAACGTCATCAATATGTGTTCTTTGGGCCATTTCAAACACACAGTCACCATTGGCACGGTCTGAAAACGTGTGCACACTTACTGGCTGCACCGTACTCTGACATATACCAACATACCTCTGCGTATGTGGACTGCAGCCAGCGCCACCGTGCGACGACTGCAGGTCAAATGCACCGCATGGTCACACCCCGAGGGGATTTAAACCCGCAAACCGGCCACCAGAGCGTTGTTTCACCATGTATCAGCATTATCCTTAATTTATGATCATAAGTGTAAATACTCTACTGGCCATTAAGAAGAAATGCAGATGATAAACAGGTATTCATTGGACAAATATATTATAGTAGAACTGACAAGTGATTACATTTTCACGCAATTAGGGTGCATAGATCCTGAGAAGTCAATACCCAGAACAACCACCTCCGGCCGTAATAACGGCCTTGATACGCCTGGGCATTGAGTCAAACAGAGCTTGGATGGCGTGTACAGGTACAGCTGCCCATGCAGCTTCAACACGATACCACAGTTCATCAAGAGTAGTGACTGGCGTATTGTGACGAGCCAGTTGCTCGGCCACCATTGACCAGACGTTTTCAGTTGGTGAGAGATCTGGAGAATGTGCTGTCCAGGGCAGCAGTCGAACATTTTCTGTATCCAGGAAGGCCCGTACAGGAACTGCAACATGTGGTCGTTCATTATCCTGCTGAAATGTAGGGTTTCGCAGGGATCGAATAAAGGGTAGAACCACGGGTCGTAACACATCTTGAAATGTAACCTCCACTGTTCAAAGTGCCGTCAATGCGAACAAGAGGTGACCGAGACGTGTAACCAGTGGCAACCCATACCATCACGCCGCGTGATACGCCAGTACGGCGATGACGAATACACGCTTCCAATGGTTCTGAGCACTATGGGATTTAACATCTGTGGTCATCAGTCCCCCAGAACTTAGAACTACTTAAACCTAACTAACCTAAGGACATCACCCACATCCATGCCCGAGGCAGGATTCGAACCTGCGACCGTAGCTGTCGCACGGTTCCGGACTGAGCGCCTAGAACCGCTAGACCACAATATACGCTTCCAATGTGCGTTCACCGCGATGTCGCCAAACACGGATGCGACCATCATGATGCTGTAAACAGAACCTGGATTTATCCGAAAAAATGACGTTTTGCCATTCGTGCACCCAGGTTCGTCGTTGAGTACACCATCGAAGGCGCTCCTGTCTGTGATGCAGCGTCAAGGGTAACCGCAGCCATGGTATCTGAGCTGATAGTCGATGCTGCTGTAAACGTCGTCGAACTGTTCGTGCAGATGGTTGTTGTCTTGCAAACGTCCCCATCTCTTGACTCAGGGATCGAGACGTGGCTGCACGATCCGTTACAGCCATGCGGATAAGATGCCTGTCATCTCGACTGCTAGTGATACGAGGCCATTGGGATCCAGTACAGCGTTCCGTATTACCCTCCTGAACCTACCGATTCCATATTCTGCTAACAGTCATTGGGTCTCGATCAACGCGAATAGCAATGTCACGATACGATAAACCGCAATCGCAATAGGCTACAATCCAACCTTTGTCAAAGTCGGAAACGTGATGGTATGCATTTCTCCTCCTCATACGAGGCATCACAACAACGTTTCACCAGGCAACGCCTGTCAACTGCCGTTAATGTGTATGAGAAATCGGTTGGAAACTTTCCTCATGTCAGCACCGGCGCCAACCTTGTGTGAATGTTCTAGAAGCTAATCATTTGCATATCACAGGATGTTCTTCCTGTCGGTTAAATTTCGCGTCTGTAGCACGTCATCTTCGTGGTGTAGGAATTTTAATGGCCAGTAGTGTACAACTCTTATCTGCATCACCTTCGTTGTGCCAAGGTCTCTCTTCGCTTTCGAGCCGCAATTGCAGTGAACAGTAAACAGAGTAGATTGGTACGAATATGGCCGCTCGAAAAGGGCAGATACCTTCCTCCAACAACATATCGACCGGTTGCAGTAGGCTCGTTATGGATGCGTTTCAGGTGACGAGTGAAACAGCGGCGCTCGCCGTGTGCTGTTGCCCTACAGACACAGCACGGCAGGGTGGGTGAGGCGCGAGTACGCTCGCTGTCTGGTGACGCGAGGCGCGCCCCATTGAGCTGATGGGACGTAATGGGGGCCGCCGCCGCCACAAAGGCGTCTCGTGCGGACCGCCGGCCGCTGGCTCGCGTGACCTCCTGGCCGAGCGCCAGCACGGCGGACACCTACACGGTTGCCTCACTCCGTGTAATGCAGCTTCAGGGATACGTAACGCTTAATGTGGACCCTGATTTAGATTCACCACTATCAACTCCTTACCACCAAGCGGACACTGGTGTTTGATATTAGATACCGATCTGGTACAGTTGTGGTGTCAGACTGTAAACTGCCATCCTCTCTTCATCCTATATTTCTGCACACTTTCCATTCCATGTCCTTGTTCGATTTAAATTCAACTTGATTACTATTCACTTTTAGCCTTCCGTATCACAATCGGTAAAAAAGGAACCTTTGGCGGTGTAATAAACGTTAGCTTCTAAATCAGTGCAATACGACCATTAATGTCACATATGTTGATATTCGCAAACTCGCTCATTAAAACCTATAGCATACTTCCTCTTGGCGTAGGATCGTGAAATTTGCCAAGAAGAAACTTTTCACAGTACAAGTAAAGGAAAAAAATCAGAAAATTATCTATCTGTAATTTTACCACAAGAAAAATTTGTTTGTCGTTTTTTAAGTGACTTCAGACTTGGAATTAAAACATTCTCGAAAGTCCTGGAATCCCTGGGACCGATATCTTGCCAGTATCAAGGTCGACAACGGGCAAAAATAGTCGAGATTCTCGTTTCCCAAGAAGGATGAACTGCCTATATATATATAATTGCGATGCACGAACCCTCAGTGGGCGAGTCCTGATCCCTCCTTTCCAATTTATAATTCATTTATGTAACAGAATACGCATGGTTTATATTCAATATTTCAGAAGAACAAAATTTAACTGTCATCATTGTTTGTCAGAAAAGCACTTTATCTCCAGTAGCTTTAGTTCGCGCTCGCCCATTATTTTTACAACATTATCTTCACTCTGGTTAGAGCTACCGTGGAATACCCCACACCAAAATCTTAAAAAAAAATAGGAGGAAAAAGCCGTATGAGCCGGCCGCTGTGGCCGAGCGGTTCCAGGCGCTTCAGTCCACAACCGCTCGTCTGCTACGGTCGCAGGTTCGAATTCTGCCTCGGGCATCGATGTGTGTGATGTCCTTAGGTTAGTTAGGTTTAAGTAGTTCTAAGTTCTAGGGGACTGATGACAGATGTTTAGTCCCATAGTGCTCAGAGCCATTTGAACCATTTTTTGAAGTCGTGTAAGCCAATTATTGTTTGTCATCATTCACAGTGTCAACGCCTTGAGCAATTTTATATGCGATCACAAGTTCATTATAACACCTTGCAAACATCTTTTCCTTTATATTACTAATTAATACTCTTTTTTCATCACATTTCCTCTGATTACTTGTCGTGTACATTAATAGCGCATTTTATTTAACTCTGTTTCGCAAATGATCAGGTTATACTAGTGGATATCTGTAACAAGTTGTATGGTGCTTAACATACAGTGTGTACCAAAAATGTACTTCACGAATTGCAGGACACATTCCTCACACATAGACGAAGAATTTACGTTATATGAAAATGGGACTGGAAACGCTTTGTTTCTATGTTATCACCTATTTTCTCCAACTCATTGGTCATGGAAAACACATACGAACAGGACGTATCAGCGTACCACATGCAACTCTTTGTCACAGGAGATGTTGAATGTGCCCTCCGTAGCCATTGATACCTGCCTCCACCCGCTGTCGTAGTGAATCTCGGTTGCGCCGATGTATCCTGGAGTATTGCGTATGGTTTTGCAGCCTTCCATAACACGGGCACGGAGACTGAATATCTCGTACTGGGGTTCTATACACAAGGGCTTTCAAATGCTCCCACAAATAAACGTCCAGCGGCTTTAGGTCCGGAGAGCGTGGAGGCCAGGCAATTGGTCCATCCCTACCTATCCATCTGCCACTGAACCTGTTCTTTAGAAGCCGACGGACATTAGCACTAAAATGAGGTGCACGAAGTACATGTTTTGTCGCACAGCTAAAGGAACATCTTCTAGGGGATCAGGTAGAACATTATCTACCATATTATGATAACTTTGTCCGATGAGCCTAAGTGGAAGAAAGTGAGGCCCTACCAGACAGTCACTAACATTGACAAAATATCTTTGTTGATAACTTGCTTCAGCAGTTGCGTGCGGTTTGACATCTGTCCATACATGCTGATTGAGAAAATTCACAGTCTGATCCCGTTGACGCGACACCTCGTCTGCGAGGTGCACTAAAATTACGTTTGATACTTTGTTAAATAAATCGTTCGCATAAGAGTACCCTAGCAGGAAACTCACCTGCTGATAGTACCTGCACACATTGAAATGGTAAGGATACACCTGGTCCTCGTGCAATACTCACCAGAGAGTCATGTGTCCATCATTCAGTGTTGCAGCTACATGTCTTGTACTTCTAGGGCTCCGCCGGTCGCTAGTATTAGGCTTAAGTGCCCTACGTTCCCTAAGACGACGACCAATGGTTTCAAAAGTGTTTGTGTCGGGGCACCTTTGTCCTGGAAATCTCTCCCGGTACTAACGTCGAGGGCGAGAGCCATTGGAGTCAGTTAATCCATACATCAAACGGAGATCTGCCATCTCTGCATTGTGTAGACTGCTACTGCACGAGCCAAGTCTGTGATTCGCTCTACGTAGTAACCCGCGTGCTTGCAACGGTCGTACTGATCGTTGGAACAGTTGATGTCACCTGTAAACAGGCAATAACGTACGTCGCATGACAAGAAATACATGTAAAACAAAATGGTTCAAATGGCTCAGAGCACTATGGGACTGAAGCGCCTAGAACCGCACGGCCACACCGGCCGGCCATGTAAAGCAAAACACTTGCAGTGCACAACCAGAGGTCACCGAAGGTGCATGTCACCTATGATTCTGATGTTCTGTTCTTGTGTGTTACCCTTGATTAATGAGTTGGAGAAGATGAGTTATAACATGGAAACAAAGCGTTTCCAGACCCATGTTCATATAACATAATTTCTTCGTCTGCGTGTGAGGAATGTGCGCTGCAAATTTGTGCCGTATATTTTTGTTACATCATGTATAATGGGTAAGCGATGTAATTTAACCATGTGCAAAAAGAAAAGTTAAGGCCTTTTATGGAAAAGAGCATCTTTGGAATAAAATCATAACCATGAATACGTCGTCCGTCTCGGTAACTGCGGGGTGAGCACGACAAGTTGCTGACCCAAGGATCCTGGTCCCAATTTCCGGCCGGGTCGGAGATTTCCTCCACTCGGGGTTTGAGTGTTGTGTTGTCTTTATCTTCGTACCGTCGTAAATGACACAAAAATCGCCTGCATTGCGTCACACGAGAAGTGAAAGAAGAAGCAGCTGCTTCTGCGCGGGTTACACCCATGAACGAATCAAACGAACGACCACCCACCAAAGAACTTGTCCCGGTAGATAAAATACGCTTACAAGACTACAAATGAAGACCCCCAGAGATATGGTTCAAATGGCTCTGAGCCTTCGACCATAAATATAATAGACTGGCCCTGACGTCATTTTCGTGGCTCCAACATCTCTGGGCTGAAGTCACGTGAATGTTGGCAAAACATGGTTGTTTCGTGTTGCGCTTATGGCTGTACTCAGCGTTTTGACGGGGGAAATGGCATTACATTTCACGTGTAAGTGTTTCTATGATAGTGCAGATGCGTTTATTGAAATCTGCTGAAATGACTTTTATATGTTTTTTACACTTGAAATAGAGTATCACGTAAATTAAAGTGTTGAAATTGATGCCTGTAAAGTCAGACTCATATTACATTTTGGAAAGTATCTGTGATAATTCGGTAACAGAAGTAAGTATAATCGTTTCTCGTTCCTACTCATAGGTTCCCTAAGGATGAAAACCGGAGGCAGCTTTGGATACAGGCACTGAAACGGAAAAACTTTAAGCCATTTGTACATACGCTCCTTTGCTCGAAGCACTTCGCGAAGATGTTTTTTGATAGCTTAGTTATTATTTACAATGTATATCTAAAATTTGTCTTTACAATGTCTGTCATTTTTAAACCTAGACTCCAAAATAATTTTCTGAAACTTCAAAGTCTTACCTTTCATCTAAAATATCATTTTTTTTTAAATCTGATAGTTTAAACTTTTGTAAAAATAGTGGGAACTGAACCTTTGAAGTGCACCTAAAATTGCTACTCTAAAATGGACCTGCTCCTAAAGTCAAAAATTTTGACAGCTATAGTTGACATAATTCCCACATCCCATTTTCTTTTATAAGTGACTAGAGCTCAAAACGTGGTGAATCCAATGTTTAAAGTTTTGATACGAGCCCACTCTTACTGTTTAAAAGAATTTTAACGACATTTTACTTTAATTGATAGTTTATAGTAATTTCGTCCCGCTGCCCACCAGAGTGGCGTTCGATGTATTTGTTAGGTTTTATAAATGGTACTGTGAACAAAGCCAGGTCAAATATAGTTCTGGCATAATTTTTCACAAATAAAAAAATAATTTTTGTTGGAATTAAGAAATGTGGGGAAAATTCGATACAAACATAGGATGGCAAACCGCTGATTTGAAATCCCGCCACGTTTTGCCAACAGTCACGTGGTTTATGTTGGAGCCACACTAGCCCCATAGCTCCTGCACAGCAAGACCAGTCTACTAGTATCTATGGGCGAAGCTCTGAGCACTGTGGGACTTAACATCTGAGGCCATCAGTCCCCTAGACTTACAACTACTTAAACCTAACTAACCCAAGGACATCACACACATTCATGCCAAAGGCAGGATTCGAACCTGCGACCGCAGCAGTCGCGCGGTTCCAGACTGAAGCGCCTAGAACCCTTCGGCCACCGCGGCCGGCTCCCAGAGCTATATACCACCCTTTTATTTCTGTTTCTGAGCATGAATCTCATGTCTGGTACTGCCCTGTTGAATCGGTTAACTCCATGTCGAGAAAGACCATACCACCACAGCGAATCATCTTGATCAGTGACGCCGGCATGCTGGCTCTCACATGGAACCAACAATTGCCTCGTCTGCCAACACTGACACAGCAGCTTACCTAACAGTCTTGCGTCTCGCATCATTCCCTCTCGCAGATGTAGCTCAAGTTACAAAGGGGTCACGCTCGAAGATATCTTCGCCAAGGATGTTTACTCAAATCTGGAGTGTCAAAGTAGGTCGCCTGTGTCTACTGGAGGAGCTATTCGAGGGAAGAATGTCTGCTGTGCTTTCCGAAGTGCAAATTTATAACTGAGAAGCGATGTGACCGACCAGGATCGATTATTCAATTCCGAATTTTAATTTATTAAAAAAACAATGATACTATTGGTGCCATACAAAAAGCCTGTGGTGCACATTTTCTTCGTCACGCTTAGAAGACATCGGATTCGTATTCAGGAGTCCGTACGCCGATCCTGATTTAGGATTTTCATGGCTTCTATGTAATGCCTATAGTAAATTCCGCAGTAGTTCATGTGGCACATGAACTGCCAGATTTTCTTATCAATCTTTGTCCATTAAGGAACTGTGCACCGTCTCTATAGCTCCACTTAAAGTAGTTGACATTTGTCAGTTAGCGAGCTGCTACCGCCAGCAATGCGCCAATTGGAGCCTCGCATTGTCGGCTCCCACTGTGTTGCCAGTTTCATTGCGTCAAGATTTCTTCGTAACAGTTCTCAAGCAGGAATTATTCCGGGCGAGAAAATTTCGCGTAATACGAGAAAAAAACGTAACTTCGGTCTTAGATAGCATTAAGAACACATTTTTATCATGCTTAGAGACGATACAGATATTATACCTCACGTGAAGTTCGAATTTTGTGCCCGAATTTTGCAGGAGATATAAACTTTAAATTTGCTGCTCGTTAGGAATTTAATATTACCAACATTACAAAAAAAAAGATTTTTGAAGCATTGTGTTCGCAAACATAATGCTTACGCGGCTTTGTAAATCTCCATTGGCAAGTGGTTGTTTTTTGGTAATCAGCGAAAAAATTGTATTTCAGTGAGTTCAATAGATCTCGCGTTATGAACTCTGGCCATAAGAAAAGTTAAGAACAGATTTTTATATGGTCAGAGACGATATGTACGTTACTTTCGCATCTTGCATAGGTTTCTAGGCAGAACGGATCTTTATATTAGATGGCTGCAGACAGCACTTTCATGACAACGTCGCAGTTTTGGACATTAAACGCCAAATGCCAATGAATTTAAATCAGACTATAATGACCTCTTCATCGACGGTACGTAGAGCCCTAATATTCGTTATCCAAACAATGCAAACGTCATCACTGTATCGTCAGCTTGTCGGACGTGCCAAATACATCATATACAGTCAGCAGGTACTGAAATTAAAGTCTATTTTTACACACGCTATTCTCTCCGCTGACGCCAGTTATCTCGCTCCACATCGGACTGAATGTGCTACACAGATTATACATATCTGACTGGCGTACGAGACTTATTATTGAGGACAGAGCGAGAAGGGGAAGGGTTTCCTGTGCTGAAGTGCACCTTTCTGTTTCCGTTAAAGGTGCGTGTCGCGTCCGACACCATCGTAATTAGAAAACGTGCACGTATCGGTGGTTCTGCCTCAATGATGGAGGTGACGCAACGCTTAAAAGCTGATTGATAATCTCGGACACCGAGAGTGCCTGAAGTCCTCCAGGCGGATATGGAGCGCGCCAATTTGTTGCACCATTCTTATCTAAACGGAGTAAGTGCTCCATCTCTGCCTCTCCCCTCGCTCCCCCCTCCCCCCACATCCCCACATGTACACAAACAGTGAGCCTTAAGTTGAGGCGACGCAACACGTGCTCGGCTGTTATCACAAAGAGCGCAGGACCTGGGTAGACAAACAGGCGCGGGTTATCGAGGGTCGCCGGTCGAAAGTGTGACTCCCTACAGCAGGGTCTCCAGTTAGTCAGACAGCTGATTGCAGAGCAAAACTCTAGCTTAGTCTCCCTATCCTTAGACTCATGCCAAGAAACTGATCTACAGATACGATACGCACGTTGTCAAAGCGGTCGAGAAAACTCTGGGAGCTATTCGGGACATTCGATACAAAGCGCCGTGCAATGAGTGGTTAAGACTTGCAGTCCGAAGAGATGGTTTCACAGCTTAGCCGGATAGTCCTGAGTAAGGTTTATTTGCGGCTTTCCTAAATCAGTTGTACTGGAGAACTTAGAAACTATTGCTTCTCTCATAACGCGAGTCCTTATGGAAAATTCACAGTTTTGCAAATCACGAACGATTTGGACTACACTCTACCCGGAGCGGAATTTTAATTCTGTTCCAGTGGATCCTGAACTTCCTGCCTCCTTTCTGTTCCAATTCAGCAATTCTGAACTTGATACCCGTGCTCGGGTTCGTACATAGTCCTCACATGGATTTGTGGCATAAAAACACATTCGTACATTCTGAACCATTCCCAAAATACATGTTTACACTATGCCTTGTAACTATGGTATCTAAATAATTGGAATAATTGACACAAAAAAATTGACTGTAGTTTCATTTTTCTTTTTGTGGTTTGGTTTTATTGAACTATACTGACAACAGCTTCATACAAATATAAAATAATATATACATAGAAATCAAAATATAAATAGTCTGAACAATGATTTTAAATTACTTTACTTCTCCCATATACATTCAATACTAATAGCTAGGGAATCTTGACGAATCGATTACAGAAAAAATAGAATAAATAAAAAGAGAACATATCTGGGATTGGAAAGCATAACCCTGGAGATTGGAGCGTTTATGCAGCCACAGACATAACAAATTTCCTTCGCACACCTTGCTATGTTGTATGAAACAAAAAAGGTCTTTGGGTATTTGAGGATCCTCATAATACTATTATACAGGAGCACTTGTTCAAAGGGACACCTTCGATTTCATAAGAAACGGTCCTGCTGTGCTTCAGTTAAAAAAGCAGGGAAACAACAAGTGATTTACATCTTCTTCTTCTTCCTTCCGACAGCCTCAAGAAAGTGTTATCCTTAAACGCTACACATTCTGGAATGTAATGAGTACTGCTGTTGGATAAAATTCCAGCTACAGAAAAAAATATATATAATTAATCTGAACTGAAAACTGCAACAATTTGAAAGAGTGGCGAATCAGAAATTTAAGTGAACGTATACAACATGAACAAACTGGCGTAGTCAGCGGTTGCACAACTGTGCTTCTGTACTGTCAGAAATAGGATATCAACAGCGGCTCTCCGAAGTAAATGCAGCAGTGCATACTGAGCTTCAATTAGGGCTTCGTGAGTCATAAAATCCTCCATCGCAGACAAAGGGATCATCTGACTTTGAACACAATGTGATTGCTGGAACATAATCAACTGGTCTGGTCTTCCTTCTTATTGCCATGCGTACCGAACGACCCAAAGCCGTGCATGTAGACAACGTGGCGCAGAAAACTGAGTCCCTATTGACCGGGGTCTCTTATATAAGATCAGAAAGTGATCCCACACAAAAACAAGACAGATTATTTGGTAATGAGTTCAAACTCGAAGTAAGAAACGACGGGAAAGGACGCATCCCGTCATTCGCTTTAAGCGCTTTTAGGGAAATCTCAGGAAACATAAATATGGATTGCTGGGCCCACAGCTCGTGGTCTAGTGGCTAGCATTGCTGCCTCTGGATCACGGAGTCCCGGGAGCGATTCCCGGCCGGATTGAGGATTTTTCTCTGCCCGGTGACTGGGTGTTTGTGTTGACCTCATCGTTTCATCATCTTCATCATCATCATCATCATTCGTGACCGGGGCTACTTTGGATTGTGTCAAAACTGAACTGTGAAAAAATTGGGACTTTGTACGGGCGTTGATTAGCGCGCAGTAGAGCACCCCACAAACCAAACATCATCATTATCTGGATTGCTGGTGCGGAATTTGAACCACCGCCCTCCGGAGCACACCTTGCCAAGCCGTTCGGTGGCTCCAACGGGAACGGGCTCTATATCCTTTCAAAAACTGTCGATAAAGATGGTTATCAAGCAGTACGGCAAAAAACTGGTCCATCAGGGTTGTTCTTTGCCTATCCGTTCAGAGAAAACCATACTTAATGGTTGTGTTTAGCCATTTCATTTTCGCAACACCATCGCAGGTGAAAGGAGCTCCACCCCTCCAAGCTGCAAACCACCACTCCAATGCCACTCTGTATGTGATGTTGGAGATATCAAGGCACATATAGTGTTCAGCTATTTTCTTACGTAGTACGACTTCCTTTTCTCAATAGAGAATGACAGTACTCCACAACTTTCTGCACGTTATAGGTCATGATTACAGGAAATTAAAACTAAAAACTCTGCTCGAACCCAACGCTACCGACCGGCCGCTGTGTCATCCTCAGACCACATTCGCCACTGGATGCGGATGTAGAGGGCCATGAAGTCAGCACACCGCTCTCCTGCCCGTATGTCGGTTTACATTACAGGAAATTAGAGGAAATATTATTCATAGAATGTCCTTTACGCCGTCGATTACCAAGAGGGCTATCCTTAGATATTAACGTATGACATAATTCCTTTGTTATGTGGAGATCCGCAATCAACTTTTTATTTTAAATGAAGTTTGTAATTAACTTTGAGCTCCAAAATATCCGTTGTTGGTTGGACAAATAGAGCAATGTCTCTATATATACATGTACACTTACATACATAGTTCAAAGGGCACCACTACCTGTCACTTCCTTCTCTGTTAAACTCGTAAACAGAGAGAAGGATAAAAGACTGCCTATAGGCCTCTTTACGAGCTCTAATTTCTCTTATCTTCGTTGTCCTTATGCAAAATGTACTTCGTCGGCAGTAGAATCGATCTGCAGTCTGCTTCAAATGCCGGTTCTCTGAATTTTATTAGTGTATTTCATGCAGTAGAAACGCATTTTAATATTAGGGGTCTTACACTACATCCTGCGTCCCCCAGGTATTCTGTCAAGCCTGTATTGCACTTCGAGGATTTGACTACTTTTTGTATCGTTTCGTCTTTCATTCTGTTCAGCTAAAAGGCCACGGAGGGAAGCAGGCCATGGTGCAATATGCAGACCGATTATAATCGCGGTCCCGGATGATGCAACAGAGCACTGTCTCGACTAATGTGACCTCTGTGAGCGTTTCCTTCTAATCTTAAATCGCGAGTGTGGCAGGCGTGCTGCACTATCGACTGCTGAACCCCGGTCGACACGCTCACGTACGTATAACAGCAAAGATAGCCGCAGCTTATCGACTTACAAGCTTAGGGTATTGTGTACAAGTACGTTTAGAATCAAAGTTTTCATTCACCTTTCAAAAATTCAATGTGCTGCCCTCCACCGGACGCACGTAACCTCCTGACGATAATTAGACACCTCCCATACTTTTAACAGCACGTTTAGAGTTACTGATTTCAGTTCTGTCTCTATGCAAAATTTCAGTACACTCATAGTTGTTGAAAAGACAGGCACATAAACAGAGTATTTCAAAAACTGTTGAAAACGTCTATCGTGAAGACGGGGATCTCGGAGACCGATAGTCCAATGTAAAATCCGCACGCCCGTTGTGGTTGGAACAACCATTTAGGCCTCACATTCGATGAAAATGACGTCGCACAGAACTAACTGTATTCCACCTGTTGAAGCGGAGAACGCAAAACGCCTGTTGCTGCTGTGCTATCGCTATTTCGACTTGATGCACACTGAGAAATCAGTCCCCTGGAACTTAGAACTACCTAAACCTAACTAACCTAACGACATCACACATATCCACGCCCGAGGTAGGATTCGAACCTGCGACCCCAACGGTCGCGCGGTTCCAGACTGAAGCGCCTAGAACCGCTCGGCCACACCGGCCGGCCCTGAGTAATGATCAAGCGATCTACCTGCACCATGGACCTTTTCACCAACTTTAAGATCTCCGCCGTCTCCTCTTTTACTAAACCTCCAGAAGTGTCTCAGTTTAGTTAGGGAGTCCGTAGAAGATAGTATAAGAGACGTACAGGATGGCTGACCGTGCTTTTCCATCCGAGACTTACAGTGATTAAGACAACGCATCCTTGGATTATCTTAGTCAGTCGTCGCATGCTATTTCCTCCTATCTGTTTCGCCGCAAAACTCTCGTACTTGATGTCCCTCACAGAAGCAGTATCAGCGCTATCCGATTCCTCTGGAAAGTGCAATTCTATATCCTGTAATTTCTAAGTGACGAAAAGAGCACATCCCGGGTTCGATTCCCGGCAGGGTCAGGGATTTTCTCTGCCTCGTGATGGCTGGGTGTAGTGTGATGTCCTTAGGTTAGTTAGGTTTAAGTAGTTCTAAGTTCTAGGGTACTGATGACCATAGCTGTTAAGTCCCATAGTGCTCAGAGCCATTTGAACCATTTTTTGTTGTTGAAAAGAGCATGCTGTGTTAGTTGAAATAATGTTCTTGGTTGCCCTTATGATGTGTTTATTTACGAAAACGCCTTTATCTGACAATAATGAAACAACCCATCACTATTAACCGCAACTTAGCTAATTCCAGAGAGTACGGTCTTACGAAAGAACTAAATCTAAAAGCATCCTATCGGCGACTGGCGACTATGGCGCGGAGTCTAGATCTCGTACCTACAATCGTGAAACATGGTAACTGTTTGTGCAACTTCGTTATCTTAAGCATTGTTCACTTGTTGCTTGAAATGACTACTTTCTTGCGATATAATGTTGTTGTAAAAATGCTTATGACCATAGGCTTTCCCTAATAACTGTAGTGGGAAAAGTGGTCTTTATTAGTAAATATTTATTAAAGAAAATCACTTGCTTTGCGTCAGAATGGTTGTGGTTTCCCTACATATGTAGGCTGGTGCAACTGTCTTTCTCACAGCTAGCCCCAGCACCTCACCCTACTGTCTACCGGAAATACCCATGGTCCAGCGTCTGCTTCAAGAAGCCTGGCAATCTTATTCCCTGCTCTACAGTGCTACCTGATTTTATTGAATGCTACTGATATCTGCAGACGCGATATAAAATGTAAACCTGGAAAATAGGGAAATAAAATGTAACCCAAAAATAAGGGGTACCGTACACGATAACATGAACCGGCAACTTAATAATTGGTACCAACAACATACGAAGCATTTATATTGGAGACTGCCGTTATTGAAAAAGATAATCATATTTTATTTACCGAATTAAACAACCGATTTACTTTGACAAAGATCGGTTCAAATATGAGCTACAGCCGCCTTCAGATCACCGTCGGTGCATGTGAAATCTTGTAGAACACAGTGCTCGAATGCACACCCCATGGAGAGAGAGGCGGAGGGGAATTGTAGGAACCGAAATCTGTCGATAAATGTTTAGTGGAGAGATGTATGAATAGTACTCATGCTGCTTGCCAAGAAGGTTATTGGAGATAATATTACTGCAGTGGGCATATAGTTCCATTGATGTTTTAAGTTACATAGGAATTTTCAAACTTCTATTTGAAGAATAAATAGCATGAAGTGATAGAATTTTTTTACAGGTGGTAAGAACATTAGAGCCAGCCTGGTAAATGTTTACTTTATCGATCATGTTTGCCCGCTTTCGTGACAGAGGATAAGTGGCAGCGACTTTCCGCTTGGAGCTACGAGCCTCTAATTAGCAGATAAATTTCCGTTTCTCAATGGTCGGAACAAAATGGTAGGATCCCCTCCTGACTAACATTTTCCCCGTCCAGTAAACTGTGCCAAAAACCTTTACGAAATCTCACGGTTTGGGCGTTCTTCGGTTATATTACGTTGATTAGGGTTACAATGAGAGCTGCATCAAACCAGTCTCAGAACTGAAGACAACAACAACAACAAAAACAGGGTTACAATGTGATGCTTGGGTTGCGGATGATTTCTACATCTACATGGCTACTCTGCAATTCACACTTAACTGCCTAGCAGGTGTTCATCGAACCACCTGCGGATTAATTCTCTATCGTTCCGCCCTCGAACAGCGCCTGGGAAAAACGAACATTTAATTTTTTCCGTGCCAGCTCTGATTACTATTATTTTGTTAAGATGATCATTTGTTCCTATGTAGGTTGGCGTCCATAAAATATTTTCGCATTCAGAGAAGAAATTTGGTGATTGAAATTTCCTAAAAATATCTCGCCGCAATGAAAAACGCCTTGTTTTAAATGATTGCGATCACAACTCGCTTACCATATACGTGATACTATCTCCCCTATTTCACGATAATACAGAACAAGCTTGCATTCTTTGGACTTTTTCGGTGTTCTTTGTTCATCGTATCTGGTAAGGATTCCACACCGCATAGCAGTACTGTAGCAGGGGACGGACAGCGTAGTGCAGGCAGTCTGTTTGCCGCATTAAGCAGAAGACTATGGACCTCGATTGTTCATAATTTGCTAGACAATACGCTCGCAAATGGACGTCCATTCAGTCATCAGTTATCACGAATTGTTGCACTGATTACTTACGTAATACTTACACACTATTTCGACAACACTGCAAAATTTAGCTGTACATCAGACGTAAAAACGCAACCAAAAATGATGTCGCATCAGTAACGGTTATGAATTCCAGTTGTCGACGTCAAAGTGTCTGGAGGTGTCGCAGCCGAAGTGTCTCGAACAGTAAGGCTCTTGCTAAACGCCGTAAGGATTATGTAGGAGTAAAAAGTTTTCTTCTAGCCTCGCCCACAAGTGTGAGATTGCGGACATTAATATTTTGCTTTCTGTTGCCAAGGACGTGTATTACAATGGATTTTTTTAAAGTGAAATTGGCTATTAAGGTGGAGTATAAACACATTTTCTCCACTACAAATAAAAAGACGAAAATCCTACTCATATTCGTTTCTTCGGTGCACAACAAGTGGAGTAGTGCATTCACTAAGCTACAACGACTTTTATAACAATCGCCTATAAAGTTGGTTAATGAGGGCGGAACTGGAATATGAATTCACCGTAACACACAACAGACGTGTTGGCTCTGAGCACTATGGGACTTAATTTCTGTGGTCATCAGTCCCCTAGAACTTAGAACTACTTAAACCTAACTAACCTAAGGACATCACAGACATAAATGCCCGAGGCAGGATTCGAAACTGCGACCATAGCGGTCTCGCGGTTCCAGACAACAGACTTGTTGTTTTTCCTCATTTCGCTCAGTACTAGTGGTCCATAATCCAAGAGCTAAGTTGAGAAAACTTGGGAAACGTAAGTGTAATCATAAGAATTCGCAATCAATTTTTCTCTAAAATGAACGTAACAATCATCTGGAGCGCCGTTTCACTTAGTAGTCGTGTCTTTACGCAGTCCAAACCAAATACCTTTGGACTAGTTGATATTTCCTTCAATGGGGGCCACAGACTAATAAAATATTTAAATGATAATGCTGCCACCAGCTGACTGTATGCTTCTTAGTATTTTCACTACAGAGGTTTCGACTTTCGAGGCATTGCAAAGTACAACCGTGAAACATATCAGTACATGTAAGACATGTCCACATAACAAGCCGAAATCGCCTTAGTGGAAATAAAAAAACATACAGTCAAACGTGGCACTGTTGTTTATAAAACCGTTGGTCTAGTAATGTAAAGACGCATGTACTTCGAGACCATTCCAGGCAGGGCGCTAAATACGTTGGGGAAGGACGTAAAGAATAATCAACCATGAACTGTTGGAGAGAGCGCCCCAATCTCCGTGTGACCGGATTTGGTAAAGTTACGGGGCATCTGTCAGAAGGCTTCTTGAAGTGTGCCTCTGCCTAGCGACCTGGGTCTCTCTTATCTTCCTCTGTTCAATGCTGCAGCAAGTGGGACAATCTTTAGCGTGACCTTGGAATGTGTCAGTTGAAACCGTGGTGTCCCGCTGACGAACGGTCACTGCGTTGTGCAACAGCCGCGGCGCCCCGACCGAGGCCGTGTTGTGTCTGCAACACGGGGCACCCAAAGCACGCCGAGCTGCAGTCCAAAGAGAGCACTCCAAAGTGGACTCTCACTCACACGCAGTGTGGAAAATGAATGGGCAGCACTCCATTCTTCTCAATCCCCATAGTAAACTAAACACCGCAGCGAATATGTACTGGTGATGTAGGCGACACGGGGCCGCCGATCAGCACACGAGTTGCACAGCATGAAAGCACAGGCCCTGACGGAGGTCACTTGTAAAAATGAACAAAACGTCGGACAGTTTGTTAGACTAACAACGCGGCCAACAGCCCTGAAGAATTTTATTGTCTGTAACAATGGCCGCGGAAGCCTGCGCATACGTTACCGTTGCATTTCCACAAACGTGGCTCTAGTGCTCTGAGTCGAAAGCACCTTAGAAGTACAATGAATAAAACACTTGCCGAAGACGAGGAAATCTGAGGCAGTATTATAAAATTTCCACCGAATTTATTTCATTATTTAAGCTTTATTTTCTTTCAAAACTGCCCATTAATTTGAACTAGAATTCTGCATATCACGTCTGTTGTTGTTTGGGCGACCCAGTGAAGTGTACAGTATCAACAGTGCCCCTGTTTAATGTAGATGATTCTGATGGGTATTTGTGTTGTATGTGTAGTTGTTCGTTTTGTTATAGAGGAATGGGGAGGGGGAGGGGGGGACACAAAGTTTGTCACATGTCTCTACTTAATGAGACACCGAGGAGACAGTAAAAAATTAGACCAGAGCTTTGACGTTAGTGACGCCAGTGGCAAAGATGACACCGTGGTTGGTGGACCTGCCAGGGCATATGGGCGGAGTTACTGTTTTTATATCAAGATACGGTACAGCCATTCAGAAATTGTTATCGAACTTTGATGAACTGGAAAGTACTGTAAGATAAGGCTGTTTCGCAAATTTACGATCCGCTACTATGGAACTGGCTGTGAATGAACTTGCATTGCAGTTCTTATTGTAGCGAATTACGGTATTAAGCGGTTCAACCACCATACTCCTGATAATCGAATTGTAGGCTCCACGGGTGTAATAATTAACATAATTCTCATGTAAGTGATTAGTAGTGTATAGGCACCGAAGAAATATTGAGCTTTGAAATCCCGTTGACGAAGGGATCACTAGAGACGGTGAACAAACTCGGATTGGGTAATGCTGGGAAGCAAATCGGTCGTGTTCTTTTCAATAGAACCATGACGGTATGGCCTTAAGTGATGTAGCAACACCATGTAAAATCTAAATCTTGATGGTCGGGTTGGGGATTTGAACCGTCGTCCTCTCAAATACGAGTCCAATCTCGTATCACTGCTCCAACTCGTTCACGGATAAACACAGGAGACCAGAATATTGGTCAGTCAAGCTTTTTGTTGAAACCCCATATATACGGAAATTTCTTAAAAATCATTATTTATTCGACAACATCAACTCTGTCCCCTTCCAACTAATCCCCCTCAGATGTAACACACTTGCGCCAGCGTTTTTTCAAATGTTTGAAGCACTTCTGGAGCTCACTTTTCGTTATGGTGCTCAGCTCCTTCAGCGATTCAGTTTTTATCTCATTAGCGATGGCAAAACAACGTCCTTGCGTGGTTCTCTTCAGCCTCGAGAAGAGAAAGACGTCGCAAGGTCCCATGCCCAGCATACACGGTGGTGAGACAACAGGACTGTTTTGCTTTTTATTAAAAAAAGATCACAAACTAACATTGAGCCGGCCGGGGTGGCCGAGCGGTTCGAGGCTCTACAGTCTGGAACCGCGCGACCGCTACGGTCGCAGGTTCGAATCCTACGTCGGGCATAGATGTGTGTGATGTCCTTAGGTTAGTTAGGTTTAAGTGGTTCTAAGTTCTAGGGGACTGATGTCCTCAGAAGCTAAGTTCCATAGTGCTCAGAGCCATTGGAACCATTTGAACCAACACTGAGGTGTAAGTGGAAGGTTTGTCGTGATGCATTATCCACGATTCGTTTTGCCACAGTTCTGATTTTCTTCGGACTGCTTGACGCAAACAACGCATAACTTCCAGGTAGTGTTCCTTATTGACCGTACGGCCATAAGGTAGGAACTCTTGATGCACTGCCCCGTCGTGTTCAAAGAAAAGAACCTTCACATGTGAGCGAACTTGTCGAATTGTTTTCGGTCTTGGCTCTTCAGGCAGTTTTCATTGGAATGGTTGGGCCTTTGTTTCGACGTCATAGTCGTATACCCCATTTTTTCTCCTGTTATATCCTTCTTAAGAAGTTTTGGATCATTTTTGACTTCATTCAGCAATTCCTGACCAATGTCCACGTGGCGTCGTCTATGGTCGACGTTCAATAGTTTCGGAACAAATTTGCTACACGTTTCGTACCCAATACAACTAAAAAAAATTGCTTGGCATGAGCCAAAGGCTATGCTGACGTCATCAGCAACCGCTCTGATGGTTATTCAGCAATTTTCCAGAACGATTTTCTTTACTTGTTCCTCATTGACAAATTCAAATCAAGTGGCACTAAGCACTATGGGACGTAACATCTAAGGTCATCTGTCCAGTAGACTTAGAACTACTTATACATGACTAACATATGGACATCACCCACATCTATGCCCGAGGCAGGATTCGAACCTGCGCCCGTAGCAGCAGCGCGGTTCCGAACTGAAGCGCCTAGAACCGCTAGGCCATAGCGGCCGGCTTTCTTCATTGTCATCAATAATTGATGTGCTAGGGTGTCGAGGGCAATCGTCGTCTTCAACGTCTTCTCGACTCTCTTAGAAACGTTTACACCACTCATAAACTCTTGTCTTATTCATAGCTGATTCATCAAAAGTCACAGTCAACATTTCGAAGACCGCACTTATTCCGTTTTTCAAGAAAAACTCCAACTCAGAGAAAATAATGTTTCCACGATTTTTTCACAATAGCAGGAGATGAAGCATGTTTTTTGTTCGCAATTACATGTGAGGGTAAAAGCGATTTAGTGAAGCGGTATATTTGTGGATGAATGAGATATGAGGTATGAAACCACGAAAATCCACAATATTTACCAAAACCTGAGCAAGGTGGTTTCCATTCTCCTTGGTACATTGGCATCAAAAGAGCATTAAACTCTTCATAAATGACATTTCAATTAGATAATCGTGTTCCTGTTAACGGATGCAGCGAAAAAAATTGTAAACGTGGTTAGAGTTCAAAACTAAAATATATGATATCCCTGACGAGATGTGATAGAGCGGATGTATTGCAGCGTGGTTCACAAACTGCCTGATCCGTCGTCGTCTTCTTTGAGAGCTGTTACTAAGTTCCTGGCAACCTCCTTGGTACGTGACGCAGTAAAAAGTTTACCGCTTTGATGAGTTAATTGGGGCTGAACGTCGCTTGCGCCATTAGATGTTCTACTGCTAATAGAAAAATTTTGTTCCTTTAATGGTCAGAGAAATATACTACTGCCCACATCGCATAGGACAGCGGTTTACTTGGAAAACTTAGCTGCATGGGTTTCTCTTAACTCCGTCCTCCTGTTATTAAGACTGGTCACTGTTCTCGGCTCAGAAATAATATAAACAAAAAAATCCCAGTCTCATAGTGTATTCATCCATTAAAAGCTACACCTAGATCCAGCAATATTTTACTGTATAAGTAAGTGGCCAGATGAGGAGCTGCTTCAACAAAGAAGCAGCAACGAGGTCACGATCGTTTACTAACAATAATGACTGGAGGGATTGCCGACACGGTGATCACCATCATTCATCGCACCCCGTATTGCCTTGCGGACAGCAGTCGGCCCATCGGAACGGACCTAAGGCCTAATCCCCATGAGTACTGTTTACTTACTTTAAATAACTTGCAAATGAAAACGGTTGAGTTTCGAATGAAATTCTTTTCGACTTAGTATCACGTGGTATTCTGAAATGTTATGGAACAAGGGACACAGCTTGGACCGATTTACTATAGACTTCTCCAGGGCGTTGAGCATGTTTGACGCAGGCGGAAGTGCTCTAGGAGGATTAGGGAATATCGACTCATTATTCGTTGTCATTTCAGTGTGACGCCACATTATATCCGGAATTTTCGTCGGCCGTTGAAGATTTATATTAGTGAGTAATATTTGATTAACGCTTCTAGGAATCGTGAAGGAAAAAATAGTTTAGTAACTGCCCCACAAAGGCGAATTGCAGCCATTCGTCACCCGCTACACTCGTGGTTGGAATAGGGAAGAAACGTTTAAAATTTAGTAGTACGGTATTTAAAAAAATCTACCACTCTCCTACACTTATTTGCAGAGTACAGATGCAGATATTGAGAAAAAAACAAAAACTGTTTGCTCAGCTTGGAATTCGACTGATAAGTTAGGCGAAACATATCTCAGCTAGTGTAAAGAGAAACACCTACCTTTACGAAAAATGAACTTTGTATCGATATAAATTCGTAAGCTTTCTTCGTGAAACCAAATGTTAAATGTTGCTGCACATGTGTTATAGCCCATTATCATAGTTTAACATTCTGTAAATATTGAGATGGCCAGAATAGTGATGGTCAGGTTAGACGTAGTTGGTTTGGGTACTGTTCATACTTCTCAGTACATTAAACAATGAAAGACAATCGACTACTTATCAATATGACTAGCGGGCATAGCCAATGGATAATGCGACATTTCTACGGATATTTCACTGGAAGAGCAGTTGAACGGAATGGACAGTGTCTTGAAAGGAGGATATAAAATGAACATCAACAAAAGCAAAACGAGGCTAATGGAACGTAGTCGAATTAAGTCGGGCGATGCTCAGGGAATTAGATTAGGAAATGAGACACTTAAGTAGTAAAGGAGTTTTGCTATTTGGGGAGCAAAATATAACTGATGATGGTCGAAGTAGAGAGGATATAAAACGCAGACTGGCAATGGCAAGGAAACGTTTCTGAAGAAGAGAAGTTTGTTAACATCGAGTATGGATTTAAGTGTCAGGAAGTCATTTCTGAAAGTATTTGTATGGAGAGTAGCCATGTATGGAAGTGAAACATGGACCATAAATAGTTTGGACAAGAAGAGAATAGAAGCTTTCGAAATGTGGTGCTACATAAGAATGCTGAAGATTAGATGGGTAGGTCACACAACTAATGAGGTCGTATTGAATAGGATTGGGGAGAAGAGAAGTTTGTGGCACAACTTGACCAGAAGAAGGGATCGGTTGGTAGGACATGTTCTGAGGCATCAAGGGATCACCAAATTAGTATTGGAGGGCAGCGTAGAGGCTAAAAATCGTAGAGGGAGACCAAGAGATGAATACACTAAACAGATTCAGAAGGATGTGGGTTGCAGTGGGCTCTGGGAGATGAAGAAGCTTGCACAGGATAGAGTATCATGGAGAGCTGCTTCAAACCAGTCTCAGGACTGAAGACCACAACAACCACAACAACAAAATTATATTTCACTCGTTACTAATAGTAACATGATCTCATTTGTCATTAAATAAGGTGTGTGTATAAAAGAAATATGTATGCATGCATGGAATAGGGTTGCAGCACTTTAGGATGGCCGAGGGTCGATAAGCATCAAGGGGACGCTTAACCATAACATTTCTTACTGATCTCATTTGTCATGAAATAAGGTGTGTGTATAAAAGAAATATGTATGCATGCATGGAATAGGGTTGCAGCACTTTAGGATGGCCGAGGGTCGATAAGCATCAAGGGGACGCTTAACCATAGCATTTCTTACGTGTGTCCTCAGTTATTTGCTGGATATATCCCAGTCTCTGTCTTCCTCTGCAGCTTTTACCCTCTGCAGCTCCCTGTAGTACCATCGAAGTTATTCCCTGATGCCTCAACATATGTCCTATAATCTTATCCCTTCTTCTTGTCAGTGTTTTCTATATATTTCTTTCCTCGCCAATTTTGCAGAGAACATCTTCGTTCCTTACCTTATCAGTCCACATAATTTTCAACGTACTCCTGTAACACTGCGTCTCAAATGCCTCGATTCTCTTCTGTTCCGGTTTTTCCACAGTCCATACTTCACTACTATACAATTCTATGCTTCGCACATGCATTCTCAGAAATTTCTTCCTCAAATTAAGACCTAAGTTTGATACAAGCGGATTTATCTTGGCCAGGAATGCCCTTTTTGCCTGTGCTAGTCTTCCTTTTATGTCCTCCTTACTCCGTCCGTCATGGGTTATTTTGCCGACGAGGTAGCCAAATTCCTTAACTTCATCTACTTCCACAGCTTATCTGCGGTGTTTTATTTCCGGCACTTTCCACTTCTTCTTATTGGAGAGATTCGGCATTCCACCTGTAGAAAAGTAAATTCCCTCACTCTGCAGGCCATCCCGGCTGTTGAACAACAGAGTTTGTAAGGAAACGTCCTGTTTTCTCGACTTAGAGCAGTGAACGTGCCTTTTTGGTCATTTGCTGAAGATATCTGGATAGTAGCATGGCCTAAGACAAAGGGAAATGTCGGCACAGAGCCGTGTATGTGATCGTTATCGGCCATGATGGTCTCTTTACTGCTCCAACAAACAGCATTCCACACCAACAAACAAGTTGCATGCTTATCTGCGGTTACTCGTACTTTAGGTGCTCGGGTTACTCACGGCTCTGTTTAAAAAGAACAACTCGATGTAGACATAGGGTCGACCCGCGCACGTCTGCTTTCATGCTTCGCATCTATTTCGTTGCAAATAACGTGTAGCTGTGATCGTGCCGTCAAACAGTCTACGCATTGGCTGCAATTGTGAGTTAATAAAATACTCAAAAATACAAAATAAAATTATAATGAATAATTTAATAACGCGGATTCTATTTTACTACGCATTGGCTGCAATTGTGAGTTAATAAAATACTCAAAAATACAAAATGAAATTCAAATGAATAATTTAATAACGCGGATACTATTTTAACGTCTATAATTGATGTAGACGGCAAAGAATTATGTTGAATAATGATTATTCAAGAAAGGTCTTACCACATAAACGAGAAGCGGTCCTACCATATTCAGTTAAAATACAGACAGAAAATAGCCTTATCAAATGCAGTAAGGTTACGCTCAGGGCGTTATGAGAATGGTAGCAAAATCCCCAAACTAAATAGTCATCGAAGATACGCGAGCCGGCCGCTGGTGGCCGAGCGGTTCTAGGCGCTTCACTCTGGAACCGTGCGACCGCTACGGTCGCAGGTTCTAATCCTGCCTCGGGCGTGGATGTGTGTGATGTCCTTAGGTTAGTTAGGTTTAAGTAGTTCTAAGTTCTAGGGGACTGATGACGTGAGATGTTAAGTCCCATAGTGCTCAGAGCCATTTAAACCAAGATACGCGAAAACTAAGTTCATTTCGTAATAACGACACACGCGATATTCACCATCTCAAAATAGTCCAGAGTCAAACATGACGATTCACAAAATAACACTCGCGATCCCAAGGATAGTCATTAATTGACCACAGACTGTCATTAAGTATGGTTTAAACAAGTATTTAGGCCTGCTTGTCAGAAGTGTTTTTTGGTTCTGTTTTCAGTTGTGGTGTCTGGCCATTCACCGCCGAAAATCAATCACTTATGCAAGTGAATCACACGCTTTGCTATAAGCAAGTCCACCTTCTTCCAACACTCGACATAAAGTGTTCACAAACACTAACTTGAGCTCTTCACTCGAGAAATCCCAGTCTTTACTTAACTCTCATAGTGTTCCGCTACTATTTGCTTTTCCATCGGCTGAAGACCACCCCAACCAAAAATAAATCGTTCTTAAGTTCTGCAGATATTATTTAAGTTGACCACTTTCCCCTACTAAACTAATATACTGTAATAATACACTACTGGCCATTAAAATTGCTACACCACGAACATGACGTGCTACAGACGCGAAATTTAACCGACAGGAAGAAGATGCTGTGATATGCAAATGATTAGCTTTTCAGAGCATTCACACAAGGTTGCCACCGGTGGCGACACGTACAACGTGCTGACATGAGGAATGTTCCCACCGATTTCTCATACACAAGCAGCAGTTGACCGGCGTTGCCTGGTGAAATGTTGTTGTGATGCCTCATGTAAGGAGGAGAAATGCGTACCATCACGTTTCCGACTTTGGTAAAGGTCGAATTGTAGCCTAACGCGATTGCTGTTTATCGTATCGCGCCATTGGTGCTCGCGTTGGTCGAGATCCAATGAGTGTTAGCAGAATATGAACTCGGTGGGTTAAGGAGGGTAATGCGGAACGCCGTGCTGGATCCCAACGGCCTTGTATCACTAGCCGTCGAGATGACAGGCATCTTATCCGCATGGCTGTAACGGATCGTGCAGCCACGTCTCGATCCCGAGTCAACAGATCGGGACGTTTTGCAAGACAACAACCATCTGCACGAACAAATGGTTCAAATGGCTCTGAGCACTATGGGACTCAACTGCTGTGGTCATCAGTCCCCTAGAACTTAGAACTACTTAAACCGAACTAACCTAAGGACATCACACACATCCATGCCCGAGGCAGGATTCGAACCTGCGACCGTAGCAGTCGCACGGTTCCAATCTGCGCGCCTAGAACCTCGAGACCACCGCGGCCGGCCATCTGCACGAACAGTTCGACGACGTTTGCAGCAGCGTGGAATATCAGCTCGGAGACCATGGCTGCGGTTACCCGTGATGCTGCGGTTACCCTTTATGGAGGAGCGCCTGCGATGGTGTACTCAACGACGAACCTGGGTGCACGAATGGCAAAACGTCATTTTTTTGGACGAATCCAGGTTCTGTTTACAGCATCATGATGGTCGCATTCGTGTTTGGTGACATCGCGGTGAACGTACATTGGAAGCGTGTATTCGTCATCGCCATACTGGCGTATCACCCAGCGTGATGGTATGGGGTGCCACTGGTTACACGTCTCGGTCACCTCTTGTTCGCATTGACAGCACTTTGAACAGTGGACGTTACATTTCAGAAGTGTTACGACCCGTGGCTCTACCCTTCATTCGATCCCTGCGAAACCCTATATTTCAGCAGGATAATGCACGACCGCATCTTACAGGTCCTGTACGGGCCTTTCTGGATATAGGAAATGTTCGACTGCTGCCCTGTCCAGCACATTCTCCAGATCTCTCACCAACTGAAAACGTCTGGTCAATGGTGTCCGAGCAACTGGCTCGTCACAATACGCCAGTCACTATTCTTGATGAACTGTGGTATCGTGTTGAAGCTGCTTGGGCAGCTGTACCTGTACACGCCATCCAAGCTCTGTTTGACTCAATGCCCAGGCGTATCAAGGCCGTTATTACGGCCAGAGGTGGTTGTTCTGGGTACTGATTCCTCGGGATCTATGCTCCCAAATTGCGTGCAAATGTAATCACATGTCAGTTCTGAAACGTCCCCTTAGAAAAATTATACACGACTATGCTTAAACTGACACACAATATTTTTAGCGCAACGCAATTTGACTTCCAAAAATCCCTACGAAAGAATGGCCCTGACTAGCATTAACCTATACGTTTCACAAATCACTTACCTCACAAAAATCTTCGTTACTCAAGCTACTGCAATACAGCGAGCGCCACTACTGCCAGCTAAATAAAAGATTCAAACTACTGAAGGCACTAACTACTGATAGGCATAGTTAGCAAATGAAAGATTTTAATAGAGAACAAACACTGTATTTACCTCACTAGTCATAATATATATAGCAGTTCATGACACCAATTCTTACAAATTTCAAAACTCCGCCATCTCTCTCCCCACGTCCACCACTGCTGGCGGCTCACCTCCAACTGCGCGACGCTACGCGCTGTTAGCATCCAGCTGCCGCTGCCCAACACTACAATGGCGAGTATTACAACAATGCCAACCAGCCACAGACTGCACACGGCACAGCCAGTGATTTTCATACAGAGCGCTTCGTGGCGGCGGCGTTACCAATAAAAAAACCTAAACAGCCTACTTACAGTTCGAGTATAAGATATTTGTCCAATGAATACCCGTTTATCAGCTGAATTTCTTCTTGGTGTAGTAACTTTAATGGCAAGTAGTGTATTTAAATTAAGAAATGTTATGAATATTCAGTCAAACTCGAAACGTTCACAATAAATATAAATGAAGGTTTGGTCATAAACCAGTAATTCAGTATTCATGCGCAAATGCGCTCACAATAAATGACCACAAATTGTCTTTAAATATAGTTAAACAATTATTTAGGCCTGATTGTCAGAAGCGTCTCGTGGTTCTCTTTCCAATTGTGGTGTCTGTTAACACATGCGATTGACCACTTTCAAATTACTACAGTTTTTAAGCACCTGAAACCGATATTTAAATAACGTTACTGATAAAATAGTAAATTACTCATCATTCGGATTTGCAGCTCCTTGTGTTTACTGTGTTTGCAGTTAAAAATAAAAGCCAAAGTGTAGCAAAATACGACGTATTTATGTTGTATTCGTTTGCTGTGTAATTGTGGTGGATACAATGCTCCGACGAACAGTTGCACAATGAAGCAGATATAAAAGACGTCGTAAATAAATAAATAAATAAATAAAATAGATACAGATACCTAGCTTTCAGGGACGATAGCTAGAGCAATGCTATCATCGGAGATATCGTTTGTTGAAGTCGCATAAAGCGATTAAAAGCTGTTAATTTAGAGAGTCACTGTGAATATGTGTATTCGCTGTGAGTTGTTAACTTCTGTAGTTTCAAAAGCATTGAAATATTGTTGTGTCGTCGGATGCGCCTCATATTTCTGGGGTCGCAAATGTATTCACATATACATTAATATTTGATGTGACTTATGGTCGAATCTCAAAGAATTGTAACCTGGCCATTTTAAGTGTGTCTGACACTCCGCCATTTCCTGTAGCGTATTATGTACAAAGGCAATGCGAGCATCGGTCGTCCAAATTCCCAATTCTAGAAATAATCCGTTTCCGGCGCCATCCTCATTGTCACTGCACCTGAGCTCGCTTCGTCCCGCCGACTTCCACAGAGTCAAGCAAGCAAATTCAGCTCTCCATAATATCTGTCCTAGATGGACGAATAACTCGCTCACGTACTCGTACCGTTAAAATCCCCTGTTACTCTCAGATCCAGCCCTTCAAGCAAAATGCTAGTTAGAAACTCAGTTACTTCGCTTGACTGATTTGAATGTCCTCTCATCACGAAAGATGTCTTCTTATCTTCTATTCCAACAGTAGGTAAGCTACAGAAGAGTTTATGGCCTTATGCAGGTAGTAAAAGTTTTAATTTTGGCTTTCAGTACCTGTCTCCATCTGGGGTTATCTGACATCTGTAAGCAGCCCCGCGGTAACACCTTTGCTGCGCATCGGAAAAATGGTATACTGCACATTCCGTTTTAAAGCTTATTTCCCTCCTGTCTCAGTGCATTATTGTGTCAAAGTTCTTTTTACGATTGGGCATGGCATTTGCTCAATAAGAGGTAATAGATTTCGAAAAGTATTCGCAGTGTTACTGGTACTTACTTACTAGCTAGGATGTCCACATAATAGCAGTCGGTTTTGGCCTCGCCAATCTTCCTCCTCCACCTTCCTCGGTCGGTTGCTATAATGACACAACCGACGTTATCGCCATTATCTCGCAATATTAGCACCGTTAGTAACCAATCACATTCGACGTGAGACCTACACTGTCAACAAAATCAGAGCAGCAGTTTCAAAGTGATGGCTCTTTTGAACAAATGTAAAACGTTCGAACAGAAATTCGTTGTTCGAATTTTCTGAGGAAAATGAGTAGAATCAAATATTTCTAAGAAAATATTTCCGATCCACGGTTTGAAATTTCTCACTTGAAGCTTCTTCCAACTCCGCGCAGAAGGTTCCTGCAAGTCTATACCTACAGCTACATCTACATCTAAATACATACATACTCAGCAAGCCATCGTACGGTGCATGGCGTAGGGTACCACGTACCACTACCAGTCGTTTCCTTCCTAGTACCTCTCGCAAACAGAGCGAGGGAGAAACGACTACCTCTAAGCTTCCGTACGAGTGCTAATTTCTCTAATGTGCCTTCATGGTCCGTACGAGAAATGTACTTTGACAGCTGTAGAATCGTTTTGAAGTTGGCTTCAAATGCGGTTATCTAAATTTCTTCAATAGTGATTCGTGAAATGAACGTCGTCTTCCCTCCAGGAATTACCATTTGAGTTCACGAAGCAAGGTCGGACACACATCGAAAACAAAAGATAGACGACTGAAGAGTTAAAGTTCTATCGGTGGCGGCACGTGGTCAGAGGAATAGTCATTCGTCAATGTCATCTACCGTGTCAACAATACATTCCCGTACACATGTTCGTTGGACCTTTTTTCCTCAATTTCCAGTCCGAAATTCGTAACTGCACTTTGTCGGTTTTATTAATGTTCACCCTGTATAACGGGAAGAAAGTTTTCCAAGGCACACAAACAGCCCCTCCTTTGATTCCATGCTGCGTCGTTTGAGGACTAACTTCAGCACTAACACTAACACAGCGCGCGCACTAAACACTGTTTACAATTTTTTGTGCTGTATCAGTAACAGAGACACCATTACCAAATTAAAATAACATTTCTGAAGAGTTTTATGCTCTCTTGATATTGACAATCAGGGAGAGCGAAAGCCACCTGTTTACCTTGTATTGTCACATTATGGACTGCCTTAGTTTCATTTGTCGTATGCCAAGTATTGACCCACGAGTTTTCTCAGAAATCAAATATGATACACAGTTAGACAATTCCATTTATTTGTGACTTGTTGTATGCGTAATCTGTGGAACGAAGTTTATTTCAGCCATATGTATTCTTATTGAAGTTGTATTTTACGTAAACTTTAGCAAATGTCACTCACGAGCTCTTCGTTTCCCCGGTTAAAGTGTTTGTATACTTCTTACCTCTTATGACACCGACGCTAATAGAACGCTTAATTCTACATTCCCCTTCCTAATCTTTTTTCTCGATCAGAACTAAAGATTAAATAATTGTAAGTACTTGAAGTGTTTGACACAAAAGCTATTTAAATTAAACTGTCGGTAACATTATTCGTGAAAGAATAAAATGCAGAAACTGCACCAGAAGATATGCAAAAGAGATGCTGAAGAACAAAGACACCAGGAAGAGATGACATACCTCCTGGGATGCTGATTGAGGAAAGAGATATAAGATGACTCTTACACTGAAGATTACAGCGACCAGCGACATTTTTACAATGTTGTTGATTTACTTTAAACAGCGCCGTTAGCGGTTTCGAACCGATAGGTTCATCTTCAGATGGCTAGTTCACGTTTTACATTAGATTTCATGTTTTGTTTCCCAACCTAACGAATCTTCCCTGGGATGGTGGGGGCAATGAGGAATCCGCGCCATTAAGTTCCAGAGCAGATTGCTTATCATCTTGCAACATCGAAAACTGTACAATGCACTTTTTTGTGTATATATGTATGCACATAATGTAACTTACCACTCACGCACTTAAAAGTGATGAAACTTCTAAGTGAAATCAGCTATTCACGTTTCCTGCTGCACATAATGTAACATCCAAAGAGATAAATCAAACCTAGAACACAGACAACAATAAAATAGCATTATACACTGGCGTGCGGAACTTAAGGACAAAAGTAACTTTCGCATGATCTGTCGCTGCCAAGTAACATAGCGCGGTGAAATTTGGAATATGCATAGAAAGAACTGCTACGGTATAGTACAAACGGTAACTGAATGAAATAGTAATGAGAGAAACGGAGATGACACTTTTACTAAAAGACTAGTGAGTGTACCGTGTTCAAGGATTTGAGAGTCACTACGTCCATGCAACTTTTTGCCTCCCCACACTTTGACACCTGTACCACTAAAAAAGACCATGTTTGACCATGTTGGACGTAGGGGTAGGAACATGTTATGCACCCAGGAACATTATCGAACATGATGAATGCAGGTGTTATGGTGTGAGCAGCCATTATGTTGCTTGGGCTTACTGACTACCAAATCTTTGAACACGGCGCACTTACTGAACAACGTCAGTGTCACAATGTGAGACCTTAACTTTTCCCGGCGAATGAATGTTCTAACAATTTACGGGTTTGCTGCTTGGTGACGTCGTCAACCACGGCCGATATTTCGGCAGGAGCACACCCTGCTATCTCAAGGCACAACTGCAAGAAGGGAACAATGTGCAAGGGAATTTAATACCCCGGTTCACAGAGGAGCAACAAGGAAGATACCACACACAGAACAAGTAACCGCAAAGTCAACACACAACCAAAGATAACCAACATCAGGACTATCGATAGTGACTATTAATCAACAGGTGAGGTAGCCCTAATTCTGTCCCTCTGTTTTTTGATGAGAGACAGAGCCGGATTCCAGGCAGCATTTAGACAAAATCCACCATCTCTGTTTATAAGGTTGCTTGATAGTTTGATTTCAACAGCTTTCTTAATGACACTATCCCAATAGCTGGACGTGCAAGCCAGAATCTCCGTGTTGTTGTATTCCGTAGGATGATCGGTGTCAAGGCAATGTTCTGCAGTAGCAGATTTGCTCGGCTGTTGTTAAGTGTGTGTGACGCTTATGTTCAATATGCCGGTCTTCCACAGTCCTGATTCTCTGACCAATATATGACATGCCACAACTGCAAGGTATACGATAGACACCAGCCTTACGCATACCAAAATCATCTTTTACGGACGCCAACAGGGCCTTAATCTTCGAAGGTGGCCGAAAAACACATTTCTCATCATATTTCCGCAAAATACGGCCAATCCTATTGGAAATGCTTCCTGCGTAAGGAAAAAAGACCTGAAACTTAGGTGCCACTTCGTTGCTATCGTCACTCACCCGTTGCACAAAAGGCTGATGGCGCAACGCACGTTTGATCTGCCTCTCACTATAACCATTCTGACGAACGGTGACTTCGAGGTTTGATAGCTCAGCTCCCAAAATTTCAGGGTCTAAGATAACGTGGGCCCTGTGAACCAAGGTACGAAGTACTCCTTCACGCTGAGCTGGATGGTGGCAACTATCAGCTCGCAGATACAAGTCAGTGTGAGTAGGCTTCCCATAAACAGAATATCCCAACGTCCAATCCGTCTTGCTTCTGGCCAACAGATCAAGGAAGGGAAGGCATCCATTCTTTTTAACTCGATAGTGAACTGGATATTCGGGTGGATTTAATTCAGGTGTTCCAAAAGCCGGTTTAAATTCTCACTACCACGAGGCCAAACAATAAAAGTATTGTCTACATATCTGAAAAAAAACACGCAGATTTCAAGGTCGCTGACTCCAATGCACATTCTTCAAAGTCCTCCATAAACAAATTGGCTACACCAGGTGACAACGGGCTTCCCATTGCAACTCCATCAGTCTGTTTTTATTCAATGGTCAGTACTACGAACAGCGCAGGTGGAGGAGCTGTTGGAACGAGAGGACATTCAAGAAATGGACTAGCCTGCCCGTTCCTCCGGCCTTAACTCAATAGAGCATGTGTGGGATGCGTTGGGGACCCGCACTACAGGTATGTTCAAACGCACCAAATACGAGAGTTTGTCAACCACGCTGATGGAGGAATGGATTGGCCTACCACACGGACTCCTTACCAGCCTTGTGGTGACCATGGGAACACTTTGCAGAGCACACACTGCCGTCCGCTGTGATCGCAAACCCTAATAAAAACAATGTCCCACATTTTTTAATGTCCGGTGGGCCGTCATAAATAGCGGTGACTTCAGTGTAATAATTGTCTTTGAATGAAAGTGTCATGTCTTTTCGTCTCATTGTGTATTTCTTTCAATTACCGTCTGTACTATACTGGAACAATTGGTCCAAGTTTCATGGAAATATGTTACTTGGCAGTGATATATCTGGCGAAAGTTACTTTCTTTCTTAAGTTTTGCGCACCGGGCTTTTCGTATTGTAATGAAATTCTATAACAAACGACGCTTTAGTGTTAGCGCTATTGGGGAATAAGAGATGTTTCTTTAAATAACTAATATCTATGATTGCCACAGCGTGTAGTGCATATTACTTGCTGGGTTTGGAAGCTAGTTTCGACTTATTTTTCGATGTTTGTGATTTAAATTTTGGTTTTCGAACGCCACCGTCTACAAAAGGACAATGTATTTTTTAACTATATTCAGGTTGAAATAGCATTATATGTGTCAAAATTATTTACGAAAAAAATTATATACAAATAGAACTTACACGACCGTAGACAGTCGACAGTTTACTCATTGATGCAGTTTAGGCTCCTGTTCCAACAGATGTAAGTATATATGTAAACTGATCTTCATAAGCAACTTTTATTACGTTAGTTGACTCACCAAGTGTAACTTCGACAGGTATACTTGAGATTGGCGCCGAAACAACGTTGTAGAAAAGAAGAAACAATATTAATTAAAGTATTTGCAGCTTACCTGGAATTGCTCATTATAAAATGTCATAACGTATCCTACGCTGTCGCGCCCCGTCAAAAAAAAAAAAAAAAATAAAAATAAAAATAAAATAAATAAATCACGATTGCCGGATTTATGTTTGAAGCGATGTTAATCCATTACTTTTTCACTAAACGTATTCTGGTCAACTGAATAAATAAGCCAAAGGCAGCAAAATATATAAATACACTCAAGGGGCAGAGAAAGGTCGACAATTTACCCCGATCCTTAAAGCGACTTCGGGCAAACGAAAGGGACGCAGCTAGAAGTTCAGTGTTGGGGATTTTAAATTACATGTGCTTCTTCTGCGTAAAAAGAAAGAGATGGACGATGTTGTTGGCTTTGAAAGTCCGAAAACCGATTATGCCTCCTAGTAGGAATGATTTAGTATTATTCGAGATCGTTGAATGTTATGTCTGTAGCACATGTGTGTAGAGCAGTTGATGAGGGTGTCTGGAGCAAGCAGAGGGTAGTGTCGTGTTTTCGTTGTTGACAAATGGAGTGTTAGTCACCTATCGACACGCTACATGAAATTTCTTTCGAACAGCAAAAGTTGTTTGTCTCAATCTCTTTAGGCAAAAGTCTAGCTAGTTCCTCAAATGAGATCTCACGTTCTTGTTCATCTCAAGTAACGCTCCATCTCTAATGAACTGAAATAGAAAGGGCGATGAATTTTCTGAATATAACCTACGAGGCCGACGGGTCTGAATCGGTGGGACACAACAAAGAAGTCTGGGCTCTAATCCTGAATGTTGCCATAAAATCTAGCCCTGATGAAACGTGCGCTTTCAGCTCACCTAGCTTGGATAGCAAGTGGTGGTAACTGAACTCGAAACAACTGCCTTTGTCTGGACTAGTGTGACATGAGGGGCGTTGCTACCTCGGCCAAGTAGGGACTCGGTTTACGTAATGTCTCCCACTGTCCTCTACGTGACGACTACGACACTTATCACGTAACTACAAAGGCACTCTGTTGTTTTAGACTGCAGTGTGCTCCATGATGTCCCTAAAGTACCGCGCGAAATGGAGAATAAACTATAAAAATCCAACATAGAGATAAGAGCAGAGATAGAGACACGCTGTCGGGAAGGGGGGGGGCAGAGAAGGGGGGAGAGGTGACGTGGCGTGTTGTCAGTCAGAAAGTACGCTCGGAGCGAGCAGGCCCGGCTGCATAGGGCAGTGGTCGACTGCAGGGCGCAGCCTTCGCGCGTGAGTCGCGGCCACGTGTGTGACAGCCGGATGCGACTGCTGGTATAGGCGGCGATGAGCGGCTGTGAGGCGGTGGCGGCGGCGGCCATCAGCGGCCATTGGCGCAATCTCGGCCGAGCGCCTGCTGCCTGGCGTCTGCCTCTCTCCCAGGCAATTATGTTGTTCGTTGTTTCACTTAGTCTGTGCAGATAAGGGCGCTGAACGATGTCACTTGCATTGGACAGGGATTATACATATCAAATCATCATACAAAGCCGGTCGGAGTGGCCGAGCTGTTCTAGGCGCAACAGTGTGGAACCGCGAGACCGCTACAGTCGCAGGTTCGAATCCTGCCTCAGGCATGGATGTGTGTGATGTCCTTAGGTTAGTTAGGTTTAAGTAGTTCTAAGTTCTAGGGGACTGATGACCTCAGCAGTTAAGTCCCATAGTGCTCAGAGCCATTTGAACCATCGTACAAAACCATTTCTACATGTTCTTCTTGTTCAATTAATTACATCTAAAATGTTACCATGAGGATAATTATAATTAACAATGCAATAGTAATACTGGATAATCCCTATAAATAAAAATGTAAATGTTGGTTTCTTCGAAATTGAATGTCATTGGAAGTTCTTCACCGATTACTTTTGAATTTGGACACAATTTTGCATTCGAATCCGCGCTTGTTCTTATGTACCATCAGTAGTGCCATATAATTATATATAGAGGAGATGGAACGTACTTGTGTATCCGCACTGAATACGGTGAATCCATTACCCATCTATGCGAATCAACTATATGAATGCCTGGTGTCTCTTCTTTCGAATATGTAATTACTTTTATTTGTGTTAAACGGACTTGGAAACGTGTGGCCAAACTCATCGGCAAAGCCGACCGCGGTGGCCGAGCGTTTCTAGGCGCTTCAGTCCGGCACCGCGCGACCTCTACGGTCGCAGGTTCGAAGCCTGCCTCGGGCATGGATGTGTGTGATGTACTAAGGTTAATTAGGTTAAGTAGTTCTAAACTCTAGGGGACTGATGACCTCAGATGTTAAGTCCAACAGTGCTCAGAGCCATTTTTTCTTCGGTAAAGGCAACGTAAAGCGCTACATATAACGATAGCTTATGGCCCGCCGGGATGGCCGAGCGGTTCTAGCCGCTACAGTCTGGAACCGCGCGACCGCTACGGTCGCGGGCTCGAATCCTGTTTCGGGCATGGATGTGTGATGTCCTTAGGTTAGTTAGGTTTAAGTAGTTCTAAGTTCTAGGGGACTGATGGCCACAGATGTTAAGTCCCATAGTGCTCAGAGCCATCTGAACCATTTGATAGCTTATGACTCAGATGCAGCCAGAGTGTGTCAACATCGTAAAACCTTGTGCCAGAATTAGTCCAAAGGGGCTATTTTACTGAGTCTAAGGAGTTGTTAATTTAGACGGGTACAAGACTTTTGCGGGAGACATGTCCTAACGTTTTACTTTAATTGCGTTTTTGTGTAGTGGGAACCCCAATGAATCCTATCCAGATAACTTAATAGACCGCTAAATTTTAAACAGACAACCTTATCGCCCAATTAGGGAACTTTGGTTGTAGCTCGGATACAGAGATCAGTTCTAAGACGACCCGTTGAGGAACGGTAGGATTCGATTTTCACGGTTCTACTGCTCCACAGGAATCGCTGGTCAAAAGAGCGCAGACATGTCATGTTTTATAATGAAGCAAATAATGCTTATACTTGTCTGGCACCATTTGGAGCACTGTCGTAGTATAATACCAGTTTTATCGCCTAGGCAGTGGAACTTACTGGAACTCTTTACAGAAAAATTAAAGGCTGGGGTAGTAGGAAAGGGAGGGACACAGGCTTATTGCTAGAAAGCTGTGTACGCAAATTTTACAAAGAATTTAAATTAGAGATTAATATCATAGGAAAGAGGGTTATTGGAAGTCACTTACAGAACATCTCGTGGATGCCTGACAACAATAAGAGTTACTTATTCAGGCACTTTGTGTCATAAAAAGGTACATTCGGGCACGCACTACTGCTGAATGGACAGGGCGCTTTCAATTTTGTCACTCGGCTTACAAATGGCCTTAGTACCTTGCTGCTTTAGGTGGAAAATAAAGCTGTAGCTCCAATTATTCAAGTTTTGAGTTTTAACGCAGCCAGTCACATAATGAGTTTCTTCTTGCGCTGTAGATTGTTTAGAACTGCATACGAATTGATTTTGGCATTAAACTTGAGTTTATTATTTTCATATGCGACATTTAAATATAGAATACGATACAACGGTCAATACAGGTACAGGAAAATTTCAATGAAAAACACTTATCATATGCTATTTAATTCACAGTCAGTGTTCAAAACTGTTGTGAAACGTAGAATGAAATTTTCGCTCTGGGAATATCCCCCAAGTTGTAGCTAAGCCATGTCTCCGCAATAGCCTTTGTTTCAGGAGTGCTAGTTCTGCAAGGTTTGCAGAAGATCTTTTAAGAAGTTTGAAAGGTAGGAGACGAGGTACTGACAGAATTGAAGTTGTGAGAACGGGTCGTGAGTCGTACTTGGGTAGCTCTGTTGTGAAATTTGTTCATATCGTTTCGAACTTAGCCTTTTCTTAAATCCCATAAGGGGTCACATTCTAATCTATACCATAATATCACCTCTACCTTATTTCAAAGACTCAGAGAGATATGAAATGGAATGAGCAAGTAAGGATTGTACTAGGGATGGAGAATGGTCGACTTCAGTTTATTGGGAGAATTTTAAGAAACAGCGGCCCATTTGTGAAGGAGACTGCGTATACGGCGCAAGTGCGGCCCATTCATGACTACTGCTCGAATGTTTGGGATGCCCACTACGTCAGGGGCGGGCTGCTGGACTTGTTACGGGTAGGTTCTAACAGTAAGCAAGTGTTACGGTGATGCTTCGGGGGCTTAAATGAGAATCCATGGACGACGTTCTCTTTGAGGAACACTACTGAGGAAATTTAGAGGAAGGCTGACTGCAGAACTATTCTATTGCCGCCAATGTACATTTCATGTAAGGACCACGAAGATGCATCTACATGGGTACTCTGCAAATCACATTTAAGTGCCTGGCAGAGCGTTCATCGAACCACCTTAAGACAAATGGCTCTGAGCACTATGGGACTTAACATCTATGGTCATCAGTCCCCTAGAACTTAGAACTACTTAAACCTAACTAACCTAAGGACATCACACACGTCCATGCCCGAGGCAGGATCTGAACCTGCGACCGTAGCAGTCGCGCGGCTCCGGACTGAGCGCCCAGAACCGCTAGATCACCGCTTAAGACAAATTAGGGCTCGTATGGAGGTATACAGACAGTCGTTTTCCTCTCTCTATTTGCGACTGGAGCTGGAAAGGAAATTACTAGTAGTGGCACTAGGTACCCACCGCCGCGAACCATGGTGGCTTGCCGAGTATGTATGCAGATGTAGATGTAGATTCACGTTGGCAAGTAACGCTCTCCAGGCATTCGCCAAACCGAATTCCTTCGGATTTCCACATGGCATTGCGTGATTCAGCACTCCGAAACACTCGTTTCCACTCACCCACTGCCCAGTGGTGTCGCTCTAAAGACACATCAAGCGTCGCATAGCACTGATTACACAAATATGTGGCTTATAAGTAGCTACTGGAGCAGTGCAGCCAATTCTGTAAAACTCCCCACTCACAATGTGTCAGCTGGACTGTTGGTAGCACTTTGCAGCCCACGAGTGATTTCTCCCATTGATTTAATACGATATTTTACAACCACCATCCGCAATGCTCGACGGTCCCTGTCCGTCGGCACATGAGATCTACCTGGTCTTGGTTTAGATGTCAGGTGTCTCTTCACGTTTCCATTTCACAATCACATCGCCACCAGTTGGCTTTAGAAAGGGTTAAAAGTCCTCGGCATTTTTTACTCAGGTGACATCCGATGACTACTTCACGTTTGAGTCAGAGAGAAAAACTGACCGATTAGTACTGTTGTTGCTGCTTCTATATTGACAACACAATAATCACCGCCTTCTTTTGTAACGGCGGGTCAGCCTATGGTGATTTCTAGTGGTCAATTTCACATTACATGGGAGGGCCCTGATATTTTTGATCAGACAGTGCAGATGTCAAAGCTAAAATCTGGAAAATACACGGCCACTTCTTACCTCTCTCTCCTGCTTTACAGGAGAACTGTGTTGCTGAAGTATCCTTTCTGAATGTCAAAGTCTGTTCGACGACTGCCGTTCTAGGTGTGGTATTAACTGCTAATCTGACATTAGCATTTTTTTTCTCAGTGAGTTTGAGCTATAATATACCTACTCCTGGTTTGGTGGCTTAGCTTACCTCTAGACAAGGCCAATACGAGACACACTCACAGTTTATTTTTCCAATCTTTAAAAACACGGGCGTACGTCAACATTTGCGCCCGCCCTACCGGACATCCACATGTAGAGAGTTATTTTTGTACCTTCGTTTATTTCATCCTTCGCGAATTCCAAGTGAAAGTTACACATCATCAGCGATTTATTTTGCGCTAGTGAACGCCTGACTGATTAGAAAGGAAACGAAAAAGTGAATGTGTAGCGCTACTTGAAACCACTACAGTACAAGCATTGCATCGTGACGCTGTCGAGGGAGAAGTGCAATATGCCTAGGAAATCTGTGTGGCGTTTATGGCGGGTTTGTGGCTGGTCTCTAGTTTTCTATACACCTTAATCCTGGACGCTGGGAAAGCGTGGCCGGCAGGTACAGACCGGCAGATGCCTCCGCCGTTGTATAACCGCAGGTGGCCGGGCTCCCTCCCCGCCGTCTCGAACTTTCTGCGCAAACCGGTCGTAAGCCACCGTCATTTTTTTTCCTCTGTCGGGATATACCGTTCCCTCTTCACCTTGACCCTTACGTAATGTTGTTGTGCGAGGCTGGTACCGAGCTACCATCTCTCAGCCCAAAGCTTTCAAATGAGGTGCGGGTAGAATGTCTCCCGATAATCCGTCACATCAACACTTTGGTATGTGCAACGTCAAACACATTCCTGATTATGAGAAACGTAAATCAACTGATACATTCGCACAAGAGTGCAGTGGCAGTCAACGGTGAGGTAGGTGGTCCTGTATCCTGGTGCGGTAGGAAACGTTCAGCAGTGATAATTCACCGGGAGTGATGGAATTGGTGATGGTATACAATTTTCTATGAACAGACTGTGCCCCAATATTGTTGTTTACCTCAGTGTCTAGTTGAGCATGTCCGTGTGATACTGATGGTGGCGATTCGCCCGTCGGAAGGGAACACGCTCAAAAGGAGTAAGAGTAGGTGAGCAAATCGGTTCTCCTCTACCTCCCCTCCTGCTTCCTTTCATTTCTACAGAAGTAGAAACCCAACACTACTACAATTCAGAAACAACCATCAAAGCCATCTGGACGAACTAGATACACACTTCACATCCTAAAGGGAGAAAATGAGAGGGGTACTTCACATCAGCTCGGTTTATTTCACGGATAGGCGAGTATCTAGCGTTGGAATCTGTGGCACTGCGGCGGGATAGGCGAGGGGTGAGGAGTCGGTGTTCGTTTTCCGTCTCTCCTACAGCCCCCCCCCCCTCCCCCCCCCACCCACTCTTGAGACGTCCGTAGCTCGTGGTCTCGCGGTCACGTTCTCGCTTCCCGAGCATCCGGTCCCGGGTTCGATTCCCGGCGGGCGGTGGGGTCAGGGATTTTCACCTGCCTGGAGATGACTGGGTGTTTGTGTTGTCCTCATTATTTCATCATCATTCATGCAAGTAAAGAGACTGGAGTGAGGAAAGATTGCGCATTTGTACGGGCGCTGATAACCGCGCAGTTGAGCGCCCCACAATCCAAACATCATCTTCGCTCTTGAGATAATACTTTTAACAAGCGACGAGGGACTAAGATTATAAAAATAATTACGCTATATTATTATTATTATATTGAAACTTTTATATAATTTGTCACATCAGCGTTTAGTATATCCCTTGAAGGCAACATCCAAGAAATTTCAGTTCAGATAAACGCATCATCTGGAGAGCATTTGCGTGAACATTCGAGTAGTACCCGTGTCATGCCAACTGAACTACACTGTTGTGTAAACCTTTAGAACGAAAATAGGTTTCGCATGATGTGTCAGTGCCAACTAACACTTGAACCATACATTAATATATATATATATATATATATATATATATATATATATATATATATATATATATATATGGTTCAAATGGCTCCGAGCACTATGGGACTTATCTTCTGAGGTCATCAGTCCCCTAGACTTAGAACTACTTAAACCTAACTAACCTAAGGTCATCACACACATCAATGCCCGAGGCAGGATTCGAACCTGCGACCGTAGGAGTAGCGCGGTTCCGGAGTGAAACGCCTAGAACCGCTCGGCCACAGCGGCCGGCAAGCTCATGAAGTAATGGGTGCTATCGACAGGAGATGTCAAACTGATTCCATACTTTTTAGATTTCCAGAAGGCTTTCGACACCGTCCCTCACAAGCACCTTCTAACCAGACTGCGTGCCTATGGAATATTGCCTAAGTTGTGGGACTGGTTTCACGATTTCCTGTCAGAAAGGTTACAGTAAGTAGGAATAGACGGAAAGTCATCTAGTAAAACAGAAGTAATATCCAGCGTTCCCCAAGGAAGTGTTATAGGCCCTCTATTGTTCCTTATCTATATTAACGACATAGGAGACAATCTGAGTATTCCTCTTAGATTGTTTTCAGATGATGATGTCATTTACCGTCTTGTAAAGTCGTCTGATGACGAAAAGGAATTGTAAAATGATTTAGATAAGATATGTGTATGGTGCGAAAAGTGGCAATTGACCCTGAATAAAGAAAATGTATAGTTATTCACATGAGTGCTAAAAGAAATCAGCGAAATTTCAATTGCGCGATAAGTCACACAAATTCCACTAAATACTTAGGGATTACAGTTACAAATAACCTAAATTGGAACGATCACATAGATAATGCCGTGATCAGAGCAAACCAAAGACTGCGATTCATTGGCAGAACACTTAGGAGGTGCAACAGGTCTACTAAAGAGACTGCTTACACCACGCTTGTCCGCTCTATTCTGGAGTATTGCTGTGCGGTGTGAGATCCGCATCAGGAGGGACTGACGGATGACATTGAAAAAGTACAAAGAAGGGCAACTTGTTTTGTATTATCGCGAAATACGGTAGATAGTGCGACAGACATGATACGTGAATTGGAGTGGCAATCAATAAAACAAAGGCGTTTTTCGTTGCGACGGGATCTTCTCATGAAATTTCAATCACTAGTTTTCTCTTCCGATTGTGAAAATATTCTCTTGGCACCCACCTACATAGGGAGAAATGATCATCACGATAAAATAAGAGAAATCAGGGATCGTGCGGAAAAATTTAAGTGCTCGTTCTTCCAACTCGCCGTTGGACAGTGGAACGGTAGAGAGAGAGCTTGAAAGTTGTTCATTGAACCCGCTGCTAGGCACTTTACTGTGAATAGCTGGATTAGATGTAGATGAATCAGGAGAAACGGCCAGACCAACCCATTGCGCAAATATCTATTTACTACAAGAGCTCGTCCATCTGCGCTGCTCTTTCGGACGTGCAAAAATCACGACCGCATGTGCCCGTCAAAAGATGCACATTGTAAAGGAGCACAGTGTCACCTTTGCTTTCACCAGTGAATATACCGTGTTCAAAGGTATGGTCAGTACCTTCTGTAACATAGTGCCTCCCCACACCGTAGTAACTGGACCACCAAAATCATCATGATCGACAATACTTGGAGTACCCTCATATGGCGAGATGTAGAAACACGTAATACACACAGCGATATTATCGAATACGATCGTTTTGGTGGTCCAGATACTATGGTCTGGGGAGGCATAATGTTACAGAATATACTGACCAAATCTTCGAACCGGTACACTCGCTCTTCATAGTTAATGTGTCACTGTATTCAGTTACCATGTGCATCTTTTGAGGGGTGCATTCGGCCGTGATTCCATTTTTGTAGCTGAAAGTGCGCCATCAAAAAGAACAGCCCAGGTGGAGGAGCTCTTGCAACAAGCGGATATTCGGCGAATGGACTGCCCTGACCGTTCCAGCTATTTAAATCCTATCGAGCACGTTTGGAATGCTTTGGGGAGATGTATGAAGCATGACCACACGCACCAATGTCCGTCCAACAGTCAACCGTGATAGTAGAGAAGTGAAACGCCCTACCTTGAGAAATTCTTTCCAACATTGGAACCAGCATCGGAGCATGTTGCGGAGCATACACTGCCGTCCATAGTGATCACACACCGTATGAGGAGTCAGGCTCCACCTTTTGTAATGTACGGAGAAACTTTATAAACTGCGGTGACTTCAATGTAATTATTATCTTCGAATAAAACTGTCGTTTCCGTTCGTCTCGTTGCGTATTTATTTTAGTTATCTTCTGTACTATACTGTAGAAGTTCTTTCTATGTACAGTCCAAGTTTCACATAGCTGTGTAAGGGTGCGCACAAGAAGAAAGTGCAGAGGGGCTAGCGCGAGGCGGCTTGACCCAGCGCGGGAGATATCCCCTTGTTACCTAATGAGACTGCACACAATGGCAGCCGGGTGGCGGCGGCGACCGGCGCAGTCCCGCGGCTGCAGGCGAGCCGGAATGACTGAGACATGCACCGTTAGCCTGCCTGCTTTCGGCGCGACGGTTGGCGCGCTGACAGAATCGAGGCACATATCCTCTAATCTTTCTCAAACGATTTTATAGAAATGAATCGGTACAAAATTGATTTTCATGTTACTTATGGCATCATATGTCGTCCTCATGGTGAAGTACCCAAAATTTTGATAATGGTCATACAATAGCGTGATTCTCATTTAAGTAAGAAGTTGCTCCAAATTCGTAACAGTGTGCAATGAAAAACATGGTTCGCTATGATTTGGCTGGAAATGAAATTTAACTAAAATATTGAATTTTTCTTTAGACTTGGCAGGAGGCCTCTATCAGTCCCAATCTCTATAAAATGGAATTTATGTAGCACATTCACTTCCGTCCGCACGCTCGAGAGAATGAAATATTCATAACACACCTCATATCTCCTAAACCGTTTCGGATATCGATATGAGAGTTTGACAGGGGATAGCACGTAAAGAAGAGAGTATTTTGCTACATGGTTAACATACGGAACTCCCTTACTTACGGCGATATAGCAGAACCCATGTTTCTTTATTTTATTCTTTCAATCCAGCACTGTAATTTGTTTAAGAGTCTTCGAGAATTTGCTAGAATGAAAACAAACGTGAAATTCCTTATATTACAGCAAACTGACACAGTGAGGCTTTCTATAAGATATTGAGCTCCTGTTGCTTGTTTAATAAGACACTCTGTTTTAAGATTCTGTTGCAGTAGCTATTACATGGCGAGTTTGTGCAGTTTATACTGTGTTTTGGCAAAAAAAGCAAAATTAAACCTGTCAACAAGAGAAATGCAGCCATTCTTGATAACTGATGAAGCTCCTTCAAATGAGAAATTCTTAGCAATTCAGGCAAAAATAAATCGCCAATTTGTTGCAGATATGATGGAATCCTGTAAACCACCGTATTTTTAATAGTAAACGGAATGGAAACTTACGAAAGGATTTTCTCCCAATTATTCATCTCAGAAGTATGAAAATAATTTGCAGCATATAGTGTGCTATATTTCTCTTCATATTCCCATTGAGATTGAACTAGGTGTAGAAAGCAAATCCCAGCTGTTCATCATTAAAGATATGTTGCGTTATAGGATTTGGCTATTTATTGTCATCTAAGTTGTTAAACTTATTTGGTAAAAATCGCCAGTGTTGACGCTTTTCGGAAAGAGAGAAGGTAAAAATAAATCCTTCCTTTCATTGAAATTTCTGAGTGTTCTTGTATCACAGTGTCTTTTTAACAGGCGGTACTGAAACTTGGCAAATGATTTTCTTTGTGCATCTTAAACACCCTGAAACAGGGATTTATTAAATGGGGAACTGAGGACAAATCAGGACACTAGCTTATCAAGCAGTACATCTTCATTATGAAAATAAACATATAACTTCTTCATTTATGTTGTTGCAAAAACCCCAATCGATGGCCCTTAAAATTACATTGTTTCATTACGCAATGACCTGCTTGAGTCTTTTCATTAAGGTTAGAAAAGATTATAAAGATATTATTACATTATAAAGATATTATTACATTAAAACATATATTTATGGTGGAGAAGTTCACCATTTCACTCTGAATGGATATATGAATAGAAATATGGTGCACTATTTGCTGCGAATTATTTTCATACTTCTCAGATGAATAACAGGGAGAAAATCCTTTGGTAAGTTTCCATTCCAGATTTCCACTATTAAAAATATCTTAGGCTACAGGATTCTGCCAAAATTGCAAAAGAATTGGAGATTTATTTATATCTGAATTGTTAACAATTTCTCATTTGAAGAAGCATCATCAAATATGAGGGATGGCTACATTTCTCTTGTGATGGGCTTAATTTTTCTTTTTTTGCGAAAACACTGTATAAATTGCGCAATCTCACCTTTCAATAGCTATTGCAACAGAATCTTGAATCAGAGTGTCTTATTAAACAAGCAACCTTATGGAAAACCCCATCGTGTCGGTTTGCTATAACATAAGAAATTTCACATTTATTTTCACACTAGCAATTTCTCTTTCCATTAACTAACGAAGTCTCTTAAAAGATTACAGTACTGCACTGGAGAAAAACAAAAATTGTAGCTTCTGCTATGTCGCCATAGATAAAAGGTTTTGTGTGTTGACTTTACAGAAAAATACTCTTCTCTTTGTGTGCTATCACTTGCCAAAATCTCGCATCGATACCTCGAACAGTTTAGGAGTTATGACGTATGTTATGAACATTTCATTCTTGCTCGCACGCGATCGCAAATGGATGTGCTACATAAATCCATTTTCTCGAGATTGCGGACTGATTGAAACCTCCTCCAAAGTGTAAAGAAAAATTCAGTGTCTTAGCTAAATTAATTTCGAGCAACACATGGTGTCGTATCCACCAAACGCAAAATCATAGCGAACTATACCTTTCGAAACTTCCTGACAGATTAAAACTGTGTTCCGGGCCGAGACTCGAACTCCGGACCTTCGACTTTCGCGGGCAAGTGCTCTACCAATTGAGCTACCCAAGCACGACCCACTCCCCCTCCTCGCAGATTTACTTCTGCCAGGAAGTTTCATAACAGCGCACACTCCGCTGCAGAGTGAAAATCTCATTCTGGATATATCTTTCGTTTCAAACTTTTTCGATTTTCGCGCAGCGAGTTAGTTAAATGAGAATATCGCAATAAGTATGACCATTATCAAGATGATGGACACTTCAGCACGAAGCTGACATATAAAGCTATGTGTACAGCAAAAATCAAATCTTTCCATGAATAGTTTCTGTAAAACCATGTGAGAAAGACTACAGAGTGAACGGAGCGTGCATGACGTTCTGCCCGTAATGGCTCTGTTGCACCTTGACTAGCCGGCTAACCAGCGTCCTCTGCGTGTTCCCTTGGCGCGTATAGTTGCGCTGGACTGCCCTGTGAGTTGGCACACAGACTGCTGGATTTCTTTCTGTTCTTGAACTTAACTTGGTAGTGACACATAATGCGAAGGTCACGTGCATTTTCAGTTTTGCACACCAGTGTTTTTTAGATAATGAACGTTGATGACTGTGCTGTGTACAAGTACTCATGGCATGAAAAGGTGAAGACGATGTGTCCACATCTGTTGATATAGATCCACTTGAAAATGGGCCGTGCCGAGGACTAGTAGTGAAGAATATACACTCCTGGAAATGGAAAAAAGAACACATTGACACCGGTGTGTCAGACCCACCATACTTGCTCCGGACACTGCGAGAGGGCTGTACAAGCAATGATCACACGCGCGGCACAGCGGACACACCAGAAACCGCGGTGTTGGCCGTCGAATGGCGCTAGCTGCGCAGCATTTGTGCACCGCCGCCGTCAGTGTCAGCCAGTTTTCCGTGGCATACGGAGCTCCATCGCAGTCTTTAACACTGGTAGCATGCCGCGACAGCGTGGACGTGAACCGTATGTGCAGTTGACGGACTTTGAGTGAGGGCGTATAGTGGGCATGCGGGAGGCCGGGTGGACGTACCGCCGAATTGCTCAACACGTGGGGCGTGAGGTCTCCACAGTACATCGATGTTGTCGCCAGTGGTCGGCGGAAGGTGCACGTGCCCGTCGACCTGGGACCGGACCGCAGCGACGCACGGATGCACGCCAAGACCGTAGGATCCTACGCAGTGCCGTAGGGGACCGCACCACCACTTCCCAGCAAATTAGGGACACTGTTGGTCCTGGGGTATCGGCGAGGACCATTCGCAACCGTCTCCATGAAGCTGGCCTACGGTCCCGCACACCGTTAGGCCGTCTTTCGCTCACGCCCCAACATCGTACAGCCCGCCTCCAGTGGTGTCGCGACAGGCGTGAATGGAGGGACGAATGGAGACGTGTTGTCTTCAGCGATGAGATTCGCTTCTGCCTTGGTGCCAATGATGGTCGTATGCGTGTTTGGCGCCGTGTAGGTGAGCGCCACAATCAGGACTGTATACGACAGAGGCACACAGGGCCAACACCTGGCATCATGGTGTGGGGAGCTATCTCCTACACTGGCCGTACACCTCTGGTGATCGTCGAGGGGACACTGAATAGTGCACGGTATATCCAAAACGTCATCGAACCCATCGTTCTACCATTCCTAGACCGGCAAGGGAACTTGCTGTTCCAACAGGACAATGCACGTCCGCATGTATCCCTTGCCACCCAACGTGCTCTAGAAGGTGTAAGTCAACTACCCTGGCCAGCACGATCTCCGGATCTGTCCTCCATTGAGCATGTTTGGGACTGGATGAAGCGTCGTCTCACGCGGTCTGCACGTCCAGCACGAACGCTGGTCCAACTGAGGCGCCAGGTGGAAATGGCATGGCAAGCCGTTCCACAGGACTACATCCAGCATCTCTACGCTCGTCTCCATGGGAGAATAGCAGCCTGCATTGCTGCGAAAGGTAGATATACACTGTACTAGTGCCGACATTGTGCATGCTCTGTTGCCTGTGTCTATGTGCCTGTGGTTCTGTCAGTGTGATCATGTGATGTATCTGACCCCAGGGATGTATCAATAAAGTTTCCCCTTCCTGGGACAATGAATTCACGGTGTTCTTATTTCAGTTTCCAGGAGTGTAGTTATATAAAACACAGGACAGAAGAATGATGTGCTCCAAATTTATTGAGGCTTTGGTGACCAACCAAAAGAAAACGTCAATAGTGTTTTTGTTATTTAGTGGAACACCATTCCCTTCTGTCTTGCCTCCTCTAAGCTTGCTATGGTTTGTTTGTTCCACATCTGCTCTCTCAAACTGTGTCAGATCTCTCGTTGGTAGCAGGTACGGTCAGCCCATAAGTAGGTGCCGGTTCTTGGCTGGAATGTTTTTAACAGCCAGTCAGGTCACAAACCAATTTAAGCGGACTAACGCTGAGGAACACAACTGAAAAGTATCCTTTGTTAGACGAATCTTGTATTTTTTTGTAGAATTATTTTAAGGCTTTCTGTACTAGAGATTCTACGTATTACAAAAGTTAGCTGAAAATTGGACATTAGTATATGTAAAAATAGAAGCGCTTGCAGTAAAACGTTGTTTGGGGAACAGGGGGCAGGAGGGGGTTAATCATGAATCCCGTGACCTTTTCCCTTGTGCCTGCATCTGCTCACGAACAATTACAAAAGTGGGTATCGAATCTGGGATTCAATTAGGAAAGAAGGCTAATAGATAAAGATCTGAGCCATTAGGTATCTTACGTGTAAATAAGCTTAAAAAGTTACGTTTGAAATTCCCCGCTGGCATCTGGTGGCATTTTATTAACACCACCCATAATGCAAAACCACTTATATATTGAGGTGTAGTAAATAGGTCAGACATCAATCAAATAATCGTTTGTACCATCAGTTCCACATCTGAAACCAGTCCGCAGCCACAAGTGGTCAGCTGCACAATAACTAAGAATTGCACGTGTTCAGATGCAGTGTCTGAAAAAAATAAAATAGTTTCACAGACCTTTTGTAGGCTCGAACACCTATCGACTGAAATCCAAATTCCCATTCATGGCTCAGCCCACTTGACATTCCGTTGGATTCAGGGGTGATGCGTGCTACGGTAGTCAGCGCAGTTGTGCAAAGCCGCCGTGGCAGGGTGGAGTAGTGGTTAGCCCATGTCCAGTGAGCAGGAGACCCGGGTTCAAATACTGGCCTCGGTGCAAATTGTCATTCGTCGCTTCAGTCAGCAAATATACATCATAGCTGTCCTAAGCGCAGTAGTTGCTGTAGATGCCTCAGGCCGGCGAGTACTTGGGCTGGGGAGCTCGCTAGAAGTCGTTGGCCATATGTGAATCGTTCAAATGGCTCTGAGCACTATAGGACTCAACTGCTGTGGTCATCAGTCCCCTAGAACTTAGAACTACTTAAACCTAACTAACCTAAGGACATCACTCACATCCATGCCCGAGGCTGGATTCGAACCTGCGACCGTAGCAGTAGCACGGTTCCGGACTGCGCGCCTAGAACCGCGAGACCACCGCGGCCGGCGCCATATGTGAGCCTGGGCTACCACTGCACACTCTAACATCTCTGAGCACGGCCGAGGCACATGCTGACACGTGCCTTCAGTCTGATATGCTGTCCTCTGGTGGTTTAATATCCCCATTTGCATCGACATTTTTGAAAGTTGCGTATCGACAAGTCAATCAGATACTACAAGCATATCTGAACTACAGGAATCGTTGCTTAGTTGAAACGCATTTTGCAACAAACGGAAGAATTACGTTGCCAGAGCCATGCGCTCGAGCGAAGTGTCATGGAGGGACTGCCCACACTGTCAGCACTATTTAGCCACCGACACACGGACCATGCATTCGACCGTCAACGCTGAGCGTGCTGAGTTCACCGTGCTGCTGAATGCTCAGGAAAGACGCGGTTTGGGCATACTACACGGTGGGTCTCTCATCGTGGTACACGCGATCGCAGCGCGCCCCAGTAGCAGTTGTCGGTTCTATCTGACTCGTAAATCACACAGTTTGTTTACTAAATTGAGGGACTTAACATTTCTTCGCCATCTTTGTTAAAACGCACATTTACTCCTTTGTCCATACGCTAGTCTGTTTTTCTGTCTGTAGCATACATAAATAAAAACTATATCCGTAAACTTCTTATAAGGCAAAAACGAAAGTTCCATACGCAGTTATTAAGAACAAAAGCTTACAGAAATACCATTACAAATTGTGAGATACAAATTTACAATAGTCTCCCACGTAAGGTAAAAATTATTTCGTCATTCTCACTCATTAGTAAAACCCCAAGTTCATTACTATTTGACCGCTGTTCCAGTTCAATAACAAAAATCCTTAGAACTTGTGAAATACAAAAGTAAATAAGAAGATTCAAACACACACACACACACACACACACACACACACACACACACAAACAGAACTTCTGAGAGAGAGCGCACTTATATTTATATAACGTCAGATATTATATGATAGTATAAAATTAATAAGAAAGTCTCAGAGCCCACTGGAACACATAAAAATTGGATGTAGTGAGACGTGAACTTACAACACATTACGCACCATTTCGTAATTCTGTTTCCTATTCATTACGCTGTAATGAACTTTCGTGACATGGACACTGTCTTGTATGTGACTCTCTTCTGAATGCTTTAATTGGAACTACGTTATTACCTGACATGTCATTATAAGTTGTACCAAGAAAAAAATGTATTTGATGGTGTTCAGTGTGCGCTTGCCTTGAAATGGTATATCTCGTAACAAATTAGTTGCAATTCGAAAATTTTTTAACCAGCTATATGACGTTTCCTGCCACTTTATCATAACAAATCGCATCAATAAACGATGACTTTTCGAGAGGTCGGTTCGCTTGTGCTTTAAAACAACGTTTACTCATAGGACATAAGTTATAATATGGGCTTTAACTGAAAGCCAATATAGCGTCTGCTGACTCTGTATTGAAGAGAGATCGCTTATGTGTGACGTAGGTGGCATCCTTCCATCTCGTCGTCTATCTTCAAACGCACGTTCCCAATATATCTCATATTTGATATTGCTCTACACGTTCGGAAACACCCCTCGATGTGTTTTCTTCACGGTACGTCATCATAAACTCGGTATGCTTAACGTTGACGTTCGAATGCAAGGTCTGTATGCTGAAGGGTCTACTGCGATTGCATATTTATTGTTCTGGATTGACAAGTCTTTCTCAGTTAATAAACTACATAAAGGAATTTCACATGAACTGCTCGTATAAATAACAATACACCCTCGCATCCTCTAGTTACTCCATTCAGTACTTTGGACCTGGCGCGTGTGAGCATTCGAAGTCACAGTACAGTACGACAAGTCTGATACAGTGACAGTTGGAAGTGTCTTTTGTTACACGATTACGTGCTCGAGGTGACAAGATGTGTTGCACATTTGTTGACGTCCAAACATGTTTTATTGCAGGAGTAGAGGCTGCGCACACGAATTTCTATTACAGTGTTGCCATGAAGGCACGCAGTCAACATACACTCATTTAATTTTTGCAGAAGTACAGAATCTCACGGGCTACATTCTAACAAGAGCGTGTGGCTACAACGACGGTGGCCACTAAATTTTGTTGACTCTTAAATGTATTTTTACTTGTTTACCTTTATACGATGATGACGTAGCTATGAGCCTTGGGTGAAGATATTTCTGATGAGGTAGGCTTGTACCTTCAAAAAGAATTAAATTCGTGTTTTTGCATTGTGATTCGTTGCACCTACATTTGGAAACTGTGCTTCTCAAGGCTTCCCGGCAAATTAAATATTCTGTCAAGCTGGAGACCTCTAGTCGAGTCATAAAGTAATACTTATCTCGTTATTACGCATAATAGTTGTAATTCTTCAGCTGAAATATAGAAATAATAATAAATTATAACTAAGCTGCGTACCTGAAAATTGACAGAATAATATCCAACTGTTTTCGTTCTGTCGAAACTGTCATTGTCACAGATGTAAGATGTTTTTCCGCTGTCAACCGTACGATAAAATAAAAAATCGTCTCCAAAGATAATTTATGGACTGTTTTTACGAACGTCCTACGAATGCTTACTCAGGAAAGGAACGTATTCTTTTCGTATGAAACACGATATACTTTACTATGTCGAAAGTGAAAAAAATTGGCACCTATTGCTCATATACGCACTTGGTAGAGAAGCTTCGCGTTTTCTCTTCGCACATTTTGGCATGATAGCGCTGGATGTCAGAAAGCACATACGATATTCCTTTCCGCAGAAAACAATCTCTACACAATAGCGTGAACTCTTTGTCTACTACTTTTCGTTCTCGGTATTCTTATGTCCGTGCTCAACGACACTGTCCACACATGACAAACACTCATTTGAACACTGCCTCCGATCTGAAAATAAATACTCCTCTCACTCCGACTAAAGGGACACACGTTTGATGTATTTTCTTCTTCTCTTCAGTTCTTCCTGATCTTGGACCACCACATTTATCGACCTGTTACGTCGTCTTCTGGATGGAATCTAGCCGTATCTTTGTTTATGACATCCTGCCATCTTTGGTCAGGTGATCCGTATGGTCACCTTTTCTTAATTTCGAGGTTGTGCATACATTTTTGATCACAATAAGATATGCTCTAATCGGGAGTGTCCAAAGCAGTGAAGTAAGTTTTCCCTCATTTCCAATGTAACAGGAAATATGCCACATCTCAGGTAGACAGTATCGTTCTAGACATGATTACGGAGGGAAATGCCCATTATACAACGTAACGTGTTCGTTGTAACAGGATGTGTATGTCTTTCAGCGGTCACTGTTATTGCTAAGCATACACTACTATGAGTTGCTACAGGGACATCAATATTTGCGCGACCCACACTTTTTAGTTGAAACGCAAGGTATCGGAATATGTCCACCGTTTGGACTTCGTTTCTTATTTGGTGCGTTTCGGGAAACACTCAGCTTTTTTCACGATTCTTTAAGGTTCAAAATTGAATGAGACGGCCATACAATAGCTGCATTTCGTGTGCAGCGGAAGCAGCAACCAAGACTTCAACATGGTAGAGATAGATCCAAGGTATGTCCTGTTGCAGCTGTGATGTAATGGCGTCCATGAAAATGGTTAACAATATTACTGGCAGTACTGACTCTCAGTGCATCCAAAAATCCATCTAAAAGCTGTTGACTTAGCCTGATGGACACTGCGCTCAGCTTTTCGTGTTCTTGTACAAGATAATGCCTACCAGAGACACTACGATTACCTATTCCGTTGGTACAGAACACGGGCAAATGCCATTTCCAAATCTCGGATAGCAGTCATAAACGGTTTTTCAATGAGTTAACGGGCATCGTAAATAACATTAACTATACAACATCCCTCGGCGAAACAAATTGATAGGCAGGTAGATTGATGATGGTATGGATATGATGTTCCAAGATATTTTTCCCCAATGCTTCGTTGTGTGAGGCAAGTGATGACATGAACGATAGCTGGCACATTCTTCTCAGTCACTCTTTTTCTTAAAAATAGGGATGGTTATTCATCCATAGCATTGCTAGATATTATTCTTTCATTAAGGGGTGTGGCTTCTTGGTGCGACAAGGGAGCGAAATCAATGTTGAAATGTCTTCTTGTGAAAGCTGTAGAGCTTATCCTAGAATTTTTCGCCATCCTTTTCTAGGTTGCAGCTTAAATTTTAGATGACTTAAATTTTCTGTTCAAAAATGGCTCAGAGCACTATGAGACTTAACATCTATGGTCATCAGTCCCCTAGAACTTAGAACTACTTAAACCTAACTAACCTAAAGGAAATTACACAACACCCAGTCATCACGAGGCAGAGAAAATCCCTGACCCCACCGGGAATCGAACCCGAGAACCCGGGCGCGGGAAGTGAGAACGCTACCGCACGACGACGAGCTGCGGACTAAATTTTCTGTGCCTCAACCAATCGAAGCTCAGCATGTGTCCGTGATGGCGGTGTGAAAGTTCATGGGTAATGAAGAAGGACGTATATATCGGGTTGATATAAGAAGCTGTAGATCAGGAACAATATAATGAAACGTTGCAAGGAGGATCTGCAGCGAATTGACGCATGGTGCACGGAATGGCAATTGAATCTCAATGTAGACAAGTGTAATGTGATGCGAATACATAGAAAGATAGGTCCCTTATCATTTAGCTACAAAATAGCAGGTCAGCAACTGGAAGTAGTTAATTCCATAAATTATCTGGGAGTACTCATTAGGAGTGATTTAAAATGGAATGATCATATAAAGTTGATCGTCGGTAAAGCAGATGCCAGACTGAGATTCATTGGAAGAATCTTAAGGAAATGCAATCCGACAACAAAGGAAGTAGGTTACAGTACGCTTGTTCGCCCAATGCTTGAATACTGCTCAGCAGTGTGGGATCCGCACCAGGTAGGGTTGATAGAAGAGATAGAGAAGATCCAACGGAGAGCAGCGCGCTTCGTTACAGGATCATTTAGTAATTGCGAAAGCGTTACGGAGATGATAGATAAACTCCAGTGGAAGACTCTGCAGGAGAGACGCTCAGTAGCTCGGTACGGGCTTTTGTTAAAGTTTCGAGAACATACCTTCACCGAAGAGTCAAGCAGTATATTGCTCCCTCCTACGTATATCTCGCGAAGAGACCATGAGGATAAAATCAGAGAGATTAGAGCCCACACAGAAGCATACCGACAATCCTTCTTTCCACGTACAATACGAGACTGGAATAGAAGGGAGAACCGATAGAGGTACTCAGGGTACCCTCCGACACACACCGTCAGGTGGCTTGCGGAGTATGGATGTAGATGTAGATGTAGAAGATCATATGTCTTATGGACAAACTAGTCCATTGGAAACTACATTCTGCAGATGGCGTGATGTGAACACAGACAAGGTCATCGCTGATAGAGGTATGTGCGTTTGTAAAATGTGGTTGTAGCGATTGCCCTATTAAAACGGTATTCCCTGATACGGAAATCGCAGTCACGAATTTTATGTTCGGGCAATGGAACGGAAACTGTAAGGAAGCTGCCAGGTTATACTGCCAGGGACTTTCTCTGGAGACAATGGTTGGTTATTAGGCCTCCATCTGCTTCCTCTCCGCTTAAATCGCACCAGTGTACAATACGTTTCTGAGATGGAAACTCCTCATGTTGTAGGAAGATATCCGCACTTGACTTCTGTGCACGCATGTGGATTCAACGTGTTTGAGCCCCGGCTCGCTTCCCATATCTTGCTCGTGCTTGCCTCCATCGGATGTTCCCTGAAATATTGGTAGGAAGGTGAGGATCCGTTTCGTGAACATCTCGTTCACCTGATCTGACCCCACTAATTTTTTGTTGTGGTATCATCTGATGTGTCTTGTGTACGTGATTGAAGAGTATCTTCTGATGATGAGAGTTCCCACTATCTGTTAACTGTTAGAAAGACACCGGCCGTGGTGGCCGAGAGGTTCTAGGCGCTTCAGTCTGGAACCGGGCGACCGCTACGGTCGCAGGTTCGAATCCTGCCTCGGGCATGGATGTGTGTGCTGTCCTTAGGTTAGTTAGGTTTAAGTGGTTCTACGTTCTAGGAGACTGATGACCTTAGCTTTTAAGTCCAATAGTACTCAGAGCCATTTGAACCATTTTTTGTTCCAACAACAGTAGGTTTGTGCGACTGAGCTTTGTGCGACGAAGTCGTGCATACGTATAATCTGCGCGAAGCAACACTGATGCACTGTTGTCGCTGTAGCACCTACTGCATGTTATTTACGTGAATAAAATTACTACGGAAACCAATCTACATCGAAAGTTACTTTTACTTGAAGAAATATTGCTATTTTAAACTAAATGTTGCCCACAAAAGGAAGAAAACCTAAAGATTTTGCCGGAGTGGTCGCTCTTTTTTTCACTTCCTGACATTTGGTTTTAACTGACAGTGCCCTATTAATCTGCCGGATGGAATATCCATTTTTTTCTGAACGCTGTCGGGAGGTGTGAGAGCTCTTTAGGCAAAGTACCTAGATCGAAGATAGTGTGAGTTCTGTAAAACTAAAATTCGGAAACTTGCGTAAGTTACTGTGAGAAAGTCACGTATCCATAGAACTATCAAATCTGTCTGCCGGTATTCCACATTCGACCCCCACCCTGACCCCAATAAACCCATCCTCCCGTATCCTCTGTAGGTGGTGATTTTGTGAACGCGCTGTTAGAAGATCATTTGCAAAATGAAGGATTCGTACTGTATCAAGATTGCGTTTCGTCAAACATGGTGTCTATATCATTGGTATCTTTCTGCGTACTTCCTATGCAATCGTTAACATCGGGGGACGGATGCATGTAAATGTTATCATGATATAGACAGGAGTGTCTGTGACGAAATTTTAACTACATATGATTTTGCCGCCCGATCTACACATTCCCACTAGACCAAATTTACGTAACATCCGAAGGGATTGTAAACTTGATGCATTTTGATAGTTCATATCAAATAGTATAGAAGGATATTAGGAACACTGTCTCCGTCCTATCTGTGGTCTTGAAGCGTAGTTTAGTAAAGGAACGAAGTTTAGGAATCTTGTCCAAGACGAGATTATCAGAGACGAGCACAACCTCGTGTTAGGGGAGGACGAGGAAGGAAAAAGGGCCCAGTCTTGATCAAAGGAACCATCCCAACATTTTGCATAAGTGAATTAAGAAAACCACGGTAAACCTAAACCTGGATAGTCTGACGGGGATCTGCATTTTTCGTCGTATGTTCAGTTATAATGTGCGAAATTTTATAGAAATACGTATGATGTATATTATTTATTATAGCTTAAGTTATCGAAACACCATAGCAGAGCCTTTACAAAAATTAACTTATTTTACCAGTCCTACTTTCCCTTTGCTTAATTCTTCAACACTAGCGTGAGTTTTAGTTTGGGCCAAGTATTACGTTTAGTACCTCTCTTGCAGTGAAATTGTATTTCGCATGTTATGTTCTGTCTTCACGTTCTGTTTGTTTGTTGAGTTTGCCTGAATATACGTATACACATCTCTGTGAATTTCGAACGTGATTTTTGGGTTTCACGTTGTATGTGCTAACATACACTCCTGGAAATGGAAAAAAGAACACATTGACACCGGTGTGTCAGACCCACCATACTTGCTCCGGACACTGCGAGAGGGCTGTACGAGCAATGATCAAACGCACGGCACAGCGGACACACCACGAACCGCGGTGTTGGCCGTCGAATGGCGCTAGCTGCGCAGCATTTGTGCACCGCCGCCATCAGTGTCAGCCAGTTTGCCGTGGCATACGGAGCTCCGTCGCAGTCTTTAACACTGGTAGCATGCCGCGACAGCGTGGACGTGAACCGTATGTGCAGTTGACGGACTTTGAGCGAGGGCGTATAGTGGGCATGCGGGAGGCCGGATGGACGTACCGCCGAATTGCTCAACACGTGGGGCGTGAGGTCTCCACAGTACATCGATGTTGTCGCCAGTGGTCGACGGAAGGTGCACGTGCCCGTCGACCTGGGACCGGACCGCAGCGACGCACGGATGCACGCAAAGATCGTAGGATCCTACGCAGTGCCGTAGGGGACCGCACCGCCACTTCCCAGCAAATTAGGGACACTGTTGCTCCTGGGGTATCGGCGAGGACCATTCGCCACCGTCTCCATGAAGCTGGGCTACGGTTCCGCACACCGTTAGGCCGTCTTCCGCTCACGGCCCAAAATCGTGCAGCCCGCCTCCAGTGGTGTCGCGACAGGCGTGAATGGAGGGACGAATGGAGACGTGTCGTCTTCAGCGATAAGAGACGCTTCTGCCTTGGTGCCAATGATGGTCGTATGCGTGTTTGGCGCCGTGCAGGTGAGCGCCACAATCAGGACTGCATACGACCGAGGCACACAGGGCCAACACCCGGCATCATGGTGTGGGGAGCGATCTCCTACACTGGCCGTACACCTCTGGTGATCGTCGAGGGGACACTGAATAGTGCACGGTACATCCAAACCGTCGTCGAACCCATCGTTCTACCATTCCTAGACCGGCAAGGGAACTTGCTGTTCCAACAGGACAATGCACGTGCGCATGTATCCCGTGCCACCCAACGTGCTCTTGAAGGTGTAAGTCAACTACCCTGGCCAGCAAGATCTCCGGATCTGTCCCCCATTGAGCATGTTTGGGACTGGATGAAGCGTCGTCTCACGCGGTCTGCACGTCCAGCACGAACGCTGGTCCAACTGAGGCGCCAGGTGGAAATGGCATGGCAAGCCGTTCCACAGGACTACATCCAGCATCTCTACGATCGTCTCCATGGGAGAATAGCAGCCTGCATTGCTGCGAAAGGTGGATATACACTGTACTAGTGCCGACATTGTGCATGCTCTGTTGCCTGTGTCTATGTGCCTGTGGTTCTGTCAGTGTGATCATGTGATGTATCTGACCCCAGGAATGTGTCAATAAAGTTTCCCCTTCCTGGGACAATGAATTCACGGTGTTCTTATTTCAATTTCCAGGAGTGTATTTCAGTGTTTTTGATGAGCTGGTGTATACCAGGACTTTTCAATGCATATATTGACAGATAGGCGGCTTACGTTCTTTGAGACCAACAACCAGACAGATTGGCTGTTGACACAGAACAATAAAGAAAACGTGGCATGCACGCAGAAGAATGTGTGTCAACTTCTAGAAGAATTGAATATTCTGTGGTGTTTTAGCAGCTGATGATGACAGCTGATTTTGCGACGTGAACAGTTACGTATATTGTTATCATGCACCCAATATCGAGAAAATAGAGACAGTCTGAATTCTTAGCTTGGAAGTAGAGACCTAAAACAAATGAAAGCTTTCAGCAAAGTATAAAAAGACTAAGCAATAACAGACTGCAATCGAATCTTAGAAAACCGTCACTGTATCTGAGCAAGCAGAGTTTCTGAAAATAAGAAGCCTCAACGTCTCTTCATAATGTATGAAATTGTAATAAATAATACTCTTAAGCCTACTGTCACTGAATCAAGTGAAGGTTATTGAAAAGCTTATGCCCGCTTTGAACTGCATCTGCCCACGCTTTTGCCGTGGATCAATCGAAAATGCACCGCAGTACACAGCGAGCAGCTCGGATGCTGAATAGACGCTCGTCCGCGGAGCGTTCACGTCAGTGCTGCGGGGCGGCCTACATGCAGGGGCTGGCCACCACTTGAAGTGCTCCATCTTGCTATACTGCAGTGCCGTGTTGTTCTAATGTACTTTATAATGTTGTCCACATATCCATCCATGTCTGAAGGACATTGCGAAGTACATCAGAACAACGCAGCCACGGATATATAGTGTTTGACGCCTAATAAATGGGCTTCGAATTTAATCATATGTCTCTTCCAGTACGGGACTCAAAGTACAGGATGTAGACGAAAGCGGTGAGTTATGGAAGTCTGGGTCGGTCCGGGGAGCATGCTCGGATGGTCGCGGCAGCCACCGCTAGCGTTAAGCGGAAGATGCAGGTTCGAGTTGCGGCCCGTGTACAAAGTTTCATTGTCACCAATGCATATTGCAGCCTAAGATTCGTAATACTCGTAAGTGCGAATATGATTCTCGTGTTCTTCAACTTACACTGCAGCACGCTGCAGTTGCGTTCTCAGTCATCGCATATTGAACACAAATAACCAACCAATTAATTGACCAGTTAGTCCCATGAAGGAAATCTCTGCACTAGAGTAGTCTTGAAATTACTGCTGGAAAGAAAGTAATTGTTGTTTCATTTCTCTTTTTTTTTTCTTTTTAGTTCCGCTTTGTCGTGAAAGAATGCGATAGCGTACATTTGTACTCTCTACTGTATTTTGAGATCTTCAACGTCTACGTATTTAGAATTTCATAACCAGTGATTTCGCCGATACTAAGTGATCAATGTTCGTTAATAAGTGAAATCTACGAGCGCACATTTCCAACTTTTTTTGTTTATCCACTGAAATTAAATAAATTACTATGAAGCCGCATCATCTGTAGCTCCAGTTAATATGGTTAGTTACTAAGATGTCTACTTTTCTAATCTGTTTAGTCTCTCGTTGACAGAGTCATTGTAAGCTCACAGTAAACCAAGAATACATTCTTGTGACATAGGTGGCTGGGAGATCTCGAAGGTTTTTTGAGCCGCCTAATCGGAAAGTGTTCTATTCCTCCGTACGCAAAGGCTCATTACGATGTAGTGTGTGAGATTTGTGTCTTAAATTTATCTGCTGAGTGTAAGTGACTGTAGTGGATGATTTGTGTTGAGTGACGATAAAAGAAGGGAGAGGATGAAACTCAGTGGTGCCACATAGCCTATTCCTCTCCACGAGCACCAAGCAGACCGCCGATAGAATGATCACCATCAACAGTGTCGCATGACCTCAGTGCTGATAGATTTGTAATTTAGAGCAGAATATTGGCGCAAAGATTGAGTTCTCAAGTATTAAATCTTTGGCATAATTCTGGTAATTTCAGTAATGGAGAATTACCAGTGTCTTGCGTGCTTCCTGTAAAATTACTTTCATTCGAAGTGAAGGTGATATTTCACACCAGTTGATTTAATCCATAACACAATCACATGACATTGATCAAATCTCTTAGCATAAATACGCGTTACACTAATTGCACAGCTCTATTTCCAAGATTATTCTGGCCTATCATTTACGTGAATGAGGCTTAAAGAAAGAAATCTTAGTGGCTGTTCGCTTATCACTTTCCTTCGATGAAGACAAGGTTTGGCCATTTACAGCTGAGGTAAGACTACTACAGCACTGTTCTCACTTTAAGGTTATTTTTCTCACTTCATTACATCGTTTGATGAGTAGGGTCGATTGTTCGAGATCCGAGCCATTGTACTGCACAGTTTGTATTTCCTACCACTCTCGTCGTTGAAAACTATCGAAACGCCTTCGCATGGATAGGATAATAGTTACAGTAACTATACTGAAGAGCCAAAGAAACTGGTATACCTGCCTAATATCGTACACAGCCGGCCGGTTGGCCGAGCGGTTGTGTGCGCTTCACTCTGGAACCGTGCGACCGCTACGGTCGCAGGTTCGAATCCTACTTCGGGCATGGATGTGTGTGATGTCCTTAGGTTTAAGTAGTTCTAAGTTCTAGGGGACTGATGACCTCAGATGTTAAGTCCCATAGTGCTCAGAGCCATTTGAACCATATTTTAATTTCGTACAGGGGTCCGCGAGCACGCAGAACTGCGTGCAACTCGACGTGGCATGGACTCGACTAATGTCTGAAGGATTGCTGGAGGGAACGGACACCATGAATCCTGCAGGACTGTCCATAAATCCGTCAGGGTAACAGGGAGTGGTAATATATTCTGAACAGCACGTTTCAAGGCACCGCAGGTATGCTCAATAATGTTCGTTCTTGGAGGATCTTTTTCCGGCCGCTGCGAAGCCAGAGATTTGTTGTTTTACCGGATTCCTGGTCGTACGGAAAAATCCCAGTTTCACCGCTACTTCTGAGATGCGCCCCATCGCTCGTGCGCCGACTGTAACACCACGTTCGAACTCACTTAAATCTTGATAACCTGCCATTCTAGCAGCAGTAACCGGTCCGACGACTGCGCCAGACACTTGTCTTACAAAGGCGTCACCGGCCGCAGCGCCGTATTCTGACTGTTTGCATATCTCTGTATTTGAATACGCATGTCTATACCAGTTTCTTTGGCGCTTCAGTGTGTTGTAGGCACCAGTTCTCTCATAAGTACAATAATTGTTTGTAGCTGCCTTTGGCGATTGCAGATTAGAAACAGTTACGTCACGCCAGCCATATTGCACCGAAAGTACAGCACAGGCCCACGTATAAATTATAACCAGCTCTAAAGCATTTAATCAAGAAAATTATTACAAAATAGTTGTTATTTAATAAACCTGTTGTCTTATGACCTTTGTCTAAGTGTTGGGACAGTCAGTGCGGTTAGCAGTGCGCAAATTCCTGGTTTGTTGCGTCATTCGATGAGTGCTAGGTTTCATCGTGAGCAATCCACAGTCCCCGTCTTCTATTACGTGGATTAGCTGACCTTGGTTATGTTGTGGCTTTGACATTACGTTACCGCTTTGCAGTCACGTCATTAGCTATTCCCTTTCATGTAAGCTGAAATATCTCTGACAGGTTCCTGCATAGTGTGCGATTACGAACACTATTTATTTTTGTACGCACTTACTTGTCTCTATAATATGGACCGTAATTACTAGTTTATTTAAGTAGAGAGGGACAGTGAACCTAGTGGAGTAGAGCAGGGGTATGACGTTCATGGGGATCAAGAAGGCTGACTTCTAGGTGAGACGTAGCCCCATCCGTTTGAAGGAGAAGACGATAGTCTGAAACGAGGCGAAAGCTCACCCGAAAACGCGCAGTTTTTGAGACGATTTGTTTGTAGCATCCACATGTGGCTTTCTACATCAGTTCCGACACATTTTTCTGTCGCAATGCATCTGACAATTGTCACGAGTACTCTAGAGTCGCTCGGCACAGTAATGAAACTACACTGGTGGGTAAAACGTAAGGACGAAAGTAATTTTTGCATGGTGTGTCACTGCCAAGTAAAATAGTTCGATGAAACTTGGACCAAACAAACAAAGGACAGCTCTAGTCCAGTGCACCAGGCAACTGAAGAAAATACGCAATGAGGAGAACAGAAATGACACTTTTTTTCAGAGACAATAATTAGACTGAAGCCACCGCCATATACGGCTGTCCCCTGACCATTACAAACTGCAGGCTCTGTAACGTGCCCCCATACTCCCCACAAGGTTGCTACAAGGTTCCTCCACCGCCGCGGTTGACAACTGCTAAATGATGATTGGTGCATGAGGACATGCTGAAGCATACCTCCCTAACGCATCACAACCGTACTCGATGAGTTTTAAGCAGAGAGAACGAGTAGGAAAGTCCGTTCGTCGAATATTCTCTTGTTCAAAGAGCTGTTCCGCGTGCGGTGCTCGTTATGGTTGCTCATTGTCATCCATGAAGACAGGGCCGCATTTACCCCGGGAAAGACGCACATGGAAAAGGAGTGACTGTACTCCGTTCAAATATTAGGAGGAGTTTGCCCATGCAGCATTATGTCTCTCCACACTATAACATCTGGCCCAACGACATGTTCGACAACGCTGGACGTACCCTCATGAGGCAAGATGTCGGAACACGTAAGGCACTCAGGAACATTGTCGAACATGATCGTTTTGGTGGTCAAGGTGTTCTGGTGCTGGGAAGCATAATGTTGCATTTGTGTGTGACTTCCAAATCTTTGAACACGGCACACTTACCGGTCAAAATTATAGTCACTCTGTACTCTTTCCCCATACACGTCTTTTCAGGGGTACATTCGGTCCTGACTTCTTTCTTATGAATGACAATGCATGACCGCGTCGACCTACACAGATAGACGAGCTTTAGGAATTACACTCATGCTCATAAATTAAGGATAATGCTGATACATGGTGAAACAACGCTCTGGTGGCCGGTTTGCGGGATTAAATCACCTCGGGGTATGACCATGCGGTACATCTGGCCTGCGGTCGTCGCACGGTGGAGATGACAGCAGTCCACATACACAGAGGTGTGGGTGTGTTGATGCATTTCAGGTACGGTGCAGATGTTTTCAGACGTGCTAATGGTGACTGTGTGTTGAAAATGGCTCAAAGAACACATATTGATGATGTTACGAGGGGTTAGAGTACTAGGGTGACTGGAGGCTGGTCAAACATAGCAGGTCGTAGCACGGGAACTCCGTGAGCCACAAAGGGTGATCTCAAGATTATGCCAACTATTCCAGCAGACAGGAAACGTGTCCAGGCGCTACAATGCGGGAGGTCCACATTGTACAACACCACAAGAAGACCGATATCTCACCACCAGTGCCCGCAGACGGCCACGGAGTACTGCAGGTAGCCATGCTCGAAACATTACCTCAGCCACTGGAACAGTTGTCACCAGACACACAGCCTACAGACGACTGAACAGACACGGTTTATTCGCCCGGAGACCTGCAATGTGTATTCCACTGACCCCTTGTCACAGAAGAGCCCGTAAAGCCTGGTGTCAAGAACACATAACATGGTCATTGGAACAGTGGTCCCAGGTTTTGTGCACGGGCAAGTCCAGGTATATTCTGAACAGTGTTTCTCGCCGGGTTTTCATCTGGCGTGAACCAGAAACCAGATACCCACCCTCTACTGTCCTTGAAAGGGACCTGTATGGAGGTCGTGGTTTGATGGTGTGGGGTGGGATTACAATTGGTGCACGTACACCCCTGCATGTCTTTGACAGAGGAACTGTAACAGGTTAGATGTGTCGGGACGTAATTTTGCACCAGTATGTCCGCCTTTTCAGGGTTGCAGAGGGCCCCACCTTCCTCCTGATGGATGATAACGCACGGCCCCACCGAGCTGCCATCGTGGAGGAGTACCTTGAAACAGAAGATATCAGGCGAATGCAGTGGCCTGCCTGTTCTTTAGACCTAAACCCCATCGATTACGTCTAGGATGCTTCGGTCGACGTATCGCTGCACTTCTTCAAACCCCTAGGACACTTCAGGAGCTCCGACAGGCACTGGTGCAAGAATGGGAGGCTATACCCCAGAAACTGCTCGACCACCTGACCCAGAGTATGCCAACCCGTTGTGCGGCCTGTGTACGTGTGCATGGTCATCATATCCCATACGTCGGGGTACATGTGCAGGAAACAGTGGCATTTTGTAGCACTTGTGTTTCGGGATGGTTTTCTCAACTTATCACCAATACCGTGGACTTAAAAATCTGTGTTGCATGGGTTCCCTATGTACCTATACTATTAGCGTCAGTTTTTTGTAGTGCCACGTTGTGTCTCAGCACATTCTACAATTGTCCTTAATTTATGAGCATGAGTGTATAATGTAGTAATTCTTTCTATGTATCTTCTAAGTTTAACCAAGCAGTGTTTATTGACAGTGATACATCATGCGAAAGTTTATTTCGTCATTAAGTTTTGTACACCAGTGTACAATTGTACGAGAAGTGTCCTCCTCCATAATCCGCAATATGGCGTGCAGAGTATAGCCTAGATGAAACAGAGTGAAATATTTAGCAATGTCTCTCGCCGAATGTCAGTTTGATTGGTTTTGAATAGTTAATTACAATTATATGATTAATCTACGTCTACATCTACATTTATACTCAGCAAGCCACCCAACGGTGTATGGCGGAGGGCACTTTACATGCCACTGTCATTACCTCCCTTTTCTGTTCCGGTCGCGTATGGTTCGCGGGAAGAACGACTGTCTGAAAGCCTCCGTGCGCCCTCGAATCTCTCTAATTTTACATTCGTGATCTCCTCGGGAGGTATAAGTAGGAGGAAGCAATATGTTCGATACCTCATCCAGAAACGCACCCTCTCGAAACCTTGCGAGCAAGCTACACCGCGATGCAGAGCGCCTCTCTTGCAGAGTCTGCCACTTGGGTTTGCTAAACATCTCCGTAACGCTATCACGGTTACCAAATAACCCTGTGACGAAACGCGCCGCTCTTCTTTGGATCTTCTCTATCTCCTCCGTCAACCCGATCTGGTACGGATCCCAAACCGATGAGCAATACTCAAGTATAGGTCGAACGAGTGTTTTGTAAACCACCTCCTTTGTTGATGGATTACATTTTCTAAGGACTCCCCCAATGAATCTCAACCTGGTACCAGCCTTACCAACAATTAATTTTATATGATCATTCCACTTCAAATCGTTCCGCACGCATACTCCCAGATATTTTACAGAAGTAACTGCTACCAGTGTTTGTTCCGCTATCATATAATCACACAACAAAGGATCCTTCTTTCTATGTATTCAATACATTACATTTGTCTATGTTAAGGGTCAGTTGCCACTCCCTGCACCAAGTGCCTATCCGCTGCAGATCTTCCTGCATTTCGCTACAATTTTCTAATGCTGCAACTTCTCTGTATACGACAGCATCATCCGCGAAAAGCCGCATAGAACTTCCGACACTATCTACTAGGTCATTTACATATATTGTGAAAAGCAATGGTCCCATAACACTCCCCTGTGGCACGCCAGAGGTTACTTTAACGTCTGTAGACGTCTCTCCATGATAACAACATGCTGTGTTCTGTTTGCTAATATCTCTTCAATCCAGCCACCCAGGTGATCTGATATTCCGTAGGCTCTTACTTTGTTTATCAGGCGACAGTGCGGAACTGTATCGAACGCCTTCCGGAAGTCAAGGAAAATAGCATCTACCTGGGAGCCTGTATGTAATCTGGGTTGTCAAGACATTTTGGGTCTTTTGGTTCATACAGGCACTAAAAGCTCCTGGTGGTGTATGTGCGTGAGGAAATTAAAGACTTATTGTCATTACATTGGTTGTTTCATTAATAATTCAAATTTAGATCGTTATTTGAATTTTATTGCATGTATCGAGGTACTTACGTCGTCTGCACTAGAACAATCACTCTGATATGGATGTAATCAAAACGATGCGATATGACCTACATCAAACACCACGTATCATTTGTGATGGATTAATATAAAGAAGCAGTCCCACACAAAATATATTATGCCACTCTGAAGTGGGTGTCTTTCTACTTTCAAATACATACCAACGTAGTATATTGTTTACCCAAAACACAGAACCTCACCTGTATATTGGATTCATTCACAGATATAAAAAAAAGTAAATGTATTTAATGTTCAAATGTCTCTGAGCACTATGTGACTTAACTTCTGAGGTCATCAGTCCCCTAGAACTTAGAACTACTTAAACCTAACTAACCTAAGGACATCACAGACACCCATGCCCGAGGCAGGATTCGAACCTGCGACCGTAGCGGTCGCGCGGTTCCAGACTGTAGCGCCCAGACTGTAGCGCCGGCTGTATTTAATGTATCTGGTTACAAATAAATTAGATAGAAAGCTTTGGTATTGTCAGGAATATATTGTCTTTAATCTTAATCCGACGGAAATATTATGGAAATTTAGGTTGTTTATCCAAAGAGATACCAGTCCACAGAATTCAGTTATCTAGTTTTTATAGGCAGTCGTACTATTAAACTTAAGGGACAGCAAAGAAACGCAACGTCAATAAGGAGCGTAATGAGAAATCGTCACAAATAAAGACTTGCCTCTAGCTTTATAGGAACACATTTCGTATTTGTAATGTAAAATCAGGCAGGACTCATAAAAGGCGGCCTAGAGATCGTGCCGTGGATGCAGCAAAGTCGTCGATGTCAGGGTGATGGCAAAAGAGTGGGAAGGAGGGGCGATAAAGGGGAATAATTCCGTTTTCTTATCAGTCCGTCTTATTATTGCCTCTCCTGTTGAACAATACAGCTCCGACCACTCGTTGATATATGGCACATTGTGCAGCACATAAATGTTACTACTCTATGTTAACAGATTAATTTAGATGCCTCTTATGTTACACCAAAAATTGCTTACATCAGATTCTGAAAACTAACTTCACGATGATCTTGTTTTATCATTTAATGAAGAAAATTGTCTGTCACACATTAATTTAACTGTTAGTCTAATCCAGGCGAAACCAGCACTGTCTTCAGATTTAAAACTAAAATACTTGACTGCCGCTACCAACGGCTTTAGCAGATGTGCGTTTTTAGAACTAGTTCACACGTACTAATTAACGTTCCTCCCAGTTGGTTCCCCAGTTTGTTCCAGGAGATCTTCCTCCACCTCTCTCTCCTTCTCCAACTGAGCTACTGCTCTGCAGGAATTACCACATTGGCTATCCTCCAGTCATCATTTCCGTATCAGTTTGCTCAACCGGTCAGCATTAGATCCGCGATGAGCAGACCTCACCACGTGGCGACCGTCAGAAAGCAGGACATCATCAGCAAAAAAATAAATAAAGAATGCTATTTTCAAGCAGTGTAAACAGGAAGTCTCGTAGGTTGGTAAAAGCTGAACTATAGCTGAGTCTCGGTCCTGCATAAAATTTCAAATGTCGATTTAGGTAACGTATCTATACCTACTGCATATTATTATTTCAGGAATATATTTCAATATTTGAAACCTTAGTTCGTCATCAAATGAACCAGTCATAAGGAGTAAAGATAGCAGAGAAGGTATGGAATAGGGATGATGAGGAAGCTAATCAAGTGGCCACAATAAGTTTTTCGGGTAAACCACTGTTTGTTAGCAGGTGTCTTCCGAAACTCTAAGGATGTTACAGAATGGCGTTCCCGCAACAAAGAAAGATTCGGTGCTGGAGCTGTGTTAGCGATTAGAATGAAAATTATTTCGTACTAATCAGTATTTTTTTTCTGAACAGGCAAGAGTGTTGGAATCTGATTTACATTACATGTAACAAGCTAATCCCAGGTGCCACACCCGGACTGGTACCAATACGACTGCCTTCCGTGATAATAATCTTCAAACCCAGTCATTCGAGCACTTATATTCCCTGAAACGAACAAAATAACTCCATCTCGAAAGAAAGAGGTGCAGTGTAGGAAAAGACACTGGGCGCGTACTTAGAGAAGTAAGGTTCGAGCGATGGCCCATTCATTCTGATTAAGTCTTTCCTCACTAATGTGACGTGAATTTCTAGATAGTTTCTTAAATAAAATCCCATACGATATTCTCCATGCCGTTGTCCTTCCAAGCCTGTGCTGCATCTCCTAAGTCGTCGATACGAATACGACGCTAAACTTTATTCTTCCTTCCGATTCTAATGCCCAAAGTAAGCGTATTCGACAGATGAGAAAATATTTCTGAGCTCATTGTCGGAAGTTTTGTAGAACATTTTACATAAACATGTAATTATAAAACTTTTAATACCAGAACTCGGGCCGCGCGGGTAGCCTTTCGGTCTCAGGCGCCTTGCCACGGTTCGCGCGGCTACCTCCGTCGGAGATTCGAGTCCTCCCTTGGGTATGGGTGTTTGTATTGTCCTTAGCGTTAAGTTAGTTTAAGTTAGATTAAGTAGTGTGTAAACCTAGGGACCGATGACCTCAGAAGTTTGGTCCCATTAAAATTACCACAAATTTCCAATTTTCCAGAAACTCGGATTTAAAAATATAATGTTCCTTCCGCAACGACAAAACACTTAATAGGGACATCGTTGGCCATAAATTCTCGGCAGGGGCGTGACATGTTACACCATTCATAGTAGATCCCAGTCCTGGGAAATAACAGTGCTGACGCCTGGGAGGCTCTTTGTTGCCAGCTAAAGGGTTGCACATGATGTCCCTCGTATATTGCGGCCTTCCACATGACTCGGATTGTAGACCTTGCTGTTCAATCCAAGCTGTAGATATCTTCATCTGTGGGAAATCAATTCACCAGGATAGCATCTATGTATGTTCGTCAAGTCTGGAACGACAGCACACCTTAAAAAGTAGTACACACGGTTTTAGTACATTATCTATGTACCTCTGACATTAACAGTATTCTCCCGGCCTCCAAAGAATTTATGAAGCTCTCTCGACGAATGTACGACGAGACTCCTTCTGAAAACTGAAGAGGGATCCTGTGAAGAGTGTATTCCACCATTTATGAATGAGTAAATGTAGATATGACTTTCTCCTCAAGAACGACCGCACCTCTACAAATCTGTGAGAGTGGCGCAGACTGTCGAACGCCTCGTATAAACTATGCTGAGCCCCGAATACAAAGTTTCTACAGAAACTCCAGATTCTCAGTTTGCATGCTGTATGCTCCGGAAACAACTGTCGAACGCAAATCGTTAAATTTTGTCGCTCGGATTTCGCCCCCTACATGACTTGAAATGACACTTTATCGCATCCTCGACTATGCTCCACCGGCAGGAGTGGCCGTGCGGTTCTAGGCGCTACAGTCTGGGACCGCGTGACAGCTACGGTCGCAGGTTCGAATCCTGCCTCGGGCATGGATGTGTGTGATGTCCTTAGGTTAGTTAGGTTTAAGTAGTTCCAAGTTCTCGGGGACTGATGACCACAGCAGTTAAGTCCCATATTGCTCAGAGCCATTTGAACCATTTTTCTTTACTATGCTCCGGTTGTGTGGTACTTGCTTCAACGAGGGTTCTACTTCGCAAAATAAAATCCAGATGGCGTCTTTGTGGCGATACTTTCTTTTGCTCTTCAAGAAAATATTCTGTGTTTACGAGTCCAAGGAGAGGGAGGCAGAAAGACTATAATATACCATCTTTTCGTTATTTTTTAAACCAGTGCCCACTCGGAGGGAGGATTATTTCGTATAAGAGAGTAAATTCTAGCTTAAGGGAAAGTACTGAGATTATTTTATGGAATTTAGCGGATTTTTTGCCATTTTCCTCATTTCCGATTAGGACCATATTTTGGACACGGTATGCTGCTTCGGAAGCAAAACTACTTTTGTCGTTTTAACTCTGTGAGCAAGTCAGACTTGTATCTATTTCAGTTTCCTGACACACAGAATTAATTCTTGGATTTGGAATCCTGATCGATGAGGTATCATGAACCATTTCCTAGTGGCAGATTCGGTGTACTAGGATACACGTATTATCTACACCGAAGCGCCAAATAAACTGGTAAAAGGATGCGTTTCAAATCCAGAGATACGTAAAAAGGCAGAAAACGGCGCTATGGTCGGCAAAAATTATATAATACAAGTGTCTGGTGCTGTTGTTAGATCGATTACTGCTGCTACAATGGCAGGTTATCAAGATTTAAGTGAGTCTGAACGAGGTTTTATAGTCGGCGCACGAGCGAAGGGATACAGCATCTCCGAGGTAGCAATGAAATGGAGATTTTCCCGTTCGACCATTTTCACGGCTGTACCGTAAATACACTCCTGGAAATTGAAATAAGAACACCGTGAATTCATTGTCCCAGGAAGGGGAAACTTTATTGACACATTCCTGGGGTCAGATACATCACATGATCACACTGACAGAACCACAGGCACATAGACACAGGCAACAGAGCATGCACAATGTCGGCACTAGTACAGTGTATATCCACCTTTCGCAGCAATGCAGGCTGCTATTCTCCCATGGAGACGATCGTAGAGATGCTGGATGTAGTCCTGTGGAACGGCTTGCCATGCCATTTCCACCTGGCGCCTCCGCTGGACCAGCGTTCGTGCTGGACGTGCAGACCGCGTGAGACGACGCTTCATCCAGTCCCAAACATGCTCAATGGGGGACAGATCCGGAGATCTTGCTGGCCAGGGTAGTTGACTTACACCTTCTAGAGCACGTTGGGTGGCACGGGATACATGCGGACGTGCATTGTCCTGTTGGAACAGAAAGTTCCCTTGCCTGTCTAGGAATGGTAGAACGATGGGTTCGATGACGGTTTGGATGTACCGTGCACTATTCAGTGTCCCCTCGACGATCACCAGAGGTGTACGGCCAGTGTAGGAGATCGCTCCCCACACCATGATGCCGGGTGTTGGCCCTGTGCGCCTCGGTCGTATGCAGTCCTGATTGTGGCGCTCACCTGCACGGCGCCAAACACGCGACGACCATCATTGGCACCAAGGCAGAAGCGACTCTCATCGCTGAAGACGACACGTCTCCATTCGTCCCTCCATTCACGCCTGTCGCGACACTACTGGAGGCGGGCTGCACGATGTTGGGGCGTGAGCGGAAGACGGCCTAACGGTGTGCGGGACCGTAGCCCAGCTTCATGGAGACGGTTGCGAATGGTCCTCGCCGATACCCCAGGAGCAACAGTGTCCCTAATTTGCTGGGAAGTGGCGGTGCGGTCCCCTACGGCACTGCGTAGGATCCTACGGTCTTTGCGTGCATCCGTGCGTCGCTGCGGTCCGGTCCCAAGTCGACGGGCACGTGCACCTTCCGCCGACCACTGGCGACAACATCGGTGTACTGTGGAGACCTCACGCCCCACGTGTTGAGCAATTCGGCGGTACGTCCACCCGGCCTTCCGCATGCCCACTATACGCCCTCGCTCTAAGTCCGTCACCTGCACATGCGGTTCACGTCTACGCTGTCGCAGCAAGCTACCAGTGTTAAAGACTGCGATGGAGCTCCGTATGCCACGGCAAACTGGCTGACACTGACGGCGGCGGTGCACAAATGCTGCGCAGCTAGCGCCATTCGACGGCCAACACCACGGTTACTGGTGTGTCCGCTGTGCCGTGCGTGTGATCATTGCTTGTACAGCCCTCTCGCAGTGTCCGGAGCAAGTATGGTGGGTCTGACACACCGGTGTCAATGTGTTCTTATTTCCAGGAGTGTACCAGGTATCCGGTAAAACATAAAATCTCCGATATCACTGCGGCCGGAAGAAGATTCTGCAAAAACGGGACGAACAACGACTGAAGAGAATCTTTCAACGTGACAGAAGTACAGCCCCGACACAAATTGTTGTAGATTTCAGTGCTCGGACATCAAGTGACAGCGAGCGAATGATTCAACGACACATCATCGACATGGGCTTTCGGAGCCGAAGGCGCGTTCGAGGACCATTGATGACTGCACGACACGAAGCTTAACTCCTCGGCTGGGCCCGTCGACGCCGACACTGGACTGTTGATGACTCGAAACATATTGCCTGCTCGGACGAGTCTCGTTTCAAATTGTATCGAGCAGATGGAAGTGCACGGGTATGGAGACAACCTCATGAATCCATGGACCCTGCTTGTCAGCAGGAAACTGTTCAACCTGGTGGAGGTTCTGTAATGGTGAGAGGCGTGTGCAGTTGGTGTGATATGGGATCCCTGATACGTCTAGATGCGACTCTTGACATGTGACACGTAAGTAAGCATTCTGCCTGATCAGCTTCATCTATGCATGTCCCTTGCGCATTCCGACGGATTTGGGCAATTCCAATAGGACAATGCGACGCTCCACAGGTCAAAATTGCTACAGAGTGGCTCCAGGAACACTCTTCTGAGTTTAAACACTTCCGCTGGCCATCAAGCTCCCCAGACATGACATTATTGAGCATATCTGGGATGTCTAGTAACGTGTTGTTCAGAAGAGATCTCCAACCCCTCGTACTCTTTCGGATTTATGGACAGTCCTGCAGGTTATATGGTGTCAGTTCCCTGCAGCACTACTTCAGACAGTAGTCGAGTCCATGCCACGTCGTGTTGCGACACATCTGGGTGCTCGCGGGGGCCCTACACCTGCCTACATATTAGGTAGTTGAACCAGTTTCTTTGGCTTTTCAGTCGAATTATATGCAATGATATTAAAGGCACTTATTACGAATATAAAGAAGCACAAAAGTGTCGTCAGATTCTACAGATGAGCAATATAATGGATTTTCTTTCCTAAAACGAGATCATTATATAGCACGAAAATGCAGCCAAAGGTGTAAATAATGTGAAACATAGATCCGTTCCCAAACAGATCAAGATAGTAAAACATGTGAAACACGTGACTGGTGTGCCTCGAGGTCCAATTAAAAAAACCATAGACAATAAGAAGCAGGTAATTCGTGATTTCTAAAAACCGTGGGATCCAGAGAGAAAGCAAGCAATCGTCGCTGTGAGACGAGAGAAGAAAGACAAGACCCTGACCGATGCCCTTACGTAGTCTGTAGACTGATGAAACTGCTTGTGACCCTTGCTTTACTGCAAGAAGAGTCACGAAGATTGGTGGCTTAACGAGACGGCCCCGTAACATTAGAGACTGTTAGTTATCTTTAACAGGTGCTTGATTCGTCGATACAGTCTGCAACGTTACAGGCCACAATATAATGTCGGACAAAGCGGCACTCATTTAATACCGAACTCAGCTACAAATGCGCTTGTAAAAATTCCACCAACGAGCGGGTAAAGTCCTTCCACTTTGTGCCGAGGAGACACTAATTCTTGGAGCCAACTTTCTCGAAGGTACTACAAACGATGCTGCCTAGGAAGTCATTAGGTCAATAACGAAGCAAGTCTTTCGTGATAAGTTGCTGACCCCGCAGAGAGCTGCCCGCCGAAACGTTCCTGTGCAAAGCATCCTTCACCCTAGAAAGGGGTAAGAAGACCTGGTGAACGAAAAGGCCGTTACAACAGCTTGCAGCCATCTCAACTAAAAGGCGAATTCATTTCCAGGTATTTAAATGTGCCTGAAAATCGACACCTACCGTATTTAAAGATACGGTGGTAACTCATTAGGTGAGAAGGTACAGTACATTTATACTCCAATGAAAATTAAAGAGTAGAGAAGTGATCAGCTAACAAAAAATGTAAATTGTTATCGGTGCATTATATTCATGTGACACACTCTGTGCAGAATATTACTGCTTCCTTCTGGAGACAATGAAAAATGTTGTCTGACAAAAAACTGAGGAGGAAACGAAATTTCACAGTTTGAGAGGGTGTGCGACGTTATTACAGTGACTGCAGAATCGTTTCAGACATACAAAGAACTTGCCAGTGTGAGCCTAAGTGTGACGTCGTATCCCCTTTCGCGTGAATGCATGCAACGATTCGGTTGGGGAGGGTGCCATAAAGCCATCGTGTGCTCTCCTGAGACACGATGGCCCACAGCTGTCATATCCTGGATAGTGATACTGGAACAGAGTTGACGTCCGAACGTATTCCACACGTGTTCTGTCAGGCATCTTGCTGGTCACGATAGTGCCTCATCATCACTCAGGCAGTTCATGGAGGTACCTGCTATGTATCGACGAGCATTATACCCTGTTATAACGTGGCACAACGACACTTTTGCATGAGAGGTAACACACGAGGACGCAAAATATCTGCGATGCGGTTGTGACATCGGATTCTCTCAACCACTACCGGCCGCGAACATGAAGTCATACCCAATGGCTCCCCACAACATGACTCCAAGAGTAACGGCTTGTGCATCTCCAAAATACTGGAAGAATGGAATCATTCTATAGGTCGCCGCCACACTCACCGACGATTGGCATCCGGGATAGTGCAGAACCGCGATTAATCGGCTTAATCGGCGCCATTAAACATCAGTCCGTTCTTCCCGGTCACATCACCACTCCAGTTCGCATCCGTTTCTGCTCTGGTGTTAACGGCAGCCTAAGCATTGGTCAGTCTTCGCTTTAATGATTGCCACTCCAATTCACGTATCATGTCTGTGACGCAATCTCCCCTATTTCGCGATAATACAAAACGAGTTGCCCTCCTTTGTACTTTTTCGATGTCATCCGTCAGTCCCACCTGATGCGGATCCCACATAGCACAGCAATACTCCGGAATAGGGTGGACAAGCGTGGTGAAAGCAGTCTCTTTGGTATACCTTTTGCACCTTCTAAGTGTTCTGCCAATGAATCGCAGTCTTTGGTTTCCTCTACCCACAATATTATTTATGTGATCGTTCCAGTTTAGGTTATTTGTAATTGTAATCCCTAAGTATTTAGTTGAATTTACAGCTTTCAGATTTATGTGACTTACTGAGTAATCGAAATTTAGCTGCCAGAATGAGATTTTCACTCTGCAGCGGAGTGTGCGCTGATATGAGACTTCCTGGCAGATTAAAACTGTGTGCCCGACCGAGACTCGAACTCGGGACCTTTGCCTTTCGCGGGCAAGTGCTCTACCATCTGAGCTACCGAAGCACGACTCACGCCCGCTATTCACAGCTTTACTTCTGCCAGTCTCTCGTCTCCTACCTTCCAAACTTTACAGAAGCTCTCCTGCGAACCTAGCAGGACTAGCACTCCTGAAAGAAAGGCAAAGGTCCCGAGTTCGAGTCTCGGTCGGGCACACAGTTTTAATCTGCCAGGAAGTTTCATATCAGTGCACACTCCGCTGCAGAGTGAAAATCTCATTCTGTAAACCTCCCCCAGGCTGTGGCTAAGCCATGTCTCCGCAATATCCTTTCTTTCAGGAGTGCTAGTCCTGCTAGGTTCGCAGGAGAGCTTCTGTAAAGTTTGGAAGGTAGGAGACGAGAGACTGGCAGAAGTAAAGCTGTGAGTACCGGGCATGAGTCGTGCTTCGGTAGCTCAGATGGTAGAGCACTTGCCCGCGAAAGGGAAAGGTCCCGAGTTCGAGTCTCGGTCGGGCACACAGTTTTAATCTGCCAGGAAGTTTCGAAATTTAGCTGATTTCTTTTAGTACTCATGTGAATAACTTCACACTTTTCCTTATTCAGGGTCAATTGCCACTTTTCGCACCATACAGATATCTTATCTATATCATTTAGCAAGTCGTTTTGGTCACCTGTTGACTTTACAAGGCGGTAAATGACAGCATCATCTGCAAACAATCTAAGACAGCTACTCAGATTGTCTCCTATGTCGTTAATATTGATCAGGGACAATAGAAGGCCTATAATACTTCCTTTGGGAACTCCGGATATTACTTCTGTTTTACTCGATGACTTTCACAGAGAACTGCAACACTAACCATTTATATACTCTCCGAAAGGGTGTACACGTACGAAGTTACATTAACACCCGACCACGTCTTCCGAGTGGTTCACTTTTTTTTTCAGGCAGTGCACATGGTTTAGCGCAGAATATCATCCAAACTGTGTAAGACTAGGAATGGAGGAGATATGTGAGGATAAGGTTCATCAGGTGGATTACGTCTGCTAAAATCGTGTGAAAATATTGCGCGAGTTGGTGTCCCTGGTTGCGCTGTTGCTCACAGCGCCACACACCTTCGCAGGCCTCGACTGAGGCAGCGACCTGCTGATACCCCCTGGCACTGCGAGCCCGGCGCGTGCGCTGTCTGCTGTCTTCCAGCAGCTGTACCGCAGTTCCGAGAAGCGTAGATGAAGCGCCGGTGGGCGACCTTTGCGGCGTGACATTTGGCGCACCTCACCTGCGATAACTGGGCCAGATAGCGGCCGCGCTCACACCCCTGCCTCACCGGCTGACGACTGATCCGGGGCGCGACCTCAGACACGCAGCCTGAATGTCTCCACAGGTCCCGCGCTCAGCATCCAACACGCGAATTGAACAGCGCTCAGTTTCCACCGCCCAGGCACTGCTGTATTAGCAGGCAGTGATGAAACTGCCCCAAAGCGATAACTTCTCGCTACTTGTATGCTACGCGACACCAGGCTGGTGCACTACTGACCATTAAAATTGCACCACTTACAAGGAAAGGAAATAATAAAACTTTATTTAATTTGCATATACTCAATAGCAGGAAGAATAAGTGATTAAATTTGTTGATGGTTTGGGGGTATACAGTGTGCGAAATTTAGTACATAGATAAACAACATCTTAAAGCAACAATTAGTCTTACCCGACTGGGCGGCGTCCGCACTGAGCTAGCATGACAGATACGGATACCCAGTGCCCTCCCCCCCCCCCCCCAATCATTTCAGCTACTGGCCACGTTTGATGATGACGCAATCTGGTAAAGTTCTTTGCCGTTAGTCTACTAACTCAAGACACTGGTCGTGACTGTATGATACTGCACGGTCAAGCGAACAGTATGTCTGTCCTCTCGGCCGATAGTCAGCGGTGCCGTTTAGACTGTTTATGACGTTGACTGTGGCCATCCTGAACCCGTCAGTTCCATATTCGAATGGCAGTAACGGGATCGCGAGCAACCTGCATTGCTGTGCGGTAGACTGCAGTCTCAGTGGGCCACGATCCTGTGTCCGTTGATTTTGTACACGTACTGCAAGACGTTTCCGCATCTTACACAGGGCATAACACGACATTCTCACAAACAATGTTCAAATGCGTTTTCTGAATAAGAAACCCTGAGTCATTATTTCTTGTTTTACAATGTGTAGATAGCGTTAACCCTCCTTGCTTTGTGTAGTTTGGGCAGAAATACTGATCATTTACGTACCCAAGCATGTAGTACATCTCATGCCAGTTTGACGTTTTTTACGTTTCTTTTTCATGGTATTGCTGTTTTATGGGTATGCAGTGTAAAAATCAAACATTGTGTTACAATTTTTCCTAACGTGGGTACACTGATATTAAATAAATGCGTGCGGATTTTCAGAACATTTTGATAACATTTTCATGACCAATATACATCTCGATCTCTATGTACACAGGGACCAAAAGTTGCAGTTCAAAAAAAATGGTTAAAATGGCTCTCAGCACTATGGGACTTAACTTCTGAGGTCATCAGTCCCCTAGAACGTAGAACTACTTAAACCTAACTAACCTAAGGACATCACACACATCCATGTCCGAGACAGGATTCGAATCTGCGATCGTAGCAGTCGCGCGGTTCCGGACTGAAGCACTTAGAACCGCTCGGCCATTGCCGCCGGCTGCAATTCTACAGTTGCACTGTACTGCACTGGCAAGAATTGCCATTATCCGACGCATATGGACTGGCCTGAAAGGGGCCATCGCGTACAGCAGGCATGACCTGCACCTATATGTAAAACATTCTCGGCTTTCTTGCCGCGTAAATTCGGGATAAAATCTCAAGCTTTCGACTATAGCCTCCATCGTCATCTTCAGGAACAACAAAAACAGCTGCGTTTGGGTTGATGCCGTGAATGGGAAGCATGGATGAATGGCATCGCATTGTGTTCAGCCATGCACTATCCCAGATGATAATCGTCGGCAAGTATGGCAGCGACCTAGGAAGAGATCCCACTTTAGCAATGTTTTGGAGAGGCGCAGCGGTGTCACTCGTGGCGTCATAGTGTGGGAAGCCATCTGATATGACTTCACATTACGGTCGATAGTGACTGAGATAACTCTGATGTCGCAACGCTACGTCGTGTACATTGTGTGTTCTTAAGTATTACTTTTCATGCGACAGTATCGTGAAGCCATTTTTCAAGAGGACTATGCTCTCTTACACATGACACGTGTCTCTGTGAAATGTCTGCGTGATGTCTGCGTACTCCCGTGGTCACCAAGACTCCCAGATTTGTTCCCGGTGGAACTTACGTAGGACCAACTCCATCCCTGTGTCAGTATCCAGGACATCAAAGACCAGTTACAACAGTCGTGAGCGAGCTCGCCTCAGAAGAGGATACAGCATCTTTATGACATACACCCCAACCGAACCAGTGTGTGCGTCCAGGCCAGAGGGAATGCTACGTCATAGTGATACGTAGGCTCATTTTGTGATTACTGAAATAACATTAAACACCCTCTCAGCCCGTGAAGTTTCATTTCGTATCTCCTCTCCATCTGGGAGCTTCAGTTCCTCTTTGGCAGTCAAGGGTGTGTTCTCTACGCTAGACAGTAAATATTCAACCGCCGGGGACAAATAAACTCTGATTATGCGTTTTCACTCCTGAAACGTAGCACTAAGTTAACATTCAGGACGGAATCTTGCATAGGCATGCCTGACGGCCAGTTTCGCTTCTCCATACGCTCATAACGTGACACTTGCCGTTACATAGGAGTTTTGAAGACGCCACTACGAATTTGGTTTCTCTCGTCACTTTTTTCCTCGTCGTAAGTGAGGACCGCCCGCGAGTTTGCCTGGTCGGCTTTAGGCGAGCTGCAGGTTCTGAGAACCAACGTCGCGTCGCTCAAGGGCCTGCTTCCTCATCAGCAGCGGCCGCGGCCTGCAGTCTGCACACACCCACGCGCCAGCCGTCACCACACACACGCACGTAATCACGCACTGCTCTACGGATTTGGAAGTAACGCGGTCGTTAAGTACAAAAACGGATAGTTTACTACTCAGCAAAATAACGGTGCACGAGACCTTTCTCAGAAGTAGCAACCGACTGGCTAAGAAAGATTACAAAAGACTCAGATCAACAACTTCGCCATAAAATCAACTCACATTCATTCTTTTATAACCAAGAGGTTTTAAGTCCCGAGTTTCATTCTAGCTACTGCTTCAATTGTGAATAAAAATCATCAGCAATGGCCGCCAAAGACTTTCCGTATAAGAACTCGTCTTCAAAGACGTCGGAGGAAGGTCAGAGAGTCAAGGTGCTTTCTCGTCCTTAACTGCCTTGAACGGTTGAAGGGTCGGCAACTATTAACGGCATGAAGATTCAAAAGGCAATGGAAACCACTACATCAAAAATACGCCATATGTATCCACAACCATGTGGTCTGTATTTGAAAAAGTGTCATGATGACCTCTCAAATGGAAAAAGATTTTGGGTTAGTGCTCCATTCGAATCTCCACGAGCCCACTGCCAGCGCGGAGATGACCATGAGCAAAAGATGAGAAAACCAACGAAACGTGAATATCCTGGCAATCTATCTTGTGAATTGGTAGAATGGTATGGCAGGTAGTAAATCCGAAAAGGAAAATACATAGATTTAATGTAGGTATAATGGTGGTCAGTAAAGTCAGATTTAAAGACGATAGGGATTTATGCTCAGAGAAATATACAGTTATTTCAACAGCAACAGAAAATGGTGACGGGGAATAGATTCTTTATTAATAGGAAGATAGGGCAAAGAGTGAGTTATAACCGTTCAGTTATCTGAACATTATCAGAATTGACAGCAAACAAACGCCAAGGCCCATAGTTCAGGTATGCGTGCCTATGTCACGAGCAGAAGATGAAGAGATACAGAGAGTCTGTGAGGACATTTAACGGATAGCTCTGTGTGTAGAGGGAGAAAATATAATAATAATGGGAAAAGTACTTTGAGGGTCTCTAGGTTGTTGCATAACTGTCTGCTGAGGTGATAGAAGAATAAATCCATGTCGATTTGGAAGACATAGTGAACCCAATATCAGAGTCACTGTTTGACAGAGTATTGGAAGATTTGTGATCAAGTAAGGCAGAAGCGACAGATAATATTCCTTCGTAATTTCTAAAATCATTGAAGCAAGTGGCAGCAAAACAATTATTCACGTTAGTGTGAAGAACCTATGAAACCGAATACCTACTGACGGACTTTCGTAAGAATTTCCTCCAGACTATCCCGAAAACATCTAAGTAAGAAAAACGCAAGAACTATCGAACACGAGCCTAACAGGCCATGCATATAAATTGCTAGCAAGAAAAATATACACCAGAATAGAAAAGAACACTGAGGATCTTTTACATGATGATGAATTTGGCTTTAGGAAAGGTAAAGTCACATTTGATAAAGTAAGAAAAATCGAAGATTTATCAACTTACAAACAGCATTCGACAATGCAAAGCGATGCAAGCTGTTTGAAATTCGCAGAAAAATACTTGCTCACTATAGAGAGAGACGTGTAATGTGAAATATGTACGAGAACAAGGAAAGAAAAAGAAAAATGGAAGATCAAGAGGGAAGTGCTACGATTTAAAAAAAAGCAAAAAGGAATTCTGCAGCTCCCCTACAGTTCAGCTTGTACATCAAAGAGACAATCAAGGAAATAAAAGACGGGTTCAAAAGAGGAGTTAAAATTCAGAGTGCATTCCTATGCGGAACTGACGGAGAGTTAAAAGAACTGCTAGACGGGGTGAACAATCCATTGAGAGTAAAAAACAGTAAGAAGAAAGTGTTAACGAGCAGCAGAAATGAGATTAGGGATAAACAGAATAGAATTGGGGACTACGAATTAGATGCTTTGAAGGACTCCTTGTACTTTGGAAAACAAAAATAATTATTTGGATAAAAATGAATTTCTAATATATATCAATTTTTAACTTGTACTAAAAACTATAAAATAATTTCTCTCAGCCTGAGACAGATTTATTTGTGAATTTTTAATAGCTACGAAAACATTTGAAAAATTTAAAACGAAAAACATGGGGCGCATGTAACAGATAATAGCGAGGAATTACACATTGCATATAACCCACGGTGTTTTGTTTTAAGCCTTTCAAGTGCCAGGCATTTATAATTCAAAAGCAGCTACTCACAGAGGTCCAGTGTGAGCTTAAATTATAGTAAACTTGGCAAATATTTTAATGTGTTAATGCGGAACTGATTCTCACAGGAAAAAATTAGTTCCAATTTTGGCCACCAGGTGCAAATCTGCGGCTGTAAATGCAAAATAGAATATAGAACTGGTTTACTATGTAATCGATTAGGAACAGGACGTGGGCAAACAAGATCAAACAAGTGAGAAAGGCATAACTTTGATTTTATTACTAGCCGCCATTTCTACAGTTTGTTCAATATGAGCACTGCAAATGTCGAAGAGATGCTGCACAGCGACAGGTTTTCACCTGGTGACCAAAATTCTAACTAATTTTTTTTTCCAGCGTAAATGGGCTCCTCATTAACACATTAGTATATCTGCCACGTTTCGCTGCCATACGATAATTATAGCTCACGCTTGACTTCCATTAGTAGCTACACTTCAGTTATAACCACTCAGTATTTCTGTAACTGTTAAAAATTCACAATCACAAATTTTCAGAACTATCTGTTTCGAGTTAGGAATGTATGTGGGGCTAGGAGAAATCATTTTATACTTCTTAGTCTTATTTGAAGCTGTGATACAAGCAAAATCCATTTTCATTTAAAATAATTATTTTCTATTTTTTACTCTTGTGTTTGTGAAATTTTTCAATCGATTTCAAATATTTTGATGTGATCGAAACAGAGGCTTGTGGTAAAATTCAGGTTTACTTTAGTTTCTCTTCACTTGACTAAACCAGTATATTGCTTCCTCCAATGCATATCTCTCAAAAAGACCGTGAAAGTAAAGATTAGAGAGATCTGGCCTCACATGGAAGCTTACCAACAATCGTTCTACCTATGAACCATTCACACCAGGAACAGGAAAGAGGGAAATGGGAGTGGTACGGAAAGTACCCTCAGCCACACACCAGACAAGGAAACAAGGTAATAAGGCCTTGCCATCCAGTACTGAGCTATGTTGAAAGTTTAAAGTCTGTAGCTCACTGGCAAATTTCAGTGATAAGCAAAGTAGTTTCCACCACACACTAGACAATAAAGTGAGTTAACATCACATTGTCATCCAGTCCTGAGCCGTGCTTAGGAGTTCAAGTCTCTAACTCATCGGGAAATAGATTTGAAATAAAGAGCAAAATTTGCACCGAAGAGACATACAGGCAAAAAGGCGGTATCCACATCCTCTGCCACCCCACTCTCTGGTCAGCCTTTCTCGTCCACTTGCATACCTCCTGGACCGCATTCTGACGCTACCTCCACAACATGCTGGTCGTGCAGGGCAGCCTAAATGTCACCCATTACCAACTTCTTCATCCACATCCCTACCAAACAGACCGGCAAGTAAGAAAATTAATATTGCATTGTCATCCAGCTCTGAGCTGTTTAAAATTTTAAGTCCCTAGCTCATCAGGAAGTTAGTTTAAAACCAATTGCAAAATGTTTACCTAACATACAGAGAGACAAGAAAGTGGCCTAAAAACATGGCAGTAACTCATGATGAACAAAGCAAAGCAGATATAAGAAGCTGACTGTCAGAGACAAGGAGGGCATTCTTCGCTTAAAAATACAGAGTATCGGTATCAAATATTTCTGAGAAAGTACATTTGGAGCATAGCATTGTATGGAAGCAAATCATGGACAGTGGTAAAAACCAGAAAAGAGGAGAATCGAAGTGTTTGAGATGTGGTGTTCCAGAGGAACATAGAAAATTAAATGTACTGATAATAAATTAGGAGGCTGTTTGTAAGACCGAAGAGCAAAACAGTATTTGGGAAACACTAACTAGAATTGGGGACAGGATGATAGGACATTCGTTAAAGGGTCAGGGAATAACTTCCGTGGTACCTGAGGCAACTGGGAAGAGGAAAAATTATGAGGGAAGATATACAGGAATATAACCAACAAATATTTTAGGACGTTGGTTGCAAGCCCTATTCTGTCAAAGAGATTGGCGCTGGAGAGGACGTCGTGACGAGCCACATAAAAAAGAAAACGATCGGATGGTACATAGTTGAGCGTGCTTACAAGGTTAAATTATTAAAAAAACGTAAACCCAAACAAGAAAAGCTGATAACTAACAAAAAGTTGCCGAGTTAATTTCCCTGTAACTCTCTAATTTCTTGAGCCTAGAACGTCTGAAGGAGGAAGGGAGAATCGTGACTCGACTCGGAATTGCGAGTCGGTAGCATAATTTGGTGTAAACGGCATTTTGTGAATGAAGCGGCAGTGGGCCAAGTGCAACTGGTTGGGCAAGGCGACTGTGTCCTTCGCCAGGTTTGCCGGGACCCACTTCCGTGACGGAGGCGCCAAGCCAGTTCATCAGCGCAGCTCACGCCGTCATTATCGCTTTCTTCCTCCCCATCTGGAAACAGCTAGAAAGCATTCACCTGGTGCTCTGTAATGGAGAAATACTTATCTTGAAAACTGGGGGAGCGGGGTGGACGTAGAAATCTCTGTGACAACATGGCACTCTGTTCCCCGTTTCTCTGGTAAATCTTTACGCGTTGGGCTAAATGTACAGGGTATTACAGGAGGTTGCACAGCTGTATTTCAATCAACTATAGACACGATACCAACATTCTTGCATATAGAGTTTGGGAGCAACTGGGTCGACACCTGACAGGTAGAAAAAAAATGGTTCAAATGGCTCTGAGCACTATGGGACTTAACTGCTGAGGTCATCAGTTCCCTAGAACTTAGAACTACTTAAACCTAACTAACCCAAGGACATCACACACATCCATGCCAGAGGTAGGATTCGAACCTGCGACCGTAGCGGTCGCGCGGTTCCAGACTGTAGCGCCTAGAACCGTTCGGCCACGCTGGTCGGTGACAGGTAGATCGATTGCTCGCCACACATGACAGGCGCATATGACCACTGCATTTGTCGAAATAGATTATGAGAGGTTTGTTCAAATGTGTGTGAATGCCTAAGGGACCAAACTGATTAGGTTATCAGTCCCTAGTCTTACACACTACTTAAACTAACTTATGGTAAGTACAACACGCACACCCATGCCCGAGGGAGGACTCGAACCTCCGGTGGGAGGGGCCGCGCAGTCCGTGACATGACGCCTCAAACCTATTTTCTTAATAAGTATTAATGGTTGTACGATTATAAAGGATAACAAGCAAAATTTGTGAAAGATTGAAGATTCCTTGGTAGGGAGGATCCAGCGTGATATCTTGAATGAAGAGTGATCGACAGTAACTTCCATGCAAGCGTACTGGGGCCCTTGCTGTTCACATTATATTAACTTGAGACTTTTTGTGGATGGAGCTGTTATGTATAATTACATACCACAAATATCCAATCAAATCTTGATATCATTTTAAAGTGGTGCAAAGACTGGCAACTTGTTTTAAATGTAAAACTGTACACTTTACAAAAATCGGAAAAATAGTACCCTCTGATTACAATATTAATGAGTCACAACTGGTAACAGTCAACTGATACAAGTACCTGGATGTAACGATTTATGAGGATATGAAACAGAACGATCTCATAGACTCAGTCGTAGGTAAAGCAGGTAGCAGTGCCTTGGTTCTATACTGGCTACATGCAGTCCATCTGCAGTGGAGACTGTTTACAAAACACTCGTGCGTCTCATCTTACAATAGGGCTCTGGTTTTTGGAGTCATACCATAGAGATCCACGGATATTGAACGTATACAAAGAAGAGGAGCACGAATGGTCGTAGATGTTTTAGACTCACAGGAGAGCGTCAGAGAAATGATGAACAACTTGAATTGACAGACGGTTGAAGACAGACGCCAATTACGCCACGAAAGCCTAATCACAGAGATACAAGACGTAATACAGTTCGCTATGTATCGTTCCCGTATGGGCCACGAAGACAAAATTGTACTACTTACAGTGCATAGGGGCATTTCAACAGTCATTGTACCCGCGGTCTGTAAGCGAATGGAACTGGAAGAAATCTCTGCCATGCCGTTCGTAGTCGTTTGCTGAGTACGTATGTAGGTGTAGATATTATCAAAGCATCAAAGGTATAAATATGAAGAATTTATTCCGGCCTTACTGGACCCACTCAGATAGCCGAGAGCGTTAACAAGTCGCTTCTGGGATTCGGGGAGGCGTGCCAGCCCCAGGTCGCAACCGCACGGCGGATTAACGACGATGGTCGGTGTGCCGGGCAGTCTGGTTGTGGTTTTCAGGTGGTTTCCCTCATCCCACTAGGTCAATATCGGAATGGTACCTAAGTCCTGCCTCCGTTACACGACTATTCTCAGACATTCCGAAAACTTTCTCACGCTTTCCCACGTGTAACACTAGACGCAGACGGCGGCCGATGTGTGGAGGGTGTAGCGTTGCTCTTGGGGGGGGGGGGGGGGCAAAAAAAAAGGAATTGTAATTTTTTTTAAATGTCGAAAAAATTAATATTTTGGTGGGCCACTTGGCAACAGAATCAGGGATTGATTACACTATTATAATAACATACGTTGAGCATTAAATATCTGGTTGGATTATTTTGAACAGGAGCAGCAAATTGATTTATTTGAGATCGTTCGGAAGAAACATTATAATTTCTGTGCATTTTTATAGTCGCGATGTAGTCATACCCGGAACAACACTAATGGACCAGAAGATTTATAGACTTTAAAAGAAATCCAACACTACACAATTAAAAAAAAGAGCTCATTCAGAAATTATAGGAAAACGATAATGTTCCTTCTGCCTCATGCTGCGTTCGGCCCATCAACGTGATCGTGATTTCTGGTGATGAACTAACACAAAATAATTAACATTCAAGTAAATGAGGAGATGGAAATCATCAATGTTACTTTACTAAAATAAGCACACTTATCTTTAACACACGTTTCTTTAATGCTACGTACCTTTACATATTAAATTACAATAGATGACCATTGTGGTTAAATACTTTATACATAACAGTCAAAATGACCTCTTGATGCTGTCTGTTCGTAATCAATTACAAGTATCTACATGTTTTCGGATTGGAAAAATAACAAATAGCAGGTTCACTCAATATTTTCACATAAAATATAAAATACCGTTGCAGAACGCAATAAGTCCGCGTCAGCCATTCATGGAATACAAACAGTAAAAGGTGAGGCGCCCAAAGCCTCATTTGTCTCGAAACAAAAGAATTCTTTTTTATATCATTAATCGATACATGTACATAGAGATTTACAGGCACCGCGCAAGAACGGCAAAGATAAAGAATAATAGATTCTGTCGCTGTTATGCGATGGTTCATTTCTTTTACTTTACAATTGTTCGATAACTTTAGGCCACCAGGCGTTTACTATTGAGCGTATATTAATGTTTGTGAGGCGAAAATTACTAATATTACAATGGCGAAGAGGTGGTCACAAGAAGAGCCTCCAGCCACCCTCTACCACAGTTCAGTCCACGAGCGATGGCGATTTGTGCTGGTCGAGACAAGGACGGGGATAGCATTTTTGACAATTCCAGGACAATTGCTATAGGCACATACATCTGTTTTGCACTTGAGGAAAGAGTGTATCCCACAAATTACGTCTCTCGCTAGCTTGTGTAGGATTTGTCGTTCACTATCAGCCATGACAACTCGCAACAAGTGCACAAAAAATTCACTAAATAATTCCCTATGATCGCATATAATGCTCGCAGTGCATACAACATTCTTAACAGAGCGCTCAGAAGATTACTGAACGCTCATTAACTGTCGGAGGATGTGTGACGTAGGTGCGCAGAACTAGCCTAAACTCTACCGCTTTCGTTCGTGACTCCAACAAATGCAGACCAACAAGCAATACGAGGACCCTGAGATGATAAGGGCTACATCTCGAGAAAAAAAGAGGATTCCAGCCAAACATGAACTCAGTTGGAGTTACTGAGATTCAAGCGGTATTTCGTTTCTTATCAAAGTTTTTCGTGTATGTATGTTACCATGTTATTCGAGACTGTGATAATGTAAGTTTTCAGTTCTGCAAACGTCTATAGAAGTATAGGTTCGTAGGGTTCGTCTTTGACGAAATCCCATAGGAACAAACCCCTAATAATCCGTTTCGACAAATGCAGTGGTCATATGTACCTGTCGTGTGTGGCGAGCAATCGATATACCTGTCAGGTGTCGATCCAGTCGCTCTCAAACTCTGTATGCAAGAGTGTTCGAGCCTCATATTGATACCAAACCACTGTTACCATCGATGTCCGAAAATGGGCATGTACACTTATGCCGCAGTTTTCTCGACGAAGAAAAAACGAGTCGAACTCAAGCCGTTTAGAAACAGGCGAATTGTGGGTTTCCTGTATCGCTGGATGTGTCTGTTGACCTTTTAGGCCAATGAAATGTTGTTTCATCACTCATTGTGATTCATTCCGGCAAAGCTGTATCCTGTTGGGTGGCTACTGTAAAATTCTCGCAAAGTGTATAAAGTCTTACAGTATAATTATACTACAATTTCTGTACCGTTTTAATTTGTAGGATATACACTTTATTCTGTTCTGAAGAATTACATCTGATCCCAGTGAACTTAGTCAACTAGGTTTTCAATGCCACTTGACCTTCATTTACATGGTGGTTGTTACGTCATCTATCGCGAAATCATCACAATTAGTTTTTGAATTAATGTCGCAAGAGGAGAAATATGTCAATTTGGTGTCTAAATACCCACACAACCATAACAACACTGTTGGATCGCACTCATTCAGACACACACCAGCTACGTTCTATTGATAATGCCGCCATATACGCCAACAACAACATTGCCCTCTAAAAGAAATATGCGGTCCAGTGCCAGATTCTAAACGTGTAAGTTCCCTCTACGAGATAGTATAAGATCATGTACAAGTGGAAATGCAGCTTTATGAAATCATCTCTTATTCATATTCTGCGGCTACTCTGTCAACGTTGAGATAAAAGAAGAAAATCATAAACATAGCTCACGTTCTAAAAACTAATTCACCTTCAGACATTAAAGAAGAAAAAATGAGTTGAGGAAAATAATATCTGTATTAAAAGTGACGACCCGTTCCTTCTCTTATCTGTATTTCGCATACAGCTCTAATGCATTGTTTATCACCCATTACCATTGCATAGAAGGAAAACAAACGAAAAAAAAAACAGTTTACATTTTGATACCGAGAAGTCCTTAGGTGAGGTGCAGCAGTCGTTGCAACTGGATAAAAAATTCGCCTCCAAAGCATACCTGATACTTTTTTCACCATTGCAAAATTTTCTCGCGGTACAATGTAGACATATTTTTGTATCAATAGAAGCTGCAACATGAACTACGCCAAAATACAACATTTTACAAGTAGTCAATTGTAGTAGCTGAACTGTAATCTTTTTTGCTTTTACTTAGAAATTTCTGCACAACAAGCTTGCCTGTTACGGCTTATAGTGTCATTTTCAAGTGCATCTGTGGGTGTTCTGAATAGTGAGTCTTATTTGCGTCTTACCTATGATCAATAACATCACTTTTATGAGTTAGGTTTTTACTTATTTGTAGGTGGATAATTGTTTAATAGCTGTTTGATAGTTGGGATCCTTAGATGCTGTATGTTTATAGATTATTCATCTTTGGGAGTCAGTGATGGTGCATTTGTTGCATAGATGCTGTTTTGTTAAAATTTTTGTATATGTATTACCTGTGATTTCGTATGTCTATCCTTCATCGTGGTCGAAAATATCAATAAAATTTTCTAAGTAGGATTTGTGGCTCAGGTCAGTTTTTTCGTTGCGTAAATCGTTAGAGAAATTTTTCGTATACGTGTATGTCTCTAATTCTTCCAAACTATTCGTAGTACATCCTTTAGACATTTTATGTAAAATTTGTACAGTGTTTTCAATGTGATCTACTTAGTGATTTCATTTTTAAGACGTGGTTAGAAAGTTGACTAATTGTTTTCGCATGCTCTTGTGTATTCTTTGAATCTTCCAGTTTCTTCGATGCATAATCTCGTACACTTTTCACAATAGATTCTGTAGACTCATGGTTACGAAAATTCTGGGACTATGACTTCTTCTGATCGAATTAGTGTTTTCAGATTACTGGGCGCGCAAAATGCTACTTTGGTCGTAGAGTAGCTTGCAATACAAAAAGAAATTACAACATTACAATATATAGCACAGAAAAACAATTTCCACTCAGTTATATTGCTCAGAAAGTACACCCAATAAACAGAACCTGAAATACAAACCATGCATAAGGATATACCACTGAAAAAAGCACCCACAAGTAAAACAAAAATAACATATGTACCAACAAATTATCTGGACCTCATAACGAATAAAATTTCCATAAGACAGACGTAAAATTAGCATTCCGCACGACCAATAATCTGAAAATACTAATTCCATCAGCAAAACCCGAAGTCTCAGAATTTTCGAGTCCAGAAGTCTACAATATTTCTGAAATGATAATTAAATCAAGACCCTACCCTGTCGACAGGCATTGATGTACACCAACAGGGACAGTTGGAAATGTGTGCCCCGACCAGGACTCGAACTCGGGATCTCCTGCTTACATTGCAGACGCTTTATCCATCTTTTTTTATTATTAATTTCATTTTGTTCGTTTTCGTTCGTTGCATCCACTCGGGGCGAACGTCGTAAGACAACCGTTTTAGTTCGTCGTTAACTCTCTCTCTCTCTCTCTCTCTCTCTCTCTCTCTCTCTCTCTCTCTCTCTCTCTCTCTCTTTTTTCCGACGATAGAGGGCGGCTGACACTCTGACCGAACACACTGAGCTACCGTGTCGGCATCCATCTGAGTCACCGAGGGCACAGAGGATAGTGCGACTGCAGGAATTTATCCCTTGCACGCACCCCGTGAGACCCACATTCCCAACTTAATGTCCAAACACTACATTCGTAGTGCCCCTGCCCATTACACTCAATACTCGCGACAGACAATCTTACCGAGTCCCGTAAGAGTTCGGGCAATACTTATGCATCCGCCCAGAAGAAAAAGGTCAATGGCCAGTTAGCCTTAACCATACGAAGATGTCCGAAAGAACAGATACTATCTTCATATAGATGTCGGCAGCGTAGGACCTTGATTTAATTCTCATTTCATTCTAGAGCGCTGCATGGTCACCGATGGTATCTGTTCTTTCGGACATGTCCGCAAGAATAGATACCATCTTCATACAGTATTTCTCGTGCAAACTGTACGAAATCCGGCATCGGACATACGGGAAGAAAAATGAACATTAGATTCAAAGAACACATAAGAACATGTAAAAGTAATTAGTCAGTTTTCGACCTACGTCTTAAAAATGAAAACAACAAAGCAGAACGCACTGAAAACACTGTACAGACGTTAAATGGTTCAAATGGCTCTGAGCACTATGGGACTTAACATCTATGGTCATCAGTCCCCTAGAACTTAGAGCTACTGAAACTTAACTAACCTAAGGACATCACACAACACCCAGTCATCACGAGGCAGAGAAAATCCCTGACCCACAGACGTTAAATACACTCCTGGAAATTGAAATAAGAACACCGTGAATTCATTGTCCCAGGAAGGGGAAACTTTATTGACACATTCCTGGGGTCAGATACATCACATGATCACGCTGACAGAACCACAGGCACATAGACACAGGCATCAGAGCATGCACAATGTCGGCACTAGTACAGTGTATATCCACCTTTCGCAGCAATGCACGCTGCTATTCTCCCATGGAGACGATCGTAGAGATGCTGGATGTAGTCCTGTGGAACGGCTTGCCATGACCATTTCCACCTGGCGCCTCAGTTGGACCAGCGTTCGTGCTGGACGTGCAAACCGCGTGAGATGACGTTTCATCCAGTCCCAAACATGCTCAATGGGGGACAGATCCGGAGATCTTGCTGGCCAGGGTAGTTGACTTACACCTTCTAGAGCACGTTGGGTGGCACGGGATACATGCGGACGTGCATTGTCCTGTTGGAACAGCAAGTTCCCTTGCCGGTCTAGGAATGGTAGAACGATGGGTTCGATGACGGTTTGGATGTACCGTGCACTATTCAGTGTCCCCTCGACGATCACCAGAGGTGTACGGACAGTGTAGGAGATCGCTCCCCACACCATGATGCCGGGTGTTGGCCCTGTGTGCCTCGGTCGTATGCAGTCCTGATTGTGGCGCTCACCTGCACGGCGCCAAACACACATACGACCATCATTGGCACCAAGGAAGAAGCGACTGTCATCGCTGAAGACGACACGTCTCCATTCGTCCCTCCATTCACGCCTGTCGCGACACCACTGGAGGCGGGCTGCACGATATTGGGGCGTGAGCGGAAGACGGCCTAACGGTGTGCGGGACCGTAGCCCAGCTTCATGGAGACGGTTGCGAATGGTCCTTGCCGATACCCCAGGAGCAACAGTGTCCCTAATTTGCTGGGAAGTGGCGGTGCGGTCCCCTACGGCACTGCGTACGATCCTACGGTCTTGGCGTGCATCCGTGCGTCGCTGCGGTCCGGTCCCAGGTCGACGGGCACGTGCACCTTACGCCGACCACTGGCGACAACATCGATGTACTGTGGAGACCTCACGCCCCACGTGTTGAGCAATTCGGCGGTACGTCCACCCGGCCTCCCGCATGCCCACTATACGCCCTCGCTCAAAGTCCGTCAACTGCACATACGGTTCACGTCCACGCTGTCGCGGCATGCTACCAGTGTTAAAGACTGCGACGGAGCTCCGTATGCCACGGCAAACTGGCTGACACTGACGGCGGCGGTGCACAAATGCTGCGCAGCTAGCGCCATTCGATGGCCAACATCGCGGTTCCTGGTGTGTCCGCTGTGCCGTGCGTGTGATCATTGCTTGTACAGCCCTCTCGCAGTGTCCGGAGCAAGTATGGTGGGTCTGACACACCGGTGTCCGGTGTCAATGTGTTCTTTCTTCCATTTCCAGGAGTGTAAAATATATAAAGGACCTACTGTGAATGTTTTGGGAGAATAAGAGATGCACACATATCCGAGAAATTTTTCGAACGACTTACTCAGTGAACAAACTGACCTGAAAGAAAAGCCCTACTTAAAAATTTTACTGAAATTTTCCACCACGACAAAGGATAAACGTACGAAATCACAAATAACACTTACAAAAAATTGTAACCTAACAATATCTATGCAACTTACACTGATTCCCAAAAGAGACAAATCTGTGAACATACGGCATCTAAGGATAGCAGCTATCAAACAGCTGTCAAACAATTTTCACGAAAAAAATTCATATTATTAAAACTACATAATTATTATAATAGTATTCCCTGAATGCCATACGATCGTCAACGTCACCTAGACGTAGGTAAAATCTTAATTCATAAAAGTGACGTTATTGGTCATAAGTTAGACGTAAATAACATTCACTGTTGACAACAGCCTTAGGTACACTTGAAAATGACACTGTAATCCAAAACAGGCAAGCTTTTTGTGCAGAAATTTCTAAGCACAAGCAAAGATTACATTTCAGCTACGGAAACTGACTACTTATAAATTGTCGAGAACTAACATATTTCCTGTCCGGGAAGAGGCCATTAGGATGGTGAGGACATTGTGCCAAGTGTTTGGTCAGAGATCAAAAATAAATAACTGGGTCTGTCGGTAAATAACTAGGTCTGTTGCGGAGAGTGCTGATGCAATACAGTAGTGAGCTAACTACTAAATTGCCTCTGGGAAGCTGCATTTAGGTGAATACAAGGAGATGACAGTGGTCGACGCAGCGGCTAATTGTAGACGTTTAGTGTGATACCGCTACACGCTCACGTCACCTGAAACGCAGATGACTCTAGAAAAAAATCCCAGGAAAAGCAATCAGCTCTGATACGTTGTAGCAAGGGCTTCATGCGACCAGCCAGCAACTCTCGTCTTTGAACTACGTTGGAAGACGAGCAGGATTCAGGCAGTGTGACTAAGAGCCGAGATTGGGCTTCCCGGAATTTCTTTTACTCATCATTCTATCATTCTTTATAGGAGTGCCTCCGTATCTGAAAAGTCAGTGAGCCTGTCTGCTAGCGGATGAACCAGGTTCGATTCCTAGTACTACGAGTGGGTTTTCCTTTGTGGGAGGACCGACTGAAGTGTACTCGCCCTAGTATGGCCGCAAAGGTCGGCAAGCTCACAATGGCTGGGAGAGCTTCCAATGTTGCCCTTGGAAGAGAGGACACAGATGGATGTCGGCATCGCGTGCTCTTCAATGTTTGATGGCGGTGCTAGTTTTTTGTCTGGGTTGATGTTGTTGCCTGTCTCTGCCACTATTGCACAAACATGTCCGTCTCTGGCGTATATACCACATCCAATACCCCCGCCGAGATAGATGGTGAAGTCGTAATGTTCCGGCCTAACGACAAGCGCCGGCACGAAGATGAAGAGAGGGCTGTGAGACGACGTGAGCCAATTGCACGCTGACTAGGACATCATCACGACAGTAACGGCCTCTAGAGAAGAGAATATAAGCGCCGCTCCTGCCAGCCTCGGCCGGACAGTAGAAGACGGATAGAAGCAGATCCGGACTAGAAATCACATTGTATACAGGGTGTTACAAAAAGGTATGGCCAAACTTTCAGGAAACATTCCTCACACACAAAGAAAGAAAATTGTTATGTGGACATGTGTCCGGAAACGCTTACTTTCCATGTTAGAGGTCATTTTATTACTTCTCTTCAAATTACATTAATCATGGAATGGAAACACACAGCAACAGAACGTATCAGCGTGACTCCAAACACTTTGTTACAGGAAATGTTCAAAATGTCCTCCATTAGAGAGGATACATGCATCCACCCTCCGTCGCATGGAATCCCTGATGCGCTGATGCAGCCCTGGAGAATGGCGTATTGTATCACAGCCGTCCACAATACGAACACGAAGAGTCTCTACATTTGGTACCGGGGTTGCGTAGACAAGAGCTTTCAAATGCCCCCATAAATGAAAGTCAAGAGGGTTGAGGTCAGGAGAGCGTGGAGGCCATGGAATTGGTCCGCGTCTACCAATCCATCTTTCACCGAATCTGTTGTTGAGAAGCGTACGAACACTTAGACTGAAATGTGCAGGAGCTCCATCGTGCATGAACCACATGCTGTGTCGTACTTGTAAAGGCACATGTTCTAGCAGCACAACTAGAGTATCCCGTATGAAATCATGATAACGTTCTCCACTGAGCGTAGGTGGAAGAACATGGGGCCCAATCAAGACATCACCAACAATGCCTGCCCAAACGTTCACAGAAAATCTGTGTTGATGACGTGGTTGCACAATTGCGTGCGGATTCTCGTCAGCCCACACATGTTGATTGTGAAAATTTAGAATTTGATCACGTTGGAATGAAGCCTCATCCGTAAAGAGAACATTTGCACTGAAGTGAGGATTGACACATTGTTGGATGAACCATCCGCAGAAGTGTACCCGTGGAGGCCAATCAGCTGCTGATAGTGCCTGCACACGCTGTACATGGTACGGAAACAACTGGTTCTCCCGTAGCACTCTCCATACAGTGACGTGGTCAACGTTACTTTGTACAGCAGCGACTTCTCTGACGCCGACATTAGGGTTATCGTCAACTGCACGAAGAATTGCCTCGTCCATTGCAGGTGTCCTCGTCGTTCTAAGTCTTCCCCAGTCGCGAGCCATAGGCTGGAATGTTCCGTGCTCCCTAAGACGCCGATCTATTGCTTCGAACGACTTCCTGTCGGGACACCTTCGTTCTGGAAACAAACGTACCGCGCCACGGCTATTGCCCCGTGCTAATCCATACAGCAAATGGGCGTCTGACAACTCCTCGTTTGAAAACATTGCACTGACTGCAAAACCACGTTCGTGATTAACACTAACCCGTTGATGCTACGTACTGATGTGCTTGATGCTAGTACTATAGAGCAATGAGTCGCATGTCAACACAAGCAACGAAGTCAACATTACCTTCCTTCAATTGGGCCAACTGGCGGTGAATCGAGGAAGTACAGTACATGCTGACGAAACTAAAATGAGCTCTAACATGGAAATTAAGTGTTTCGTGACACATGTCTACATAACATCTTTTCTTTATTCGTGTGTGAGGAATGTTTCCTGAAAGTTTGGCCGTACGTTTTTGTAACTGCCTGTATAGCGAAACACATTGATTATTTCCATGTCGTCCATCACTTGCATCACCACTGTAAACCGAAGTAGTATCAATCTACTTTATTGTAATAAAAACCATTATTGTGGTTTGCTTGAATTGTTGTGTAGCTATTCGAGAAAGCAGCATCCTTAAAGCACCCTAGAAGTGACGAGTGGGCAAGATCTGACAGGAAAGAACTTGCCCCCTTCTAACAGCGGTGTACCGCAAGTCTCTAGAGGAACGGAAGGTTCCAAATGATTGGAAAAGAGCACAGGTAATTCCAGTTTTCAAGAAGGGTCGTCGAGCTGATGCGCAAAACTATAGGCCTATATCTCTGACATCGATCTGTTGTAGAATTTTAGAACATGTTTTTTGCTCATGTCATTTCTGGAAACCCAGAATCTACTCTGTAGGAATCAACATGGATTCCGGAAACAGCGATCGTGTGAGACCCAACTCGCTTTATTTGTTCATGAGACCCACAAAATATTAGATACAGTCTCCCAGGTAGATGTCATTTTCCTTGACTTCCGGAAGGCGTTCGATACAGTTCCGCACTGTCGCCTGATAAACAAAGTAAGAGCCTACGGAATATCAGACCAGCTGTGTGGCTGGATTGAAGAGATTTTAGCAAACGGAACACAGCATGTTGTTCAATGGAAAGACGTCTACAGACGTTAAACTAAACTCTGGCGTGCCACAGGGCAGGGTTATGGGACCATTGCTTTTCACAATATATATAAATGACCTAGTAGATAGTGTCGGAAGTTTCATGCGCCTTTCTTGGATGATGCTGTAGTATACAGAGAAGTTGAAGCATTAGAAAATTGCAGCGAAATGCAGGAAGATCTGCAGCGGATAGGCACTTGGTGCAAGGAGTGGCAACTGACCCTTAACATAGACAAATGTAATGTACTGCGAATACATAGAAAGAAGAATTCTTTATTGTATGATTATATGATAGCGGAACAAACACCGGTAGCTGTTACTTCTGTAAAATATCTGGGAGTATGCGTGCGGAACGATTTGAAGTAGAATGATCATTAAAATTAATTGTTGGTAAGGCGGGTACCAGGTTCATTGGGAAAGTCCTTAGAAAATGTAGTCCATCAACAAAGGAGGTGGCTTACAAGACACTCGTTCGACCTATACTTGAGTATTGCTCATTAGTGTGGAATCCTTACCAGATCGGGTTGACGTTGGGGATAGAGAAGATAAGAAGAAGAGCGGCGCGTTTCGTCACAGGGTTATTTGGTAAGCGTGATAGCGTTACGGAGACGTTTAGGAAAATCAAGTGGCAGACTCTACAAGAGAGGCGCTCTGATTCGCGGTGTAGCTTGCTGTCCAGGTTTCGAGAGGGTGCGTTTCTGGATGAGGTATCGAATATGTTGCTTTCCTCTACTTATACCTCCCGAGGAGATCACGAATGTAAAATTAGAGAGATTCGAGCGCGCACGGTGGCTTTTCGACAGTCGTTCTTCCCGCGAACCATACGCGACTGGAACAGAAAAGGAAGGTAATGACAGTGGCACGTAAAGTGCCCTCCGCCACACACCATTTAGGTGGCTTGGACACGAATTCGATGGACGGCGTTTCTGACCGTCGTTGATCGTCCGGACTTGGATTTTCAGTGGTTTTCCTAAATCATTTCAAGTTGATGCCGGAATGGTTCCTTTGAAAAAGGCCAAGGCCGATTGATGTTTTACCCTGCTTCATTCCGAGTTGGTATTCCATCTTTAATCACGTCGTCAACGAGATGTTGAATTTTTATATTCCCTCCTTGTAAGAGTCGTGCAACACTCATTTTACATGAAACTTCCTAACTGCTGAAAACTATGAGCTGGACCAGGATCCGAAGCGATCAGCGCACGTTTCGATGTTAGTGCAGCTTTGGTCAGAGGTATCTATGAGCGTCTAACGACCCTCTGTCACTGCCTTATCTCTTCCAGTATCTATCTTCTTCCTTATAAAAGTCACAGAAAGTCTCACTTGCTCTTGAAAGACTGACGAGCTTGTAACAGAGGCTAATGCGGATAACTGGCTTTCGCCTGTTTTACACGAACGACTTCCTGGTCAAAATCAACTACTTGTAGTGCGTGCCCTCTTCAAAAAAAATGGTTCAAATGGCTCTGAGCACTATGGGAGTCAACTGCTGTGGTCATTAGTCCCCTAGAACTTAGAACTACTTAAACCTAACTAACCTAAGGACATCACACACATCCATGCCCGAGGCAGGATTCGAACCTGCGACCGTAGCAGTCGCACGGCGTGCCCTCTTCGTCGCTGCATCTGGGAAACCTGGGGAGCATGCAAGTGGCGCATCACGGCCAAACCATTGACCTGGAAAGCGGCCACTGAGAAAATCCCGGGCGTCAGCCATGTAGTGGGGTGGTGCACCATCGTGCAGGAAGTAAACATTCTTGCTCAGTGCACTACAAACGTTCAGCTTAGGGCTACCACGAACATGTTGCAATGTTTGATGTGGATTTTCACTGCACCAAATCGTACAATTATGTGTGTTATCCTTGCTACTTAAGTAAAAAGTCGACTCGTCAGAAAAGTTGATTTTGTCCAAGAAATGTTCATCCTCACGTAATCGATTTAACACATCCGCACAGAAATTCTTGCGAGCAATTTTATCAGCGTATTTTATTGCGTGTAGGATAGTCAGTCTGTACCTTTTCAAATGCAAGTGGTTCCTCAACACGCGCCAAACAGTCGTATGTGGGATTTGCTGTTCGCAAGATACACACTGGGTCGATTTCTTACGGTTGTTGACAAAACGTTGTCTCCCTCGCTCAGCGACTTCGTTAGACGTGTCTCTCCATGTCTTAACCGAGCACCCTGTTTCTACATAAATTCATGCCTCTATTAAATTGTAGGCCTACTAGGAAGATATTTAATGCCGGCCGAGGTGGCCGAGCGGTTCTAGGCGCTACAGTCCGGAACTGCGCGACCGTTACGATCGCAGGTTCGAGTCCTGCCTCGTGCATGCATGTGTGTGATGTCCTTAGGTTGGTTAGGTTCAAGTAGTTCTAAGTTCTAGGGGACTGATGACCTCAGAAGTCAAGTCCCATAGTGCTCAGAGCCATGTGAACCATTTTTTTGAAGATATTTAACGTACTTGTTACGGAAACTACGATGAACTATTGTCGCCAACTTCGATTCTTCGAACCAAAACACACGGGTCCAACCGAGCGAGGTGGCGCAGTGGTTAGCACACTGGACTCGCATTCGGGAGGACGACGGTTCAATCCCGCGTCCGGCCATCCTGATTTAGGTTTTCCTTGATTTCCCTAGATCACTTCAGGCAAATGCCGGGATGGTTCTTTCGAAAGGGCACTGCTGATCTCCTTCTCTAATCCGAGCTTGTGCTCCGTCTCTAATGACCTCGTTGTCGACGGGACGTTAAACACTAATCTCCTCCTCCTCCACATGGGTCCAGTAAAGGTAGCCTTGTACGCTAGACGCAAACTGAGACGCGCGCAGCGCGTGTGGCGCGGAGCAGCGCAGCGTGCTTTTTTTTTTGTAACTTCACAGGTTCAAATGGGATCGCGAAAACTGCAAAGCGACGCGTCTGGGACGCGACGCGTGCCTGCGCCAGGTAGCGCGGCGTTGTGGCTGTGGCACAGTTTCTCGCGCCATTCGATCAGTGCGGGAGGGGTGACGCGGGGAGCGGAAATGCGCTCCTGCTGTATGCTCACTTCAGCATGGCGTATGTGGGCAGTGGAAGTATTGCCCATCCGAAAAATCGGCCTTATGGTAAACTGAATTTTATTGCCACTGAGTAGTGTTTCGTTTTCGCCGTTTAAGCGCTCCGTCTCTTTTCGTTAGTACATAATAGTTTTCAGTTACATATCTGAATATATTCTTTCGTCAAGAACAATGCACACTTAATAACTGGTGAGCCTTTAGCCACTGGAAATATATCTTCTGCCTCCAAAATGTTTTCAGATCGTAAGAAGGGACAGAAGGCTTATCGTGAGGATAGTGAATAAGGAAGTAATGATGATGATGAGGTCCCATACTCCGAGGACCGTAGGAGACGATGCGGGAGACTCGCACTGCTATACTAGGCAACGTCCTAGTGGAGGTGGTTTGGCATTGCCTTCCTCCGGCCGTAATGGGGATGAATGACGATGATGAAGATGATACAACAACACCCACTCATGTCGAGGCAGGAAAAATCCCTGCCCCGTCGGGAATGGAACCCGGGACCCCACGCGCGGGAAGCGAGAACGCTACCGCAAGACCAGGAGCTGAGGGCTAAGAAAGTAAGGAATATTATAAAATCATGTAATGTAGAAGCAAGGCAGGAAAGTAAAACAACGTTATGTACTTGCTGCCTGTTATGCTGACGTATCTCTACGACCTGCTACAAAAAGTCGAAATGCCCTTTGTGCTCCTGTAAAAAGCGTCCGAGATATGAAGTACATAAGTTTCGCTATCATTTTTTGGATATGGATGTAATAAGAGACAGCCGGCCGGGGTGGCCGAACGGTTCCAGGCGCTACAGTCTGGAACCGCGCGAGCGCTACTGTCGCAGGTTCGAATCCTGCCTCGGGCATGGATCTGTGTGGTGTCCTTAGGTTAGTTAGGTTTAAGTAGTTCTAAGTTCTAGGGGACTGACGACGTCAGATGTTAAGTCCCATAGTGCTCAGAGCCATTTGAACCATTTTTTGAACCATTTTAATAAGAGACATTAAACTAGGTACATGTGAACATCAGATTTCAACTGCAAGCTAGAAACAGTCGAGAAGCCCTCACGAATAACGATGTTTTAATCGGCTCGTAGTGACGAGAAAAAGCATTTCAATGGTTGCAATACACACTATCAGCATTAATTAACTAATTATACAATAGGATACACAAATGAAGTAGTGAGTATCCTGAAAGAGTGTGGTGATTTAATGTACTTAATTTGTGAAATGTATTGCTGACAAAGGCAGATCTACTTTCATGACAATGTTTTACGAACGACGTGGACTCTTTCTCACACAAACCAAACTTGGCTAGTTTCCGCATTCCTGTTGCGCGCATTATTCTCAGCTGCCAACGATACATTAACCATTGTGTTGTGCCACGTATCAATTGCTTACTTTTCTCAGTAACAGCTATTTTATTCGCGAATCACACATTGTCAGTTTGGCAAGGCGTATGTTGGTAGCTAGCATATGGCATGTGCATGTCAGTCCGCCTGAACGGTAGGCTCGTCAGTGTTTAAATACTGCTAAGATGAAGAAAAGAATAAAATCCTTTGGTAAGTTTCCATTCCAGTCACTCAGTGTTAAAAATAGGATAGCTTGTGAGATTCAACCAAAATTCCAACAGAATTGGGGATATATTTTTGTGCGAATTGTTAACCTTTTCTCATCCGAAGAAGCATCATCAATTATGAGTAAAGGCCACATTTCTCTTGTTGACAGGTATAATTGTATTTCTTGTGCCAAAACATTGCATAATTTGCACAAACTCGTTTTTGCAGCAGTTATTGTGAAAGAATTCTGCAACAGAGTGTCTCATTAAACAAGTAATTGCCGACCAGAGAGCTTAATAGCTTACAAAAAACATTGTTGTGTCGGTTTGCGGTAACATAAGAGAAGAAATTCCATGTTTACTTTCGTTCTAGGATACTCTTGTTTCACTAACTCTTAAAGTATTACAGTCACTGGAAACAAAAAAATAAAATAGAAAGTAAAATTTCTGATATATCGTCATAGAAAAGTAAGTTCAGTTTGTTCACGAACTGGCAAAGTACTCTTCTTCTTGTGTGCCATCATTCGCCAAAATCCCATCTCGATGTCTCGAGCGGTTTAGGAGATATGAGCGACGTTGTGAATATTTCATTCCCGCAGGCGTGAGATCGTGAAGGAATGCGCTACGTAGGATCCATTTTTTCGAGATCGGAGACAGTTAGAGACCTCCTCCCAAGTCTAAACAAAAATGCAGTATGTTAGCTAAATTTCAAACGCAGAAACATAAGGTGTAATACGCACCAAACACAAAATCATAGCGACCCCTATTTTTCATTGCAAACTTTTTGAATTTTGCGTAGAGTCTTACTAAAATATGTATATCACAGTAAGTATGAACATTAGCGAGATGGTGGGTACTTTGCCACGAAGCTGACATATAACGCTTCAAGTAAGGCAAAAATAAAATTTTTCCACTGAATAGTTTCTGTAAAATCGTTTGAGGAAGGTTACAGGGTGCACGCGCTTCGGTTCTATCAGTGGAGATCGTCGCCAACGGGCACGAGCGAAGTATGTGTACGCGTCGCAATATGTGCAAAACCAACGCGACATGTGAGGAACGTGCGCGTCGCGCTGTAGCGTCGTGTCCCGTCACACGTGCTGTACGCTCCTCAATTTGCGCTTAGCTTACCCAACTGTCGCTAGCGCTCCTTACGGTGCCATTCGACACTAGCGAACTACACGAGACAAAACTTGATGTACTTCCCTACAACTTGACACTACAATCACCTCTGTAGGTATTATGGATTAATTTACACGAATTTTCAAAATTGTTATTCCCTTTTTTAAACAACCTGTAGACTGCAGCGAATGTAGAGTTCGAAATTCCAGAGTATTCTGCATATTGCTCAGACACAGTAACAGGGTCCATAGTGGCGTCCTACCATCGAACGTTAACCCATTCTGGATGTACTCACTCCTACTACAGGAATGGACTTGGTGCTTTCCTTTCTTCTTAATCTTTATTGTGTTGTTTGCTTTGTTTTCGTGACTCATTGAAAAGTTACACAATGTCCTGCTAATTTTTCGTACTACTATCCTCAACAAGGGACGAAATATGTTAAAGCAAAAAGGTATTTACGCTTTAGAGAGAAAAAGCCCACACTATGCATAAATAAGAACGTAAATGGAGAAACGTGTTTTTATGAACTTTATTTCAATAGTGATAAAGTCAGATTTTTTTCACAAGAAAAATAATTTTCGATTTTATTTGGCAGTTAGCAAGAAAACAACACACAGCGTAAAGCAAAAAGGCGCTTTTTACTGCTTTCCAGATATTGTTTGTAAGTATATATTTTCACTAGCAAACACATGTATATGTTCTGAAATATTTCGATGATAGTTTTTTTGTTCCTTCAATTCGCAGGAGTGTAAAGAATTTATGAAATGTTTGACAAGAACTTCCACTATCAATTCTGCTTTGGTCGTTAATGAACTCTATTATCATTACTTGTTTCTACAGTTTGTACTTTATATCGATTTTTTCGTAAAAAGGAATAGTCCCTCATAACGTCACTTTTCACCATTCAGATGCCAAACTGCACAGCAGACAGCTCTCACACCACCGCCAATTTTGGCTCTGACGTGTAAACGAAAATCGCCAATCCTGACGAGACTCAGTACCGGAATAAAACGCCAGGGGCGCTGCAGTGGACTTGCTAGTCTCGAGCAGTCAGGTGAAACACGAGAGTCGATCGCGTAAAAGAGGATTTAGACACAGCCTAGAGAATGAATCTCCCACGAAGACTGCTCTGAACAGTGTTAGGAAAAGTCTACTGATTACAGCACCAAGAGATATCATTTTCAGTTTTTTGTTGACTTTTCCTCGATTCTTGGATGATAAAATTTTTCTATCAGATCTAAAACGTTATAACCGGATTTCTGTGAAACATCAGACTTGTTAAAGTGGAGGCAACATCCAACATAAGAAAAGGAATAATGCGTTACCCATATAGGCTACAGCCGAGGAAAGTGAACGTATTCCGACCAGCGGTAAGCAAAAGCTGATGGCTGACAGATAAAGACAAACGTCTTCACTTGATAACCAATAAGAGGCCACATGACACGAGATGTAGCCTATACAAGATCGTTTTCCTTGCTACTTGCAACGTAAAGAGCGAGAACACGAAGCCTGTTGCCCGCCCTGTGGGTGAGGTGAGCTGCAACCACAGCGGAGGGCTGTGGCGGCGTGGTGAGCCAGCCGCGCCCCTCAATGGCCTCCTTTCTCGGAACGGCCGCTCTTCATACGACGTATTGTCGTTCCGGCGCACGCTAAGCCAGAATATCACGTCTGCTGCTCAGGGGGAAGCTGGTGTGGAAATTCTGGAGATTGGACTGATGCCATTCTCTTCTCGGCTTTCTTGCCTGATACAGGTGTACGTAAGCTGTATCGTAATCAATATCGAAAACTTCCACGGGTAAAATGCACAATACAAACAAAAACATTAAGGTAGACATGAGCGCGCGAGCGAGCAGTTTGTTGTTACGATGCGCCACTCAGTTTAATACGGTATATTGTATATTGGATATTGGATATTGGATATTGTTGGATATTGTTGTTGTTGTTGTTGTCTTCAGTCCTGAGACTGGTTTGATGCAGCTCTCCATGCTACTCTATCCTGTGCAATCTTCTTCATCTCCCAGTACTTACTGCAACATACATCCTTCTGAATCTGTGTAGTGTATTCGTCTCCTGGTCTTCCTCTATTATTTTTACCCTCCATGCTGCCCTCCAATGCTAAATTTGTAATCTCTTGATGCCTCAGAACATGTCCAACCAACCGGTCCCTTCTTCTTGTGAAGTCGTGCCACAGACTCCTCTTCTCCCCAATTCTATTCAATACCTCCTCATTAGTTATGTGATCTACCCATCTAATCTTCAGCATTCTTCTGTAGCACCACATTTCGAAAGCTTCTATTCTCTTCTTGTCCAAACCATTTATCGACCATGTTTCACTTCCATAAATGGCTACACCCCATACAAATACTTTCCGAAACGACATACTGACACTTAAATCTATACTCGACGTTAACAAAATTCTCTACTTCAGAAACGCTTTCCTTGCCATTGCCAGTCTACATTTTATATCCTCTCTACTTCGACCATCATCAGTTATTTTGCTCCCCAAATAGCAAAACTCCTTTACTACTTTAAGTGTCTCATTTCCTAATCTAATTCCTTCAGCACCACCCGACTTAATTCACCTACATTCCATTATCCTCGTTTTGCTTTTGATGATGTTCATCTTATACCTTCCTTTCAAGACACTGTCCATTCCGTTCAACTGCTCTTCCAAGTCCTTTGCTGTCTCTGACAGAATTACAATGTCATCGGCGAACCTCACCGTTTTAACTTCTTCTCCATGGACTTTAATACTTACTCCGAATTTTTTCTTTTTTTTTCCTTTACTGCTTGCTCAATATACAGATTGAATAACATCGGTGAGAGGCTACAACCCTGTCTCACTCCCTTCCCAACCGCTGCTTCCCTTTCTCGACTCTTATAACTGCCATCTGGTTTCTGTACAAATTGTAAATAGCCTTTCGGTCCCTCTATTTTAGCCCTGCCACCTTTAGAATTTGAAAGAGAGTATTCCAGTCAAAAGCTTTCTCTAAGTCTTCAAATGCTAGAAATGTAGGTTTGCCTTTCCATAATCTATTTTCTAAGATAAGTCGTAGGGTCAGTATTGCCTCACGTGTTCCAACATTTCTGCGGAAGCCAAACTGATCTTCGCCGAGGTCGGCTTCTACCAGTTTTTCCATTCGTCTGTAAAGACTTATTAAACTGATAGTTTGGTAATTTTTACATCTGTCAACACCTGCTTTCTTTGGCATTGGAATTATTATATTCTTCTTGAAGTCTGAGGGTATTTCGCCTGTCTCATACATCTTGCTCTACAGATGGTAGAGTTTTGTCATGACTGTCTCTCAAGGTCGTCAGTAGTTCCAATGGTATGTTGTCTACTCCCGGGGCCTTGTTTCGACTCAGGTCTTTCAGTGCTCTGTCAAACTCTTCACGCAGTATGGTATTTCCCATTTCATCTTCATCTACATCCTCTTCCATTTCCATAATATTGTCCTCAAGTACATCGCCCTTCTATACATCATCCTCTATATACTCCTTCCACCTTCGTGCTTTCCCTTCTTTGCGTAGAACTGCTCTTTCTATTCATACAAGTGGCTCTCTTTTCTCCAAAGGTCTCTCTAATTTTCCTGTAGGCAGTATCTATCTTACCCCTCGTGAGATAAGCCTCTACATCCTTACATTTGTCCTCTAGCCATCTCTGCTTAGCCATTTTGCACTTCCTGTCGATCTCATTTTGAGACGTTTGTATTCCCTTTTGCCTGCTTCATTTACTGCGTTTTTATATTTTCTCTTTTCATCAATTAGATTCAATATTTCTTCTGTTACCCAAGGATTTCTACCAGCCCTCGTCTTTTTACCTACTTGATCGTCTGCTGCCTTCACTACTTCATCTCTCAGAGCTACCCATTCTTCTTCTACTGTATTTCTTTCCCCCATTCCTGTCAATTGTTCCCTTATGCTTTCCCTGAAACTCTGTACAACCTCTGGTTTAGTCAGTTTATCCAGGTCCCATCTCCCTAAACTCCCACCTTTTTGCAGTTTCTTCGGTTTTAATCTACAGTTCATAACCAATAGATTGTGGTCAGAGTCCACATCTGCCCTTGGAAATGTCTTACAATTTAAAACCTGGTTCCTAAATCTCTGTCTTACCATTATATAATCTATCTGATACCTTCTAGTATCTCCAGGATTCTTCCATGTATACAACCTTCTTTTATGATTCTTGAACCAAGTTTTAGCTATGATTAAGTTATGCTCTGTGCAAAATTCTACCAGACTGCTTCCTTTTTCATTTATCTCCCCTAATCCATATTCACTCGCTATGTTTCCTTCTCTCCCTTTTCGTACTCCCGAATTCCAGTCACCCATGACTATTAAATTTTCGTCTCCCTCTACTACCTGAATAATTTCTTTTATATCACCATACACTTCATCAATTTCTTTATCATCTGCAGAGCTAGTTGGCATAGAAACTTGTGCTAGTTAATAGTAATGTATTTGAAATGTAATCGTTTTGACTAGGTTTTCGTCTTACTCAGCTCAAATTTTAACTAATAAAATTTTTCAGACAAAGGTTTACATCACATGATCTTCATTTGTTATTGTTAAGAGTAACATTGCACAAAAAGAGCATATTAGAATCACCACGCTTATTGTTGAATGTCATACACTTCATTTCTGTGTATCAATGAAAAAAAAGGAAGGAACAACTTGAAACACAGGACGTGACTGAACCATATAAATATAAATGTCACTTTAGTGTAGCACAAGCGAAGTCAATATAGAGTGCAATTAGGGCGAGAGGCAGTGCAATACCTAATGTTTTCAGAATGAATTTCTTACGCAGACTGCCCTGAGCAGTGTTAGTAAAAGCCTACCGATTCCAGCACGAAGAGATATTAATTTCAATTTTTTTATAACTTTTTCAAGACTTCTTGGGTAATAATATATCTTTAAGATATAAAACGCTATAATCGTACTTCTGTGAAACATCACATTTGTCCAAGTGGAATCAACATCCGGCATAGGAAAAGGACGTACTGCTTTACTGATGTAGGTTACGACCGAGGAAACTGAATACGTTCCGACCAGCAATATGTAAATCTGTTAAGAACAAAGCCTGTCAGCTAAGAAGATATTTGTCACGATGCAAGCGGGTTGTAATGCACCGCTTTTGCATGTATCAGTTCTGACCGTGCTGCTACCACGCTAGTTGGCGCTGTGATTAGCACACTGGGTCGCGCTGGGGAGGACGACGATTCAAATCCGCGACCGGCAATCCAGATTTCAGTTTACTGTCATTATCCTCGGATGCTTCCTTTGAAAAGGTCTCGATCGATTTCCTTTACCCTCCTTCAAACAGTCAGAGCTTGTGCTCCATCTATGATCGCCGACGAAACGTTAAACCTAAGCTCCATTCCTTCCTTTTTTCCGCGCTGCAGTCGCAACAACACATTTCTTTAATTTGGTCTTAGGTATTGCAGTTTCCCGAATTATTGAAACCAGTCTATAAGGACAACTCGTAACTACTATTGTCCACACTTCAACTGTGAATTCCTGAATACTAACTGAAAACTATTCGAAAAGATAGGATTTCACACAGAAGTGTTCACTTTCCTTCCTTACTCTGCAAGGTAAGGAGTTACACCATTGAGTGGATAACGGGCGAGGGCTCACCAAACAGGTCTGGAGTCTATCCAGAATGTCTGTTAGTCATTAAACAAACGCTGTAAAGTTAACGGCCACGTAGTCTGGAAGCATTCCATACTGCTTTAGTGCTCGGGAGAGTACGGGGTACTGACTGATCAGAACAAGTCTTTGTGTCATTCATACGACCTTATGGAGATTATACGAGGCGGCCAAATGAATTATTTGGAAATGATTATCAAGATAAAAGTATTACGTATGAAGCGTAGTGCAGGATCACCTGGATAGGCTAACAAAGCTTAGTTTCCGCTGCGACGTACGTTCGTCTCTGCTGTGTATGAATGTGGCCTGCAGGACATTTTACATAGAACTTGATTAAACTTTATAACGAGAGTGGCCCACAAGCCTAGACCGTTGCCCTTTGTAACAAAACACGGATTTTCCCAGTAGGATATGTTCGAAAGCCTCTGTGGAGATGAGAGCTTCTGGCACTTTGAGACTTTGAAGCGGATTGCACAGTGGGCCTGCACCACTCACTTGCAAGTATCATTACCCGCGGAAAACAACGTTTCCAGATCGATCCCCATATTGGCACTAGTTTCCAGTAAGTTTCATAACAACGTACACGCCTCTGCAGAGGGAAAGATGCTCTTATTTTTGCAGTTGGCCAGAAGTTGGCGAAGAAAAGGAGACATCTTTGACTTCTTAAAAGGGAGAGTTGTTGGATTGTGACGACTTGTAGCAAGTGAATCGAAGATTAAGAGTGTTTTACGGACAACGAGAGGAATAGTTGATGATAGCGATAGTGGGCGCCACTAATTTTTCAGTGGTCGGGCCCGTCAGACATTGAAGAACACTGACACAAAGAAGTGTGCTACTAAAGCGACTCAAGCGTTCGCAGTAGTCAGGCTGCTTTACGAACAACTTCGGCAGTGAAATTTCGACGCTGTGTACTGAAACTGATCATCTGCAGCCGGGAGACCGTCTCAGATTATTGAGCATGAATGCGACAATAAGCAGCGTGGAACCAGTGAGAGTTTCTTGGTTCGTACCGGCCTTATCTGCCGGTGGGTCCGGCACACGGTGCTGCTGTCAGTTATTAAAGATGGCTGTTATGCTTCACACGTCCACACCGTTAGAGCAGCGAAGTGCGATTCGTTTTCTGTGGGGCAACGGGCGGACGTCCATCGAGATCTACAGAGAAATGCAGCCTACATATGCGGAAAACTGTCTCGGTTTGAGAACTGTGAGGTTGTGGTGCAATGAGTTCGACAGACAAAGGCCATGAAGTCTTACAAGACAATGAGCGGTTGGCGAGACCGCGTTTGTCACTGACTGACGATATCATTTCCCGCGTAGATGCAACGGTGGAAGCAGATCAGCGTGTGCACATCACGGCCATTGCCTGGGAGCTTGGCATGTCGTATGAGAGCGCAGCGATTCATAAGTAACGATGAAGCTAAGACAGCAGTCTGACAGTGGTTCCGTAGTCAGTTAGACGAAATCTGCCGCAGGGGCATCTCAATTTTAGTGCTGTGACGGGACAAATGTGTGAGCCGGTGTGGGGTCTTATGGAGAAACAATGTGTGGTACGTAGAATAGGATGCATATTTGCCATTACCTCTATGTACCTTAGTTTTACTAATAAAAAATAGGGACAAAGATTTGCTGATTTGCTCTCGTATTTACACTACACTCATGACTCACACCAACAGCTCAGAGGAAGTCTAGATCTTTCTGTGTGGAAAGTTCACACTGCGACCATGTCCAGTAATGAGTACAGGGATTGAGTCAGTCACTCGTCACCCCTTATCGCCACGAAATCCCTCTTATTTAATTCGCGTGTTCGCTAGTGGTGGCATCGGGTGTCCATGCGTGTTAGCGAAGAAATATAGTTCAATCAAGTATCGTAAGTCACGATTTACAAATTCTGAGAACAGCAGTTCGGTATCGGCAATTTTTGTCTCCTCTACTCCTAAGTTTTCGACGATCGCTTGTCTGATCTGTAGTGTCAGCTGTCGTTCCTCACCCCTCATTATTGTTTGTACTTTCAGCCTCGTGGGAAAATAAATAGACTTGCGTTAAACACCGTCGTGCAGTACAGTCGCGTAGAAGAGGAAAAAGGGAAAAGGTGCGGCGCACTCGCGGCCGTGGCAGAGACCGCCGCCGCACAGCTTCCGGCGCTGTCCGGCCGCTCTCGCCGTGTCCGGCCTTTGTGCCCTCCTAATCGTTTCCCGTGCTTTCAGAGCCGCGGCCTGTTGTCACCACGGCCACGCTGCGTGTCGGGAACCGTCACACTTGTCACGAGAAGTAATCGAGTGAGACGGCGCGTTGCCTCGTATTCGGAGGAACGTGGTTCAAATCATTTTGACGTGTGCCTTTGGTGTTTTCCCAAAATTATTTACGGGAAATGTGGATGTGCTTCAGCAGGCCCACTGACCCTGTGCAGTCCGAACAAAGGCTCCGTTTCTAACCACATCGATGTTAACGAGACGTTAAATCCGAATCTTCCTTCCTCCATTCCCCCTGCGAGAGGCTCCAAGTGATAACTGTTGGTGACATTGTCACTCCTCGCGACCGCTACGGTCGCAGGTTCGAATCCTGCCTCGGGCATTAGTGTGTGTGATGTCCTTAGGTTAGTTATAAGTTGTTCTATAGGGGACTGATGACATCAGAAGTTAAGTCCCATAGTGCTCAGAGCCATTTGAACCATTTTGTCACCCCTCTATATAGACTGACACTTCATTGGATTAAAGCTGAAATATTTTCAGTCAGCCTTAGGAAAGTGGATTTCAGAATACGAAAGTCTGCTTTTTTCTGTGCTATCCGTCATATAACAGTCGAGATATGCCATGACATTCCGTCGACACGCGTGTCAAGTTTAAGAAAAAGGAAAATGACTACACGTTTTGTACAAAAATTTACACCAATCTTTATTACGCATATGCGTAGGTAGTGTCAAGTTAGCTCAAGTTGTCATCATAATCAGAAGACATATCGAAGAAGACTCTAACATCACGTAAACATAATAAATGTTTGAGAAACGGAGAGGTCTTGGATGGCATTAGCAGTGTAGTTCCTTCGACATATCTTTCGAATAGAAATTTGCGCGATACCTCTAGAAGATCCCAACAACTGTTGTTACATTTACGTCTATACACTGAACTGGCTCAAATGGCTCTGATACTATGGGACTTAACTTCTGAGGTCATCAGTCCCCTAGAACTTAGAACTACTTAAACCTAACTAACCTAAGGACATCACATACATCCATGCTCGAGGCAGGATTCGAACCTGCGACCGTAGCGTTCGCGCGGTTCCAGACTGAACCGCTCGGCTACACTGGGCGGCTACACTGCACTGTACAGACCATGGCCGGCGGTAATTTCTGTACCATATGTTAAGGCTTCTTGCTATCCCGTTTAGGAAACAGCGTGGGAAGAGCGGATGCGTCGCTCCGTTGCTCGTTCTTTGATCAATCGGTGGAACCGATGCGTAAGGGCCATGCGAATATTCTCAGATTTCTCGCTGAAAACTGGTTATTGGTATTTTATAATTAGATTTTAGTGACATGTCAAGTACATTTCATCGAACGTCCGTCACTTGATATTATCACCATTTCCATTCAACTTTCTCGGGAGGCATTTGAGAGGACGGCGGCTCAAATCCCGGTGCCGACATCCAGCTTTAGTTTTACCTTGATTTCCCCAAATCAATCGAAGCAAATGCCAAGATCGTCCCTTTGGAAAGGACACGGCCTGGTTTACTTTCCTGTTCTTCCCCAGTCCGCCCTTGTCTTCCGTGTCTAATGATATCAATGTCAGCACGACGTTAAACTTTGTTTTCCCTCAGTTTATTGCAATATAGTTCCCCAAACAAATTATTTCGTAGATAAAGAATACCTCTCAGCAGCTAACCAGTAAATCGGAGTCTTCCGTTATTCCTTCACATTATAGAGCTTTCTCGAAAATTTTGGGAGAAGTTGGAAGATGGTTTCAGATCGAAATATAAATTCCGAAGCCATTGCTAGCAATTTTCCGCATGATTGGTGTCGTATGCCTTCAGAATATCACATATGTTTCCACAGAGCGTCTGAATAATGGTACGCAACCATCGCGAGAAGAGTAGTGCGTCTATGAAATCGTTGCCGGCGGATGTGGCCGAGCGGTTCTAGGCGCTTCAGCCTGGCACCGTGCGACCGCTGCGGTCGCAGGTTCGAATCTTGCCTCGGGAATGGATGTGTGTGATGTCCTTTAGTTAGGTTTAAGTAATTCTAAGTTCTAGGGGACTGATGACCTCAGATGTTAAGCTCCATAGTGCTCAAAGCCATTTGAACCATTTGAAATCGTTCGATAATGTACTCCATTACTGCCACATGACAGGGACTGAGTGGCGAATTTGTGTTGCCTTCGGTTATGATCATTTAGCATTGGTATTAGAATCCTTGAGTTTCTCCTCTGCGTAGGAATTCGATCACCACACCATGTTTGTCAAAATAGACAGTGGACGTGTAACTTTATGTTTTTTACTTTTAATTTCGGACAATATTCACTTTGTAGAAGAAAAAATGTCAAGGTACTTCCAATATTGCTGTACTCTTCGTTCAAATACGTAAGTGTGATTTGGTTGTTGAATAATCTGGTGAAGTTACGCATTTTCATGACTCGTCTTTTACAGTTTTTGTAAACAGTAATAATTTAATCATAAACTCTTGTTACACTAACGAAATTATCAGTAAAATTGCTGTTGAAATGAACTGGATACGTTTCATTCCAACTGAAGGTATCAATAGTATTGGAAGCGTAACTTTCTCGTGCAGATTAAAACTGAATTCTAAATCGATACTTGAACCCGAACCTTTTGCTTTCCACCTCTCGAACGTCCCGTCTGTCAGTATCCGTCTCCTGCCTTCGTGAATTACACGAAGTTACACCTGCACTCCTTGCAGGGCGATATTTCTGGCATTTGCGTAAAATTGTAACACCGCTATATGTAAGTGGTAATGTATTCATTCAACTGTAAATGCAACGTTGTAACAAAAGAACAATTAGTATAGTTTTGGAAGCGGTCATGATTCTCACTGACACTGGAAATTCTCTCTCTCTCTCTCTCTCTCTCTGTGTGTGTGTGTGTGTGTGTGTGTGTGTGTGTGTGTGTGTGTGTGTGTGTGTTAGGTAATGGTTTGTTTTGACATTAGAGGAACAGTTTAATAAATAACACAAATTTAAAGATTGTCGACTCAAATAATTACCTATTGATTATAGTTAAGAACAACTTAAAATGGAACCATTAGACAGAAAGTGTTTTGGGGATGGCAAATCAAAGACTGCGTTTTATTGGCAGAATACTTCAAAGATTCAACAGGTTTACTACAGAAACTATGTAAAGTACGCTTCTTCGGCAGTATCCCTGCCTGGTGTGGGATCCTCCTCAAACAGGATTGGCGGAGTACATCGGAAAATTTCAAGAAGAGCAGCGAAAATTGAAAAAAGACTATCACGGATATGATACGCGAGATGAGGGGGTAATCATGAAAATAAAGGCGTTTTCCTAAGCGGCGAGATCTTTCCACAAGATTTCAGTTCCACATAGAGGAATAACCAAAGTAATAAAATAAGATAAATCAAAGCTCACACTGAAAGATTTAGGTGATCATTTTTCCCAATTCGAGATTGGAATGGTCGAGAAATAGTCTGAAAGTGGTTCTGTGAACCCTCTTCCAAGCACTTAGATGTGAATTGTTTTAACGCTGTAGGTAAAGGTACGGCAGGCGCTGGCACCGTCAGCGCCTGAGGAGCGCCGCAGGCTGGCCTGTTGTGCAGAGCTACAGCCCGGGCCTCTTCCGGTGCCTTCCCCACGGCTCACTCTGTTGACCTCTCATGCTGTGGAGGCAGCCGCGCGACCTTTGGGCCGCTAGATGTCGCCTTCTGTTTGCCTGGCGTCTACAGCCAGCGGCGCCACCGGAAGTGGCCGAGTTCTTTGTTCCCACTGGTCGGCGTTGTCTCTGGGCCGCAGGGATCAACAAAACTGATGTAGGCACGCCAGAAAGTAATTACATTGAGAATCCTCAGACACTCTTTTCCTTCCATCCGCAATATACACTGCAGGGCACAATATTAAGTTACAAAAAAAAAGGAATTTAAAAGACTATCGACGTTCTAATGGTTGCGTGACTTGACGTCATGTATCGTCCAAATGACGTAGAATTAGACACTAGTTGTCAATTCTGTCGCTAGTCTAGTGTGACACTGACAGCAATGTCAATACTGATAGAGCACTGAACAACTCAACGGCGTCATATACGCATACAACGAAGCTTCAGTCACCTTCCGACTATCTGAATTAAAAATTAACGTTTCTGGAGAATTTTCCAGATTCTTTCAGGAGAGTACTAGAACAGTTCATACAGAAACCCATGTCCGATTCCTTCTCCTGTGCACATGTCCAGCAAGTCATCTACTTTTCTGATGAACACACATGAAGAAATACTGGCACACATACTCTACGTATGTTTTGGTCTGGGACATATCGTCCCAGAATTAAATTGAAAATAGTTCCCTCCCGCAGCCTTCTTTTCCGACCAAGATTTTTGGAAGGTTTTGAGTTTTCCGTTTGTTATAAGGCAAATACAGGAACTGGCCATGCCCTCCCATATATTACCGATTGTGACTCCCTCTGCCCAACTAAGATATTAGACGTTATTTAGCTGAACAGCCCCTGACTCTTCGTTGGTTCAAATGATTCTGAGCACTAAGGGATTTAACATCTGAGGTCATCAGTCCCCTAGAACTTAGAACTACTTAAACCTAACTAACCTAAGGACATCAGACACGTCCATGTCCGAGACAGGATTCGAACCTGTGACCGTAGCAGTCGCGCGGTTCCAGCCTGAAGCGCCTAGAACCGCTCGGCCACATCGGCCGGCGGACTCTTCAATGGGTCATTACTCGAACACCTATTCTGTCTGTAGGAGCAGGGAATCAAAAACATTAAAAAGAAATTCTCTCCCTCACTATTACCCAAGTGAGGCGTTTCTCCATTCGTAACGACTTCAACGCCGATAGGTCGTTACTGCCTAATTGCCCTGCCTGAACATAACAACAACTCTACACGTGAGTACAATGACTTCTAAGACATACCATTTTTGAGGGAAGACATCGAAACAATTCAGAGGCGAGCTGCTAGATTTGTTACCGGTAGGTTCGACCAGCTTCCATGTGTTACGGATTTGCTTCGGGACCTCAATTGGGAATCCATGGAGGGAAGAAGACATTCATTTCGAAGAACACTAGTGAGAAATTACCGGTATTTGAAGTGGATTGCAGAACGATCCTACTGACAGCAACATACATTTCGCGTAGGGACCACGAAGATAAGATACGAGGAATTAGGGAGCATAAAGAGGCATACCCTTGCCGTATCTGCGAGTGGAACAGGAAGAGAAACGACTAGTTGTGGTAACGGGTACGGTACTGCGGCTTGCTGAGTATGTATGTAGATGTAGACGTAGAAACTGAACACGGTGAAGAGGCAGGCTTCCTAGAGCAGAGATACCGGCGGTTTCACAGAGTTGCTTGCGATCCGTAGGAGTGTAAATGTCGACAGACGCAGACAGAGGCTATGTTGTGGCAGGGAGGAACTTGGCCGACAGGCGAGAGACTGTCTACAACAAGGGCGGCGTTTTGACAGCGGCCGGGCACGTGTGACCTTGGCGTCAGCTGACACGAGCGCTGCTCCAAATAACGACCCAACGACCAAAATAGACACAGGCGACGGGGCTGGGCGAACGCGTCTCTGCACACGTGGACGGCGCGTGAGCGGCGCAAGTTGGCGATAGGACTCTGCCTCTGCAATCCCACAGCCGACACTGTACCAGCTGGCAGACCATGTCGCACTGTAGCCTGCCTTTTCTGGATGCAGCATTCAAGGCGTCCCAACTGTGGTCCGTAAGATTGTAGAATTCATCTCTCTTTCCTTGTGCGTCTCTCGTCATAGGGGACCCCTTTATTCATGTTGTGACAAATTTATTTTAGGCCGGTATTACACTATCAAATTTCTTTGTCAAAGATTTGGTGAAAGATGTGAGCAAATATTCGTCAAATATGTTTGACAAAGATCTTTGACGTGGTGCTAAAAAAGGGGTACTACACAATGTCAAAGTTCAAGATGGCTGACAACAACAACTTGTTATTAACCGCAGTAGTTGCATGTACCACAGTTGCACTGTGTGCACATGCGTAAGAGAAGCAGGGGAAAAAAAGGAAACATATCTGGGTGAAGCCGTGGGTTTTACGACGACACGATAAAAGCATTCAACAAAACCTGTTGCGTGAGCTTATAGTGGAGAACGTCAAGTTGTACATCAAGTACTTAAGAATGGATGAGCATACAGTATGTGCTCAGTGAAGTGTATCCTCATATCACAAAGCACAATACTCACTCAAGAACTGCTACATCTGCAGAAGACAGGCTCACTGTAACCCTCCGATTCCTTGCTACTGGAGAGGGATAGGTTACATTAGGTTTGGTCAGGTCTGGTCTCCAATCTTTTTAATCTCTTTTTGTACTCTGGGTGCCTCACGTTGTAAACGCCTCATCAGCTTCATACTATAAATTTTGTAGTTGTCGGTACAAACCAATTGTATTTTCCGGCAATGTTTATAAAAACACTACAGATGACAGAACGCTGCAGCGATGCTAGCGCTCCACATGGTAACATGTCACATTGCAGTGAACAGAAGACAAGCGACTTCTTTGATCAAATTCACAGCGAGGCCTTAGATTTGATCAAATATTTGACATCTGACAAAGTTCCTTATTACACCATCAAATTTCTTTGACAAAGATATTTGACAAAGAAATTTGGTAGTGTAATACCGGCCTTAGCTCTATGGCTGGCTACTCTTTTGTCTCCCTAGCCGTCAGTTAACACAAGAGAGGAAAGTAGTGAGCCTAGTCTGTCTGTGAATCGCGAGAGCTTTGATCGGTTTGTTACGGTTCTTTAGCTGCTAGCCTATCGTATTCTCGAAAGCTGTGGTTGGGGACCAGTCCAACATCCGCCTAAAGGAAGTGGAAAACGGCTCAAAAACTACACTCAGGCTGATCGGCATTAGGGATGGGAAAAACCGACCGGTTAAAACCGACACCCGTATTTCAGTTCTGAATAACCCGTATTCTTCGGTATTTGTTTGGTCTCGCTTATAAAAGGTCTTATTTTATTTTTTACTGATACCTGGATAAAAAAAACATATATTAGTCATATCAGCAGTGCTGCAATTTTTGGTATTTAAATGAGCCATTTTTAAAAACGAGTAAATTTTATTCGCAAAATTTTCGTTGCTTTGAAATATTGCGATATTTCAAATAATGGGAAAAGCGATCTGAGCTATTTAAATAGCAATGGCGACAGAAACTCACAACAAATACGTGGTATAAGAATTGGTACAGTACTGCTGCGACAATAATGTATTTGTTACCAAGTGGTGCGGCCTATTCGATGGTACCCGTGTACATGCCGTGTGCCAGACTTGCCCCATCGGGTTTATGTGGTAGTCTCAGGCTGCCTTCGTTGCGCATTAGTTGTATTACAGAATGGCACCATCTACAGTCTTCAAGGATTATACTAAGTGCGGTACCAATAAAGTATGATGCTCAACTTCCTCTAAAATATTAAAAACACGAGGAGCCACAACAAACTTGTGATATCATATAAGGAGAAAATTTATAGATTAATAATTCATTCATAGTTGACAATGCAAACTGAAAGTAGTTGATCTGTTACCTGTGAGTGTGTAATATGCCTTTATCTGCTTATAGCCCTCGAAAATGGAGAAGTTAACACGAATATAGAGTCAGCCAACCTCAGTTCTCATGCTTTAGCAGTGACTATAATGCCCACGTTGCGGCATGATACTCGACTACAACATAATTTTTGAGCAGAGTTTCAAACAATTAGAAGCAGTACAACAGTACTAGTGATTATTTATAATATTCAGCCACTTGTAACTTTTCGAGAAAAGCAAGAAATGGTCTACGGACTAAGTTTCTTTTATTTGTCTGTTTAAGTTAGTAGTTTGAGTCCATGTATATATAAACTGAGGGAGTCAAATTTTTTCAAACTTGTTCGATTTCTATGTTCACTACAGTAAATAATGGGAATTAAACCCGAAAATCGTCATTTCAGAAACCGGTTATTTTGAGTCGTGTAAGCACTCATGTTAAACTGGCGTTTAAGACAACCGATGTAACTGAAAACTGTTTCTTTCAGCGATAACCGCCATCCCTAGTCGGAATACCGGACCAGAAGTCGCCAACCCGTCGCGCGTGTCCGATCTGTGTGTGATCTGTCACCCTAACTCACAAACCAGCGCACTGCGCATTAAGCTATACTAACAAGTCAAAATTATTCGTTTCACATATTAATTATGACTCCAACCGTGGAGACTATCCTACATGTCGTACATCGTTAAATTTTTCTTATTATTTAAGTCCTTCCACAAGTGCTCTAATCTTCGATTGTTTCATAGGCCATCGAAAAATTTGGAGCAGACTGAGTCAGCAGAGGTACTAGACTCGTAGTGGAGAGCAATCAAGTTGTTATCCCTGTACGGTAAACCACGTTTTCCGTCGATTCCTTAAATCACGCAAGTCGAAAGCTGAGGCAATTCCTTAAATAAGCTGCAAACGTCCTATTCCGCTATCGTTCTTTATATGAGACATTGCTCAGTCTCCAGTGATATCATTATCTACAAGGAGCTGGTCATGTAGAATTTATTTATTTATTAGAACTAAAGATCACTACCAGAGAAATCATTCTGTAAATATACACTAATTAACTAAATTAGCCTTCTGTAGAAAGTAAATAAAACTTCTGTACCAGCTGGCTTCACGCAGTGAGAGGAAGGTATTCATATATACTAAGAAAAATACAACGTACGTAAATATAATGGCAATGTTAATACTTTGTAGGAATTCCTCTTCTATGTATCATTTTTGTTAACATCTTTGGCGTGAAATGAAGTAGTTTTTTGGTAGTCTCTGAAGTAATATTCTGCCATTCTTGTTGTAGACATTGTTTAGGAGCAGTCCTAATTCGTATTTCATGTTTTCTCACCATTCTTTCAAGCGTACTCGCCGGCCGCTGTGGCCGAACGGTTCTAGGCGCTTCAGTCCGGAACCGCGTGACTGCTACGGTCGCAGGTTCGAATCCTGCCTCGGGCATGTATGTGTATGATGTCCTTAGGTTGGTTAGGTTTAAGTAGTTCTAAGTTCCAGGGGACTGATGACCTCAGATGTTAAGTCCCGTAGTGCTTAGAGCCATTTGAACCAAGCGTACTCCAAACATTTTCAGTTGTATTAATGTCTGCGCTCTGTGCTGGAAACTTGAGAACATCGGAGTACGGTACAGCAACCATGGACGACCAATTTCCGCTTTATGCTTAGGGTTATTGTCTTGTCGAAAGTAAAAATCTGTGCCTAAACACAAGCTATCTGTACTTTTTTGCAGATTTGCCTTTAGGATTTTTACATACTGAAATTTATAAATCTATCCATATTCGCTTCAACAAAACAAAGTTGCCCAAATCAGATGCAGACGTACACCATCAAAATATAATTCCTCCACCACCGTGCTTTACTGTGGATCGAATGTGTTTGGATTCCAGCTCAGATTTGGTCGTCTCCACAGCAAAATTCTATCAACATTCATAAATATGTTAAATTCACTTTCATCTGTGAGCAGTACCTTGTCCCAAAAACTTGTGTTCTTGCTTATGTGCTCTCGAACAAATTCAAATCGCAATGTCTTGTTCTTCTCGCTAATGTTTGGTTTTCTTCTAGGTACCCGAGTTCCAATAACTTGCACTACTTAAAACATAGCGAACAACCCATGGTGTGAATTCGCTCCAGACCGATCATTAACTTTCGCGAACAAGCTGTCAATTTAGGATCTCTTCTAACCATCCTAATTAACATATTTAGTTCTCTTTGCTTTAGCTTCTATGGTCGACCTCTTCTTTCACTATTAGTGACAGTATTTCTTTCTCTAAATTGCGATATAATGGTCTGCGGATTTGCTTGCTTCTTCCAATAATGTCAGCTATTTCTGTAAAAGATTTTCCTTTTTGATATTGGAAAATAACTACACTGCCGGAAAAAATATTAGTATACCCTTTTAGAGGTCCCAAACCACTCAAGATTTATTGTTGCAACGCTGCATATTGAGTACGTGAAATAATTACATTTACAGATCAATAGCAAAAGCGGTTCTGAGGTATCAGGTATGGAGCCCTGATGATACACCCATATTAGAAAGTGGTGTAGCCTCCACGGGCATCCAGCCGATCGCACAGATAGTGATAAGTTATGCCTCGCCTGCTCGACATGTTCACGTAGTTCTGTAAGAATTCTTGGTTGATGAATAACATGAATCACTTCTCATCCCGTCGTAGCCCACACATGCTCGATTGGAGACAAGACCGACGATCGTGTTGACTAGGGGACATGCTGCACGTCTTGCAGAGAAAGTTCAGTTTCATGGTCAGTGTGTGGGAGAGCATATCCTGTTGGCACGTTGTTGTTGTTGTTGTCTTCAGTCCTGAGACTGGTTTGATGCAGCTCTCCATGCTACTCTATCCTGTGCAAGCTGCTTCATCTCCCAGTACTTACTGCAACCTACATCCTTTTGAATCTGCTTAGTGTACTCATCTCTCGGGCTCCCTCTACGATTTTTACCCTCCACGCTGCCCTCCAACGCTAAGTTTGTGATCCCTTGATGCCTCAAAACATGTCCTACCAACCGATCCCTTCTTCTAGTCAAGTTGTGCCACAAACTTCTCGTCTCCCCAATCCTATTCAATACCTCCTCATTAGTTACGTGATCTATCCACCTTATCTTCAGTATTCTTCTGTAGCACCACATTTCGAAAGCTTCTATTCTCTTCTTGTCCAAACTAGTAATCGTCCATGTTTCACTTCCATACATGGCTACACTCCAAACGACTTCCTGATACATAAATCTATATTCGATGTTAACAAATTTCTCTTCTTCAGAAACGCTTTCCTTGCCATTGCCAGTCTACATTTTATATCCTCTCTACTTCGACCATCATCAGTTATTTTACTTCCTAAATAGCAAAACTCCTTTACTACTTTAAGTGTCTCATTTCCTAATCTAATTCCCTCAGCATCACCCGATTTAATTTGACTACATTCCATTATCCTCGTTTTGCTTTTGTTGATGTTCATCTTATATCCTCCTTTCAAGACACTGTCCATTCCGTTCAACTGCTCTTCCAAGTCCTTTGCCGTCTCTGACAGAATTACAATGTCATCGGCGAACCTCAAAGTTTTTACTTCGTCTCCATGAATTTTAATACCTACTCCAAATTTTTCTTTTGTTTCCTTTACTGCTTGCTCAATATACAGATTGAATAACATCTGGGAGAGGCTACAACCCTGTCTCACTCCTTTCCCAACCACTGCTTCCCTTTCATGCCCCTCGACTTTTATGACTGCCATCTGGTTTCTGTACAAATTGTAAATAGCATTTCGCTCCCTGTATTTTACCCCTGCCACCTTTAGAATTTGAAAAAGAGTATTCCAGTCAACATTGTCAAAAGCTTTCTCTAAGTCTACAAATGCTAGAAACGTAGGTTTGCCTTTTCTTAATCTTTCTTCTAAAATAAGTCGTAAGGTCAGTATTGCCTCACGTGTTCCAGTATTTCTACAGAATCCAAACTGATCCTCCCCGAGGTCCGCATCTACCAGTTTTTCCATTCGTCTGTAAACAATTCGCGTTAGTATTTTGCAGCTGTGACTTATTAAACTGATAGTTCGGTAATTTTCACATCTGTCAGCACCTGCTTTCTTTGGGATTGGAATTATTATATTCTTCTTGAAGTCTGAGGGTATTTCGCCTGTCTCATACATCTTGTTCACCAGCTGGTAGAGTTTTGTCATGACTGGCTCTCCCAAGGCCGTCAGTAGTTCTAATGGAATGTTGTCTACTCTGGGGGCCTTGTTTCGACTCAGGTCTTTCAGTGCTCTATCAAACTCTTCACGCAGTATCGTATCTCCCATTTCGTCTTCATCTACATCCTCTTCCATTTCCATAATATTGTCCTCAAGTACATCGCCCTTGTATAAACCTTCTATATACTCCTTCCAACTTTCTGCCTTCCCTTCTTTGCTTAGAACTGGATTGCCATCTGAGCTCTTGATATTCATACACGTGGTTCTCTTCTCTCCAAAGGTCTTTTTAATTTTCCTGTAGGCAGTATCTATCTTACCCCTAGTGAGATAAGCCTCTACATCCTTACATTTGTCCTCTAGCCATCCCTGTTTAGCCATTTTGCACTTCCTGTCGATCTCATTTTTGAGACGTCTGTATTCCTTTTTGCCTGCTTCATTTACTGCATTTTTATATTTTCTCCTTTCATCAATTAAATTCAATATTTCTTCTGTTACCCAAGGATTTCTAGCAGCCCTCGTCTTTTTACCTACTTTATCCTCTGCTGCCTTCACTACTTCATCCCTCAGAGCTACCCATTCTTCTTCTACTGTATTTCTTTCCCCTATTCCTGTCAATTGTCCCCTTATGCTCTCCCTGAAACTCTGTACAACCTCTGGTTCTTTCAGTTTATCCAGGTCCCATCTCCTTAATTTCCCACATTTTTGCAGTTTCTTCAGTTTTAATCTACAGGTCATAACCAATAGATTGTGGTCAGAGTCCACATCTGCCCCTGGAAATGTCTTACAACTTAAAACCTTGTTCCTAAATCTCTGTCTTACCATTATATAATCTATTTGATACCTTTTAGTATCTCCAGGGTTCTTCCACGTATACAACCTTCTTTCATGATTCTTAAACCAAGTGTTAGCTATGATTAAGTTGTGCTCCGTGCAAAATTCTACTAGGCGGCTTCCTCTTTCATTTCTTAGCCCCAATCCATATTCACCTACTATGTTTCCTTCTCTCCCTTTTCCTACACTCGAATTCCAGTCACCCATTACTATTAAATTTTCGTCTCCCTTCACTATCTGAACAATTTCTTTTATTTCATCGTACTTTTCTTCAATTTCTTCATCATCTGCAGAGCTAGTTGGCATATAAACTTGTACTACTGTAGTAGGTGTGGGCTTCGTATCTATCTTGGCCACAATAATGAGTTCACTATGCTGTTTGTAGTAGCTTACCCGCATTCCTATTTTCCTATTCATTATTAAACCTACTCCTGCATTACCCCTATTTGATTTTGTGTTTATAACCCTGTAGTCACCTGACCAGAAGTCTTGTTCCTCCTGCCTCCGAACTTCACTAATTCCCACTATATCTAACTTTAACCTATCCATTTCCCTTTTTAAATTTTCTAACCTACCTGCCCGATTAAGGGATCCGACATTCCACGCTCCGATCCGTAGAACGCCAGTTTTCTTTCTCCTGATAACGACATCCTCCTGAGTAGTCCCCGCCCGGAGATCCGAATGGGGGACTATTTTACCTCCGGAATATTTTACCCAAGAGGATGCCATCATCATTTAATCATACAGTAAAGCTGCATGTCCTCGGGAAAAATTACGGCTGTAGTTTCCCCTTGCTTTCAGCCGTTCGCAGTACCAGCACAGCAAGGCCGTTTTGGTTAATGTTGCAAGGCCAGATCAGTCAATCATCCAGACTGTTGCCCCTGCAACTACTGAAAAGGCTGCTGCCCCTCTTCAGGAACCACACGTTTGTCTGGCCTCTCAACAGATACCCCTCCGTTGTGGTTCCACCTACGGTACGGCCATCTGTATCGCCTCCCCACCAACGGCAAGGTCCATGGTTCATGGGGGGACCTGTTGGCACATCACAGCCAAATGCCTGTTTCAAGGTGTAGGAGTTAATACACAACAAAAAGAGAGGAAAAGGAAAGGTTGAAAATGTGGGAAGAAATGGTGAATAAAAAGGGGTTTTTAAAATCGTTAATGACCGTGAAAAAGGGAAAGAATGAAATGCAAATCGGACTTCTTATTACAGAAAAGCTATCGGACTTCGTGATTCGGAAAAGCTATTGTTGGGGTGGTCCTTGTGGCGTTTCTGAGCAAAGGTCAAACCAATTTCTACTATAAAAATTATTTGCAAGAAAACAGAGGATAACAAAATGTGATTAACAGGGGGAAATGGCGTAGATAAGAGTTCATTCATTACCAAGTTAATATGACTTCTCTCGTGCGGCGTCCAGGTCTTGTTCTCCAACAATCTCCTGGTTCATTTCTGCATGAATAAGTCGTAGCTGCTCCAAAATCTTGCAGTAAATTTCATCGACCAGGAATTACTGATGTCTACCATCTTGATATTGAATGCAATGTATTTTACCGCTGCTTCCATCCTCCAAATTTCATACAAGCTTCCACAATACAATATGTCTGCACATCAATAAGTTTTTACGTCTTAATCAGACCAAGACTAACGAGTAAGTTTTTACGTCTGAATCATACCAAGACTAGCAAATAAGTGAAGTAAAGCTTCAGCTCTCAAGAGACAAGAGCGGGTAGAAAACAAAAAGAGTTACAATTTTTTTACCTTCATTTGCTTATAAATATTTTCTCTGCCGTCGAGTGCTCATACAGCTGCGACGGTATAATTTATATCTGAGGGAACGAGTGTAGCGAGGCAAAATTCAAAGTCCCGCTACAAAGGGCGGCAAAAGAATGGGTCTAACAACATTGTGCACTTAGCAAGTGCTGGTTAGCGTTCCGTTCAGAAACACCGAAGGTTCTGGGAGATGTAGCTTATCGCACCCAGACCATAAGGCCTGCGTTGGGGCCAGTGTGTCTTGGATGAATGCACTCTACGAGACTCGCTCTCCTGGACTACGCAGTACTCGAGAACGACGAGTCCTTGTGTGCAGGTAGAATCTGCTTTCATCGCTGAAAACCACGGCGCGCCATCCTACCTTCCAAATGATCCTCTTGCGGCTGCAGTCGTGCCGTGCACGTCGATGCTGTGGCGTGAGCGGAAGAAGGGCTAGAGGTGTGCGTGCCTGTAACCCTACTGCTAATAATCAGTTTGCTACAATTCGTGTTGACACGTCTGGGCTCACCAGTCCTCTGTGCTGTGGTAACTGCTCGATCTTCCTGTGCTGCCCTTGCAATACTACAATCCTGGCGGACGTCTGTGTTGCGTGGACGTCCAGAACCCCGTCTGTACGTGTTAGAATTTTCACGTGGCGACTGATACCAACATAGTTGCACAACTTATGCAGGTCCAACTTGTGAGACAGTTCTGCGAAAGCACTATCCCTCCACCCGAAAGTCCACAATTTAAGCCCTTTCAAACTCGCTCAGTTGGCTGTAGGAAGCACGAGTGCGTCTCCATGGCAGTGTTGCCTGCTTGCTTCAAACGTTTCCACCGCACTGAGCTTTTTGACTGTGGGCATTCCGTATTAAAGGATAGACACAGATGGTGCACTGGTAGCTATGCAACTACGCTGTCTATTGGACGACTTTGAAACCATTATCAGTACATCCACTATCACCGAAGTGGAAAATGCCGTCATCGGATCAAAATTGACCTCGTCTTTCCAAGTGTACTATTTTTTCCGCGAGTGTGTTTGCGTTTCTTCTACAGTTGTTTCCTTCCCTTTGCGGCACATTTTGCTGTTTCACGGCATTCACTGTCTATCAAAATCAACATGCACGAGGTACAACTTACCACTGTAGGTCTTCCTACAGTGCAAGCGATCCATTGCTGCAAGCGATCCATTAGTCGTTTCTATGTTTACAATTCTAGTAGTGTCTGAATACGTTTTTCGCCACTGTGTGGAGCCAACTGGAAAAGAATTTTTCTTTTCTTTTTGAAGAACGCCTTTTTAATTAATCCTTTTATATTTACAGAATAGGAAGGAATCCCTATACTATTACTTTTTCAAATAACACCTCTGGTTGTGATCGTCTAATAAATAAAGTTATTCTACATGAACAAGGTGTATGAGTACTTTTACCCATTATTGTATGTCGAAGCTGAGATCTTAAAGCCGCCGCATGACACCATCGGAAAATCTAACTGCTGGTTCCACAGACGAATCGCCCCTGTGGAAACAGGGTCAGAACTGTGGTCGCAAGGTCACAAGATAGTTTGCACAAATGGAGTTATTCAATATCATCAGCCCTTTATGACATTGGTGCTCGACAAACTAGGGAGCACTTACACCAATGTAGACTATATGCTGCAAGATTTACCACTGGTGATCTGATGTCCGGAAGCTCTGAAACCGTTGTGATTGTCAAATACGGGGCTAAAGTAGTCTTCATTTCCGTTCTTTTATCATTCCTTTAATGTATACCAGTGTTAAGTATGTCCCGTAAAATATAACATTGTCTTGAGCTTTCTAAATCATCGATTAGTTTATTGGCGCTGATACATATGTACATATACGTATGTATATTGTATTCTGAAGTCTGATGCTTTTGAAATTTATATATCATGAAACGTCGCTCCAAGGGGCGGAAACACATTCCACTTTCTATGCCGAAGAGCACAGCGGGCTGTTTCAGACCCTACGTTCCAGAAAAAGCCAGAAAAAAGACATGAAAACGTAGCGCGTGTTTGATTGTCTGATTTTGTGAAACAATTAAAGAGTGAGAGGGGAAATGGGTTGTTTAAGTAGTGACCATTTTACACTCAAAGACTTTTCGCAAAGTACCAGGCGAACTGATAGAGAGGCACAGAGAGTCTGAGTTGGGAATATCTAATATTTCAGAGGAGACTTCCATTTCCGGCATTTCCCTTCCAACGGAGGCAAAACCTCCGGGAAATCTTGGTCAGAACCGCGAAAAGGGAACTATTTTCTTTTAATTCTGGGACATGTCTCAGACAAAAAAGTATCAAAGCCCAGAGTATGCGAAAGTGTACTAAGTGATACGTGTAGAGAGTAATGATGACTCGCTCGAGATCTGCAGAACACCTGTGTCAATGACAGCAAAAATACAGATTCGAATAAAAACCGTCGAGGATATGCGGCGACTGCTGGCAGTAAATCGCGACAAAACGTAGCAACAAGGGGACATCCTGCGTTCGCTTCATCTCCCTGACGAATCTCAGTAGTTATCATGGCGTGGAGTGCTTTCGCCGTTCCGCTGTTTCTAATCACTTCTCCTACAGTCGAGACGTGGGCGAAAACTACAGTGGTGCCAGAAAAAATGGGGAAACCTTGACTTTAGGCACTCTCTCCTTGTGGCAAGGCTGCTCTTTCCTGAGATGAGCAGCGATTTGCCTTCTCCTTTCCCTTGTCTTCTGCGTAACACACCGTTCTCCCGATCACGAAACTAAACAGTCACTCCGAGCTTTTAACAGGAACGTTTCTTTTTAGGCGTTACTGCGTTACTACTCATCGAGAGCGGTAGGGCGTACATCGGAGAAAGCTATATCTCGACGTAGTTGGCAGTATTAGAGACATCGGACCTACTTATGATAGTGAACAGTTAATTGATCAAGAATTTTTGTGACAAAAGGCGCATCTCATAAACTAAGGGAAACAAGAGCCGAGCACCACGTAGTCACCGATGATGGTCACACAGCCTTACGTGATCCGATATTCATGCTCTCTTTTACCGACGTACCCTCACAGATTCTCTTGAGACAATTAACTGTCTGTATAAGCTTTTGCATCTCCATTCTAATCGTGAAGTATAACGTTCCGTGCATTTTTTTCGTCGACTATGCCTGTAAGCAGTTTAGTATCTCCAAGACTCAATTTCGCCGTTCCACTATATCAGTTACACAAACATACCGAACAGTCTTATCTGGAGTGTCCTAAGCAAACTTAGTAGGACACGATGGTGACATATCAACTCAGGCCTCCCTGTTACCCTAGAAAACTACAAAGATGACCAACGCAGTTTAGATCTCAGCTTTCTACTGTGGCACGAAGTATTTGTCTAGCTATTACGAAGCGCTGATCAGTGTTTTGAAGGTATACTGCAATTACGCAGCCTGTTCTGGACTATAAAACTGTTTATCTTTTTATCCTGATTTAGTCCTTCAACTCTTAACAAACAAAATGTGGCGAGAATGCAGCTCTTTCAGTGAGGTAGCGCAATCGAAGCATTATACAATGTTATATTTATTCATCATCTTTTCCAAATGGCCGATAGTTTTTATATCATTTTTTACCAGTTGGCACTCTTCCTCTATCGCTTCTTTTTGTGAGCTAATCTTTATGACTTTGTGTCTATACTACGCCAAACGTCTTTAATATTGTCTTGATCTTTGTCTGCCGTTCTTCATTTTTGAATATATATATATATATATATATATATATATATATATATATATATATATCTAGTCATAGCTCTGTGCTGCCGCCCAGCACACGAGAAATCGACAGGTTTTTGCGACCTTGTTGAGATAATGATAGACGTCTCGCCCAACGATTCGCCGTGCTTTTGTTCACTGCCAGGTCTCCCCAGCCATTCTGCAAAAACCTATGAATATCTGCGATGCTCTGGTTTTTCGCCAAAAGAAACTCAGTAATCGCTCTCTTCTTGGAACGCACCTCCGTCACAGACGCCATTTTGAAGGCTACGTATAGCGCCGCCACCTATCGTAACTTCTTGGAATTATAGGGGCTGGAGCGGGAATATAGTACGATGTCCCACAACAAATTCCGAATTTTTTCAAAACCGAAACTGGCTGGGGAAAAATGTGCTGCATTACCTAGTGAACCCCGCTCGCATCTCCTTTCTACAATTATCATACGTCTCCACATCTTAATTTACTGATTCCATACAACTGACTGACATACACACATCATTTCACTTACATAGCTTACTCCAGCTTTGATGAGTCACATGATAGGGTGGTTTCAGTTGTACATCACTAACAACGTTCCAAAGCAACTAGTGAGTTCGTGTAAAGAGACTAATTTTTGTCCTGTGAGCTTAACTTATGACATAAGTCTCACTGCCAAAGTAATTCAGGAACTCTCACGAATGTTACAACCGCAGATATTAAATCAAAAATAACTGTATGATTCACGATTCAGTTCAGAAGAGCATTTTATAGTGAATTCTCTACGCACGTCACTAAGTCCTTTGTATAAGATAAATAGTTTTTAGCTGTCTATATGATAGGATCGTATTAGTGCTAGCAGCAGTGTTAGAGGAATATTGCTTAAAAAATGAGACTGTTTCAAACGAACTTGGTGAAAAACTTTAAAACCGTCTCTTGTAGGATCTATGACAATCTCGGCCTTTGCCCGTCCCACATAGATTTTTCATAGTTTCTCCCAAACACTTTCGAGTAATGCTCATATTATTTCTGGATTTCTGAAACGTAGCCGAGGCCACATTTTTGCGAACTTTGTCACTAGTGACAATTTTCCGAGAGATCGTCAAACACAAACCAAACAGAATCTGAATTAAGGGTCAAGTCGACCAACCCATTCGACGTGAAGAGGCTGCTGCGGGCTCCACAGTGGCGAGATGTTTTTACGACGTGCACACGTTCGCTCACGCCGCAGACATCTCCGCCGCCTGGCGCCAGTCCACGGGTGACGCCGAACCACGGATTCTTGTCGCCTGCCCCTTCCACATTTCTCCTCTTGCAGCTCCCCCCTCCCCCCTCTCCGCGTCTTCTCACACTCTAACCTATCTGTTTACAGCCCCTACACATAAAGTGGCACAACTTTCAGCCAAGTTTAGCCTGTGGCACAAAGAACGTGTGTGCCGTGCCAATAACTTCCACAAACAAAGCGCGCAGCAACAGTCTGCACCATGCCACATTCGCAGTTACGTTATATATATCCGAACGTAGATCTGAAGGGTGAACATAAATAAAACCGAAAAACAGCAGGGACGGATTCCTGACTGAAAATGGAGGAAGAAATGTCCTATACAGTGCTCTCCCCAAAGAACTAAAAATAATACCAAAACTGCACATATTTAAAAGAGAATTAAAAACATGTTATTGAGAAACAGTTTTTACAGTATTGAAGCGTTTATGAACCATTGACAATAAAATCACAGTTAATATTTCCCTGATAAAATAAATATGTGTAATTGCTCACATTTAAATACTTGCCGTTTCTATGAAAGTGTGAAACAGTGTTAATGTAAGAATGGAAGTAATCTTTGATGTGAGAATTACTAGCCTTTTTTTTTGTACGTTGTTACCCTGCTTGTATATTTTTATGTCAATGTTCTTATAGTTCTATTAAAAATGTAATATCTAAGTGACAAGTAAATTCAATTATAAATTTTCATGAACATGTATTTTAAATTGTAATGTTTATTGACAAGTCCTATGTCATTTTGATGATGTACTACAAGGACGCTAATAAAATGAATTGAATTGAATTGAACGTGTCCGCAAATGAATCGTTGCCGACGAATGAACATTCCTCTTACCATGTACCATGTGTTCCTTTTGTGTTGCAAGCTGTGTGATTGATGCTGTGTGCTACAGGCAGCAGAGTGGTCCGCTATTCATGTCGGGAATAAATCGAGATGGTGTTTGTGTACGGTCAAGGAGATGGAAACGGTCAAGACGCAGGACCCAGTCCTCAAAATATGGTGTACACTCAGTCCGCCACCTTCTTGCATGTTCAACTGCCTGAAAGAACCCGTGATCACAGAAAAGGGCTTGAAATGGTTTTGTGATGTGGTTGGTGTCAGTGAGGGTATAGCCGTGCTGCCTCTCGACCGTTTCCATCTCCTTGGCCGAACACGATTACCATCTCGGTATGTTCCCGACGTGAATGTCGGGCCATTCTGTTGCTTGCAGTACGCTACGTCTATCACACAACCGGTAACACACAAGGAACACACGGCACGTAGTCAGAGGAACTGACAATCGTCAGCGCCATGGTCCGTGACGACGATGCATTTCCGGACATATGTTCGTAGGACCTTTTTTCCTCCATTTGCCAATCAGAAATCAGTCCCTGCAGTTCGTCGGTTTTAGTAATACGTATGTTTTTGGATACGGTGAATCTTTAGCAAAACACAATTTTGTTTTTTAACCCAGATATGTTTCGCTGCAGTTGCAGCATCTTCTGTGGGGTTTATTTTTCATCTGTTAAACATAAAGAGTGTTCTTTGCTGTTTGTATACATGTAGCTGCTAGGTTTTAAATTGTAATTATAAATATTTGAAAAGAAAACACATAAATTACGAATTCATAACTTTTTACCACATGGTGTGGTTTTTCTGATGTGTTGTGTTTCTACTACAGTGACCGTTTTGTTCCACACTTTGTCATCTGCAACCACTTATACACTTATACTATAAAGTAGTTGAATTGTTTAAGCCAAAATTACGATTTGAAAACTTGTTATTTCTATGCCTGAAATTATATATATATGGTCTTGTCTAATAATTCTAGAGCTCTCACTCCCCCTACCATCCCAGCCCCCCTCCCCCCCCCCCCCCACACACACAAAAATTACTAAACCTACTGCCACCCTATTTATCTCTCTCTCTCTTTTCACACACACACATATTCAAACTTACTGTCTCTCTCTCTCTCTCTCTCTCGCTCTTTCTCACACACACACACACACACACACACACACACACACACACACACACACACACACACTTATATACAGGGTGTTTCAAAAATGACTGGTATATTTGAAACGGCAATACAAACTAAACGAGCAGCGACAGAAATACACCGTTTGTTGCAATATGCTTGGTACAACAGTACATTTTCAGGCAGACAAACTTTCGAAATTACAGTAGTTACAATTTTCAACAACAGTGTATTTCTATTGCTGCTCGTTTAGTTTTTATTGCCGTTTCAAATATACCGGTCATTTTTGAAACACCCTATATATATATATATATATATGTGTGTGTGTGTGTGTGTGTGTGTGTGTGTGTGTGTGTGTGTGTGTGTGTGTGTGTGTGTGTGTGTGTGAGAGAGAGAGAGAGAGAGAGAGAGAGAGAGAGAGAGAGAGAGAGTGACAGTAAGTTTAAATTTGTGTGTGTGTGAAAAGAGAGAGAGACAAATAGATAATGAGGGTGGCAGTAGGTTTAGGAATTTTGTGTGTGTGTGTGTGTGTGTGTGTGTGTGTGTGTGTGTGAGAGGAGGGGGGCTGGGATGGTGGGGGGGGGGGGGGGTGAGAGCTCTAGAATTGTCAGACAAGATTAACCTATAGAGCTCTCTCACTCTCTCTCTCCCTCTCTGTCTCTCTCTCTCTCTCTCTCTCTCTCACACACACACACACACAAACACACACACACAATCCCTAAACCAACTGCAACCCTCACTATCTCTCTCTCTCTCTCTCTGTCTCTCTCTCTCCCTTTTCACACACACGCACACACTCACACACACACACACACACACACACACACACACACACACACACACACACACAAAGAAAAAAAAATCACAGACACCTCTGAAAGATTCATAACAACCGCCAGGAACATCTTTCTCTTTCCACTGTCAGCCATCTTGTTTTTACTCCTTCTTCAAGTATTCCACTGCCCGCCATGTTTGTTTTTACAGCTGGTAAAGCAGTTAAATAGTTCCAGTGAGAGTGACAGTGGCAACTCAATACATCGTGTTTGACAGTGATGAAGATGATTAAAAGGAAAATGTAAGTGAAACATTATGTAAATAGACACACACACGCACACATACACAGACAGAATTAAATAATTTCAGGTGTAGAAATAACAAGTTTTCAAATCGTAATTTTGGCTTAAACAATGTATCTACTTTAAGGTATGAGTGCTTGCAGATGACAAACTGTGGAACAAAACGGTCGCTGTAGAAACACAACACATCAGAAAAACCACGCCATGTAAAAAGGTATGAATTCGTAATTTATGTGTTTCTTCAAATATTTGTAATTGCGATTTCAAAACTAATAGCTACATGTATACCAACAGCAAAGAAGACTCTTCATCTTTAATAGATGACAAATAAACCCCATTGAAGATGCTGCAACTGCAGTGAAACATGCTTGGGTTAAAAAACAAAATTTTGTTTTTCTAAAGGCAGACCCTATCCAAAAACATACGTATTGTTAAAGCAATCATGGAAGAAAAGAGCTTCAACCCGAAGGTTTTATTAATGTTCACAATGTGTATATAGTGCCTGTTCTTTCATATTACTTGATCCAGCGGCCATACAACTAATTGTTCAAATGTTTCATAGACATTAGCCGCTTTTGGACATTGAAATTTTCCAATGGTAACAGGTGAAAATTTGTGTCGAACCGGGATTCGAACTATATAAGTTGATAACGACCAAAGATACTTTCTTTCAGTTTGGGTGGACCTCATGGTCAATCTCTACAGGGATCAGGGATTAGCGAGTAAGGTGTTCATGACTAGGTGTTGCTAAGTCAGTAGTGTGTAACAGACTGGGAATTTGGGCTGGAGGGAAAGCGTGCTACTCGCGTAAAGTGGGAAATCAGGGTTCGCAACCCGATACATCACAAATTTTCGTCGGTTACCACTGGTAAATTTCAATGTCCAAAATCGGCTAACGTCAATGAAGCCTTTGAACAAGTAGATAAAAGTTCCATTAAGTCGAGGGCACATACATAAACAAGGACCTAAACAACGAATGCTTCAGTGTATCCAATGAGGTAGCGGCAGCCTGAAAACAGGACAAATATATGCTGCCAACATTCTGCATCTCTGTCCCGCAAATAGCCCCTTCTTTGCCTGTAGAGCTAGCTCTTTTACTATACCTTTCCGACAGACAGATCAGCAGTGTGGAGTGTACCGAACTACTGCCCTGCATATTAGCGACCTAAACTCTATAGCACTGCAGTCTCCCTCTTCTTTCGCCTAGCGTTTACCACGTCTAGTATGCCGTCCGCTTTCACAGAATTTGACGATTTTTTTTCTTAATTTTGTGGCTGGATATCGTTCCTGTCGCCACAGTCGTCAAAAGGAGTAAAGTCGCGTACGGTACCTGTCTATGAATCGTGTAAAGTTTGTTCCGCATGTTCCCGCATGTTTAATTATTTGTGTATTGTGTTCTCTGAGACTGAATTTGGCGACCAGCATAGCATTTGCCTAAACTAATGTGGGAACCGCCTAAAAACCCTGTTAGGCTGGCCGATGTACCAGCCTACGGTCGATCAGTACGCGGTGCATGCCCTCGCGCTGCGTGGTATGCTGTACTAGCGGGTCACTAAGGTTGTGTTTTGCTAGGAGCAGGAATTTTGAGCCGCGTCGTGCGTAATGCGACCAGTGTAGTGCGTCTCGACGACAGTGACAAAATTGTGAAGGTGTTTCCCGACAGAGCCAGCTGGTTCTGGACAAGTATAATGCGTTGTAAGCTGAGTACTAGTGAATCAATTTCTGCGATTCAGGTAAAGTTCGTGTGCAAAGTGGTTAAGAAGTATGCTAAAAAACTAGAAATTCGTTTCATTGCCGAGGAGGATAAACTGTTAATTGACACATCACAAACCTATTGCTGACAGATTTTCTGCGCTTTGATAAGCCTGGAGCAAATAATCCTCTTCTTCGTTGTCCGCATGTTTACCTGTGAGCAAACCCAGGAGTACCTTTTTTCTGTTCTCCTCCTTAAATAAGAAACGCGTGGCACTTTACACACTACACGTCGATTATTCACAATGGCAGTATTTTAGCACTTTTCTTAAAGTAACCAGACTCGTCCCAGATAGCACGTGTGGACTGAATAATTAGGCCCTTGCGGTCTTATTTTCTGGGAAAACACAAATGCACAACGTATTTAAGTTTTGCCACCGTGATGACGCAAAACACACTCTCCTGATCCTAGGAAATCCGGCTTAACTATCAAAACAGTACGTCAAAGAAATGGCTGGCGACAAGTAAAAGTATTAAAGAAAACCGTAAACACACACCGGTATAAACACAAACACAGAACAATTTTCCCACAATTCTGGTGCCAGGCGCGTTGCGTTGTTTGTCTGTACACTTGTCAGTACAGAATGGGCGTGTGTCCAGACCTTCCTTGTTTACATGACGAAGAGTTCCTGTTCACTCTGGCTTATCGGTTACCTTGGTACAACTAGCTGCCCAAGTTGATAGCTTAAGTAAGCGACGCGTGCTACTCTGCATACTACTCGTCGATCATTCGTAATGGATTTGTACCTGCCAGGCAATAGTCCATCTTTGCAGTAGCGTCCATACATTTCTGAAACTACCCTGTTTCACAACTATTGCTACCAGTGCCGTCTCGCCAGGGCAAAACAAGGGTTTCATTCATCACTGTAGCGGATAATACGGGCGCAGACCATTATCGCCAACCTCATACAACCGTCACAATACGGTATCACAGTATGTCAAATATACAGCCACCACATCAGATTGCAATCCAACAGATACTTCATAGACGACACGGGTATGTACTCGTAATCGCGACATACAAATCGATTATTTCATACGCACACTTCAGTGCGCCTCCTCAACTATCTGGAATGGTTAATTTTAAAAATTATTCCTGGACATACAAGTTCTCTTCAAAAAATTAAGTTTCCCTACTTTTTAATGAAAATGTATTTATCCGGAAATATCTACATCTACATCTACACCCATACTCCGCAAGCCACCTGACGCTGTCTGGTGGAGGGTACACTGAGTTCTCCCTTCTATTCCAGTCTCGTATAGTTCGTGGACAGGATTGTCGGTATGCTTCTGTGTGGGCTCTAATCTCTCTGATTTTATCCTCATGGTCTCTTCGCGAGACATACGTAGGAGGGAGCAATATACTGCTTGACTCTTCGGTGAAGGTATGTTCTCGAAACTTTAACAAAAGCCCGTACCGAGCTACTGAGCGTCTCTCCTGCAGAGTCTTCCACTAGAGTTTATCTGTCATCTACGTAACGCTTTCGCGATTACTAAATGATCCTGTAACGAAGCGCGCTGCTCTCCGTTGGACCTTCTCTACCTCTTCTATCAACCGTATCTACTACAGATCCCACACTGCTGAGCAGTATTCAAGCAGTGGGCGAACAAGTGTACTGTAACCTACTTCCTTTGTTTTCGGATTTCATTTCCTTAATATTCTTCCAATGAATCTCAGTCTGGCATCTGCTTTACCAACGATCAACTTTATATGATCATTCCATTTTAAGTCACTCCTAATGCTTACTCCCAGATAATTTATGGAATTAACTGCTTCCAGTTGCTGACCTGCTATTTTGTAGCTAAATGATAAGGGATCTATCTTCCTATGTATTCGCATCACATTACACTTGTCTACATTGAGATTCAATTGCCATTCCCTGCATCATGCGTCAATTCGCTGCAGATGCTCCTGCATTTCAGCACAATTTTCCATTGTTACAACCTCTCGATACACGACAGCATCATCTGCAAAAAGCCTCGGTGAACTTCCGATGTTATCCGCAAGGTCATTTATGTATATTGTGAATAGCAACGGTCCTATGACACTCCCCTGCGGCACATCTGAAATCACTTTTACTTCGGAAGACTTCTCTCCATTGAGAATGACATGCTGCGTTCTGTTATCTAGGAACTCTTCAATCCAATCACACAATTGGTCTGATAGTCCGTATGCTCTTACTTTGTTCATTAAACGACTGTGGCGAACTGTATCGAACGCCTTGCGGAAGTCAAGAAACACGGCATCCACCGGTGAACCCGTGTCTATGGCCCTCTGAATCTCGTGGACGAATAGCACGAGCTGGGTTTCACACGATCGTCTTTTTCGAAACCCATGCTGATTTCTACAGAGTAGATTTCTAGTCTCCAGAAAAGTCATTATACTCGAACATAATACGTGTTCCAAAATTCTACAACTGATCGACGTTAGAGATATAGGTCTATAGTTCTGCACATCTGTTCGACGTCCCTTCTTGAAAACCGGGATGACCTGTGCCCTTTTCCAATCCTTTGGAACGCTTCGCTCTTCTAGAGACCTATGGTACAGCGCAGCAAGAAGGGGGGCAAGTTCCTTCGCGTACTCTGTGTAAATTCGAACTGGTATCCCATCAGGTCCAGCGGCCTTTCCTCTTTTGAGCGATTTTAATTGTTTCTCTATCCCTCTGTCGTCTATTTCGATATATACCATTTTGTCATCTGTGCGACAATCTAGAGAAGGAAACAGCTTTGGAAAAAGACACTTAGTATTTCGGCCTTTAGTCTGTCATCCTCTGTTTCAGTGCCATTATGGTCACAGAGTGTCTGGACATTTTGTTTTGATCCACCTACCGCTTTGACATAAGACCAAAATTTCTTAGGATTTTCTGCCAAGTCAGTACATAGAATTTTACTTTCGAATTCATTGAAGGCCTCTCGCATAGCCCTCCGCACATTACATTTCGCTTCGCGTAACTTTTGTTTGTCTGCAAGGATTTGGCTATGTTTATGTTTGCTGTGAAGTTTCCTTTGCTTCCGCAGCAATTTTCAAACTCGGTTGTTGTACCACGGTGGCTCTTTTCCATCTCTTGTTCTTCCTCTCACCGACTCCGAGGTTCGACCTGCTGATTGACTTCCTGCTAGAGGCGAAACAGTGAACGCTAACGGTTACTGTGGAACTCTCGGGCAACGACGACTGCCCACTCGAAACAAGAGGCATAGATTGTTCAGTGCAGGTGTTGTGGCAATCCTTGACAGTCCTCGACCACATACAGCTCGGCTCGCAACAAATGTTCGACTGGAAGCTGATCTTTCTCCCAGCGATTCCATCTTTTTCTTGCAGCTTAAGAAATTCTTGTCCTGTAGGCGACGTTTTCAGAACGATGAGGACCTGAAGACGACTATTACACACGGATTCCATTTCTAAATGGCAGACTTCTACTATACAGGAACACAAAAATTGATTCCACGCTATGGTGATGATTATGTCAAAAAATAGTTCAAACATTGCTAAATCTGTTGCCAATGAAACTTTTCATGTAACTATGTTTTCTTTTCCTTAAAAAAAGCGGGGGAACTTAATTTCTGGATGTCCTTCGTACTTCTCTTAATTTAATTTAATTTATCCAGACACTTTCGTTGCTGAAATAGATTTTTCTCCAATATCGTGAACTTATTTACCGTCACATTATTCTTTAAATTGCTGCAGCGTGCTTCACCAGCGTAAAGGTGCAATTACTAAAACTGTGGCCTCACATACTTTTACAGAACGGTGAGATACTGAAAGACACTCTCTCTTTTGTTTTGGAAAGTTCTCCGCCATTACTGAAACATCTCGTTGCTGGTTGCGCCCCTAGATCCGTGTTGTCAGCAGGTGACTGAGTACGTCCTGCGGGGACAAAAGAACACGGCGAGCTGTCGACGTGAGTGCAGTGAGCGCGCGGCGGCATGCCGTATCTCTGCGCTGCCGAGCACGGTGAACAGATTCCTGACTCGACACTAACCAGCTAATCTACGCGCGGTGATTACTCACCGCTCAGGCTCGGTGATAGCCATCAGAGTCATCCGTCGTATTTAGAAATTCCTCTGTTGTTAGGGCAAAAATCTGAGCTCGTCATCGACAGGTTCTTTTTTTTTCCTTTCAAAAGTAACAAGGCTGGTAATTCTCAGTGGTTCGAGAAAGTTGTATATATTTTACAAGCTGTTACAATAATTACTGCATAACTTTACACGTAATCGCTGATTCTAAATGCCACGTACTTTCTTCGTATGATGTAGTGTCTCTCTCGTCCGCAAGTACACTTTAGCAGATATTATAAAAGCACTGATGAGTTCACTTGTACAGTAAATATTATTGTTGGTTTCTCCATATAGCACGAGAAAATAAAGTGCAGTTGTTTATTTACATGTTATATCTAGAAAACTGAGAGAAAGGACAGATATCTCAAAGGCAACCAGTGTGTTCAAAAATGTTCAAATGTGTGTGAAATCTTATGGGACTTAACTGTTAAGGTCATCAATCCCTAAGCTTACACACTACTTAACCTAAATTACCCTAAGGACAAACACACACACACACCCATGCCCGAGGGAGGACTCGAACCTCCGACGGGATCAGCCGCGCAGTCCATCACTGCAGCGCCCCAGACCGCTCGGCTAATCCCGCGCGACCAACCAGTGTGAAAAATGAATGCATGTGCGTGGAGAGACTTGCTTAAGAGCAACATGCTATATCGAAGAAGATTTGTCTACTACGCCACAAAAATGTTTGATGATCACTTTTTGTTACAAGTTGTTGAAAACTTCGACAGAGATGCTTGCGTTGTTGATGCAGGTATGTGAAAAAATGTGAATAGGAAATGTGCCTCCAGTGATGTCAAGTGATTTTGGGACAGGGAGGAAGCTGTTGTTAATTCATCATGTCCTGGTCAACGTCAAGACGCATCAACAAGCATCGAGCAAGTGCAATAGTTGCTGCCGCAAAAAGGGGGCTATCTGAGTAGATTGATAATGGAAGAACTTAGGATCATTAAAAGATGTTTGTAAAAAGAAGATCCCGATTTAGATCACACAGTTTTAACGGAAAAGAGAGGGCAACGTCTATGGGAAGTGCTGAAGATTTCGTTGTTACGTGTGACCAATAGCTATCAGTTCTACAAAGAATCGTCACTGGAGGTGACGAGATGTAAGACAGGAATGCTTCGTTCGATTCCCAAAGAAAGTACCGAAACGTTTCCCAGTAACCTAACAAACATTGCCGAAAGTTTATTGTGGCCAACGGAAATTACCTGAAAGGTCAATAAAAGTATATTTTGTGTTTTGTGCTTCATTTATGTCTTACGAAGGCATTTGCAAAGATTTTCAGACACGACTTGCGTTTTGTCTCATAGTACACTGCGATAATTGATGATAAGTTAAATCTTTGTGATCGGCCGTAGATTGGAAGATGTGGATGTAAACAAGTAGCAAGCACCAGTGAAAACCAGATTCTTGGGTTCTATTAAAGATGCCTTTTATGGAGGTTACTAGACGGAAAGTTCTGCTACAGAGTCCACCAAACAATGCGAGAACAGCTGAAGAACTGATTGTACATTCAAGTCCCAGCTGGGTCGGAAATTTTTTTTCTGTTCAAGCACTGGGTATTGTGTTGTTCTTACGTTCATATAGTCATACCTGACATTCCACAATTGAGACAGTTGAACGAACATGTCCTGAAAGCAAATAAATTGAAAGAAAATACTGTCTGTAGACAGAGGTATGCTACTCACAAGAAATCTCCGTAACTAATGCCACATGGAAGTACTTGCTCAAGTACCTACCAGATAATATGTAGTCATTCAATGGCGTAGAATTCATCCATTTTCTGTTGCCTGTGCAATCTTTATTGGATAGATTTCGTAACTGGTCAACTGGCTGAATTACGTTTTTTCGGATGCTGTTGAACTGCAAAAATCATAAGTGGTGTTAAGTTGAACCTGACCTCCTTCAACGAAATTGTGGAGATTTTCAGGGACATTTCTGTGTATTTTGATATAAAGAGACCCATGGTGTATGTTGGCGCATAGTAATAATCTGTTACATATACAAAGGAGAGTGTCAATGTGTCAGGTCCAGCATCTCCTCCTAAACCCCTGCATCGGTTTCAGAAAAATTTGGCACTGAAACAGCAAGCTTCACGAGCATCAGCAACATAAGGTTTATAGCTTTCTAGATCCAGTAGAAGTGGAGGTACGGGCAAAAAAATATTTTTCCAGCCCATAGCATATATGCTTTCATGCACATCAGGCATGTTGTGTGGGAACAGTTTCAGTCAGGCAAGTCAATCTGTTTTGCAGGGCAGCCTACATTTCAGGAACAAGAAATGGTTTTCTGGGACCAAAATATAGACTGCCCTACATGACAGGCAGTAGTGTCAGCTGGTTTAACTGATATGCTTAGTGTGGCAGCCTGCTCGTGAGAGGCAAATAAATTATTTTGAAGCCTCTGATGTGTCGCCAACCGTAGATGACAGGTGAGTTGTGGAATTAGTATTGGCCTTCTTTATTGGTCTGTGTTGCAAGGCTGGGGACAGATTGAGATATATATGGAAGGGTGTTTGGACAGAGTGAGGGAGAGGAGGAAATGGACAGGTAGGGGGAAGGAGGGGAATATACATGAGGCAGATGGAAGGCGAGAAAAGTTACTGGATGGGTGGGAAAGGAAGAGGGGGACGCAGAGATGGAATGAGAAAGGGGGGGTTGAGATATGTTCAGAGAGAGGGAGGAGGAAGTTATGGTCAGAGAGAGAGGGGTGGAGGAAATGGACAAAGGAAGACATCGAACCAGTTCAGAGATGGGCTGCTCGGTTTGTTACTGTTAGGTTCAAACAACCTGCATGTATTATGGAGATGCTTCAGGGACACAAATGAGAATCACTGGAGGGAACGCGACGTTCTTTTCGAGGAGCAGTACTGAGAAAATTTAGAGAACAGGCAGTTGAGGCTGACTAGGGAACGATTCTACTGTTGCCAACGTGAATGTCGCATAAGAAGCATGAATACAAGATTAGAAAAATTAGGGCTCATACGGAGGTAAATAGGCATTCGTTTTTCTCTAGCTCCATTTGCGTCTGAAACAGAAAAGGAAATGAGTAGTAGTGGTACGATCCATTCGGTGGCTTGTGGAGTAAGTATGTAGATGTAGAGGAGGAAATGAAGAGACAAATAGAGTGAGGAGTAGACAGAAGGTGGGAGAAAGAGGGGGCGGAAGAAGTGTGTTCAATGTATGTATCGAACGCGTTCGCATGCAAAGCCGTGGGGAAAGGACTAGTGTAACTATAATTCATTCAGTTTGTTAACCCATTTGCCTTAATTTAATAAAAATACCATCACAAAAATAAAAATTCCTTTAATATGTAATCATTGTAACACGGAAACGTGCGGATTCTCGTAGCAGCCAATCTTCAGACGAAAAATTGCTCTGACTTGATTGCCGTCGCTTCAGAAATAGATGAGCATAACAGTACTGTGTGCTCTTCCGCTGAATTCAGGGAACCCGTGCTTGATATCCTTAGTGTTCAGCTTTTGATCACTACTCTTGTCCACACTGCTGTGTGTGGCTATCACCGAACAATCAACACTGCCCGAAAAACAAACCCAAAATAGAGCGAAGCAACACTGAATCCAAGCTAGGGGGTGAAGAGTAAAGTGAACGTTACAGTCAGCAACAGCAAAAATCGTCACTGCATGGAACTTGTTTGTCTCTGGACAAACCATAACACCTACCGTATGTATTTGCCAATGTGGTACAGATACAAAGGTAAATGGAGGTAAGAAAAGAAATGATATGTAGTTAATTTGTAACGAGCCACTAGAGACGACTTATACCATAATAGTCAGAAAATATTCGTCAACAATATCGGAAATTTATCGGTGGATACAGTAGATACGAAGCAGTGCCTGCAGACCACGGCCATTATGACCGCCGTGCTGGAACGCTGGCGGTGCCATGAGTGGCGGTCGTGTCCTCGGTGTAGCAGGGGGACGTGGGGCAGCCCATGGTTGGTGGCAACGGGACGGCTGCCAGCTGCGTGGGCGCCGCGGCAGAGACGTCACACTTGTTGGCAGGCCCGTCTGCTGACCTCAGCAAACACTAAGTGGCCGCCGGCTGGCCCGCTCACTGTGTCCGCTTGTTCTGCCATTCAACGGATAATGCGTAACGAATACTTACCATTCGGCACAGAGTGCAGTCAGAATCTCCCACTTTCCCATCCATCTGCGTAACGTCTACATCTACATCTACATGGATACTCTGCAAATCACATCTAAGTGCCTGGCAGAGGGTTCATCGAACCACCTTCACAATTCTCTATTATTCAAATCTCGTATAGCGTGCGGAAAGCATGAATACATGTATCTTTCCGTACGAGCTCTGATTTCCCTTATTTTATCTTGGTGATCGTTCCTCCCCGTGTAGGTCGGTGTCAACAAAATATTTTCGCATTCGGAGAAGAATGTTGGTGATTGGTATTTCGTCAGAAGATTCCGTCGCAATGAAAAACGTCTTTCTTTTAATGGTGTCCAGCCCAAATCCTGTATCATTTCCGTGACACTCTCTCCCATATTTCGCGATAATGCAAAAAGTGCTGCCTTTCCTTGAACTTTTTCGATGTACTCCGTCAATCCTATCTGGTAAGGATCCCACACCGCGCAGCAGTGTTCTAAAAGAGGACGGACAAGCGTAGTGTAGACTGTCTCCTTAATAGATCTGTTACATTTTCTAAGTGTCCTGCCAATAAAACGCAGTCTTTGATTAGCCTTCCCCACAGCATTTTCTGTGTGTTCCTTCCAATTTAAGTTGTTCGTAATTGTAATACCTAGGTATTAAGTTGAATTTACGGCTTTTAGATTAGACTGATTTATCGTGTAACCGAAGTTTAAAGAGTTCCTTTTAGCACTCATGTGAATGACCTAACACTTTTCGTTATTTAGGGTCAACTGCAATTTTTCGTACCATTCAGAAATCTTTTCTAAATCGCTTTGCGGTTTGTTTCAGTCTTTTGATGACTTTATTAGTCGATAAACGACAGCGTCATCTGCAAACAACCGAAGACGGCTGCTCAGATTGTCTCCAAAATCATTAGTATAGATAAGGAACAGCAAAGGGCCTATAACACTACCTTGAGGAACGCCAGAAATCACTTCTGTTTTACTCGATGAGTTTCCGTCAGTTACTACGAACTCTGACCGTCCTGACAGGAAATCACAAATCCAGTCACGTAACTGAAAGGATATTCCATAAGCACGCAATTTCACTACGAGCCGCTTGTCTGTCACAGTGTCAAAAGCCTTCCGGAAATCCAGAAATACGGAATAGATCTGAAATCCCTTGTCAACAGCACTCAGAACTTCATGTGAATAAAGAGCTAGTTGTGTTTTACAGGAACGATGTTTTCTAAAACCATGTTGACTGTGTGTCAATAGACCGTTTCCTTCGAGGTAATTCATGATGTTCAAACACAATACATGTTCTAAAATCCTGCTGCATATCGACGTTATCGATATGGCCTGTAATTTAGTGGGTTACTCATATTACCTTTTTTTGAATATTGGTGTGACCTGTGCAACTTTCCAGTCTTTGGGTACGGATCTTTCTCCGAGCGAACGGTCGTATATGATTGTTAAGTATGGAGCTAATGTATCAGCATACTCCGAAAGGAACCTAATTGGTATACAGTTTGGACGAGAAGACTTGCCTTTATTAAGTGATTTAAGTTGCTTCACTACTCCGAGGATATTTACTTCTACGTTACTCATGTTGGCAGCTGTTCTTGACTCGAATTCTGGAATATTTACTTCGTCTTCTTTTGTGAAGGCATTTCGGAAGGCTGTGTTTAGTAACTGTGGTTTGGCAGCACTGTCTTTGATAGTATCTCCATTGCTATAGCGCAGAGAAGGCATTGATTGTTTCTTGCCGTCAACATACTTCACGTACGACCAGAATCTCTTTGGATTTTCTGCCAGGTTTCGAGACAAAGTTTCGTTGTGGAAACTGTTATAAGCATCTCGCATTGAAGTCCGCGCTAAATTTCGAGCTTCTGTAAAAGATCGCCAATCTTGGAGATTTTGCGTCTGTTTAAATTTGGCATGTTTGTTTCGTTGTTTCTGCAACAGTGTTCTAACCCGTTTTGTGTACCAAGGAGGATCAGCTCTGTCGTTAGTTAATTTATTTGGTATAAATTTCTCAATTGCTGCCGATACTATTTCTTTGAATTTAAGCCAAATCTGGTCTACACTTACATTATTAACTTTGAATGATTGGAGATTGTCTCTTAGGAAGGCGCAAGTGGATTTTTATCTGCTTTTTAAAACAGGTATCTTTCGCTTATTTTTTGAGGATTTGGGGATTACATTGTTCAGTCTTGCCACGACAACCCTGTGTTCACTAATTCCTGAATCGGTTTTGATGGTCGTATTAACTCAGGATTATTTTTTGCTAAGAGTTCAAGTGTGTTTTCACAACCGTTGACTATTCGCGTGGGCTCATGAACTAACTGCTCGAAATAATTTACAGAGAATGCATTTAGCACAATTTCGGATGATATTTTATGCGTACCTATGGAATTAAACATGTAGTTTCGCCAACATATCTAGGGTAAATTAAAGTCACCACCAACTATTATCGTATGATAATGGCGTGTTTGAAATCAGACTCAAGTTTTCTTTGAACCTTTCAGCAACTGTATCATCTGAATTGGGAAGTCGGCAAAAGGATCCTATTATTATTTTATTCCGGTTGCCAACAATGACCTCTGCCCATACTAACTCACAGGAAGTATCTACTTCAATTTCGCGACAAGTTAAACTACTTCTGACAGCAACAAACACGCCACCGCCAACCGTGTTTAGCCTATCCTTTCGGAACACCGTTAGGTTCCTCGCAAAAATTTCGGCCGAGCTTGCATCCGGCTTTAACCAGCTTTCAGTGCCTATAACAGTTTGAGCATCAGTGCTTTCTATTAGCGCTTGGAACTCTGGTACTTTCCCAACACAGCTACGACAATTTACAACTGTTATACCAATGGTTCCTGTATCTACGTTCTTCCTGTGTTCAGCCTGCACCCTTTGTGACTGAAGCCCTTCTTGTGTTTCCGTCTTTCTGTATAGATAACGAGATGAAATATGTTAGGGATAGGACAATGAAAAGACCAATACTGACATGAATTTACAGTAACATAACTGACCGTGAATATTTATGGTGTCGTCTGTCGCTCACTGGTAGACTGGTAAAAACTTAAAAATGCACAAGTTGCGGTCTACCACTAGTAGAACACTAGCATATAATACTAAATACTATGAAGATAGAAAATCTAGAAAGAGAATAGCACAGATCACTGCTCATGTAGATTTGATTATATTCTGAATAGTACGGTTTCATCACAATATTAAAGCCATTTAATCAATGCAAGATTTGGCAAGTTCGAGTTTTCCAGACGATGCCGAATAATGCAACACATTCCTCCTCAGAGCACTTCAGGTGAACTCTGATGCGGTACCTACCACAGATGAAGCTTGTCTCCGTCATTACCCAGCTCGAGCAAACGCTCCTTCTGTTACGACCAATGTGTAGTCAGGAGAGGACGTCAAACACGACACTTCCTCTTCACTTTCACGGTCAGTCAAAGGAACATCCTGTGCTGGATCGTATCCCATAGCGATTCCACCCTGGTCAAAAAGGGGACTCATTTTTTTATGCTTCCCAGGGCTTTACGTGACCTAGATTATCTGGGAGTAGGCATTAGGAGTGATCTAAAATGGAATGACCATGTGAAATAAGTCGTCGGTAAAGCAGATACCAGACTGAGATTCATCGGAAGAATCCTAAGGAAATGCGGTCCGAAAACAAAGGAAGTAGGTTACAGTACACTTGTTCGCCCACTGCTTGAATACTGCTCAGCAGTGTGGGATCCGTACCAGATAGGGTTGATAGAAGAGAGAGAGAAGATCCAACGGAGAGCAACGCGCTTCGTTACAGGATCATTTAGTAATCGCGAAGGCGTTACGGAGATGATAGATAAACTCCAGTGGAAGACTCTGCAAGAGAGGCGCTCAGTAGCTCGGTACGAGATTTTGTTGAAGTTTCGAGAACATACCATCACCGAGGAGTCAAGCAGTATATTGCTCCCTCCTGTGTATATCTCGCGAAGAGACCATGAGGATAAAATCAGAGAGATTAGAGCCCACACAGAGGCATACCGAGAACCTTTCTTTCCACGAACAGTACGAGACTGGAATAGAAGGGAGAATCGATAGAGGTACTCAAGGTACCCTCCGCCACACACCGTCAGGTGGCTTGCGGAGTATAGATGTAGATGTAGCTTACTAAAAACATGTGATGAAGAGAAGGTCAAATTGACAAAGAAAATGCAGAAACGTTTATATCCCACAAAACATTCAGCACCTGAAATTTATCGTTTTATTCTCTTCGAAACAGGTGTTTGAGGATCAAATCCAGCTCAATTGTTGGTTTTTATGTCCTGGCAAGGGTGTCGGAACATTTTGGCTAAAGTTACCGCGTGAGCAGTTACTCAGTACGTAGTTAAATGAATGTATGCCACTTGCAAAGCGAGTGTGTTTCTGGAAGCAGAGTGAAGTCCACAACTTGCAGAATTTACTCTCTCTAACAGAGAAGAAAATTACGTTTTCAAAATTAGGATGGAATCCCACGTCTCCTGAGACAGTAAGTTAGCGTAGTGTCTTTCGGATGATTCGCAATAACAACACTCTGTAGCTTTTAACCCTGTGGTGCAGTTGTCCACTGCAGTGGACAGTTGTTAATGTCGCATCTTTGACGTTTGGTATCCGTGACTTGAAGAAGGATGCTTGACCGAAACTGGTCGTCCATAGATAAAAATAAATCAAAGCAGTCTTTAGTGTTTTTGTGCCGTCGTCCTTCAAGTATACAAAAGCTGTGTATCACTGTTATTAGAAAACAGTCTAAAGTTTATGCATTTTAATAGCAATGTTGCGATGATTTCCTGGTAGCCCGTTCTTACAAATGCCACGAGAGGAGGCTACGATACGGTATCGTCAGCGACAGTGGCGGACGGCTTCCGCGTTGCTGGCAGGTGAGGGGGCAGATAGCAGCGTCACGATAACTGCCGCTGGCCAGATAAGCGGGGGCCGGGGCAGCGCCTGCTCAGCATCGTCCCAGGCGCCGAGGTCACTGCCCGCTCTCTATCAGGGCCTCCGGGCTTCCACAAGCGTCACTACCCTAGCCATCAGGAACATTTCATACAAGTAACGGGATAAACTTTGCGAGGGTGTTCCTGGTAACAAGAGGTGTAGGAAAAATTCATTATAACAAATAGCTCTAAATGCTTCTATTTCGAGGTGATAAGTGTTTGATCACCTACGAGATGACGTTGATATGCGAAACGGAAATTGCGTCAAAACGGGTGTGCTCAGGCATTGAAGTAACTAGAATAGGGCAGCTGTGGCGCGTGCGCACGAAGCTAAAAGAAATGTCAAAACTCAAAAGAAAAGAGGAGCAGGGAGGTCCAAGGAAGGAGGGAAGGAGAGAAAGAGGAAGAAGACGAAGAACGGGAAGGATCAGAGAACACTAAAATTGAAAGGGGGCAGAGATGTATGAAAGGGAATGATGAAGAGATTGGAATTGGACTGTGTTGAGCAACGATTTCATTTGACGTATTTCTTCCTGCTACGAAGACGTTCGTTTCTTGTTTCGGCTACTTGATGGGACCACTCTCGTTATGCTAAGTGTCCCATTGGAACGGTAGTGTAAATTTTATTTTGCTTTTGTCGTTTGTTACATCTTTGCACTGATCGGTAATGAAACAACGGTAAAGGAATCTCAGTACTGCGGCAAGCGATGTGACTTTGGGCTGTGTGTTTTTTCATGTTACAATACACAAAAGAATTCCTCCAAGTACGAGCGTCTTGGAGCGCACGCGTATTGCCTACTCCCGGCACGATAGATTTCGACGCCGCCGCGCTATCATCACCAGTCGCGCCATGCAGCAGTGACAGCAGCAGCTACCACCACCTGATGATCTCGAGCAGTTGCAGCGATGAAATATTGTGCGAGTTACACAATGCGATCCGGCGGCAAACCCGAGAAGTGTATTTGCAACATATCCGTCGGGAAAGGTTGAAAAGTCATAGAATTGTTGAAGTTTGTAGCTTTTTCTTAATTGTATAAGATTCGGCTTACTGCCTTTTCGTGACAACTTACAAGATTAGACAGAAGAAAGTTCATAAAATAGGTCCAGATTTAACATTATTCTTTTGTAAAATACTCAACGATTAATGAAAAGCACACACATTGCGGTTCCGTTTTTACTTTGTTGAAGATTCAAAAGAAGGAGGAGGGGGACTAATGGAGGGGGTGAATATTTAAAGTTTTTCCTGGAGTGCCAGCAGTTTTGGTTTTGTGTAATTTAAGGATTACCATTGCGCTAATCTGAGGTAGAATGAGCCTGGCAGAAACGTCTTCGGGAACACAGCTGGTCTGGTCGCCAGACGAGATTCACGCTGCGGGCTCGTGACAATGTCACGATCAACAACATGCGGAAGAATAACGTGGATCGCCCATATCCTTTTCAGAGTGTGGCGACACTCAGACATGTTTCTTAGAGCTCTGTGCCTCAGTCGGTAAAATGGAACCCTTGTAGGAGCCCTTTGTTATCCTTCTGTCTGACTGTTAGTACTACTTTTCCTCAAGAACGGGTGGTATCAAGCTGAAACTTATGTCACATACTAACAACGGAACCTCCCCATCGCACCCCCTCAGATTCAGTTATAAGTTGGCACAGTGGATAGGCCTTGAATAACTGAACACAGATCAATTGAGAAAACAGGAAGAAGTTGTGTGGAACTATGAAAAAAATTAGCAAAATATGCAAACTGAGTAGTCCATGCGCAAGAGAAGCAACATCAAGGAAAATGTCCCCTCAGGAACGCCGTGGTCCCGTAGTTAGCGTGAGTAGCTGTGGAACGATCTTTCTTGGTTCAAGTCTTCCCTCGAATGAAAAGTTTAGTTTCTTTATTTTCGAAAAGTTATGATCCGTTCGTTCGCTCATTGACGTTTCTGTTCACTGTAATAAGTTTAGTGTCTGTGTTTTTCGACCGCACCGCAAAACCGTGCGATTAGTAGACGAAACGACGTTCCTCTCCAATGGGAACAGAAAACATTTGAAGGCAAAGTCATACGTCAACCAATTCCTCTACAGGAAAAAACGTCTGATATATTCTATACGACACTGGTGACGGCATGTGCGTCACATGACAGGAATATGTTGTCGACCCACTTAACTTGTACACTTGGCGAATTGGTAAAAAGATTCTTCTACCTTGACCGATTTAGGTTTTCTTGTGGATGTGATAATCACTCCCTAAAAGTGATGGAAACATAAGAGTTTGTCGCATAAACTGCAACAAATGAATGCAACAGTTTCACAGTCACACAGTTTTTCCTGTGCTCTGTCAAAACATCTGGAATTTTGGAGTGCGAAGCTGATTATGTGTGAGTGCCTGAACTTTGATAATTGACACACAATCACATAAACAATACTGCTCTGTGTACCTGTGCAGCTTCGCAAAATCATAGAATCTTTTCACAAAATATTTCACTTGCCGAAAACCAAACACATCCAACGGTTGCACAAGAGGAGTACAACCTGAAGGAATGGTAGTCACGTCTACTCCCACACTAAAACTGTACAATGCCTAATCATTCTGTCCTGTATAGCTGTCAAGGAGTAAGGCAAAATCTTTGGCGCTTAAGGAGCAATCACTCGTTCATTAAAGTCTTTCATTAGTCTTTTCTCCATTTTTCCTGACGCACTGCAGTACACAATGACATTCGGCGTTTGCGTAAGTACCCTATTCACCTGTTGCTGAACTTGCGGTCCAAATAAACCATTTTTTCCTGCAAACATAAATAAAATGTAGGTAAAAGAAGTCCTGCTTTGTTCAGAGCATATTGTATGGTATAACTATGTGAAGTGGTATGCAGCTGGTCTACAGTACATTCCGTGTCGCCTTCTCCAACTACCGATAACGGACGGATCGATTTCATTTCATAGTTAAAACCGAACTGATCTGTGATGACAATATACGCGTCTTCATACTGTTGGAATTTGACGTTAGTTTCTGTAGCAAACGTCTTGGAACACTCTAAAAATGCTTCCAGTTTATTCGCGTAGTTCTTGCTTACATATTTCGTAATCTTCCTGCTCTTAATTTTGTATTTTCTTTTGAACGTGACAAGCCAATGAGATGTAGCCTTGAAGTCCAGGCCGATTTGTTTAGCGTAATGCAACCCCCAAATCTGTAGGTCTGTATCATGCACTACACGTACTTCATTTCTGGCTTTAATAAATTGTCGGTATACATGGTTTTCTAGTTCACTGAACTTCTGTCTTCGGGTTCCACCTCGTTCCACGACTTCTTTGCAATATTTAATTGTGCTTCTTTCCTCCATCCCTTTAAATTTATTAAGTTTATTTGTTACTTCACTTCATAATCTATATTTGCGTCTTGTAATTGGTTTGGACAGTAACCTGTATTGGAGCATTTCCTTCATGTAACCCAAAGAAATACCATCAGATTGAAGTCGCAGTATTTCCTCTTCGTGTTCTTCGTACTGATCGTCAACAAACTCATCATCTGGTACATACAGCCCCGCAGCAATCAGCAAGGTATCGTCATCACCACAAGTACTGTTTATCAACAAATGTAGGAAACAGTAATACAGATGTTCGACAATCGTTCGATCCCTTAAGGAACTTTCCGATTCCTTACAGTTCGGAAAGTATTCATCGACCTTGTTATTGAAGTCGGACGAGATATATTGGCTGGATTCATATTGCCCACGGAATAGATCTCACGTATTTAAAGCACTCTCGTCCAAAGTAGCGAACAGTCAACTGCCAGCCAGGGAGCCTCGTTAGCAGGAATACTCTCTCTTCCGTGCGCTGTGGTCGACCGACGTCGTGTGTTTCGATGTTTGTTTGGATGTAGCGTCCCCATACTACCGCGCAGTTACCTCGCATCGGACGGACGGACAGATAATAATTGTCTGAAAATAAAAATTAAACTTTTCACTCGAGGGAAGACTTGAACGAAGGACCTATCGTTCCGCAGCTGCTCACGCTCCTGCTCCTGCTCCTGACATGACACTATCCTTGATTATGCATATCTTGCGCATGGACTTCTCAGATAATAATTGTCTGAAAATAAAAATTAAACTTTTCACTCGAGGGAAGACTTGAACGAAGGACCTATCGTTCCGCAGCTGCTCACGCTCCTGCTCCTGCTCCTGACATGACACTATCCTTGATTATGCATATCTTGCGCATGGACTTCTCAGTTTGTATATTTTGCTTATTTTTTTCATTGTTTCACACAACTTCTTCCTGTTTTCTCGATTGAGGCCTATCCACTCTACCAACTTATAACTAAATCTGAGGGTGGTACGATGGGGAGATTCCCTTGTAAGGTCTACAGTCTCTTAGCGGTGTTAAAAAATTAAGCTCCTGAATTAACGAAATCAAAAGATACGGCATATGTGTCACAAATATTGATACTCGCAAACTCATTTATCAAAATCTATAGCTGAACTATCTACGTAGATGTCTGTTTTGGTGGTCTAGAGGTAAAACGCGTGCTTCGAAACGGTGAGGTCACGTTATCCAATCTCGGTCGGATCACGGATTCGCTCTTCGTTTTAACTTAACCTTCTCCTCTCAAAGATGTGAGGAGTCACCAGAAACGGGAGATGGTTCTGATTCCCCGTTAAACTGTAGCTCCCCTTTCCGGGTAGATAACTGGTGTAGATCAGGGACACACAAGTCGCCGAAGTGGCGTCCAATAGACAGAATTATACTACGCCATTTAGCTTCATATTATTGCTATCTATAAACACAATACAATTTGTACGGAATGCTCAAACCTGTGTATCCATACTCCACCTTGTTTATTTACCTTATCGTAGGTTTCTTTCAAATCCTTCCGTTCCTCCTCCACCAGCCGAATAAAGCCTCTGTTTCCCAAGCGGGTGTCTCCGTTATATATAACGTGAAATATCTGTTTTTCAGCATACAGTGTCGTCACCTGGTGTTCCGCGATAGTCTTCTTTCCTTCAGTTGTTTTTTGCAACATAACGCAGTTTCTGCGGTATATTGAAGCAAGCAGACAGATGTTGCAGTGGTTGTCAAACTGCAGCGCGGGCCGCATGTGGTCCGAATCAAGTATTTGTGCAGCCCGCGGTTTTCAGCCTATTTTATCGTAATATACATCTAGCACCACCCAGCAGAACCCAAAAACATCAACTAAAGTTAAGAGCTTCCCACCCAGGGACAAACAAAATTGCCTACAGGATCAGTAAAATTTTAAAATATGCTTAATTTTAATTGAAGATGGTGAATTTCGCCGTGGCCCAAGTAAAGTTGACCACTTACCTCGCTGGCAGAGAGGTAAGTGGCGCGGTCACTGTGGAGTTTGATGACGTGTGACAGAGAATGTTTGATTGTTTGTCTTCCAGTACCGACAACTCAGGGGCGTGCACGACTCGTACCGCTCACCTCCTGTGGTATAAATTTTGACACAGTCATCCTCAAATGTGGTATTTATTTCTTGCAAGGAATGTTAAATAAAATTAGGGCTGCTGTAATGCAGCGCAATGAGTAGGAGAAAAGTGACATTCTGATCATTTAGTAAAACTTTGTCGCCGTGTCTCATATTGCGTAATAAAATTACTGTCATTAATCAATCAATCATCAGTTCACACAGACAATATAACAACAGTCAAGACAGAACTGTAGACACGAATTTTTGCGATGGTTGCCGACATTTAACGATCAGTATTTGGGACCGATGACTAGCACATCCCGCTCTTACTATAGCTGGTCTACTGAGGGCCATAACATACTAACTTATGTAGGTTATTAATTAACAATAAGATCAGTACTTAACCGGCCCCAGGTGCCACCCAAACTTTCAGTATTGGCTCTTGAACAAGGAAGTTTGACGACCACAGGTCTATCGCGTTCTGGGAAGTTTGCATTGTGTGCGAAAGGAGAGTCACAACTCGCCAATGAAATTGTACGAGGAGGACCCGAGATCCACCGACAAAATTAGTGAGGTTGTTCAGAAATATTTTCTAAGAATTGTAATACAAGGAGCCCGTGCTATCCGGTGGCTCGTTACGGAGTATTAACGTAATTATGATTTATTCTGTATGTTACTCCAATAATATTTCTTTCTATGAAAAAGCCTTCACAAAAATGAAAATCCTGTAGTATACAGTCACCATAACCTCCAACTCAAAACACAGAGCAATGAAATAACCCTTTCGACAAACGTACCGTGACGTGCTTGCCGTCGCTGTGGGAATAACTCAGCGTAGTGCCGCTGTGCCGCTCAGCCATTGTATGCAGTGAACCCATACCCGTGGTGCATTTTGGCCAATTCGTAAACATATCCATACAGCTGCGTGTCACAGTTGGACTACAACTAGTAGTGTCAGAAAGACAAACTTGATACTGAAGCAAGGAGTACTGATGTATGTTTGAGGGCGAAGAGTAGGGTGGGCATTACCGCTATCAACAAAAATACTAAGAGCGAATGCAACAAGCTTTTTTCCAGAGAAGACACAGAGCACACGCAGTCGATATTTACATTTACAGGGCAGAGTCAAAGATAAAGGGGCGTAAGAAATCAAAGTAAGTGCAATGACTCTGCATCGAGCCACAAGAAACCACAGGTCCGTTATACCAAATATCGCACAACAATCTCCAACATTTATGTGCATAACGTGTGTAATTTTCGTGACGCATCACACGCGTTTCCCAGCAGTGCCGCTCCCAATGTTATACGGCGTGAGCGCTTTGGACTCGCGCGGATACACGGCGGGAATGGACGTGTGCCAGCGCTGGGGGCCGTCCAGAAGACGCCTCCGTGCCCCCGCTGCGCACTGCGCCTTGTTTACGTCTCACACCAAAATAGCGGCAGCTCTCCCACCTGCCCAAAACAGTCATCTGTTCGTCTAAGCCGCACATAGCAGAAGCGGAACACATTCTTCCTATTCGTAGGACCAGTGGGTTGTTGACGGAATACCGAGCCAGCACTGCGCGTTGTTTTCAACGTTTCTTTAGGATCGCGTAAAATAACTTAGCTTTATATCTTCTTATTTTGAAAGTACTAACGTATTCTATCCTCACTACAAGGCCTCCTCTCTTCTGTCAATTCTCCTCTACGAAAACGACCGAGCAGGGAATCTGTTAGCTTCTTTACTTTCCCTCTCAACTTCTCAGTATGAGAGCCTTTCGTCTCGGGCTGGACCTTAAGAATCTCCAGTACGATTTTTCTTTCTTTGCCTTCTACTTTAAGCCATTTATTAATTGTGATCATGTCGAGGGGTGGGTCCGGCTTTCGAGCTGGTGGCAAAGTTCTGCTGGGGACCCAGTATCGCGGGGCATAACGCGTTACCCATGCCCAGGGTTACGGGTGAAGACCACATCGGCAAGGAAGGAGAAGAAGATGGACTTCGGTACGGAGGACTTGGCGTAAGTGGCACCTCATTCCCAGAGGAACCCAAGGGAGGGATAGACAGAGTCCCTGAGCCCAGAAAGGCAATCGTCTAGTGGAAGAAAACCATGAATAAAAATCACCTGGTCCTCCAAGTTGGGGGTTTAGGCGTTGGGCCTGCACTCCACCCTAGCAAAAGAAATCAAATGCAAAACCTCCCAATTTAGCCTCGGAACGGAATGGATCAAAACGAAGACGACAACAGGCACGAAAAAGGACAATGAGAATTGCAACACGGAATATACAGGGAATTTCTACAAAGAAACGTGAAGTCTTTAAAGAAATAAAGCTCCTTGATGTCGACATAGTGGGCCTAACAGAAACCAAAGTGGAAGGGCATGGTACAGAAGAGACAAATGATTACATATACATTTATAGTGGCGTACCAAAGGAACAACGAGCCCAAAGTGGAGTTGCCATTGCCATAAAGAAACAACTCAAGAAAAACCTAACCACCTGGGAATATGTCAGTGATAGAATTCTGCAAGTACATATGAAAATAAAGGGCCATCCTGTGGTGATTATTGTGGTCTATTCACCAAACAACGAAGCTGATGTAGCGAAGAAAGACTTATTCTACACTCAATTGACAAGATCTCTTGAGAACGTAGGGAATCGCAAAGAAGTCATTTTACTAGGAGACCTAAATGCCAGAACAGGATGGAAAGCTACTGACAACATAGTGGGACAATATGGTGAAGAAACCATAAATGACAATGGTGAAAGATTCATGGAATTCTGCGTGCAAAATGACTTAAGAGTTATGGATGGATGGTTCAAGCATAAGGACATCAACAAATACACATGGACGAAACCAAGCGTTAACCTCAAGTTCATTATAGACTATGTCATAATAAAGCAAACAACAATGCTAGTAGTAGAAGACGTGTGGGCTATGATTGGTGCAGAGCACGGATCAGACCATTTTGTGGTAATGTCTAAGATATTATTCTAGTTTATCAAAGAGACAGAAATTCAAGTGGAAGCCGAACCAGAGAAAGCCAATAATATTCAATATAATTTACAAAGCCTTGATCTTAGTTCTACCCGCTTCTTTTACCAGCAAGGCCTAGCAGAAAAAATTGCTGCCATTCAAGAAACCTCTGCAGATAAGATGTATGAGATGTTTAAAGAAGCCATTCATAACGCAGCTTATAAAGCACTGGGAAAAAAAGAAATCCAAAAGAGTAATAGAATAAGTGATGATGAGTGGTGGAACCACTCGGCACAAGATAAGGTAGAAAGTTAGAAGAAAGCTTATAATAAATGGTTGAACTCAGGATCAGACAATGATTGGCTGGAATACAGAGAGCGAAGAAAAGATGCACAGAAAACAATAGTTAAAGCAAAAAACAAATACTGGCAGAAAACCGGTGAAGAGATAGAAAAAAGCATGGTGAATACACGAGCAAATAAAGCCTGGAAGGTATTAAAACAACGATAACACAGAATAAAGAGAAAGCAAATATAAACCTCATTAGCATGCAGAAATGGGTACAACACTACCAAGGACTGCTACTGAGAACAGAGCTGCATTCACTTAGAACCCACCAGGCATTGAAATCAGTAATGATAATATACCACCGATAACCCCAAAGGAAGTCCAAAATGCAATTAATGCCATGAAAAACAGAAAGTCGCCAGGTCCAGGATTAATTTATATAGAACTGGTTAAAGCAGCACCGTCAAAACTCTTTGAGATATTGGCAGTGATTTTTGACAAATGTCTTAGAGGTGACGAAGCCCAAAAGGAGTGGATAAAGGCAAAAATTACATCATTATTTAAGAAGGGCAACAGGAGGAATTGTGCAAACTATTGTGGTATTAGTGTGATGCCATCCATGGCGAGAGTCTATGGCCGTATCCTAAAAAAGAGGATAGAAGAAGAAATAACTGAATCTGAAGAACAAAATGGATTCATATCTGGTCGCTCCTGTACTGATGGAGCATTTACCCTCAAAAACCTAGTGGAGAAAAGGAGAGCAAGGGGCCTTACAACCCACCTTGTCTTTGTAGACCTCCATAAAGCTTATGACACAGTTCCACAGAACAAGCTATGGACAAGTCTAATTGATAATGGTGTGTCACTGAGCTATGTGAAAGCTGTCAGACTCCTCTACCAAGGTTGCACGGCAATGGTTAAAGTGAGAAATCAACTATCTCAAGAGTTTGAGGTGACAAAGGGATTACGCCAGGGATGCACATTTGCCCCTACACTCTTTAAGATCTACCTAGAGGAGGCACTAAAATCATAGAAAAGGAAATGCGGAGGAATGGGTGTCCCTATAGACTACGAGTTCTTGTGCACTCTATTTTTTGATGACGACCAAGTGTTAGTAGCTGGAGATGAGGAAGATGCAAATTACATGCTCCGCAAATTAAAAGAAGAATACGAAAAATGGGGTCTTGTCATAAACTCATCTAAAACAGAACATCTGAAAGTGGGAGAAAATACTGTTAACGATTTACAGCTCAGTTCTGATACTGTTAAAGGGTGTCATAATTTTAAGTACTTGGGAGTGACACTGTCGTCCAATGGTAGAAGTATGGATGATGTAAACAATAAAATAGGCCAGGGCAAGCGAGCCATAAAATAACTAAATGGTATTCTCTGGAACAAACACATAACGCGCAGAACAAAACATACCATTTACCACACAATTATTGAAAGTATCCCAACATATGGTGCAGAGTTGTGGGATCTAACTCAGAGGCAGAAAGATCGCCTGCTGGCTGTCGAGATGGATTTCTGGATACGGAGTTGTGGATACTCCAGACTTGGCCCTATTATAAATGATAGGATCAGAGAGGTTATGAATGTCAAAAGCACAATCCTAGACTACATAGATAGGAAGCGCCTACTCTGGTATGGTCACTTACAGCGTATTCCAAACACAAGACGGCCAAAACGGGTACGGCAATGGACTACATCAAAGAAGAAAGCACTGTTGGCCTGCGAGATGCTGGAAAGACGACGTCAACGAAGCAATGGCGGCGAGAGGTCTTAATGAAGGAGACTGGAATGACCATGAACGAAGGAGATTGGGATGCGAGAGGCGGCGGCAGCTGTAGAAACCTCGCGGCGACATCCATTGGTCAGACATTTGATACATTTCTTACATCTGTTCTAGATAACTATTTCTATTATTGTTTATACTCGATTGTAAGCTCATTTCCAGTCTTTGATTTGTGTTTCTGTACCTTTCTTTCTATTCACCCCTCTCTGACACTGGGATTTCTTAACTTATTTATTTTTGCTTATTGCGATTTTTACTGTTCGCATGTAGCCATAATATTTCCGATATGTTGTGTTTTCTTAACTAATATCTTATGATCATGTTTCCTTGGCTGTTTCGTTGAACCGGTATAAACATTTTGTGGTTAAATCTGTTCTTATTTAATACAAGATGTCACCAGTAACAGGTACATGGTTCGCGTAATTTATATAATCAGCACATAGTTTTTTTTCTTACGAAAAAGTAGTAGAGTTTTAGTTCGCAGTTCAACTGACAATGATTTTCTCGCTTAAAAATCCTATTTGCAGGCAGTGTCTGCCAGATGAGTGCTCTGACCTAGATCTTCCAAAGACAGCAGCAGTAGCCGCGAAAGCCGGAGATCCGTGTAGAAACCTCGATTCGAAACTTACTTTCAGCGTACCACAAAGATCAGGTTTGACACACTATTGGATCTGGACTGAAAACGTTCATCTAGGCGTGAACCATAGGCCGTAGCGAACCCATTTCCTCTCGCATTTTCTCCGTGAGGTGTCAATTCTACTGAATTAGCAGTAACGCGCCTGTGGGCCTCTCAGTGTCGGAGGATTAAAGCTTTGCGCACAGCCAGTACATTTCCTGGGACATCTGCGCAGCACGAAACCGTGTCCTGCGCCAATTAGAGGTCCGAATGAGCTGCAACTTAAGTAGTGTGTTTCTTTACGTGCAGTATATTCATGTTGTTGCCGATCGTTGTTTACGCTATCGGTTCTGAAGCAAAGATGAACAGATCGATGCTGTCTACATCCACGAAAGGAAAGTCCATGACGAGGTAGTTGCAAGGGGCACTCATTTTATGTGTATACTTTTCGTTCTCTAGATGGAGGTGGCTTTTTTAGTAATGACCCTCTGAAGGGTCAGGGACTTCCCAGTCAAATAATAGACGATCGAAGTGGTTGTGGGGCTGAGGGAGTCCCAGTTGGGAATGTTTGAGAGGGGAGTCTAGTTCCGCAGTTGCCTTACAACCAAGAGAAAACTCCATCCGAACAAGCCTCAGAAGGCACAACGGTTCCAACCGACCGCTGTGTCATCCTCAGCCGATGGGCGTCAATGGACGCGGATATGGAGGGGCTTGTCGTTAGCACACCGCTCTTCCGCTCGTTTTCGGTTTTCGTACCCGGAGCCGCTTCTTCCCAGTCAAGTAGCTCCTCAAGTGGCCTCAACGGCTGAGTGCACCCTGCTTGCCAACAGCACTTGGCAGACACGGACGGTTACCCATCCAAGTGCTAGCCATGGCCGACAATTCTTAACTTCGGAGATATGACGGACAGCGGTGTTACTTTTGCGCAACGCCGTTGGCACAACCAAGAGAAAGCCCCCGTAAAAACTTAGTCACCACCGAGATATATAAGCTGCTAGGGGGAAAAAACTGGGAGTCTAGTGCGTGTGAAAATGTATTCGCTTGTGTTTTGTTGTTGTTATTTTTTTATTGTTGTCTGGTCTGATGCAGCTGTGCACGCTAGTCTGTCCTATATCAGCCTCTTCTTCCCTCACTGTAATCCAACATTGGTCTCCCTCTGCAATTTTTACCAAAAAAACAATTCGTTGATACTTCGGGGTGTGTCCAGTCACCCGATCCCTTCTTTTTGTCAAATTGTGCCACGGATTTCTTTTCTGCCCAATACGATTCTGTACCTCTTTACCTGGTATGTGATCTAGCTATCTAATCCTCAGCATTTTTTGTAGCTCTACATTTCAAAATGATCTATTCACTTCTTTTCTGAACCGTTTACCGTCCAAGGTTCGGTTTCGTACAACGCAAATCGATGATTTCATGACTGTTGCTATGTCATAGTATCCATGATCAGTTCTATTAATAAATAAAGAAACGCCGTCGGTATCACTTTTCGTTTTTATAATTTATTTTTTATTTATTTTACTGCTAACGGTTTCGATCAGTCCTGCTTATCATCTTCAAGTCTGGCGCTGCAAGGTCCATTTCGGCCACAGTGGTACAAATGACGATCTGCAGGCTAGATCTAATCTGGTGGTGGTGTTTTTTTTTTCATTTATTAAGGAAAGCCTGCGGTTAGCGGGATCACTTTTTGTTTTTATTATTTATTTTTTATTTATTTTACTACTAACGGTTTCGATCAATCCTGCTTATCATCTTCAAGTCTGGCGCTGCAAGGTCCATTTCGGCCACAGTGGTTCAAATGACGATCTGCAGGCTAGATCTAATCTGGTGGCGGTGTTTTTTTTTTCATTTATTAAGGAAAGCCTGCTGTTAGCAGGCGATAGGAGCAACGATAAAAGTTATATATATATATATATATATATATATATGTGCAGGAGCGGGAGCGTTATAATTATCGGGCAGAGCTACCTGACTAGTGACTCCTCTGTCAGCTGAGTGTAGTGGTCGCGCCGCCCTTGGCCGTGACTGTGGTAGAGGCCGCGGCACTCTCTCCCTGTTACGTCATCCCCCGCGAGCGCTCAGCGCCAGCTTTCGCTCTTCCACTGCTGCGGCAGCGCATGTCTCGCAGCAGAACTCCTCCCCCCAGCTAATTACTTTTCACTAACGTGCAGTAGGTTAACAGAAAGACTCTTAATGTTTTCGCAAGTTTCTGAGTATCACAAACCGAGCGAGGTCAAGCTATCCATTCTGCACTCGTAAGTGAGAGGAGCGGGTTTCAAATCCCCGTGCAGTCATTCAGATGTAGGCTCCGTTCTTTCCCTATACCGCTTAATGGGAACATCTATATGTGATGAATAGTAGCTTTCTCTAAATGTAGAAAATATAAGTTAATGCAGACGAGTAGTAAAAACAATCCTGTAACGTTCGAATACAGCATTAGTAGCGCGTTGCTTGACACCGTCAAATAGATTAAATATCTAGGAGTAACGTGCAGAGCGATATGAAATGGAACGAGCAAGTGTGGAGAGTAGTATGGAAGACGAACTTTCGACCTCGGTTTATTGGGAGAGTTCTGGGAAAGTGTGGCTCATCTATAAAGGAGACGGCTTATAGATCACTAGTGCAACCGTTCTTGAGCGCTGTCTGAGTATTTAGGATCCCCACCCCGTCGGATTAAAGGAAGACAGCGAAACAATTCAGAGGCGAAGTGGCGCATTTGTTACTGGTAGGTTCGAACAACACCCAAGTATTACAGAGTTGTTTGGTGAACTCAAATGGGAATTCCTGTAAGGCAGACTCTTTCTTTTCGCTGAACACTATCGAGAAATTTTAGAGAACCGGCGTTTGCGGAGTACTGGAAGACGAGTCCACTGCCACCAACGTACATTTCGCGTAAGGATCTCGAAGACAATATGAAAGAAATCAGGACTTACAGGGGGCATCTAGATAGTCGTTTTTCTTTCTCTCTGTCTGCTACTGAAACGGGAAAGGAAATGACTAGCAGCGGTACAAGGTACCCTCCGCCATGAGCCATATGGTGGCTTCCAGAATGTCGATTGTACATGGTTCCTCTGAAAGAGCAGGGCCGATTTTCTTCCCCCATCCGAGCTTGTTTTCAGTCTCTAATGACTTAATCTTGTACCTCCACTGAAATGGACGTGTGTGGGCGGTAGGGCTGTTGTGATGTCACTCTCTACGTCTGAAAGGAGAGCGATCTGCCACACCATAGAGATTCCTGTGTGCTATTAGAATCCAGGCTATGCTACGGCAACCCCTGACGATACACCAGCTGAATGAGACGGCAGCGATTTACCTAAGGTCGGATACTCGCCGAAGAGAACATAGGAGCCCGTGAAGTTTCTGGAGCGCTGCACGTGTCTACTCCCAAATACGAGCGCCGAAAGTTCGCTGACACCTCGTGCCTCACCCCTCCCAAGGTTTCGCTCCAACAGAACAGTCATCACTTATTCGTTTCCGAATGATAGTCTGAATATTAGTTTAAATGTTACAATATTTAAAAAGTAGAATATTGTATAGCGAATTCATTCTTCCAAAACTTATTTATTACCAAACGTCAGCCGTTGGTGTGTGATCAGTCCGCAGCCATCCTTGGTTGCACGTTCTGACTGCTTGGCTGTGATTTGAACTTGCTGTCACCGTCTATGGGTGACTTAAATTAACAGAGGTACTTATATTTAAACCTGGCTATCTACAAACTGATCTTCTTCTTGCGCTCCACAGTTCTAATAAAAAGAGTTTTTTATGTGTACTATCAGAACCGCCGCTAAAACCTTTATTATGATGCAGTTAGTTTAGACACTTTACATGTGCCGGCGTATGCCATCATCTAGCAGGCATCAAGACTTGAAAATTGTTACAACATAATAAATAGCAACTTTTCTGGTGGTGCACATAAAAATATCTGATTACCTACACCCTCCGTTCAAAAAGCTTCGAGGCCGATATTATTCCTGGCATACAAGCGACGTCAGCCCAGTAAATACGGAGGCAGCTTGAACTAAGAACTGCAAAACTGTGAACAACTGGTGTGCGTTCGACCAGTCATTTGTGAGCAGACACTATTAAACAGGACACGCCAGACGGAAGGGTGTCAAAGATCGCAATGGAGCAACATCTCTAAATCAAATGTTTAAGATATTCTCCCTTTGCAGACTTTGTGGTAAACATATTGACTGCCGAAAAGAAAAAAAAAAACAAAGAAGCGTGGTAGTCTACATTACTTTATTGAAAAGCAAAATGCGAACATCTACATGAATACTCTGCAAATAACATTTAAGTGCTTCACCAAGGGTTCATCGAACCACCTTCACAATAATTTTCTATTATTCCAATCTCATACAGCGCGCGGAAAAGACTAACAACTATATCTTTCCGTGCGAGCTCTGATTTCACATACTTTATTATGATGATCGTTTTTCCCTATGTAGGTCGGCGTCAACAAAATATTTTCGCTTTCGGAGGAGAAAATTGGTGATTGAAATTTCGTGAGAAGATTCTGCCGCATTGAAGACCGCCTTTGTTTTACCGATTTCCACCCAAAATCCTGTATCATTTCAGTGACACCCTCTCCCCTATTTCACAAAACGTGCTGCCCTTCCTTGAACCTTCTCAATGTACTCCGTCAATCCTGTCTGGTAAGTATAACACACCGCGCAGCAGTGTTCCAAAAGAGGACGAACAAGCGTAGTGTAGGCAGTGTCTTTAGTAGATCTGTTACATTTTGTAAGTATCCTGCCTATAAAACGCAATCTGTGGTTAGCCATCCCCACAACATTTTCTGCGTGTTCCTTCCAATTTAAGTTGTTCGTAATTGTAATTCCTAGGTTTAGTTGAATTTGCAGCCTTTAGATATGACTGATTTATCGTGTAACCGAAGTTTAACGAGTTCCTTTTAGCACTCATGTGGATGACCCCACACTTTTCGTTAATTAGGGCCATTGCCATTTTTTTCACTATACAGATATCTTTTCTAAATCGTTTTGCAATTTTTTATCTTCTGATGACTTTACTAGTCGATAAACGACAACACCATCTACGAACAACCTAAGACAGCTGCTCAGATTGTCTCCTAAATCGTTTATATTGATGAGGAGCAGCAAAGGGCCTATAACACTACCTTGGTGATACCAGAAATCACCTCTGTTTTACTCGATGACTTTCCATAAATTACTACGAACTGTGATCTCTCTGACAGCATATGACGAACCAGTCACATAACTGAGACGATGTTCCACAAGAATGTAATTTCACAACAAGCCGCTTGTGTGGTACAGTTCAAAAGCCGTCCTTTTTGGCCGAGCGGTTCTAGGCGCTTCATTCTGGATCCGCTCTGCTGCTACGGTCGCAGGCTCGAATCCTGCCTCGCGCATGGATGTGTGTGCTGTCCTTAGGTTAGTTAGGTTTAAGTAGTTCTAAGTCTAGGGAACGATGACCTCAGATGTTAAGTCCCATAGTGCTTAGAGCCATTTGAACCATTTTTGAACAGTTCAAAAGCCTTCTGGAGATCTAGAAATACGGAATCAATTTGAAATCCCTTGTCAATAGCTCTCAATACTTTACTTGTGTTGCACAAGAACGGTGTTCTGCAAATCGGTGTTGACTGTGTGTCAATGGACCGTTCTCGTCGAGATAATTCGTAATGTTCCAAAAGCATGCTGCATTTCGGTGTTAATGATATGGACCTGTAATTTAGCAGATTACTCCAACTACCTTTCTTGAATATTAGTGTGACCTGCGCAACTTTCCAGTCTTTGGGTACGGATCTTTCGTCGAGCGAACGGTTGTATATGATTGTTAAGTACGGAGTTGTTGTATCAGGAATCTAAGGGATGTACGGTCTGTACTGGAAGACTTGTTTTTCTGGAAAAAATCATCATGGGTGACGGAACTTGGAGTTATCAATACGCATTTACCATAAAACGACACAATGCAGAAATTTACACGGAGCGTCAGCGCTTTGACGACATAACCAACTTTCAAGGGAATGTGTCGAGTGAGTTTTAACAACGTCCCACAGAACGGCTTTCATGACAATTTCACATTGTTTGTGAGCATTCTGTTCATTGTATTAAAAGTCACCGTGTTTCCTCTACTTTTGTCAAAATCCAGTCTGTAAACTTTTTGGAGTGACTGGGACGTACGAGTCTGGTCTTCGTGCAGTCTGTCGTAGTCTCACGCGCAGTTGCTTCGATGTAAACATAACGTAAGCAGAGTACAGTTTCAAAATTTTGTGTGTAATGGATTTCACAGCCCTCTTGTGGTAGCAATGTAGTCAATAGTTTCCTTAACCGCGTGACCGCTACGGTCGCAGGTTCGAATCCTGCCTCTGGCATGGATGTTTGTGATGTCTTTAAGTTAGTTAGGTTTAAGTAGTTTTAAGTTCTAGGGGACTGATGGCCTCAGATATTAAGTCTCATAGTGCTCAGAGCCATTTGAATAGTTTTGTCAGTTGCTTTATATTTTCCCGAAGTATTGCTTTTTTCTGTTTCTTTCCACCAGTACCTATAAGGAAACTAGAATTTTCACATGTCAGTAGCGGTACATTGTCCCACTGCACAGTGGAGCTGGTCTGTGGATGCGGTGCAGACGCTGTCCCCCACGATGCGAGGCCGTTGACTCTGCGAGGTAGCTGACACGCCACCCTCCACCTCTCAGCCGATTCCCGGCCGCCCGCTGCTGGGCACAACATCAACACACCCACGTGCACTCGGCGTGCGGCCCCGAAATAGTCGCACCATCTACAGCCGCCTTGGCTGTGCCAAGTGCGAATCTCGCGACGAAGTAACAAGCCACTGGTCAGTCACACTCCGCAGCTGCGTACTGCACATTGTTTATAAACTTAGGAAGAGCTACACATTCTCTGAAAAAGTAAAGAAGGCTCGTGTTTGACGTTCCACTTAATTTACCCCCACAGGAGGCTGAGTACCAGCTCAGCCTGGACGAAATAATGACAGCAATGAGGTGGTGCCCCCACGTTGGCTTGAAGTGATTCGAGGCAACGACAGAAAACCTAAACCAGCAGTAGTGGAACAGGATTTGGAATCCACGCCTGCGGTTTACGACTTCTGTGTCTTAACTATAGCACTGTCTCGCAGGTTTCATTCCCCTTCTAGTGTTTTGGGAAACCACAAGGAAACCTATATAATTTAGTTGCATCTGGATTTCGCTAATGAGTTAGAAAGCCAGACTTACGGGCAAACTAAGTTGTCTAATCATCATTCAATCTTTCTTTCGCCGTGTAATCAGGGCCGTAGGCTGCTGTTTTTCCCACTATGCAGTTGCCACGAGGCCGTTACATGCCTTCACCCAACTTTCTTCAGGTAAGCCAGTGTGCTGCCTCTAATTACTCCGTCAGTCCAAAACGTTTCGGAACTCGATTAATAAAAAATAGAGATACGTTAAGTTGTTGGTTTTAGTGATTCAAATGTCTCCTCCCACTCGTGCGGAATGCAGAGAACGCTCACGCAATCGTGCTTAAACTGTCAGAAAAGTCCTTCTTTGGGATGTCTTCAGCTCATGCGGCACATTGCCTTGAATGTCGGTTATGTCGTCAAAGCGTTGATCCTCTATGTAAATACCTATGCTTTATCATTTCATAGAGGTCCGTATTGGTAACACCAAGTCTCGTCACCAGCGATATTTTTTTTTTTTTCAGGAAAGAACTGTCCGCGTTCTGGCCTCCAAGCATCGTGTTTTTGTTCACGTGTCACAGTTTGCAGGATCAAATTTGCACACTTTTCACTTTTCATCATAGATCCCTGTAGAATGTCTTCAGCACTTTAGTTAGAGATATTGCTCCATTGCAGTTTGTGTCTCAACAACGTCCACTACTTAACCGTTAACGCCGCCCCTCACAACTGACTGACACAAATCACGTCTGTTCTTTGCAGTTGTTATTTCAACTGTCACTGTAGTTGCTGTACTGACGTCACTCATACGCCATGAATAAAATCAGTCTCGAAGTCATTTAGACGGACGGTGTGTTTCGAAATCACGGCAGCATTTAACTCCGAACTGCCTTATCCCAGATCAACCTTGTTGACCTGTTCCTTTTAAGTTGGTGCTCATCTGTGCAATAGCAGTTTTGTTTAATTTCTTGCGGCCCTCACATGATGTATAGTTTACGTTCACATTGCTCCTCGCTAACAACCAACCGAATAAGGTGCGGTAGCATTTGTCGAGCATTCTTAATACCACTCTTAACTGGTGTGTCTAAAGGTCTGTCACACTGAAACTGTAAGTTTTTCACCTAAACTTCGCCGGCTGCCTTAGGTTAGTTAGGTTTAAGAAGTTCTAAGTTCTAGGGGACTCATGATCTCATATGTAAAGTCCCATAGTGCTCAGAGCCATTTGAACCTGAACTTCCGGCGTCTTGTATTGGACTCTCACGACGGAGGGCTTCTCAGTCCTACTTCTGAGGCTTTGGGCCTCTAAGGATTTACAACGTACTTTCGTGTGACAAAATGATTTACATTCACTTACACACAGCTCCTAATAATGCCACATTTTTCAGGAAGGCTCTTGTGGTGAGGACTGTAACTTGGATACCCTGTCCCACGTGTAGAGCCACCAGTGATCGGACGCTAGATCTGCTGCTCCAGGCCAACCTAGAAACGGCGCGAATACCTGCTCCCTTTCTCATGACTACTGACGCGATTCTTAGCGCTTTCACATGACGCTTTCAGGAGCTAGCCCTCATTGACATAACTGTATAATCATCTCTTATTAACAAAAAATTAACTATCGAATATTCCTTCCACATACGTCGCATTTATTGTACTCTGTGGGAATAGTGTGATGTCACTCTCGCGTAATCCTGTTAGGTAAATTCGTTGTTTCAAGTAGTAAAGGGTACAGCAATCAGTCGCTAGTAATGTGTATTGCATATCTAGATTTCGGTCACTGTGTGATCATCTTCAGTGCAGTAAATGTAAGTTAATGTTTTAACTTACATTTATTGCATTGAAGATGGCCATATAGTGACTCAAGCCTAGATGTGCAATAAACATCATTAACAACTGATTGTTGTACCATTTAGTGCTTGACATGAATGCAGTCGCTGGGAAAAACTGTTTCCCTGCGGAATAAAACCTGATAAATTCTGGTCTCCACTCGAAGACTTCACGCTACTATATCCCGTACAAGCTTCTTCATATGTGCGTAACCACTGCATCCTACATACATACAGTTGACCTTGCGTATTGTACTCATGTCTTCCTCTCTACAATTTTACAATTTTTCCATCCCCCATCACACACACACACACACACACACACACACACACACACACACACGCACACACACACACACACTTCCTTCCATTATCAAACTTACGATGTCTTCACTCTTCAGAATGTGTCCTATCAACCAACCCCTTTTTTTAGTCAAGTTATGCCATAAAATTTATTTTCTCCCCAGTTCGACTTCCTTTTTAGTTATCCGATCTACCGATGCAATCTTCAGCATTCTTCTGTAGCACCACGTTTCAAAAGCTTCATTTTAATTCTTGACTGAACTGTTTATCTCGCACGTTTCACTTCCGCACAAACCTACATTCCAGACGAACACACTTCAGAAAAGACTTCCAAACACTGAAATTAATATTCGATGTTAACAAATTTCTATGTCAGTACAGAAGCAAACCAGCTGAAGATCCAAATTTCACTTTTTTATTTACTTCACGACTGATTAACAGGAGCTGCTGACCTGCAATTATTGCAGAATGTTGGAAGTTCTTAAATTTCTCCGTCTGAGAAACGCTTTTCTTGCGATAACCAGTCAGAATTTTATATTCCCTCTTGTAGACTATCGCCAGTTGTCTTGCTCCAAAATAACAACTCGTCTCATACTCTTTTCCTAACCTAATTCTTTCAGCATCTCCTGATTGTCCTTGTTTTACAGTTGTTGACCTTCATTTTATTATTTCTTCTAAAGACACTATCCATTCCGTTCAACCACACTTCCAAGTCCTTTGCCGTCTCTGATAGAATTACTATGTCATTGGTAAACCTAACTTTTAAAGTCTTCTCCCTGACCTATAATTCCATTTACGAAGTTCTCCTTCGACTCCTTCAAAACACTCTTAATGTACAAATTGAATTACATCGGGGATAAGTAGCATACCTGTCTCACTCGTTTGTTAACTGCTGCTTTCCTTTCATCTACATTTCACTACTAATAAATTATCGTCAGCGTCCACAACTGCCCCTAGAATTTTTCGGAGTTTCAGATTTGGTTTCGAACTCTCTGTCTTACCACTAAGTAATCCACCTGAAACATTCCAGTGACCACGGGTCTCTTCCACGTTTACACCCTTCTCTCGTGATTCTGAAACCAATTGTTAGTAATGATTAACTTATGCTCTGTGCAAAATTCTATCCTGCGGAGTTTCTCTTTCTTTCCATGCTCCTGTGCATATTCTCCCACTATTTTCGCTTCGCTTCTTTTTCCTACTATCGAATTCCAATCCCCCGTCACAATGGAATCTTCCCCTCCGGTAACTGTGTCAATAATTTATTTTATTTTATCAGACATTTTTTGAGTCCGTTCGTCATCTGCGAAATTAGTTGGCATATAAACTGTGGTGTGTGTCGCGACTATGCGTTCACTATGTTGTTCATGCTAGCTTACCCGCATTCTTATTTTCTTATTCGTTATTAGACGCACTCCTGCATTACCCATGAGCGGAGGGTCTGTTCATCCTGCCACGGGACTTCACTGATTTCCACCATATCTAACTTCAATCTATCCATTTCCCTTTTTAAATTCCCTAACCTACCATATCAAGCCGTAGGGCACCATTTTTGTTTCTGCTGATGCTAACATCCTTTTGAGTACTCCCCGCCCAGAGTTTCGAACGGGAGTCTGTTTTATCTCCAGAACATTTTACCATCATCATTAATACATACAGTATAGCTGCATGTCCTCTTACGTTAAGCAGTTAGAAGTACAAACGTAGCAAGGTCATGTTGGCTAAAGTTGGAAGGCCAGATCAGTCAATCATCCAGAATGTTACCCCTGCGACTACTGAAATGACTGCTGCGCCTCTTCAGTAACTACAGGTCAGTCTCTTATCACACAGCGTACCTACGACACCAAAGATTGATATTAGGAACATTATATTGTTTCATACAATATTATATTTGATTTATAGGCTAATTTTCACCCATGTATGATAAGTGTGCAATGTTTCTGTAAATTTTCTCAACCAAAAGCACAACGTAAAACCGAACCAGCAGACGAAATTCGTCATGATTTTTGCACATTCAGAGAATTAGGTTTCAGAGACTTTTGCTCTCAGTATGGTAGTCAGCTATTAGAAGTGTCTGGCTACGGGGCAGATGTGCGACTTTGCGAATTAATTCACCAGCGGCACAACAAGCTTACAGATAAACCGCAAGTAGGTCGATAAGTGGACTTAACGACTGTTCGAGCAGTGAGAAAGGAAGATTGTGGTTTAACGTTCCGTCCACGACAAGGTCACTCGTAAATATAGGAAGATTAGGGTCTTATGTCACCGCAGAAACGAGGTCATTAGAGACGGCCACAAGCTCCAGCTGGAGGAAGAGTGAGCTAAGATATATTCCTTCTTCGAAGCAACTATCCTGGCCTTTGCGGGAAACGATATAGAAAACGACGCAAAACTAAATCTGGTTGTGCAGTCAGGGATTTAAATTCGCCTCTTCCTGAGTACGAGTCCAGTGACTTGAGAACTGCGCCGCCTCAACTGGTTAACTACTCGAAGCGACGGTTGCAGTTAAGAGTCTTAGAAATATGAAAATCGCTGACGTGTTCTCTGACATAACAGCAGCTAATATAACATTATCACGAAACTTGATGGTATCTACGAAACGGAGATATTTTCTACGTATAATAAAGGAAAAAAGTGATGCAGAGGTCAAAAGGCTGAAATTGCTATCTATGGCATCTTATCCCGTCACCCTGATTTATATTGCTCCATCTTGCGACTTCTAAAACGGCTGCCACGGCACTATTTTTCCTAAAAGAACAGTCCTCCTCTTCTAGAAACCTCATTCTCCACGGTATATTGAAATTCAACTTTTTTTTTGTTCTTATAGCATGGATCCCTCTCGTAATTTGCTATTTTGTGTTCTTTGAAGAGTACTGAGAAGCTAAATAAAAAAACTTAAAAACTATAATAAAGAACTATGGTGATTTTTGTACTCTGTCACCATTTACTTTCATCCATACGATAAGGTGTGGCCTCTGCAGCGTGCGACGAACACGTGAATGACTTGGTGTGAAGAAAAGGCGTAAAAAAGAATGAGCCAGAAAATATTTCCGAACCTTGTCAGAGTACAATGTAAACAATAAATCGTAACTATGAAGAAGAGGAGACACTCTTAGCAATACCAAAGAAAATAAAAAGCGTGGATAGTAGGATCAAAGCAGCTTGGTAATTTCTGGACTATAAAATGCTGTGACACTCGACTGTCGTATTCATATTCTTGAATGTGTTTACGAAGGCCACCTACATCATAGGCCTCAAGCAAAGCAGTTGTGCTTGAAGTGTAGCATATACAGTGGGCGCTCCGTCCTTAGCGATCCCTGGCTATGAGAGAGTTTCGTGTTTCTGTTACAAACCTAAATCCGTACTAACGTATGAGGCGTCAGATAAGGCAAAGCTATCAAATAATTGAGAGTTGGTACAAATACTGCACTGAAATTTCCGTCAATTTTTTTTGGTAATATACTGCATACTGTTCAGTTACCATAGCGCGTATTTTTTTTTAACGAAATGAAGTTCGGTGACAGGATTATGGAAAAGAAGACCGAATGTTTACTGATTATTGCTGTAATTCTATATTAATGTTACAAATACAAGACTTGAAGTTAATGCGGCTATCCATATACACTGAACAACAGAATTAAAGGATAACTTTTTCAAAAACCGGTAACTGTCTCCTTTCCGACGCATAAGTTTGAAATTTGGCTCAAAAGTGCCTGCGACTTTCCTCTGGAATCGTGAAAAATCGATTCGTCCTGTAACGTCACCTTCGAGCTCAGTGACGTTTCAAACAGCAAGGTGGCGACACATGCAAAAAAGGGGCCAGAGCCCAGAAGTTCATGTGACGTGTAAAGTGGATTAATGATGTCACATTGGCACCAAATTTCACCAAACTTCTGCCCAACGCCACAGTGGACGTGTCACGCGATGGGAAGAGCGTCACAGCCCCTCTTACCAACATTTCACCCCTTCATCTGACGCCTCCGCTGTGGAGGTCGTAACTGCGACACCTAGCATTAAAATCACGCGGTTTTCTTATGGGTGGTCGATGATGATGATTATTAGTATTTTAGGGCGCACATTGGGTGTTCGAGGTAAATATTTCAAACCCACAACCGCTCAGAATTAAAACGGAAAGGACTCAGGGGGTGGTATGAAGGGTGTCAGTGAAACCTCTCCTTTCCTTTGGATGTTGAGTCCCACACAATTCGCCTTCGAAAACAACAGTCCTCAGTTCGATGAGAAACAGGGAGACGTTTTTGACAACCTTTGACACTGTTGACACCTCTTCTGTGATTCAACCCTTCTTGATGGACATCACGGGGTTGCAACCTCACTGAACGTAATCTCACCCCTTTGGAGTGCGATGCAATCGCAATTTTCGCTGTGGTGTACATGGTGTGATAATTAGTGGCCGTTCAAAACCATTCAGCGAAATTTGGACGTGATCCGAAGCAGAAAAGGGCTTTTTCAGTGCTGCTGTTTCACGCCCTGCTGTGGCACAACCGTGAATAAAACGTAATAGGGTCGTTCTAAGACCCCTGCCCCCCTCCCCCCAACTTCGGCAAGTTCGTTTGTGGCACACGCCCACTTTATTGAGTGTTTTAGAAGGGTGCCTTTACAGAGAAAACATGTGAAGTATTCCTAGGCGCCTGCAGGCAGGCAACTGACTACGGAGATGTGTCATTGTGGTTGTCTACATGCAGGCGCCTCGGTAAATGGGTTCCAATCGGGTGAAGTACACATGCAGGGAAGTGAGAATCTACCCACTGACTCAACACGACGTGAGATCCGAAGTCAGCAGGAGTTAAAACATGAACTTTTTTTAATGTTAGTCGTGAAGCCGTTGTTCCCATATTACTTTACAAGCAGTGCAGTTCGGAATAATCATTAGTGCTGCAGTTCACCGACTGCTGATTGTTGGGCCCTCTTCCAGGAGAAAAGACACTACCTCTTCAAAGTCAGAAGTCCGTCCAACGTGGTCTCCTTCATGGCCGTTATCCTGTGGAACCACTCGCTGTGCTTTCTCTATAACGCTGGCATGTTCTTCGAAATATAATGCGCACCGGACGTCATCTATGAAGTCACGTTGGCCAATACAACTTGTCGGCTTCCCTACAGTTTCCAGTAATTACTCCGTACACGAAAATCAAATCTACTAGTTCCTTAACAAGATATAGCGCATGGGGCAGCCTGAATGTGCTTTTACAGCAGTTTTCCAAGCTCGTTTACGGAAATATTGCGCTGGTCCCCAATCTCCACCTCAGAAAACACGATATTCAGACTGTTAAACTAGAATACCCGCCTCCGAAGCCGAGGTCGTTAATGCACACTTGTACCGAGGTGTTCGATTCAGAGGCATGGTGGTTCGATCCTAAAAAAAAAAAAAACACTCCGTCTACAGGCCACAAGTGGCCCATCAGGACCACCCGACCACCGTGTCATCCTCAGAGGAGGATGCGGATAGGAGGGGCGTGGGGTCAGCTCACCGCCGTAATGATGGTATTCTTGATCGAAGCCGCTACTATTCGGTCGAGTAGCTCCTCAATTGTCATCACGAGGCTGAATGCACCCCGAAAAATGGCAACAGCGCATGGCGGCCTGGATGGTCGCCCATCCAAGCGCCGACCACGCCAGACAGCGCTTAACTTCGGTGATCTCACGGGAACCGGTGTATCCACTGCGGCAAGGCCGTTGCCCGGTTCGAATCCTGGTGGTGGAAAATTTTTCACTGCTAGCATTTGCGTTCCAAGGGGAGGAGAGGTGATGGCATAAAGTTCCTGGTCACCACTGCTATTGCAAACGTCCTGGATTAAATTCCAAAGCTCTCCGCAGTGTCTCATGAAGTGAGGGTGTGTGTTTCCCCTTATCCATAACAACACAAACCCAGCAGTACACTGTACAAGCACTTATCACATTCATCCACACGAAACAGATATACACTTTACACTTCATATCAGGTCGGAGGAAGCCAACGGCAGACCACCACCACTAGGACCTTGCCTAGAACGGCGATGCAGGATTCGTACGTCTCCTCTACTAGGCTCGTTCCCTAAGTGTGGGGCTACTTTGAAAATACGGTAACATACAGAAAGAAGTTTCCACGGTTCGCAGATTGGGTTAACCGACGTCTGTGGTGATGTGCTAGAAAGTTAAATGACAATAATTTGCAAACCATAAAGACAGAGGGTCTCTTACGACGGGGTAAAAGCTAGGAAATAGGGAGACAGTTTAAATGTGAAAGCATTAATTAGCTATACTTTTATTCTGAGAAATCGGAGGAACATTAGGAACACGAGTCCCGTGATTGGCCATATGGAGAACCGACGGTGAAACTGATGTCCACAAAAGCTTTTTACCATACACCTTTTTTGTGAGGTTTTAACGTTTTGGAGACTGATGCTGAGAATAAAACTACCAAGAGTGAATTCCTTCAATGCTGACCCAATCAGAAATTCCAGCCTTCGAGTTACAATTCTTAGTTCCGGCCCCGTTTTGGGATAAACCAGGGAATAGGATGCCAAGCGTCCGGTTTGACCAATGACGATCCCACGATGAAAACACACAAAATTTCAAGATGGCGACGAGTGCTCATAACCGTTTCCAATACTCACCAAAAATAATTACGAAGTATAATATCGCGAAAAATCTAGATTAGAATTACAGAAACCAATGGGGCACCCGCGGGAAAATGTGGTTTCTGGCTAGGAGAAACTAACATCTAACATAACAACGGCAAATCCACATTGATAGAAAATACACAAAAACAAAAATGAAATAAACAAAAGACAACGGTAAAACTCGAAAACGAACAACAAGTGGTGTCGACAACATGAGTTGAGCTATATAGTTCACTTCGAAAGACCGAAATCCTATTAAGAAACAGCGCTGCACACCAGGCGAAAAATCACCAAAAGTACCGAAACGTAGTATTGGCAATCTGAGGTGATCTATACAGCTTCAATTTTACACGCTGAAACCAAAACACAATTTCTAAAAGAAGTCGCACATCACACCCAACATAAATTCACGAAAACAAACGAAACGCGATATCGTCCATCTAGGTTGACCTATATAGCTCAGCTAGATACACCTATACTAAAACATTAACTTTAAAATAAATTGCTTTACAGAACCATGCCGAAGAAATACCTTCAATGTTTTTCTGTCGTCCTCGATCAGCCCTTGCTCAAAGCGCTCGAGAAAAGAAAATACCATTTTCTGCACAGAAAGAGAGGAGAAAAGTGTTAAAATTTAAGGTAAGATATGAGCTGTCCAGAACTGGTACCTTCTCAAAGTCTGTGAACAGAACATAGTGCCACATGCACTCACAGGTAACTGGGCAGACGATGATTAGCTTGGTGCAGTCATAGGCTACTAAATGTTGATTATACCAGGCAGTCTGATGATGGTTTTGGGAGATTTCCTGCATTCGTCTAATCATAATAATCCAAAAAAATGTAGCTTTCAAAACATATTTTGATCAGTTCTAATTATAACAGTCGACACTAAAGAACATATCATGAGAACAATGCAATAAATAAATTATCGTGTACCGATGCAAAGTTTTATGAGCAAACAACGTTTCAGATGGTAGGCCTTTCTTGAAGTTTATTCCCTGTGTATCCACTTCATCGTTATTAAAGTGGCATTTGTACTGATATCCAGCAGTATTTTCTCAATCTTTCTAATTTTATCCTACGTCTGATCTTACGTTTTTAATTACGGTCTAACATTGTAGTAGTATTAATGAACTAGTATTTATAGCAGTTTCTAGATTTGCATCTCCTGGATTTAATCAAATATGCATAGAATTGCAGATCGTTGTATCAAACACATGATATCCACTTGCATATCAATAAGATAAAAAGATGTACTTCGCATACGCTATTGAAATAGCTTACTGTATAAGTACCTCATAAATACTAAGTAGTTAACTATCAGTCTTTTGAGATGCAATAAGTTTTACAAAGTCCTAGTCACATTTAGTTATTGGGGCACAACACGTCTTCGAACTCACGAAGTGAGTTATATGAAAACTTCCAAGTTCTGAATCTGGCCCCTTCTCGGAAAAATTTCTATGGAAGCCCTTGGTGATTGCTAGTGTTTGTCACGATTCCGCACAACCCTGTAACTGACAGCCCGGCAGAACCTTGCGGTTGGTGCAGCTAGACACAGGACGGAAGACAGCGGGCCCAGAACAATGGCGCTGTCTGGTGGGGAAGCAGCAACACGGCCGCACTCCACGTTTACGACGCCCGACACTGCCGGGCGGTGATTTACGCGTGCCAACACACCGCCGTGTGCTGTCCTACCAGCCGCTTCCCGCGCCGGCACTGCTTGCGCAAAGCTTCGGTACTGCTGTAGCCCAGCCGGAAGCGTGCCACCGTGTATGTTTTCAGAGGGAACATAGGTGCTCCGGTGTTTGGTAAGCTGTTGTATAAGCGTCATTCAGACAGCGCATAGAACAGTCAGCATCAGGGACGGGGTGAGGCGTTGCAATGCTGAAACAGCGGACTCCTGCACCAGAGAACCTGCAATTCAAGCTCCATCCTCCCATCGTGATTCTGGTTTCCTTGGTAGACACAAATCATGCTTTTCAGATCACTACTGGAATGGTTTCTTCAATCAAGGAATTGGCCAACCCCATCGTAATTTTTGCCTACTAACCTTCACCGTTAAACTACGCCCTAATCAAACATAGCAAATCAATACCAAATAATACGATCGTCAGAAATGCTCACTGTCTGATCTGTCTTCGTTCTTGTATTACTTCCATATATGTATTACAATCCCCGCCATTATTTACGAGGGTCAAAAAAATGGCTCTGAGTACTATGGGACTTAACTTCTGAGGTCATCAGTCCCCTAGAACTTAGAACTACTTAAACCTAACTAACCTGAGGACATCACACACATCCACTCCCGAGGCAGGATTCGAACCTGCAACTTTAGCAGTCGCGCGGTTCCAGACTGTAGCGCCTAGAACCGCTCGGCCACGTCGGCCGGCTACGAGGGTCACTCCAAAAGAAATGCACACTATTTTTGTAAAAATACAGGTTTCATTCTGCATGTGTGAAAGATTTTACAGTGTGTAGGTACATCCCGCTTGTTTTCAAACTTAGTTCAACCTGTTCCCGTGAGTGGCTCCATCACAACATGTCTTCAAGATGGCTGCTACACTTGACGTTCGTCAGAAGCAACGTTCTGTCATAGAATTCCTGTGCTGTGAAAACCAGACAGTGGGAAACATCCACAACAGGTTGAAAAAGACGAAGAGGCAATCAATGGAATGGCATCATGCAAATTCACCCAAGAAAAAAAATTCAAAACCACACCTTCTGCTGGAAAACGTATGGCTATGGTGGTTTTCGATTGCTTGTGGACATCATGCCAAGTGGAACCACCATAAAATCTGATGCATATGTGACGACACTGAAGAAACCTCAAGCTCGACTGAATCGTGTTAGACCGCATCGGCAAAAGCAGAATGTTTTGCTGTTGAACGACAACACACGGCCACATGGCCACCATGGAAGCGCTCACGAAACTCGGATGGACAACACTGAAAAACCCGCCTTACAGTCCTGACCTGGCTCCCTGTGGCTATCATCTCTTTGAGAAACTGGAGGACTCTCTTCATGGAACAAGGTTTGAAGATGATGACTCCCTTGAGCACGCTGTCAAACAGTAGCTCCAACAGGTTGGTCCAGAATTTTACCGTGCAGGTATACAGGTGCTGGTTCCAAGATGGCGTAAGTATACAGGTGCTGGTTCCAAGATGGCGTAAGGCAGTTGAGAGGGATGGAAATTATGTGGAGAAATGACAATATTCTTCCTAAAGGATGTATCTAAGCACTGTAAAACTTTCAAACATGTAGAACAAAAAAAAGTGTGCATTTCTTTTGGAGAGACCCTCGTACTTCCAGTAGCACTTTTTGATATTATTGCACGCTTTTTGGATTGTGCGTCTCCTGTTGCCTCAGATGTTTTGTGGACGTTACTATAGTATTGCTTTGATGCTGTCTAAGTTCTTGGCGACAAAAGTTTTTAGTCAGTACCGACTGGTAATCTTTTACATTTAGCACTTGAAAGCTGTCAGCTGCCAATTGTCAGGGATCTTCTATCGTCGACTGTAGTATAGTAACAGTACCGTATTTCTTCCTTTTCTTTGTGAGATGTCCAACGACATCAACCAGTTATGGAAATTGTTGAGTATTTTGTTTGACACTGATGATTCGTCATTCGTGGGCAAGGCAACGCCTTTACTTTAATTATTTCAGTGATTGAGTATCACCTAACAATGTACCAGACTTGCAGCACACACAAAACTGACGACGCGTTCCCTTCTACCACGCTTACTTATATTATGCATTGTTACTTGCTGTAGTTCACAGACATGAAGCGGCGTATCCTGCGAAGGAAAATTTCCGATAAAGAAGGAGATTACTAGCCATGTCACAACTTGGAAAATGTAATTTTATGTTACTGCAAGTATATCGAAGCATGACAAAAATGACCTGGAAAAGTGATACAGCATTTTCTGCCTCTTCCTTCTTTACTAGAACATTACTAGCAAAAGTAAACACAATTAATTACTTCTCTATTTGTTTTGTAAATAAAAACCGCGCTTTCCTTGCTACAAAGTACTTTGTTTGTTCCAGATACGTTTCCGTTTTTACTTTAAAGTATTTTCAGTGGAATCTAGAGTAATACAAAAAAATAAAAACACACACACACACAAATCTGCAACTACTGACAGAATAGTAATAGTGCTCCACAGCAATTAGTGCAAAGAGCATGAAAATTTTGAAGAATAAAGTTTGTGACATGAAATTCCGCTTATGTTTCATAAGTGAAGTTATAGTCCGACCTCCAGCATGTGACCAGATGAGAGAAAACGCAGATGCTAACCACAAACTCGAATAACTGTAAGTAATCACTTATTTAGGTAAAAAACAAGACGGTAAACTGTTTTAAAATTTAACAATATCACATATCAAAACAAGACCGTATTTTTCTACTGAAGATGCCTTAAAGTAAAAGGCGAAACGCATCTGGACACCAAAACACATTTCTGCAAGAAAAAGGCGGTTGTTATTGACAAAATGAAAATTTCTGCGCTTGCTGCGGATGATGTCCACGCAAACAAGCTTGTAATTCTTTCAAATTTAACTTTCTATATCATCAGGTTTTTACTGATTTTTCTGTGTTAATTCGCACACGAAACACCTTACGTTATTCAGTGTTTCCTTACTTAGCTAACGTTGTAGTTCCTATATAAAAAATAATAATTTTTTTCATATGGAATCTAAAAGCAATAGAGATGTCGAGTCTAGCTTCAGTAATTCACTTTCCTGTGCGGCATTATTACAGTGGACACGCAGTGAACCGATAGATAATTAACCCATGAAAAATAGGATTTAATATAGCTCCTATGTTGATGAGAGTACTCCTGTCCTGAAGGAGGATAGAAGAGTTCGGTACGTGTTGTCAGTGAGAGGACAGAGCGCGATGCAACGGATATTTACACTAATAAATAGAAGCGCTACAGAGTTGCGTATGAACATAGTACATTCATTTGCTGGTTTACAGATAATAAATGCATACTGTTCTCACATTATGTATAACTTTTGTTTGGGTGAAATTGAATAACGAGAATGAATATAATGGAAGCCTTGAGGTTTCATTTATATGCGGTCATATGAAGAACTAATTTGATTTGATCTGATTTATTGCTCATTTAGACGCCTGTTGCCTTACATTTTATAACAGGTCGTTCATTTTACAGCTTTTCAAGTACATTACAGAACATATTCCGAATTACAAAGAGCAATTTTTGTTTTCAGCAATTACAATGGAAGTAATAATACATTAAAAATACATTAGAAGTTGAAAGATAAAAACACAAAAAATATTCAAATTTTAGAAAGATATGATGATAGATGATAGGAAAGACTTGGATAACAAGAGGGGGAGAAATAAATGTTACTCTATCTGAGTCATTCTGGTCTGAAAGCCTCTGAACTACTTTGAGCCTTGGAGTCCCGGTTCGCTACATTTTAATTTACGGATTAATATTTCTAAACACTATTTACAAAAACACTATAACAATTATGTACATTTTGGAGATTGCAGCAGTGTGTGTGTAAAGTATCTTATTTCTTGGGGTTATTAATTAATCTTCAGTTCCTATATTACGTGTCTTGAATTTTACCTGTTATGTTGCTTCGATACTAAGCGTTCAGTTACAAATGTTACATCCCAATAGCGGTGTAAATGACAGCGGGATGGATATGCCTGCTGTTTATACTTAAGCAGGAACAGGTTTACAGGGTTTATTGCGTTACATTGTTTATACTGATAGAGTTTAATTGTTTTAGATGTTGTGTAAGGTTGTCTGTTGTACGTGTTGGTGAAAGTGTTTGCTGTTTGAGTGTGTGTTTCGGTACTGCTGTGTGTGTTGATATATGAACTGTAAGTACTGTCTTACGTACTTCGTGTGTGTTGCAGTGTTGTGTTATACCGCCGTGTCTGTGTATATTCGCCATGTAATGTCCTTGAGACATCATCAGCGATTTTATTTAGTATTTCCCACTCGTCTTTGTCTCTAAGATGAAGAACTGGACGAGATCTTCCGCAGCTTATCCATAGACTGAAAAATGACCACTACATCGTAAAAATGAGTACAAAGGAACAACCTGTTATCTCAGATCTCTCACACATGTTCGCTCATCACTTCCAGTTTCTAAACGATGGAGAATTTTCCTCATTTCCTTGTAATGTTTCATACTAACTGTAATTCATGTATGAGCTGAGGAAAAAAATGGTGGTAACAATACAAAAAAACTGTTTCCGAAAGAAAATATTTTGTATTTTACACATTCTCGCAAAACATAGAACTAATGAGCAACAGCAACATGTGTTTTCGTATTTGTTTCTAATCATAGAGTCCTTCGTAAAACATTAAGTGCCAGGGATATTTAGCGCTCCTGTAGCAAATGGCAGTCACGCCATACTGAGTGGAGATTGATTGTCTACAATCATTTCGACCTTGGTGTAAGCACTCTATCTAACCACAGCGCTACCGGTTCCGCAAGAAAGATCAGAACTTCCTGATGCGAATTCACGGTCGCCGAAGGCGAGACGCGAAATGAAGCCTACTCGTGCGGTCGCTGCTTCACGAGCGCTGGCGCTGGCAGCGGCAGAGCGGCCACTTTTCACTTCTGACTTGTGTTTCTTTGTCCGCAGGATGAGGCGAAACAGAAGGAAGCCGGCGCCTGCTGTCCCCAGGATGACGTCCAAGCCAAGCAAGAGGAGCGGCCGCCTCTCAGACCACAGGTCAGTACACAACGAACTGCCCCAAGCCGTGGAAGACGCGAGTCCGCGATTTCCTACGCAGTCGAGGTCTTCGGAGAGGGAGCACGAGGATGAGAGAGAACGTCCCGATTGCAGGTATACCGTAGTATCTCAAAAATACACCATGCGAGTGCCAGGATGGATCTTTCCAACAGGTCAGATCAGATCATCCTGGAGCTCACTCTGTGTCTAATGACATTTTATAATCGTACTGTTGTGCGAGTAATAAACACACACACACACACACACACGCAGAGAGAGAGAGAGAGAGAGAGAGAGAGAGAGAGAGAGAGAGAGAGAGAAAGTAATAACAGGACAGAAACTGTAATGTTCCAATGACGCACTGTGAGACTACAGTTGAGGTTTAAATATACCTTGTGATGCTACCAAGATCTGAACCTGGTGGCCTTTATATTGAACAGACGCCTCTCCATAAGATCAGGTGGAATATTAACACACATTATTGAATGCCTGGCCTTGAATCAGGCTAGCCCAATTGTACATGAAATATGGGTACCATAGCTCGCAAAGAAATAACAAAAAAAAGGTTTAACCAAACTATAGAATGAAACTAAACATCACGATGAAGTCTTGTTTATTGCTAAAACGCATGAACTTGACTCCAATCATTGAACAGATAATACAAACAATTATTAAGTGTACAGTTGTTTGAATGGATTATTGAACATACACAATAATACCTTGGTACAGTGGGGTGGAATCTGAATGGAAATTCTAATCATGTCGCACAATTTGGTGTCTCCAAATGCACCGCCAATGATTGCCGAATCAATTAACAGATGAAAGGAAAGACCCACAAAATTAATCATGAGCACCAGTATCCTTGCCTAATGTTGAGCCCAGCTAACAGAGTGCGTGAAATAATTCAGAAAAGCAGGACCGTAACTTGAAACAACTAACTTCGCGTCTGCTTTGTTACGTCGTGCATGCATTTACCGTTGTTATAAAACTCAGACACAGAGAATGGCTGCAGTGGTGGCTAAAAGTTACAAGTTCTGGGGCCCAGCCTCTGTGATTGGCCCTGAGACAGAGTCTCAAAACGGCCATCAGTCTTACCGTCGCCAGCTGGAAGTGCTCACGGAGACCAGGTCTTCGCTCTCTGGAACTCTAAGACGAAGCGTTCATATCTTCTCCTTCCAAAAATTTCGATGATTCCGACGGCACCAGATTCTCGTCAGCCAGTCGGTATGCACCTTCCGAGTCGTGTACAGTGTAAAATTTATAAAAGTATTAGTGATCTCCACCTCTTAAATTATCTGTTGTGATCAACCAGTAATACATATATCACTCTTATAATGCAGTTAGAAAGCAGTAATTCTCTCCCACTATGAGTTTGGTTTCACGTTTTTCCCTACGATAGTGGCTGCACATGGGTCACTCGCAAGTTTTCATTCTCGCTATAAAATTAATTTTGAGCCCCTTACAAAACTCATGCGTCAGTTACCCCAGACCTCCTTTGCGTCCAGCAGATTATTCTTTGTCTGAGTGTCTCATGTTTCCCCCACCCACTTGCATCCTATCTTCTTAGAGTGTTATTTCTCAAAATGTCAATTCACAACTTTCCGAGTTTGGCCTGCTGCCTCCTGCTATTGTCGATATTGGGGCGCCATGATCATCCCAAAGACCTGTCGTCGCCCAGAGGATACCTGACAGCTACTGTACCTTTTCGCAGAAGAACCGTTTCACGACCTTTTTAGTACTCCACCTCTGCAGCCCTTGCGTTCTCACAGCAGCCAGCTGACTCAGCTCTCAGCAAAATTACATACATCTTCACCACGGGACAGAAACTAGATGAAGAAGTACTTATGAAATTCTCAATCAGCGGTGTTTGTTTCAGTTACTTGCAAATTTTCGTGCTTCCCTTGTAATTTGAATTGATTTTGTAGCCTAACTTGGATAGAGTGTCGGTATCAGGTTATGAAGCAGTTTCGGAAAAATCTGATTTTTAACACCATTCTTACTGAATCAGATTCACATTTCGAACAGTGGTATTTCAACATCTGCAACTTCGTGAATTATATAAGTGTGCAAGGGTTTGTGGCCGTTTTCATTGAGGGCAGAATCTTCCGAGTTTTAAAGGTTTGTTATATTTCTCTTCGATCTTCTAGAATGTTCCCTCTGCTGGGATCTTAAAGATTCTTATGGTGTCACCAGCTGGCTGAATATTTTCGAAAACTAGTGCAGTGTCCACTTACAAAAGCCTATTTGCACGCTCTTTTAGGGAGAACCGGAGATAACGGGTGAAAATCTTCAACCTGTTATTAGCAAGCCTTCGTCACCGACTAATATTTACAGCAGATAGTGGAAGCGAGAGGTAATGCTATCAAAATATTAATGTTGTTGTGCCCCGTCGTACCTTCCTGATAACTGTTTACGTAAAGTGCCAGGAAGAGGAATGAGGAACTTCCCTCTCACTATTCGAGGTTACCGTTTGTTACTGGAGTAACCGATCGCACAGGCAAAAATTTGGAAGAATATTAGGATTACATTTTTCAGTCACTACAAAATGTGAGTCTTTTTCCAACCTATAGCGGCTGTGAATAATCGTCTCCAGACTGCAGGGGTATACGAGGTGCGACAATAAAGTAATGAGACTGGTGTGAAAAAAATGTTTCTTACCGTTTTAGACAAGTTTAGTGTTGTCTCCTTCAAAGTAGTTCCCTTCTGATTGCACACACTTTTTTCCAGCGCTTCTGCCATTGATGGTAACATTTCTGGGACTCATCTTCTGTAATATCCTCCAAGACCCTCGTCACAGCTTTTTGGACATCTTGTATTGTTTGAAAATGGTGTCCCTTGACCGCCGTTTTGACTCTTGGAAATAGACAAAAGTTGCACGGAGCGATACCTGGTGAATAAGGTGGCTGTGGTAGGACGGAAATTTGTTTTGAAGTTAAAAATTGCTGTACTGGCAGAGCAGTATGGGATGGCGCATTATCGTGATGCAGAATCTAATTATTAGCAATGTTGGCACGGACACGAAGAAATATTTTACGAAGTATTTCTAAAATTTCTTTGTAGTAATATTGGTTAACTGTTTGTCCAGGGGGCACCCACTCTTTAAGAACAATTCCCTTGGAATCAAAGAAGCACTCAAGCATGAATTTCACTTTTGACTTTGACATGCGAGCTTTTTTTGGTTGGGGTGATCCCTTTGAGCACCATTGCGAACTTGGGTGTTTTGTCTCTGGATCGTACTGAAAAAAACAATTTTCATCACCAGTGATAACATGGCTCAACAATTCTGGATTTATTTCCGTTTGCTCTAACAGATCGACTGCCACATTTTCCCGTGTTTCTCGCTGTTTTGGTGTGAGATTTTTGGGGACCATTTTTGCACAAATCTTTCTCATACCAAGATCTTCAGTTATTATTAGATTAACCGTTTCTTGATTGATGTTCAGTTCTTCTGCAATCATTTTCACGGATAGTTTTCGATCACATTGTACGAGTTCACACACCCTGGCCAAGTTGACATCCGTCCGTGACGTTGATGGTCGTCCACTGCGGCCTTCATCTTCAACATTCGTTCTGCTTTCACTAAGCATTTTGTGCCAACGAAAAACTTGAGCTTTTGACATGACCTTCTCTTCAAAAGCCTTCTGAAGCTTATCGTAAGTTGTCGTCACGTTTTCACGCAATTTAACGCAAAAAGAAATGGCATACCGTTGCGGAATATTATGCGGTTCCATTTCCGTGACGAGAGACACAAACATGTGTTAACTTATTACAGCACAATTCACGACTGAGCAGTTGCATCAATGTGCCGCTTGGACTAGAAGCAGCTTATAGACCAAAGTCAAAGATACTGTACCTACGCAGGCCTGCAGGATTGCCACATCTTGCAAAGAAAATCAGTCTCGTTACTTTATTGTCGCACCTCGTATGAGCCAGCGTGTGTCTGTGGCAAAGTATATTTAAACGAAAGTGAGGGGACATTAAGAGAACCCATTAAAGAGCTCGAATGTCACACAGTCACAGGTGCGGTAATAGAACACCAAGAAGAATTTTACTGATACACAGGGTGAACCAGAACTAGACCATGAAACTTTCTAAGGTCGTTTAGGGATACCTTCTGAATATTTGGTATCAACAACCCACGGCCACTCGCTACAGAGTAATAACGTAATTAAGGTTTATTTGGTTTGTTACCGCAGTCGCCGTTGTTTCTGTGAAAATATCTTCACTGCAGTGAATAAACCTGTAATATGCAATAACCAGTACGTAAAAACCAACACATAGTAATGCAACAACCTTCAGACGAAACACTGGGCCATGATGTGATTGCCGTCTCTGTGTTAATAGCTCGGCATAGGTGCATTGTGATGCTTTCCCATTGCATTCAGTGAACTCATACACGAGTTGCTTATCGGTCAACCCTACATCAGTAAACGTATCCACAGTACAGCTGTGTATCGCTGTTAACGCTCAGCCAACACTACTGGAAGATAAAACCCTAGGCAGAACTGAGCAGTACTGAATGCAACGAATTACAGAGGGCATTAATATTGTCAACAGCAGGTAGCGTGAGCGAATGGAAACAAGACACACAGTGCATACCGCCAGCATTTGCGTTGTTGTGCACTAGTTTCAGTGCAATAACAGATACAAAGCTGACTGGCGCAAGAAACCAAACGAACTGCAATAGCTCTGTAACGAGACGACAGAGACCGTGGGTCCCTTACGTCAAAAACTCAGAAGATGTCCCTGAATGACTTCTAAATAGAGTTCTTGTAGTCATAGTGTAACACAAAGAAAGTAATATTCACACAGGGTAGGAAAAATAGAACTGGTCCGGAAAATCTTTACAGTAACACTGACTCGTGTTTGTCTCTTGTTAATTATCATCAGAGAAGATACAGGAAACGGCCACAGTTGGTATCGTTGCAGCGCTGTGGTCGATTTATCAAAGTGTGAGACGCGTGTAGTGGCTCTGCCTGAAGGATTTTTCATTGTTCTGGTGTAGGTCTCCCGGCGTGTGAGGATTATCTGAGTACACCTGACCATTCATATGGGTCAACCACACGTAAACAATTTCTCTGCTGATTGTTGTCTGCTCACCGAACATCACATGCACTTGTGACAAGCTTGTCAAGAATGTGTGTGCTGCTGCTCCGTCTTGCTGGAAATATCCGTTCAGTTATATATCGCTTGTGAGTTCATCCACATATGGATTAAACAGTTTCTGGACGTACCTGTTAGCATTAACAGTTTGTTGAAAGAATCGTGTTACGTTGCGAACACCAGACTTTATGCACCAAACACCAGCCTTTCGAGTTTCAAAGTAATGTTGAGAATTTTCTGATACACAATGACGCATGTGCTGCGAATTCTCAGACCCTGACAAGCTGAAGAATTAATTCGAAAGTCCTGATAACAATCCCCAATTCTATTTTACTCGTAAACCACCGGCAGAACTCAATACGTGACAGTCCTTCTGGACACTTTAACTCATGCACACGAGTAAGTATGTTCATTACTAAGTGTCAGTTCCGCGTCACTTTCATACACTGATCAGCCGACAGATTTATGACCACGTGTTTAATAGCTTGTTTGTCAGTCTTTGGAACGAAATACACCACTGACTCTGCGTAGCAGGGAACAGACAATTAGTTGGTAGGTTTGTGCAGCTATGCGGCATTAGGTGTCTACGCACAGGTCACGTAATGCGAGGAAATAACGGGCCCCCTATCTGCGTAAGCGGTGATAGCGCCGGAGAGCGACCCAGACGGATGCCATAGAATTTACACCAGGTGAATTTGGTAGCCGAAACATCTGCGTGAATGCACTATAATGCTCCTCAAATCACTGTAGCACCGTTCTGGCTCCAAGACACGGACAACAGTAAGGCTGAAAGATGACATCGCCGTGGGGGAAGGCATCAAGCATGAAGGGATATAGGTAGTCCGCAGCTGTCAGCGTGTCTCCCAAATACATGTCCCACGCAAGCGCAGGAGAGTGTTTCCCATACCATAATACTTCTCCCACCAGCCTGCGCGCTGATCGTTTCGAGCCGCCTTTCACATCGATGACAGCGTTTGTGGAGACGACCATTGACCTAGTGTAGCAAAAGTGTGATTCACCCAAAGAGCCGACACGTTTCCATCGATTGACAGTCGAATCCTTATGGTCCTGTGCCCATTGAACTCGTAATTGACGATGTCGTTGGGTTAACATGTGAACACGCAGGAGTGGTCTGCTACGGACCATCATATTCAACATGAATGGTAGCTCCGAAACACTTGTGGGTGCACCACCATTATGCTCTTCCGGCAGAAATGCCAAAGGTCACCATCAGTCCTACTTTATAGAGCAGACAAGCATCCGAACACCACATTCTGTTCCAATGGTTCAAATGTCTCTGAGCACTATGGGACTCAACTGCTGTGGTCATCAGTGCCCTAGAACTTAGAACTACTTAAACCTAACTAACCTAAGGACATCACACACATCCATGCCCGAGGCAGGATTCGAACCTGCGACCGTAGCAGTCGCACGGTTCCGGACTGCGCGCCTAGAACCGCGAGACCACCGCGGCCGGCACCACGTTCTGTAAAGAGCCGTAGACGTACAACCATTTAACGCCTAATTATAGTTTCACTGTCCTGTAACCTCTTTCCGTAAATGCTTACGACATTAGAACATGAACATTCGATCTGCTTCGCCGTTTTCGAGAGATACTCATTCGTATGCTCTGCATAATAGTAATCTGCCTTTAGTCAAAGTTGCTTATTTCAATGGATTTCGCCATTTTCAGCCCAGAGGGTGATACACCGTCCGTGTCTGTTCGGCTTACATACTTTCGTTACCTCGTCAACTTCCATCAAGGCCACCAGGCGGCATCCAGCGTCGCGGTCGGCAGTGGTCGTAATGTTTTGGCTTATCAGTGTAAATATTTTTAGGGACAGTTTTGTTTTGGTCACCTAGCCGAAGGAAAGTTCGCGAATCAGTTACAATCAGATATATTATTTCTCAAGTTCATCACCCCTTTTTCTCAACACATACTAATCGTACAGGGATGAACGAGATATTGTTAGAAAGGTTTTTTAACCGGCTTCTGACATTGCATACCGATTTTGCGCTAAACCTTATTGTTTGTGGAAAATTTTAACATAAGAGACTTCTAACTACCATAAGCGAAAGGGTGTCATGGACGCCTAGATATATTTTACGAAACTGACTTATTAATCGCGAACGAGAGACCTCCTTCTCGTATTACCTTATTACAAAATACCATTTATTTTTTTAAAGTACTTATTAACTGGATAATTTGCGTACAGTATTGTCATAGATAGTAGCTGTGAGGACTGCGGCAATATTATCTCTACCTCTCGCACAAGTCGATGTTCCTAAGTGAATACACTTTCCGAAACGACAAAATAATTATTATTGTCAGGAACTAACAGTATCCCAATGACTGAAGATATTCCAAATAATGTCATTATTTAGAACTATGAAAGTGTGAATGTTTCATACGGGTCCTTTGTTTACAATTAATGCTCAGCTGACTGACACCGGAAAAACTGTTGTAATACCACAGTTAAACTTAAAATCATCTGATCCAAGCATGCCTTTTCAATTGGCAAGAAGACAGTTGTCTATAAAAAAAATTAAAAGTGGTCGCAGAGACAAACGCTTCGAAGAGCAGGACTGCATTTTCCAAATCCCGGCTTTACTCACGGGCTATTACATGTAGCCTTTTCAAGGGTAGCCGAATCAACTACCATTTTTGTATCCCACACAGAAAATGAAAAACAGAAAGTACTAGAAGATTACATCCTTATCACAAATATCCTTTACACCGTGATGTTGTAATGCTTTGTAAAAAATATTGTTCAAAACTTTGTGAATGGAAATGTATGTACAAGGATGTATCACAATTTCATGATTATTATTTCACGTCGTTCGGTTCATTTTAAAATGTTTTCTCTTCATTCCCACAGCCATCCTTATATTAACGACTAGACTTATTCCAAATACTGTCATTGTTTAAAAGAATAAAAGTGTTCAAGTTTCGCACAGGTCTCTGGTTTCAATATATTCGCGGCTAGTTACCATCAAGAAAGTATACAGCCTACCATTGTGCGCGAGGAAGATAAATAACTATGAGGAAGCCACAATGGTGGTACAACAATAATGTTACAATAACATTCTCCCTCTCTTTCACTATCAGTATTGACTCGGTGACGACAGCCTACCAGTGGCAGGTTAAAGATTTTCATTTAATATATCTACATCTATGTGTACATGATTAGTCCGCAAGCATTTTCAATTACAGTAAGCACATTAGATCGTAGTAACAATAGGTAAATCACAATTCAAGGCTAAAATGACGCTGCGCGGGATTAGCCAAGCGGTTTAAGGCGCTGCAGTCATGGACTGTGCGGCAGCTCCCGGCGGAGGTTCGAGTCCTCCCTCGGGCATGGGTGTATGTGTTGATCCTTAGGATAATGTAGGTTAAGTAGTGTGTAAGCTTAGGGACTGATGACCTTAGCAGTTAAGTCCCATAAGATTTTACACACATTTGAGCATTTTTTGCTAAAATGACAAATGTGTTTGTCGTTTCGGAAAGAACTTTCATTTAGAAAAGTCGACTTGTACGACGAGTAGGGATAATAAACTACAGTAGTGGCCATGGTTATTATCTATGACAATGCTGTATTCAAATTATCCAGTTAATAAGTAATTTAAAACAAATAAACTGTGTGAACTGAAATTGGAAGGGGGAAAAGGAAAGGGAAGGAACTATCGGGATTTTATGCGGAATCAGCGGCAACAAAAAAGTGTGTCGGACCGTGACTCGAACCCGGGACCTCCGGCTGACCAGGCAGTTGCGTTAACCACTGCGCCAACCGGACACACTGTTTATCGCCATTGCGAGGAACGCCCCTCGGCCGACCCACACTCCCACTCAGCGCCACCTATCTGCAGTCCCCGCCCATGTCCTCCATGGTTCTACTTTGAAAGGGAAAAAACGAAGATTGGGTTTAACGCTACTTTGAGATTCCTGCAGGAGGTGGAACGAGACAGTGCATTCGTATTGAAGGTGATGGATTCATAGCCCATCGAGGCGACTCAGTTATAAGAATGGGTGGAGTCTGTTCTTCTCGGACATGCTCGAAAGGAACACACACCACGCATTCTTATAAAAATGGGACTTGTAATAAAATAATATGAAAAAGGAGTATTTTATTCGCGATCAATAAGTTAACTTCCCAAAATATAGATACGAAGCTGGGCATCCTTGATGCCTTTTTGCCTATGACAGTTAAAAGTTTCTTTTATGTTAAAATTACTAACGTCAGCAGCTCATCTTGTTTCGAATTCTGGAATATATTCTGCGGTGAAAGAATGCAACAGGTCTACTAAACAGACTGCTTACACTATACTTGTCCGCCCTCTTCTGTAGTATTGCGGTGCGCTGTTGTCGGTAACATTGCCCCTGTCATCAAGCAGTGAACGTATCCATTGGGTTTTTTCGCTGGTACACTTCACACACGACCAGAATATCTTTGGATTTTTTCCCACATCTCTTCGGAAAAGGGTGGGGCAACAGGCTTTATAGCTAGGTGTTACACTGTTTTTCGACAATTCAGCCTCCACGGAAAACCAGAAGAGTTGGTTAGAATGGTAGAAACGACGAACATCGTGCAAGTTTGAAAAGTAATGTGACAACTCAGACGGTTTTAGCATTGTAAATTATGTTACATAACAAATAGTTTATACATCTATTTGATCGGAATGAAAGGTTATAAGGCGTGTTAACTAAAGCGTCAAGTTGACAAGAGATGACAATGTACGAGACGCGCCAAAGTATTCCATTTTTTCGTCTCGTTTTCATGTGAAAGTAATACAAGGTTACTAAATGAGTGGGAAAAGAACATTGAAACAATAACTTCTTTTGACAAACATAACAAAAACACATATTCCACATACTCAACGTATGTAAACCAGAATACAGTTTACGATACTGTGCACTCTTTTTTTACAATTTTAATTCTATCTTAATAGAAGCAGAAGACCGGGCTGCCGTCTTCGGCCGACTTTATGGCGGAACACCACCGCATGCGCTCACAAGCAAAGCGATCACGCTTTTGTAGAAGCCCAGGAGCTTTCCTAGAAGAGCCTACGGCTGTTTCTTTCACGTCTACCGTTCTCGGCACGTCTCCCTGCCACCCTCATGGACACAGGAAAATCTAGTGCCACAACTATTGTTAATAGCGGCAAACAGTCATTCCCTGTCTTACCTATAATTACTCCCCATGATGGCTCACTACGTACCTGCAGGAACTGCGTAATTAACAAGGAGGTGAAAGATGGCATGGCCAAAGGGTCGCCACCTTTCAGCCTCATGTTTAGTGTACCACTGCCAGTCTCGTTGTAGACTCCTTTCAAACATGCCACGTATTTAACCAAGACTGGAAAAAAGGTATGGTTGGTCCTCATAAACAACTGTGATACTTTAGCTTCATTTGGTATGCAGCACTGTATAACCTAGAATGCGCCAAATGTAAACTGGCTAGCGACTACATTTTTACTGCAAACTTTTCAGAAAATGCGCTGTTTTAATTAGTTTCAAGTAAGACAACAACTTTGAGCAATAGCGAAAGGTAAATCACTTTGTTATCAAGCAGTGATATCAGAATATAAGAAGTGAAAAAGTAATTTTTTTACATAATTTTCGCCATACAGATTGAGAGAGACTACACAGTGGAGAACACACACGAATCCTAAAACAGTGGTTTTTAACTTTTTTATGGAAAGTAAAAGTTTTACTGAGAAACTACACTACTGGCCATAAAAATTGCTACAGCAAGGAGAAATGCAGATGATAAACGGGTAAACATTGGACAAATATATTATGCTAGAACTGAAATATGATTACATTTTCACGCAATTTGGGTGCATAGATCCTGAGAAATTAGTACCCAGAACAACCACCTCTACCCGTAATAACGGCCTTGATACGCCTGGGCATTGAGTCAAACAGAGCTTGGATGGCGTGTGCAGTTAAAGCTGCCCATGCAGCTTCAACACGATACCACAGTTCATCAAGAGTAGTGACTGGCGTATTGTGAGGAGCCAGTGGCTCGGCCGCCATTAACCAGACTTTTTCAGTTGGTCAGAAATCTGGAGAATGAGCTGGACAGGACAGCAGTCAAACATTTTCTGGATCCAGAAAAACCCGTACAGGACCTGCAACATGCGGTCGTGCATTATTTTGCTGAAATGTAGGGTTTCGCAGGGATCGAATGAAGGGTAGAGCCACGTGTCGTAACACATCTGAAATGTAACGTCCACTGTTCAAATTGCCGCCAATGCGAACAAGAGGTGACCGAAACTTCCTGGCAGATTAAAACTGTGTGCCCGACCGAGACTCAAACTCGGGACCTTTGCCTTTCGTGGGCAAGTGCTCTACCATCTGAGCTACCGAAACACGACTCACGCCCGGTACTCACAGAATATCAGCGCACACTCTGCTGCAGAGGGAAAATTTCATTCTGGAAACATCCCCCAGGCTGTGGCTAAGCCATGTCTCCGTTATATCCTTTCTTTCAGGAGTGCTAGTTCTGCAAGGTTCGCAGGAGAGCTTCTGTAAAGTTTGGAAGGTAGGAGACGAAATACTGGCAGAAGTAAAGCTGTGAGTACCGGGCGTGAGTCGTGCTTCGGTAGCTCAGATGGTAGAACACTTGCCCGCGAAAGGCAAAGGTCCCGAGTTCGAGTCTCGGTCGGGCACACAGTTTTAATCTGCCTGGAAGTTTCATATCAGCGCACACTCCGCTGCAGAGTGAAAATCTCATTGTAAGAGGTGACCGAGTTGTGTAACCAATGGCACCCCATACCGTTTTGCCATGTGATACGCCAGTGAGGCGATGACGAATACATGCTTCCAATGTTCGTTCACTGCGATGTCGCCAAACACGGATGCGACCATCATAATGCTGTAAACAGAACCTGGATTCATCCGAGAAAATGACATTTTGCCATTCGTGCACCCGGGTTCGTCGTCCAGTACACCATGTCAGGCGCTCCTATCTGTGATGTAGCGTCAAGGGTAACCACAGCCACGGTCTCCGAGCTGATAGTCCGTGCTGCTGCAAACGTCGTCGAATTGTTCGTGTAGATGATTGTTGTCTCGCAAACGTCCCCATATGTTGACTCAGGGATCGAGACGTGACTGCATGACTGCTAGTGATACGAGGCCGTTGGGATCCAGCACGGCGTTCCTTATTACCCTCCTGAACCCACCGATTCCATATTCTGCTAACGGTCATTGGATCTCGACCAACGCGAGCAGCAATGTCGCGATACGATAAACCGCAATCGCGATAGGCTACCATCTGACCTTTACGAAAGTCGGAAAAGTGACAGTACGCATTTCTCCTCCTTACACGAGGCATCACAACAACGTTTGACCAGGCAACGCTGTTTGTGTATGAGAAGTCGGTTGGAAACGGTCCTCATGTCAGCACGTTGTAGGTGTCGCCACAGGCGCCAACCTTGTGTGAATGCTCTGAAACGCTAATCATTTGCATACCACAGCTTCTTCTTCCTGTCCGTTAAAATTTCGCATCTGTAGCACGTCATCTTCGTGGTGCAGCAGTTTTAATGGCCAGTAGCGTAGTATTGCCTGAGTGAGAACCGGGAGAATAGCGTGTATGCAACCCTCGACACGGACTCGTGCTCTGGCCGCCAGTAATGCCGTGTTGTCCCGGCAGCTGGTGGCGGCGCTGCTGGCGTGCTGGGTTGCGCTGGCGTCGGGCGCGAGCCTGGGCTACGTGACGCCGGCGCTGCCGTCGCTGCAGGCGGCGGGCTCCGGGCTCCAGGTGAGCGACGAGCAGGGCTCGTGGGTGGCGAGCCTGGCGATGCTGGGCGCGCTGGCGGGCGGCGCGCTGGCCGGGCCGTGCATCGCCGTGGGCCGCCGCGCCGCGCTCTGGGCCGCCGCCGCGCCGCTCGCGCTCGCCTGGCTGCTCGTCGTCGCCGCCACCGCCGTCTCACACCTGTACGCCGCGCACGTCATTATGGGCGTCTGCCTCGGCGTCATCACCGACGCCGCGCAGGTCGGTCCCTCTCCTCTCCGTTCATCTCTAAGGTCTCCTCCTTTTTGTAAGTACAGAACTCAGTTTGTGTGGCAGCTGGACACACTGTCATGAAGAGTGCTTCGCGCGCTGTGTCTAAACATGCGCATGCCTCTCTGAGGTTCGAGTCCTCCCTTGGGCATGGGTGTGTGTGTGCAGATAATTTAGGCTAAGTAGTGTGTAAGCTTAGAAACTGATGATCTTATCGCTGAGGCGCTCAGTCTTGGCTTGGCAGCCGTTGAGAATGGAGCTCCCGTTGGATGTTACCGTCAAGTGCGAATTGCGCGCAGTTAGTCGGTTTTTGAACGCAAACGGCACTGCACCAATTGAAATCCATCGCCAATTGATGGAAGTGTGTGGTGAGTCGTGCGTGAATGTCAAAAATGTTCGTAAGTCGCGAAGAGAGTCTGCAGCTGTTAGGACAGAAATTCACGACGAACAAAGCAACTAGAGACCGTCAATTTTTGGGAAGACAGTTTTGAAGGTCTAGAAAAGCATGCGTGAAGATCTGCGAATCATCCTTGATGATCTCTGCACGTTGGTTCCTGAGGTTTCCCGAAGCACCATTCACACAATATTAATGGAAACATTGAACTACAGGAAGGTGTGTGCCAGTGGGTTCCACGTATGCTGGCTGAGGACCACGTGCGGCAACAAGTTGATGTTTCCCGTGCATTTCTTCACCACCTTTTGCCGAATAGGACAACTTTCTGGACTCAAGTGTCACGGGTGACGAAACCTGGGCATACCACTTTACACCTGAGACCAAGCAACAATCACGCCAGTGGCGGCATGCTTCTTCAGCGAGGCGGTGAGCTGGTATGATATGGGCATGCAAAACCGCAACAGCGTCTACAAAAATGCATCGACAAAAATGGTGATTGTGTCGAAAAATAGCTAAATGTTCAAGCTGTAAACTGATGTAAATCACTGTAGAAATAAACACGTCTATATACTTATGTGCCTTACTTTTGGGATTACCCTTGTATATAAGTTGCTTCACAACTAAAACCGGAATCTCATGCATGTTAGACCATACTACAATAGAAGCAGAAACGTTCCAGTAAACATGGACCAATTGTGAGGTAAGTGACTTCACTGTAAAGTACTGACCCAGCTACTACAAATGTACTTTCGATGAAGTCCTAATTTAACTCAGCTCAGTTTCGATTCACGACCCATTTTTCGAGTCCTGGAATATGCTCGTCGAGACCATGGCACATTTTGTTGCTGATTTAAGATATCTAACAAACTAACATGGTCCAAGATGAATTAATCTTGCAATACCTGTATATTTGAGTCCACGATAGCATGACCTCGATCATCCGGATTTTTTTACCTGTGTCATCTCAGAAGTTAAAGGCTTAGCACGCACACTGAACTGGAGCAGCGAATTGTACAGTCTTCTCAAGATTTACGGGTTGATCCGGAGAACAGGATTAGGAGTTCACTGCACAGACAAGTGTTATATTACATGCGAGTGCTAGGACGGCTACTGCTATACTTCCTTTAACAGATATGAGTCTGCAGTAAATTGTAACTTGTAACACAGTGCGGCAGTGTTGTATTTCATGTTAAGGTAGGCCATAAGTTTACATTTCAGATAAGACCGATGTTTATTGAAACCTTTTTGGTTTCATCATATACTCTGCCCTGAGTCTGCTTCAACTGTTAATTAATATACACCGTGTAGATTCCAATGTCTGTCTTCCCCTATAATTCTCCCTTTCTGAGTCACCCAAAAGTACAACAGAACTCATTTCCTGATGTCGTAATACATGCCCTGTGCTCCTGTCCCTAGTTCTACTTAGAATTTTCCGTATACTTACTTTCTCACTGATCTTGCGGACAATCTCTTCATTTCTTACCTTATCAGTCTATCTAACTTTCAACATCTCTCTGTAAAATCACATCTTCTTTTCCTGTCTTCTAAAAGTCCATGACTCATTTTAATACAAAGCGTACTCCAGGTAAACATTCTTAGAAATTTCTTCCAGAAATTAAGGATGATGCTTGCTACAGGTCTTTTGGCGAGAAATGCCCCCTTTTCCTGTGCTCGTCTGCATTTTATGCCATACTAGCTGTCTCTATCAGATGTTCTTTTGCTTCCAGGCTAATGGAATTGCTTTACTTCGTCTTACTCGTGATCCCCAAATTTGATCTTCGGCTAGTCGCTAATTTCTTTTCTGTTTCCTCTTAAAACTCTCGTCTGTCTATCATTTACTCTCGATCTGTATTCTGTGCTCAGTAAACTGCCCATGTTACAGAACAGGTCCTGTACGTCACTTTCACTTCTGCTATCAATCTCATCAAGGAACTTTATCATTGAAAACCTTTCACTCTGAATATAACTGCCAGTCTTGAACCTTTATTTTATTTACTTCAAAGCGTTTCTGATACACGAGTTAAATGGTGCAGGAGAAAGGCTTTACCTCTGCTTTATGATTTATAGCATACAGTAGTCAGCATGACTAACAAGGATACAGGTCCAAATACCTCTTCAACCAAACAAACCCCTATTTTTGATAGTTTCCCAATTACTAAGTTTAGTTTAGTTTTCTGCATCATCCGTGGATCAAATGTAAGAGAACCATCCAATAAGTAGAATTTGTCAGAAGGTTTAGAAATAATTTGCATCGTCTCTGTGATGACATGGCTACATCCTGACCATATACATTATTGAGTTTTTGAAAAACCTTAATACAAAATTTGCTAAATATAACCAAACCACATACACATTATCTGCTCGGAAATTCACCTAAGTAACAAAACGTGTTGTCTTTTACTTGCCAGCAGCTTTAATTTACAACTGAGTTGGTTACATATATTTATGGCTGCATACTTTGCTTCTTTTTGAGCAAGAATGAAGTTGAGCCACCGATAGTGGAGGTTATTTTTCTTACTAGTACTATATTTAAGAAGAGTGCCATAATTCTTCAAAGTGAACTCCATAAGACAGTAAAATTATTCTAAATGCTTTAAAACAGTTGGCTGCACTAAGTCTGGGAATGGACAGCAGACATAATCCATATAACTTGTTTATGTGCAATGGATACTTTGTGTCTGTGAGTGGAATTGCCGCAGAAAAATTATTTCAGAAGAGATCAGTAAATGGAAGAACTTAAAATAAGCTAATTTGCTAATGCCATCGTCACCAAAATCAGAAACTGCGTGCAGAGCAAATGTTAGTGACTGAGGAGTTTGAGAGAACCAGAAATATTTGATTTCTACATCAAATTGTGATCGGTATGCACCAATTAAATTTTTACCAATCAGTTTTAAATAATTCATTTACAATGCGTGGAATTGTCTTTGTTGATGATATATCTTGCCTTGTACAGAACTGAATAAGGAGTGTTAGTGATAGTTCGTTTATGGAGAACCAGTCAATACTTCATTTATTGCTCCTTCTATTGCCGCAGCTATTTTGGGCTTTATTATGATAGTGCCGTCGTCAGCAAAAAGAACTTTTTCCAAAATATCAGCAAAAGATAAAAGGTCATTTATACATGGTGTTTTAGCTACCTCTACAGAACAGTATTGTTGATCATTTCGTTATGTAGATGTGAAGCACATTGTCAAAATGTCACAGAATAACTCGTAACGTATCCGAAGACTTCTTAGAACTATTGTAAAAATTTTGAATATGAAACTAGTTTAGCACATTAACATAGCACGTCATGTGTTAATATCCTCATTTGGTTATATACCGGAATGTTGTTACTTGCACGTTTCCCTTTTTGATAGCTTCTGTTAATTTCATTATTTCCAGTGGTGAAACACACTTTACAACGCAACATTTCTGACTTACGAATGATTAAGTACTATAAACGTAATAAACTTACACATACAAAAAAAACCGTAATCACACAAAGAAAGACTGAAGACACTTGGATAAGTATGGCAGAAGTAAGGTCTATCTCGGTCCAAAATTACCGTGTAATTGATGGCCAACCCTAACTTGTGTTCTTTTAAAGTATGATTCCATTTGCTAACAGTCATCCAAAGTTCTGAGATGGAACTTATATCGATTACGGGGCTACAGTCTGTCTGGATACTGTTCCTGATACAGACGCAGTGCCGGTTGCATAAAACGCCATTGGTAGGGACAGCTGAATGATCCTGAGATAGCAAGAATAATGTTTGCCCCAGAACTGAACCCTGTGCGTGGCAGTAATAATTTGTCCTCACTCAGAAGAACATTCATCATGAGAGCGGCCTAGGCAAGCTAACATGCCCCTCCCCTTTCCAACCGTTGAAGCCATTGAGAATGTGATTTTTACATTCAGATACCTTAGACACATCACAAAAACTCCTGACTGATGAAATCTTGTCATTCGTATATTTTAGTAAATGGTCAGTGACTAGCAAACGGCATGCTCCGTGGAGAGGCCCTTCTGAAATCAGTGGCTGTATCAGTCTCTAATATCTGCAGGTAAGTTCAACCACTGTTAAATACATTACCTCTTCAAAAACGTTTGAAAAACAGATCAATAGTTATTAATATCAATTCTACTAGCTTTTTTTAAAAGGAGTTTAACAGCAGTATACGTTAGTCTGTCTGGAAAGATGCCGTGTGAAAGAGCTGCAGAAACAAAAGTGGAATAGCTATTTCATGTGTTTTTACGATGAAATGAAAACCCTTGGCTGCTTACAGGCGTTGACATACGACCACGGGGCAGATGAAAATGTGTGCCCCGACCGGGACTCTAACCCGGGATCTCCTTCTTACATGACAGACGCTCTAACCATCTGAGCCATTACTCGAGGCGAATTGCTGATTTCCGTAAGAGTTCTGGCATTGTTTGTGCATTCACACAGAAAAAGAAGATGGTCAGGTGGCCCGTGAGCCTTAACTATATACAGGGTGTTACAAAAAGGTACGGCCAAACTTTCAGGAAACATTCCCCACACACAAAGAAAGAAAATATGTTATGTGGACATGAATCCATGTTAGAGCTCATTTTGTTACTTCTCTTCAAATCACATTAATCATGGAATGGAAACACACAGCAACAGAACGTACCAGCGTGACTCCAAATACTTTGTTACAGGAAATGTTCAAAATGCCCTCCGTTAGCGAGGATACATGCATCCACCCTCCGTCGCATGGAATCCCTGATGCGCTGATGCAGTCCCGGAGAATGGCGTATTGTATAACAGCCGTCCAAAATACGAGCATGAAGAGTCTCTACATTTGGTGCCGGGGTTGTGTAGACAAGAGCTTTCAAATGCCGCCATAAATGAAAATCAAGAAGGTTGAGGTCAGGAGAGCGTGGAGGCCACGGAATTGGTCCACCTCTACCAATCCATCGGTCACCGAATCTGTTGTTGAGAAGCGTACGAACACTTCGACAGAAATGTGCAGGAGCTCCATCGTGCATGAACCACATGTTGTGTCGTACTTGTAAAGGCACATGTTCTAGCAGCACAGGTAGAGTATCCCATATGAAATCATGATAACGTGCTCCATTGAGCGTAGGTGGAAGAACATGAGACCCAATCAAGACATCACCAACAATGCCTGCCCAAAGGTTCACAGAAAATCTGTGTTGATGACGTGTTGCACAATTGCGTGCGGATTCAACTAAGATGCCGCCGCCCCCGTCGACGGATAACAACATACATGACGATAGCATGGCTGTAGACTCGCTTATTGTGCCTACGGCTGCCTTTGTGCCGGAACGTCGTGAATCTTTGCCATTGTCTGACACAGAAGGACACGCCAGGAAGCAGCGCTCTCCGAAGCGACGGAAGCGGAGGCGTAGAGCAACTTCCGAACGGGATGCGACACAGCCTCCAGAGGACGACGACTCCACCTTCAATGACGACGCTACCACAGAGGCAGCCGCCATTTGCTGCAGTGTGGCACCACCGAACGGAGCTGAGGGCAAACCACATATATCTACAGTGGCAAAATCGGATGCCGATATGCAGGACAGATGCTGCCCACCACCTTCTGGAGTGCAAGCACCCATGCCGTGTCCTGAGGAAGCTAGGGAAGCCGATCTTGCTTTGAGTTCCCCGACGTGGGCGGATGACCACGACGACGACGGCATCATGCAAGCCACGCCAACGGGGCCTACGCCATTGTCGCCGGCTCTCTAGAAACGACTGCAGGTGATGTTTGGGGGGATGGGGAGGTGTCAATACAGTCAGAAGCGTCATAGGTAATTCCAGTCTTAATGGATAACTTAACACCTGCGATTCGGCAACAAGCTTATCGTATCACCACGCTTAACCTCAACACGATACGAACGGCAGTGAAGATCCAGTTGCTGCGTGAGATGCTTCGTTCTTCGGATGTTGACATTGCCCTGTTGCAAGAAGTGTATATAGCGGCCCTCCCCGTTTTCTACGGTTATGTGACATACGTGTCACCGGTGGACCGGAGTGGCAGCGGTACGGCAATACTAGTTCGCGACGGAATTGCCATCGACAAAGTGACTTACCTTCCGTCAGGAAGGGGGCTGGCGATCACAGCACTGGGCACACGCATCATTAACATTTACGCGCCATCAGGAACTGACCAACGCCGCGAACGATCGCTGTTCTACTCGGAGGATCTCGCACCCCTTTTATCAGCCGCTGCGATCAATATATCTTCCGCGGCGACTTTAACTGTGTGCTCCACCCCAAAGACGAAGTCGCACATTTCTCGACTTGTCAAGAACTTCGGCTCCTGGTTCGAGATCTGCTTCTCACCGACACGTGGGAGACAGTGCATGGTAACCGTCCCGGGACGACATACCTTACTAGTCACACAGCCAGACCGCATTTATGTCTCACGAGCTCTAGCGCCGGGAGTATTGGACGCCGAACGTTGGCCGCTTGTCTTCTCCGATCAAAGCGCTTTCATATGCACACTCACTCTACAACAGCAGCGGATATGTCGCAGCCGAGGACCCTGGAAGCTGAATGTGGCACATCTTCAAGCCCCGGAATGCCGTCAGATTATCGCCAAAACATGGCTGGATTGCGAACGTCGTCTTCCCGTTACCCATCGGCTTTAGCATGGTGGGTGGACTGTGCAAAACCAGCGTTTCGGCGTGTGCTAACACAATTCGGAAAAGATATCGCAGCTTGGCATCGTCACACACTGGACTTTTATTACACGATGCTTCGCGAACTCGACAGCCAACCACCATCTCCAAACCGACAAATGGAAAGCCGCCGAATTCAAGGAAACGTTTGGAGGGGGTCGTAGTGCGATCGCGACGTCAAGACCGAGCGGAAGGAGAAAACCCATCTATGCATCACATCGTACTCGACAGCCGCCGACGTCGGCAGCAGCTGATCACGGACCTCGTATTGCCAGGTGGTAGGGTCGTAATGACTCAGGCGGCGGTTACAGAAGCTTTCGCAGATCACTATCGCCAGTTTTACGAAGAGGTCAATACGGAGGACGAGGAAGTGTACAATCACGACATACTGCAGCACGTGTCGCACACCCTCGACAATGCAGCAGCGGCGACGCGCTTAACAAGGGAGCACTCAACAAATCTCCCGGACCATACGGACTGCCGCTCGAGTTTTATCGGACTTTCCGCGATCTAATGATGCTCCGATGGATCATCATGTACCAAGAACTGATGACCCCCGGGTCCCACGTGCCACCTGCATTCGTGGAAGGTCTCCTTATACCGATACACAAGCCTTCCAGAGGTCGGACGGTCGAGGACTACAGGCCCATTACAATGCTCAACGCGGACTATAAAATCTTCGGCCGAATACTCGCCAGCCGCATAAAGGAGGTTCTGCCCCTACTCCTCTCAATGGAGCAAACGACACAGGGCGGAGTGACCAACATGCAAACGGCAACCAGTGAATGCAGGGATTTAATAGCCATCGCCACATCTTGTCGCCTTCGAGCTGCTCTGATCTCCGTTGATTTCGACCACGCCTTCGCCAGAGTTCACCACAAGTTCCTTCTGTCCGTTACGGCCCGCATGGGCTTCCCGCCTGACTTCCTCGACATCTTTCAGCGCCTTTTCCGAGGAGCTGCATCCCGTGTACTGGTGAATGGACGGATTGCGGGCCCCTTTCCGATCCGACGGTCAGTCCGCCTTTACGCACTCGCACTCGAACCACTTCTCGGAGGGTTGAAAAACAGGCTCTCGGGCATGTCATTGAGGGATCACACCTTTCATTGCAGGATATATGCTGATGACCTTCTATTACTTGTCCGATCTGGTGACTAGGTACGCTCGGTGATACACTGGATCAATTGCTATGGATTGGCAGCGGGCAGCCTCATGAATGTGCCCAAGTCGGCAGCGATGCCCATTGGGAGAGGTCTACAGGAGGACGCTTTAGCCCCTCTCCCACTAGTTAACAAGATCCGGTTCTTGGGCATAACATTTACACAGGATGTGCGCCGCACGGCTGCCATGAACTATGCACGATTACTACAGGCAATACGCACAGAAGTTCGCCGGAACTTACTTTGACGGATGGACCTCCTACAGCGTGTGGGATACCTCAACCTTCACGTGGCGACTAAGATGATCCACATGGCCCAGGTCCTACCGATATCGACAGCGATGGCACACAGACTGCAAGCAGCGCTTGGATATTACCTTACCGCCGGACACCTATTCAAAGTCCACTACGAAACACTCACCCTCCCTCCGCTTGATGGCGGACTGGGACGAGGGCTACAGCATTATACGTGTGCACAATGATGAAACTGTGGACCCACACAGATGCGTCTCTTACGGGACGTCTGTTAGAGGAATTGCTGCCGGCGTCTCTTCTGCCACCTGTCTCGGTTGCGCACATTACACCCTCACTTTCGCACTTCTCGGCATTTATTCTTGAGCATAGTTACGTGCACCCAGACCTTCCCAACACTCGCACTCCCAAGGCGAGAGACGTTTACAGACTGCTGCTGAGGTCCATCCCTCGCAATGTGATTGAGAGGAAGAGCCCTACGACCCCGTGGCCCGCAGTGTGGAGAACGCTCCAGAAGCCATTCCTCCCCACGCGGGTACGAGCCGCGTGGTACCAGGTGGTGAACGGGAAGTTTGTAACACGACAAAGGCTGCACGCTATTGGGATGACGGATTCCCCCCTTTGCCCACGTTGCCACCTCGTGGATACTGACGAACACCGTTTCACATGTGGATCGGCGTTAGAGGTACGGCTGCTAGTGCAGAAGATCCTCGCCTGCTACCTACGTATCGCGCCTCGCACAATTGAGCCACGGCTCCTCCTTTGTCCAGAGGATACTTATTTCCCACCTGCGAAGACTCACGCTCTCACATGGTTTAAAGGCATGTCCATGTACTACCTCTTTCGAGATGATGAGAAGATGGTGCTTGATTACTGGCAATTTCTCCAGGACAGTCATATCACACTTGAGTTTACACCCCGATACCGACAACTATTTGAGAACTATTTGCGCAGTGTCTTCGATAACCCCCCTCACAGTTGGGGAGTACCGGGCAGAGGATGACCGCCGTCATGGGGCTCCACACGCTGCGAAATGTTGTACCAATTGGGAACATGGTTCTGTACGCCGATGGGTCATGCACATGGAATGGCGTGCGGGATTTGGTTACATTTTTCTTTCTTTATTATCTATCATCACACTATTAGTTTCAAATTCTATTTCATAGTTCAGAAGGAACTCTTGTTCTGTTGTTGTTACGGATGTACATTCTAATTTTGTTTGTCGTAACTGAAAGACGCCTTTTTTTTTTAAAAAAAAAAAAAAGGAAGGTCGTTAACGCCCGACTGCTCTGTAATGTTCGACTAACAGATAGCCCATTCGAATACTGGTGTTGGAAGCAATTTTCACTGCCAGTATATGGCCGGCAAGTGAGGGAGAGTTTGTGACGTAGATAGATTTGCGTTCGGTAATTTTGGTACAATATACAAATGACTTAGTAATGGTAGGATTACCGGTAACATTGGCAGTGAAAGAAACAGAAATGAATGTGTGAGAGATATGCTTGGAGCGAACCTATGACTTATCTTTGTCTGTTTGTTAGTTTCACACATAATTAGAATTGCACATTGTTCTGTGTTAATCCTTCGTTTATTGTATATCCCTATAAAATATTAAATCTATTTTATAAGTATCGAAAGTAAGTGCGAAAGCTGTTTACGAATAACATAAACATGTTGAAGCACTTATCAGACCCTTTTTTTTTTTTGTAAATATCATCTTTCTTGAGCAAACTGGGTTTTCTAGCACTATTTAATTAAAAAAAAAAGATGGATAGAGCGTATGCCATGTAAGCAGGAGATCTCGGGTTCGAGCCCCGGTCGGGGCACATATTTTCATCTGTCCCCGTTGATGTATGTCAACGCCTGTAAGCAGCTAAGGGTGTTCATTTCATTGTAATTTCATTCTAACGAGCTGCATGGATGGTCACCGATGGTATCTGTTCTTTCGGACAGATAACATCTTAGTATATATATCATGTGTTTCTTCCAGAGTACAAGGACGAGTAGGTGGCAGCAACTGTGAGAGGCTTTGTTACCGAGCGTATAGCCGTGCACGGTGTGCCTTGCCAGGTGTACGTGAGCGAGGCGGCGAGCGCGGAGCGGCGCGGGGCGCTGGGCTGCGTGCCGGTGCTGATGTTCAACGTGGGCATCCTGGCCAGCTACCTGGCGGGCGCGTTCCTGGGCTGGCAGCTGCTGGCGGCGTTCGGCGCCGCGCTCACGGCGCCCGCGCTGCTGCTGCCGCTGCTCTTCCCGGAGTCCCCCGGCTTCCTGGTGGCCAAGGGCCGCCTCGACGAGGCCGCGGCCGCCCTGCGCGCGCTGCGCGGGCCCGTCTGGGACATCCAGCAGGAGCTGCAGGTGCGTCGCTTACACACAAATGTTCTCAGTCTCTCTGTTGTCTCATTTGAAAACCACCGTGAAACCTGGAGTGAGCTCTGTACCTTCTACACACTGCTGGCAAAAATTGCATTGATGACTGAGTGGGATGAAACTAATTGCACAGGTATTTAATACTGCTAGAAAAAAGTATTCGAGTTCAAAATGAAACATATGTCACTGACAATAAATTAGTGTTTGGTGGAGAAGATAGTTCAGGCCTTGAGATCGAATACAATAGTAAATGTTAGCACCAACAAGGATATATTCAGTATAGTAACAAGAATACAGGATTAAATTTGTATTTGGGGATATACAGGGTGAAAAGTATTTAAACTGACAAACGCTGGGAGGTTGTAAGGGACATCAAAACAAATATTTTTCCTTCGTGTAATTTTCTCCTGTGAGTAGTATTTAAACCGGTAGAGGAAGATTTCTCTGGCGGCAAATTAATTAAACGAACAAACACTTTTCCATTTTTTGATGACCAAGAGACAACACATTAACACAACCCAATTTCAATTAAGATGATTTCCAACAATGCCTCCACTGACACGCAAAACAAAGGTTACACTGTTGGATCATGTTACTGTCTGACACTGGCATAGCCCCAGAAATATCCTGAATTGTTCCTGCTGCTGCTGCTGCTACTATCCGAGAAACCAGATCCTCTTCTGATGCAACAGGGGTTGTGTAAACAAGGTTGCGCATCTCTTCCCCACACAAAAAAGTCCAGAGGGGACATATCTGGGGATCGAGCAGGCCATGGTACACGACCAGCACTGCCAATCCACGTTTCTGGGAACCGTTGGTCCAGGAGCACTAGTAACTGTGGCATGTGGGTTATCCTCACTCCAAACATGCAAATTGTGCATGGTGGAGACTCCATCACGCCCGAACGTTGGTTCATCGGTAAACAATTCAGAGGATGGAAATGTATGATGCATTTCACACTGTTCCATGTACCATTGTGAAAACTGTGCTCTATGTGGATAATCAACTGGTTCCAGGTTGTGGACATGCTGTAAGTGAAATGGACGTAAAACAATTGCTCTCGAAGGACTGTTCTTACATTCGTCTGATTCGTTCCCATGTTACGTGCAATTGCACGAGTGCTGATTGAAGGCTCCCGCTCCACATGTTACAAGGCAGCTTCCTCAAATTGCAGCGTTCTTACCGCGCGACGGCGCCCCTGTCCAGGTAATCTGCCAAATAACCCGGTCTCACACAGACGTTGGTACACAGCAGTAAAGGTTGTATGATGCGGGATCTGGCGATTAGGATACTGTTGTTGATAAATCCGCTGTGCAGCTCGTCCGTTGTGGTTCGCTACGTAGTACGCACCAACCAAACCAGTGTAATCACTCCAGGTGTATCGCTCCATTAGTAAACAGAGATAATGCACTACTACACTGGTGGACCGCAGTTGCCTACAACTGAAGAGCGTAATACGCCCTCTAATTAAAAAAAATGGTTCAAATGGCTCTGAGCACTATGGGACTTAACATCTGTGGTCATCAGTCCCCTAGAACTTAGAACTACTTAAACCTAACTAACCTAAGGACATCACACACATCCATGCCCGAGGCAGGATTCGAACCTGCGACCGTAGCAGTCGCGCGGTTCCGGACTGAGCGCCTAGAACCGCTAGAACACCGCGGCCGGCTCTAATAACTGAGGAATCTAATACAGCCTCTAGCAATTGCAGAGCGCAATACGGCCTCCACCGGTTTAAATAATCCTCATAGGAAAAAATGACATTAGGGAAAAATATTTGTTTTGATGTCCCCTACAACCTCCCATAGTTTGTCGGTTTAAATACTTTTCACCCTGTAGAGGGTGCAGAACTGAGTACACAAAACTGCCAACATATGGCAACAATAATTTCTCTGCACGACAAATGCATGCATGCATCGTTGCATGCTGTTAGTCTGTGTGACCTACTTCATCAATCACAGTGGCTGGCGACTGGTGCCATGTCAGTCGTTCAGCAACCCGTGGCAGATTTTTCCAAAAAGGAACAGATCTGGAGAACGTGCAGACCAGGGTGAGACTCGAACACCTCCCTGTTCTAAAGCAGATAGAATAGCATAGGCTTCATGTACTCTTGTGTTATCTTACTGAAAGATAATGTTGGGGGGTACCGCAGATAGAGCACAGCCACCAGCCTTTACATGTCAAGAATGTAACGCCCGCTGTCCAGATTACCAGCTATGAGAACCAGAGGTGATCGTCTTGTGTATCCCATGAAACCCCACACCATCCCAACAGGTGTTGAGCTTGAATAATGACGAGGAATGCGATATGGAAATGTTCTTTCCCCTTGAAGCTTCCACTCACATACGCACCCAGCATCATGCTGTACCCAGGACTGGGACTTGTCTGAAAAGAAGATGTGTTACCACTCCTGTGTCAATTGTTGTCATTAGTCGCTCCTGTGTCAGCTCCTCCTGCTGCTGCATCTCGAAGCCACAACTATGATTTCTGTGCTGACAGTCGTTGGTACTTCAGATGTCGACACTCTCTGTCTCCATATATGTCTTCTTACAAAGAAACGCATTACTAACTAAAAGTATGTGACATGTAATCAAACAATATGGCTTTGTTCTCGGGCACTAATCGCGTTGATTAACGCTCTCCAAAAGCTGTCGAATCCATATATGTATGACAGTCGTGGGATCCTGCTCCACGCAGCCAGCAATATAGCAAAACGATAAACCATTGTTACAACAGCTACGAGACTGCTTCTGTTGATTTCCGACAAAATGCTGGTAGACGTTTCTGTTTCTTACACAAGGCACAACACGTTTCTCTCACAAACAAACAACACTCAGTTGTGATTTCTGGATGAGAGAACCACTGTGTGATCACACTGTGCAGTCACATTAATGTGACTACCTATCAAAAAGCTGAATAACCTGTTTTTGAAGCCCGGACCGCTACGAGACGTATAGCAAGAGTGTTAGTGAGGTTGTGGAACCATGCCGACTCCAGTGCCATAATCATCTGTGCTAGGTTTCTCTGCTGAGCATCCATGGCGTGAACACCCCAATTGAGATGGTTCTATAGGTTCTCGAATTGGTTTAAATCCAGCGAGTTTGGTTTCCAGGGGAGTACAGGTACCCCATAATGATGTTCTTCAAACCATGCACTATATTACGAGCTGTGAGACGCGTTGCTTTCTCCTGCTGGTGTATGCCGTCGTGCCGAGGAGACGCAAACCGCATGTAGTGATGAACAAGTTCCCCAAAGAAAAATGTATACTTGTGTTGATCCATTGTCTCTTCCAGAATGACGAGATCACTCGGGGAATGCCATGGAAACATTCCGCAGACCGTATCGCTCCCTCCTCCGGCCTGGACCATTATGAAGGTTCTTGCAGGGCCGTACACGCTAATAGCCATCTGCTCTCCGTAATACATCTGAAAAGGACACCGGTCGCACGTCAGTGGTCCTCCAGTTACGGTACTGGCGTGCAAATTCCAGCCTTCGTCCCCAATGAACCAGGTGCCAGCTGTGGAGGCCCATACCCAGCAAAGTTCACTAAACAGTCTTTAATGAGACACTGTTTGTAGGTAGCGCTTTCGTTTATCTGCGTGGTCAATTGCACAACTCTAAGACGCTGCAGTCATGTGGACTGTGCGGCTGGTCCCGGCGGAGGTTCGAGTCATCCCTCGGACATGGGTGTGTGTGTGTGTGTGTGTGTGTGTGTGTGTGTGTGTCTGTCCTTAGCATAATTTAGGTTAAGTAGTGTGTAAGCTTAGGGACTCATGACATTAGCAGTTAAGTCCCATAAGATTTCACACACATTTGAATATTTTTTGAATTGCTCAACATTCGCATGTCTATTCGCCTGTCACATCTCCACAGCCGTCGTTCATTTCCGTCCTCTATGGTCAATGGTGCACCTCGGTTGCCTCAGCGCCATTTTGCCATTTACGTACACTTTAATCACGACGTCATGCAGATAGTTTACGAACTTAGTCATTTCGGAAATGTTTCCACCCTTGGCTCGGATGCCAATAATCATCCCTTTTGGACGGTTAATAAGTCGCGCCGATTCCGCATCACAACGACCATGTGGTTGTGTTTTCCACGTACACACTTTATGTATCCTCCACTACTAGTGCTGCCATCTGCCGTCTATGAGTGTTTATTGCACGATGACGTCAAACATGGGCGATGGTCACATTAATGTGATGGACCGTGTGTGTAGAAAGTAGATAGCGTTACTTCTACCGTCATAATTTAGTTGAGATGAAGTGCCAATCATTTGCGTATCCATGCGTTTAATAGCCTCCATGCCAACTTGCCGATTGTTGCACGTCGTCTTAAGATTCCCTCACACCCTGAATATTTATTGCATGATAACAACTGTTACACAGTAATAATGACCATCTGAGATCGGTTTGTTTAAACAATACACCGAAGAAGACTGCAGAGTTTTAAAAAATATTGGCGCCGGTTAAATATATTGTAGCTTGCGAGACTGGTATTGCACGATACATATCAGTTCATGCTGAGCCCAAGGAAAATTTAATTGTCTCTGAACAAATTTCCGTAAAAAAAGCGGAAAAAGTAAACAAAGAAAGATAAGGAAGTGAAGTAGAAGATGTGTATGAAAATATTACGTGGTACTTTGAAGACATGAAGTTCCTAGTTGGATAGGGAACGCCAGATACCTCGTTATCCACAGTAGAACAGGAAACTGAGGGTCATTGTGACATGACAGGGAGAAAAAAATGTTTATTTTACTTGCTGCAGTTCTCAGAATTGACAAACAACATTTGGTCGACTGTTCAAGTAAGGATACTTGTCTATTTTTCCTGCAACAGTTGTCCAGTACTCACAAACGATGATGTAGCTTTCAGTTAACATAAATGTTTTATTTCATTCCCGACGTATTTACAGTAAATAAGTACGTAAAAAACAGCACATGTACACAGTTAATTACACAGACTACGTGTTTAATTTTTAATTAGTAGTTTTTCTGGTTTACGAACATATTCTGCGATGAAAAAGCCTCTGTCACATTAAAATATTTACAGAAACCTTCTAGCAGCTATCTAATAGCACTGGATTGGTTAGGATATGGAACGACTCTGTAGTTTTACAATATTTACGAATATGAATTTTCATAAAATTTACAATAATGGATACTGTGGAGTACAATATTGTATAGTCATGATAGTACTCATATAAAGAAATGTTACATCATAATACAAGAAAATAAATAAGGTAAATAATACAACAAGACACAAGAATTGATATTTACACATATACCACGAGACATTCATATTAATAGTACCTTAATACTTGAAAATCAATGTGATACATTTTATGTAAAAAAATTATATTTATGCTGTTACTAAATGGAACACCTCAGTAATGCAATAAAACTACACACATTCATGTTCATTTATGCTACAAAATACATTAATTGAGTAAACTGAATTTTGCTACAGATGTTCTTTCAATTTTCTCGTAATTTAGGTGTTTCCACAGCAAGACGTTGATGTCATTGGGTAGAACATTGAAAACTGTCATGTCTGAGTAATATATTTCTTTTTGCAGAAGCTTGAAGTTTGTCTGGTTATATGTAAGTCCTTTTTTTATCTCGTACTGTGTGACCATGATATACACTATTGGTTTTTAGGAGAGAGTAGTTTATTAAATGAAACATACATGGTAAAGTTACACTGACACAACAAAATAAGAACTCTGGAACAGATTCCTGGGATTGTGTTTCAGGTTAACACCACTTATAATGTGTATAATTCTGTTCAGAGCAATGAAAATGTTTTCCTTCAGGGTCTGATTACCCCAAAAAAGATTCCATAAGACAACAGTACAATGAAATGTCCAAAATAAGCAACCCTGAATGTAGCCTTATTTGTAAATGGCGAAAGTGTGGGAATGAAGTCTTTGTTCTCATGTCTGGGATATGGCAGGACCAATTGAATTTACTATAAATGACGGCACCTAAGCACTTACAAGAGTCCATTATGTTTTATATTTATGTCCTCTCGTTCTTTCCCTGTCACATGAAACTGTATATTACGAGGATTTTTTTTTTTTTTTACTTTCAGAGAGAGTCTATTACAGCTGTTAAATTGAGAATATCATAACATGCATTCCTTGCAGAGGTTTCCAGGTTTTTTCGCGCTGTTTTATCGACTAGGAGATAAGTACCGCCTGCAGAGAGGGTTAATTTGCTCACTGTAGTGGAACAGATTCGGAGATCATTTATAAATAAAGAAACAGCAAGAGCCTCTGCACTGATCCTTGTAGCACTCAAGTTGATTGTGCCTCACTTAGATGAAGCAGAAATTCCACTATTGTCAGCGTTAGGCTCTCATTCCTCTCTGTAAAATAAGAACCCATGTCCCTATTATTCCGCTTAAGCGATAGATTACTGTTTTATTTAGCAGAATTACATAATTTACAGAATCGAAAGCCTTCGATATGCCACAAAGGATTCCCATTGGTGCAAACTTACTGTTTAGATACTGCAGAACCTGATCGGTGAAAGAGAAAATAGAATCATCTGTTGATATACATTGGCAGAAACCATTTTTATATTGACAGAGAATGTTGTGACTGTTTAGGTGACCAAAAACTATCCTGAGAGAGCCTGTAGAGCCTTGGCAATACTTGTTAGCAGGTTTATTGAGTGGTAATTTGTTACATCAGTTTTTTCACCTTTATTGAAAAGTGGTTTCACAGATGCATATTTTAACCGATGTGGGACAGTACCATGATGCAGAGATCCTTAAATTCGGTTGTGCCTTCCGTTGTCTGATGAGGGCCACAGGACGCTGCGTGAAACGTTTTCATAGGCGCGCGTTGGTGTGCGTCAGAACGTAGAAAATGAAACTAGTGTTGTTTATAATTTGGCAACTGAACATATGAAGTGATACAACAACTACCTTCTGACACCCTTTTTTTAATTCAGTGAAAAGTTTCTGCTATGGATGTAGAGAAATATTTAAGTTTCTAAGAAAACTTGATTTTTCACACTACGCAGTATTTATCATCCCAAATCTCCTAAAATATGTGTCGTAACACAACATAACTTTATATATGAAATGCGTTCTCAGTTGCAAATAAGGACTACAATCAGCTACATAATGGAATGACGGTAGTGAAAATTTGTGGCGAACCGGGACTCTGACCGGGATCTGCCGATTGTTTCGAGCGGCGCCTTACCATTTGGCTATCCCGAGCACGACTCACGCCCACCCCCAACCTTCCACATTGTGCCAACCATGTGTACCGGGACATCCATTATGTATATTCCTGTACTGGGAAGACATTTTACTTGAAAGTTGCTTGCCCAGTGGCGGCGGATAAATACAATATTGCAGTGCATGTGTTATTCTGTAATGTTTCTTAAGACATGCATGACCTGGTCTAAAAAAAAGTTTAATTTTAGCACTCCGGAAGTACATGGAACTTAGGGAAGACGAGGAAGAATGACTATTATTCGGAAAGTACTCAGGGAGCGCAAAGCCGTCAGACAAATGTTGTTATATCGTGAAGAAAAAGGAGCATGTATCATTATAGTAACAAAAGAACTGCTCGGCGATGGGGACAAGTTTAAGGTATTTTTCAGATTCACACCAACCAGTTACATTATCTAGTTTTTTTAAACTAAAGACAAACTGAGAATACTCCCTGTAACTATATTAGGGTAAATTTCTGATTAATAAATAACGTTGATATATACATACGTTGTGAGGGAGCGTAACATAATAACAGTTGTTATATGTATTGCTGTGTAGGTAGCGAAGGCTGCAGTACTGACGTTATTGTCGTAGTATGTAGAGCATACCTTAATGTTCGATAGATCCTCTGAGGCAGAGAAATGGTCAGCTGATATTTCTGTTGAATGCTCGATAAGCTGCCCATCCTCTGACGCAGAGAAATGGTCAGCTGACATTTCTGTTGAATGTTTCCGTAATTGGATTGGAAATTGCGTGCTTATGGAATATCGTCTCAGTTATGTGACTGGATTCGTGATTTCCTGTCAGAGAGGTCACAGTTCGTAGTAATTGACGGAAAGTCATCGAGTAAAACACAAGTGATTTCTGGCGTTCCTCGAGGTAGTGTTATAGGCGTTTGCGGTTCCTTATCTATATCAACGAATTGGGAAAGAATCTGAGCAGCCGTCTTACGTTGTTTGCACATGACGCTGTCGTTTATCGACTGATAAAGTCATCAGAAGATCAAAACAAATTGCAGAACGATTTAGAAAAGATATCTGCATGGTGCGAAAATTGGCAATTGACCCTAAATAACGAAAAGTGTGAGGTCATCCACATGAGTGCTGAAAGGAATTCGTTAAAGTTCCGTTACACGAGAAATCAGTCTAATCTAAAAGCCGTAAATTTAACTAAATACCTATGTATTACAATTACGAACAACTGGAAGCAACACATAAAAAATGTTGTGGGGAAGGATAACCAAAGACTGCGTTTTATTGGCGGGATACTTAAAAATGTAACAGATCTATTAAAGACACTGCCTACACTACGCTTGTCCGTCCTCTTTTAGAATACTGCTGCGCGGTGTGGGATCCTTAGCAGATAGGATTAACGGAGTGCATCGAAAAAGTTCAAAGAAGGGTAGCACGTTTTGTATTATCGCGAAATATGGGAGAGTGTGTCACGGATATGATACAGGATTTGAGCTGGACATCATTAAAACAAAGGCATTTTTCGTTGCGACGGAATCTTCTCACAAAATTCCGATCACCAACTTTCTCCTCCGAATACGAAAATATTTTGTTGACACCGACCTACATAGGGAGAAACGATCACCATAATAAAATAGAGGGAAATCAGCACCCTTACGGAAAGATATAGGTGTTAGTTCTTTTTGCGCGTGCTACACGAGATTTGAATAATTGAGAATTGTGAAGGTGGTTCGATGAACCCTCTGGCAGTCACTTAAATGCGTTTTGCAGAGTATCCATGTAGATATACATGTAGATGTAGAAGAATCACATACTCTCTTGCTGGCTGTGCGCGTGAAAAAGTACAGTAGCTGTCGCCTAGTTGCTTGCTGCCGCTCAGTCTGACTTTCCCCAGTCCAACGAAGCAAACTCCTGCGACAAGTGGTGAAGTCTATTCCTGAAACACCAAGCGTGTCCTGCAGTTAGAGTCCGCAGCGGCACAGCATCGTTCGCACGGTAGGAAAACGGTCTGGTATGTTGGCAATGTACAAGTGGCGAGCGCGGTCTCGCGTGTGTTGTACGCAGCACGTTGCGGGAAGTTCTCGCAGCTAGGAAAGCTAGCTTAACTGATGAGTCCCAGGCATAAATACTGCGCAGTAATAATGTGACGTTCGTGTACTAGCACGTCGCCCAACTGATGGACAAAAAATGTTATCGTGTCAATAATATCGAGGGTGTGAGGGCCTCTTTAGTAGCGTTGTACTTTTAATGCCTTCATGTTTACATCCGTAGTGTGGTCGGTGAAAAAAGCGCGATATTTGTAGCTCTCGGCGCGATAGTGAACGTAGTTGAGCTGCAGCTGCGCGTGCGGCGTGGTGTGTGTGGCAGGAGCTGGAGCACTGCGAGCGCGCGCCGCCGCTGTGCGCGCGCCTGCGCAGCCTGTGCTGCCGCGAGCGCGGCAAGAAGCACCAGGGCTCGCTGCTGCGGCCGCTGCTGCTGGTGGCCGCGGTGCGCGCGCTCAGCCGCTTCTGCGGGCTGCGCGCCATCCTCTGCTACACGCAGACCATCCTCGTCGGCTCCAACTCCAGCATCGACGTGCCGCTCTCCGTCGTCGCCACAGGCGCCGTCCAACTCGTCGCCACGCTCGTCGCCTGTCTCCTGCTCGACAGGGTCGGCCGCCGTCCGCTGCTCATCGTCTCTCAGGTAACTGCTCTGTGCTCTGCCGTCAAAGCTCCACTCGCTGATCAAGCCGGTAACCTACCGTTCGACAACTCTCTCCCCTTTTCTACGTATTTTATTACATTTAATTACACTGAAGAGTCAAAGAAACTGATACACCTGCCTAATATCGTGTAGGGCCTCCGCGACACGCTGTTGTGCTGCAACACGACGTGGCATGGACTCGACTGATGTCTAAAGTCGTGCTGGAGAGAACTGACACCGTGCACCGTGCATATCTGTCCATAAATCCATAAGAGTACGAGGGCCTGGGCCGCCCAGAGTAGCCGAGCGGTTCTAGGCGCTTCAGTCTGGAACCGCGCGACCGCCACGGTCGCAGGTTCGAATCCTGCCTCGGGCATGGATGTGTTTGATGTCCTTAGGTTAGTTAGGTTTAAGTAGCTCTAACGTCTAGGGGACTGATGACCTCAGATATCAAGTCCCATAGTGCTCAGAGCCATTTGAACCATTTTTGAACGAGGGCCTGGCAATCTCTTCTGAACAGCACTTTGCAAGGCATCACAGATGTGTTCAATAATGTTCATGTCTAGGGACTTCGGTGGCCAGCGGAAGTGTCTGAACTCTGAAATGTGCTCCTGGAGCCACTCTGTACCGATTCTGGACGTGTGGGATGTCGCGTTGTCCTGCTGTTCGTCGGAATGCACAATGGGCGCGAATGGATGCAGGTGATAAGATAGGAGCCTTACGTACGTGTCACCTGTCAGAGTCGTATCTAAACGTATCAGGAGTCCCGTCTCACTCCAACTGCACACACCCCACACCATTACAGTGTCTCCACCAGCTTGAAGAGTCCCCTGCTGACATGCAGGGTAGAGGGATTCGTGAGGTGGTCTCCATACCTGTACACGTCCGTCCGCGCGATACAGTTTGAAACGAGACTTGGCCGACCAGGCAACATGTTTCCAGTCATCAACAGTCCAATGTCGGGCCCAGACAAGGCGTAAAGCTTTGTGTCGAGCAGTCGTCAAGGGTACACGAGTGGATCTTCGGCTCCGAAAGCCCATATTGATTATGTTTCGTTGAATGGTTCACACGCTGCAGCAATTTGCAGAATGGATGCACTTCTGTCACGTTGAACGATTCTCTTCAGCCGTCGTTGGTACCGTTCTGGCAGGATCTTTTTGCGGCCTCACTTCATCGCTACCTCGGAGATGCTGTGTTCCGTCGTTCGTGCGACGATTATAACACCACACCACGTCTGACACGAATACGCGGCATTACCATGTCCTGCACCGTGATCACTCAACATCTGACGCTCTTGACGTCCGTTATATAGTACCCAGGACTGGCAACAACACTAAATACGAACGACACCAGTGCACTCTGGTGGCCATTCTGTCACAGACAATTTCAGGTCCAATCAGTTACATACCCGCCGATGGTGTGTTCGTATACAAAGCTGTATTGTTATACTACTATGTCTTTGGTTGCTTCGATTTTTTGTCAGATCGAGTGTACTTAACATTGCTACTGTATTACAGACATGGTTACTACGCCACTTTACATACTTTGTCCGAAAGTTACATTATTCCACTACTTACAACACCCCCGAAAGGGTCTGTTTCCCGTCCCTATTTCGAGAAGGTGGATAGTTCCTGATATCGTGGAATACTACAGCTTGATTAATTGTCGCCAACTAAATTTCAATTAGCCTCACTTAACAGAGCGTATTTACAATAATAACTGAAGACCATTCCTGGGGTGTGCTGTCGTATAAACATCATTACATATTTACGGTGTAGCTAGAGGGAGTGGGACGAATGAGCCACCCTTCAAATTATAATTCTGTCTGACCATCCTTTCTATCTTGCGATAGGTAGTGGTGTCACTTTCTCACCTTTCTGGCTTTCCAGTATTAAACTTACGAGCAAATATGAAGACAGATGTGTTCTGCACAGATACAGTCGAACTACTAAGCTGTGTCGCCATTGTGTTCTGTGTGTCTGCACACCGCCAGTGAATCCAAACATTGCCTGCCTGGGTTACAGCCAACACTGGGGTAAGCGCCACGATGGGTCACTGTTTATGCTTGTGCTTTAGTCTCGATCGGTGTTTGTCACTGCTAAGAGGTCTCCCCATTTCTAGAGTGTGCATCTAGGAAGTAGAGCTTATGTCTCCCAGATTTCCATACTTACTTCTTGTCCTTATATTCAAGCTGAGCGTATTCGGAGGTCTTGCATACCAGTCGGTAAATATTTGTCATTTATTACTAATGGCCAAAGTGACGCGGTTGAAAGTGCACGATAGTAGAACCAAAAAGTTCCAGTAAACATGGGTTCGCAAAAGAGCCATTTCCGAGAAAATTACGAATGAGTATTTCTCTGACTTCAGTGTGAAATATTTATCTATACATGGGTTTGAAATGTAAACGTTTCAATCAAGTCAACATCTAATCGTGTGTGGTATATGTTCTTTCAGAGATGTCAGAAAGAATAGTCACTAATGATGGACTTAAGCTGCGCTTGAAAATTTGTGACGGCTTGAGTGGTCAAGGCGAGTGTTCGCAACAAGCGGAGAATCCGGGACCGCTTCCCGGTCCAGTAGTAAATTTTCAAGTCCAGCTGTTGAATTATATCGGCGCCCAAAGCAGCTAAGTCATACAAACTTCCCTTTATTTAAGTCACCATCTACTTGGGCTCAGATTTCACCCAAGGTCTACCATGACAACAAATACAATACTGCTTCAGGACATTACCTGTTACAATTTATTGTACACTCCCACTTGTTAAAATGGGTGTTGAAGTGTCATCCTCCCATTTGGATGCAATACCCATCTCTGCAGTGAGATAATAATTATTGTAAACAACCCTGATCATCTCTTAAATTATGACGAAACTATACGACCCGTTATTCCAGTTCTTCAACCATATCGATGGGAGTGCGGAACACTTTGTTTCTGAGGTGACTGCAGACAGAAACACCGATGTCCAGGCCCCGTTCGACCTGTCCATCTTGTATTATACTGGCGTGTTAGATATGATCTTAGGTCACCTGCGAAATTCTCCGGTATCTCTTATGCAGGCACCACATTAATGAACCGTGGACCATGGATAAAACTAGAGCCAAGTTACACTGCATGACAGAAAGAAGTGAATCATCCAGAAGACAATCTCGGATGTCAATGTAACTTCGTACTCGTACACAGCATCAGTGGGTAAATAAATGATTAGTTACAATTCTCTGTGGCAGTTAACAACGGCTACCAGAGTGCATTAGCGTCGTTCCTGTTTGGTGTTTTACCAGGACTGGTAGGATACGTAAGGGGTCTGAGTAGCGTCAGATGTTGAGTTATCACTGAAGGATTGCGCGTACTCGTGTGAGACGGTATTATCAGCACCTGAGTCACTTTGAAAGAGGGGCCCGATGTTGGACTGCAAGGGAATGTGACGGCAGTCGTACTCGATGACAAGATTCCAGTTGACCACGTCTGATCATCACATCAGTGAGCACCAAGCTTATCGTAAGCCCTTTATATCCACACCTGCCATTCGAGAACAAAAAATGGAGTCAATTCGACATTGTGTGTAATTCCACATCGTGGGAGAGTGGCAGCAACGGGACTAGGAAATAACTGTTGTATGGATAGACTGCCGTTAATACCAAAACACCAACGGCTACGTTTGGGGCTGCGCCGTGACCCAGTAGCATGGACTTCTGATGAACGGCGTCGCGGTGTGTTCAGCGATAAGTAGTAGTTTTGCGCTACTTGACATGACCGTCGTCGGCGAGTGTGGCGGCGACTTCGGGAGAGATTCAATTGTTGTCGTGTTTTGGAGAGGCACAGCTGTGTTACTCCTGGCTTCTTGGTGTGGAAAACAGTGGGGTCTGATATGAGGCCATGGCCGGTAGTAAGTGAGGAAACTCTGACTGCACAGTGATACGTCAAGGACATGATGCGTCTTCGTGTGTTACCTCTCATTAGACAGTGTCGAGGTGCACTTTTTCAACAGGTTAGTTCTCGACCACACGCGGTGCGTGTCTCTGTGAAGTATCTTCATGATGCTGAGATACTACCGCGGCCAGAGAGGTCCCAGTATCTGTACCCGGCGTAAGATGTGAGAACGAACTCTGGCATCGACTGCGTCCTAGTATCGGTATCCAGAATATCAAGGACCAGTTACAACAGTTGTGCCCCAGTGGAGGATACAACGGCTTCATGACAGTCTTCCTACCGAATAAGCGCATGCACGCAGACCAGACGGGATCAAAGTCATACTGATTATTAGCCTTATACTGCCAAGTCCTTCAAACATTGACTCGATGCTGTAACACTGAAGTAACATGTAATATCCTCTCACAATCTGTGAAGTTTTTGTTTCGTTTCTTTCTCTCCTTCTGGGCGCTTCAACTTTTGTCAGCCAGTGGAAATAGCATTTAATTGCAAAGTTTACATTTCAAATATATTTGTAATAGCTGGGCCAATAGTTCTTATTGAACTCAGTGCCGGGTCATAGCCACACACTGACAAACCGGCTCGTTTCCGGACACATGCTTGCATTTTATTACCACGTTCATTTACTCACGTCTGAGTACGCCGTTACTTATGATACACCCTGTATACAAACTACGCCGCAGCTGCTAGTGTCGGCGCACCGTAGCCGACTCGCTAGCGCCGGGTGAGGAGCTGCTGCAGCTTGCTGTTTTGTGACGGCCACACAAGCGGCCGCCAAGCAGCAGCCGCAATGAGGCGCTCCCTGCGCCGTCCGCGCCGGGAGGTATGCAGTAGGCCCGCCATGGGCCAGCACCGTTGTCCGCATACGCGGGCAACACAAAAGCAAACCATTCCTGAGAAGGGCAACAAGCAGACAACAACCAAACGAGAAGAAAAAATAACCTACAAATCGTCAACAAGAAGATATGGAGGCCATGCAGGGTTATCCTGCAAGGACTCCGCCTAACCAGGGATAGAGGGTGCACCCTGAAGAAGATGCTCTAGCGGCTGCTAGTGTCAGGAATGAGAAAGCAGTATGAAGTTCTGGCCCGGGCGGTATCACCATCGCGTTTACGATCGAAAAACGCAAAAGAGTTAGTAATGGCGTACACCACAGGACTCTAAAAAGCACAGTCCCACGCTGCCCTACATAACACGACACCACACAGCGACCAGCGTTTTTAACTATGCCCCACGCACACACTGACAGTATTATTTCGTATAAATAACCTACCTATGGACAGTGGACGCTCTATATTTTCGTAAAAATGTAATGTAGTGTGCCGTTTTTTTTAAATGTGTTGTCTCGCTCACACAATTATTCAGACACCTTTTAAAATCAAATCTCATACACGGAACAAGTCTCCTGAAACTTCTCCTCCTAGCCTCGAAGTCCAGTTCCCCGCAAAAAAATATAGTGAAATTTCCAAAAGGTCGGTATCTCGTTGTAACAATCACAGCATAACATAAAATCTGATAACACAGTTATCCTTAACATCAGCGTGATATTTATTGTGTGCTCTTTTGTTCTTCTTTGGAGTAGACACTTGGACCACACATCGCTCAACATCGTGCCGCCGTGGTCATCGTCGTCGTCGTCCCGCCGTAATTTGCGCTTCGTGGAATTGCTCAACTTTATTTAAGACATTGCTTGCACGTTCCGCCACCTTCCCCGTCAGTTTGTCACGCACATCGTCAACCAGTCTGAATGACATTAACAGCAACAGCAAGCGAAGGAAATTTTCAGGATCACTTTCCACGGTTGTACTGCGACGTGATGATGTGCGCCGCTTTGAAGTAGAGCGTGCTGTATCTAGGCAGGGGTACCAAGTTAGTTTCCGGCGTGAACAGGTCTACGACGCACTGTAGCGAGTAAAAAGTAGATCTGGTCAAGTCCACTGCTAGCGCACGTCTGCCGAGACAGTAATAAAATATTTTAAAAAATGGTTCAAATGGCTCTAAGCACTATGGGACTTAACATCTGAGGTCATCAGTCCCCTAGACTTAAAACTACTTAAACCTAACCAACCTAAGGACATCACACACATCCATGCACGAGGCAGGATTCGCACCTGCGACCGTAGCAGCCGCGTGATTCCGAACTGATGTGCCTAGAACCGCTCGGTCACAAGGCCGGCCAAAATATTTAAAAATTGCACAAAAAATGTGCTGTATATTTTAGGTAATAATGATTGGTGTATTGGATGAAATACCGAGTTGAATTACATGGTGGTTTACATCAAAAGAAGGTGGTGGTATTTAATAAGTGTTATTTGGATTTTCCTGTCTTAAGCATACTGCTATTTAAGCATATTCTTCATCAAACGCGTTACCTTAATAGTAAAACATTATCGGTGGTGCTTAAGAGATTTCGTGAGTTTTGATGAGTACCAACCTTCCCACTGGTCACCATAGCTTACAGCACAAAAGATCTTTGTGCTACTTTCAATACTCACTCTTTTCGGTTTTCTGAAGTCCACAGTTCATTTAATTGAGTGTGGTATTTCTGTACAAGACCATTTCAATTTGTAAAACTTCGTGTTGTTGCTGGCTTAACACTAATTTTAAAGTATGTTTATTTAGAATGCATACAAACTGTGTTGTCGTTCGCTTCCCGTGAAGTTTTGCGATATCAGAGTGGAGTGAATAACCTGACCGCACTTAAATGAGAAGTGGGCTTCTGAGAAACGGAAAAAGGAAAATAGTGAAAGTGAAATCAAAGTTTTGCAACAACGAGCAGAAAAGCAAGTGACCACGAAAGCACGTGGAAAACGAGCAAAAAACGCTAATCATAACTGATGAAGCCTTAACACTAAAGCGAAACGAGTAAGTGAAAATCTTTCGTAATTTATAGTACGTTTAAGACGAGAAAGGCCAATCAAGACATGTAATGTAATACATGCTGCAGAAGATGCAAAGCTGAGTGAATATATTGTAGTATCATTTACTTTGTTTAGAACTGCTGAGTTCAAAAGCTATTTATAATAAGTACATCGGAAAAAATAGTTACTCCAGGACACAAGACGTTAATATCGGGCTCTACCGCTTATAGCCTAGTTAATGGCTTCGTTTCGGCAAGAAAGAGTGTCCGCAAGTTTTTATCAGGTATGCCATATTCAGCTGATGCCACTCATTGATTATTAGATCGTGCAGAGCTAGTAAATTGCGGGGATGTTGATCGCTACCTGTCACTAGCCGTTACAAATGTCCATTGCATGCAATTCCCTTCATAAAGTCCGCTTAAATACTGGTTGAGCTATGTTCTCACTGAGTAGGCATGACAGTCGTTTTCGATTCCTGTCGGCTAGGATGCTTACTACTATTATTATCACCGTGCCCCATTTCCTACAGACACGTTGGATAGCCCACGTAGATTTACCAACAGATTGGCCAACTTCACGGCTTCGTTATGGACGTGGACAAAGACGATAGCTCCTCTCTATCAGTTTGTTACATCTCCATATCTACTTATCGTACTGCGCTTATTCCATACAAACGACTGGCACAAACACACCACTTCACTACTGTGACCTAACATCACATTACCGCTTGGGACTAGTTCTACACCATTTACAGGGCCCCAGAACAACCAATGTTCTCTTTTAAAAGGGTGACCACTATTTGGTCCGGTGATATCATTATTGATACTATATGAGGGATCTGCAGTGTATGTTCAAGTTTGGCTTCAGGTAAAAAGAAACTCACAACTCAAATATCAATACTCCAAAGAATTTCTATGCATCTTTGAAAAATTCTTGAGCAAAATCGATTTTGTAGACTTCTGAAGATCTTAAACTCACGAAAATTAAGGCGATTGTCACGACATGCGGCGTTGCTCACGTTGTTGTATTAGCAAATGGTTTTTTTTTTCACTATGGGACTCAACTGCTGTGGTCATTAGTCCCCTAGAACTTAGAACTACTTAAACCTAACTAACCTAAGGACATCACACACATCCATGCCCGTGGCAGGATTCGAACCTGCGACCATAGCAGTCGCACGGTTCCGGACTGCGCGCCTAGAACCGCGATATCACCGCGGCCGGCAAATGGTTATTGAGTAATCAATGGATCGCTGGTTCGAATCTCGTAATAGTCTTTCCTTTTCGTCTTCTTTTCCCTAGTTCGATCTTGTGACTCGTTCCATTTGATATCGCTTTGCAACGTTACTTATAAATATGTAATCGATATTACTGTGTCAGGTCGCTGATACTGTATTCTAACATTACAGGACTGTTTTTATTATTCATCTGTATTAACTTACATTTTTCTACATTTAGAGCAAGCTGCTATCCATCATACAGAACACAAAGTCTCTCTAAGTTATCCTGTATCCTCCTGGAGTTCCTCTACGACGAAACTTTCCAGAGCACTACAGCATCATCAGCAAACAGTCGGAGACCGTTGCTCACCCTACCCACCAGATCGTTTATGTACATAAAGAACAAAAGCGCTCCTATCACAGTTCACTGTGGCACTCCTGACGATAGTCTTGCTGAGGAACATTCACAGTCCAGGTGAAAGTATTTGGTTCTACTATACCCTTAACTACTATCGACCGTCTCTGAGACCGCTACTAATTTTTGTGTCGAGATATTTCTCACACCCCTGCAAAGCCTAATGGACTCTTCCATGTACCTTCCTATTGGCTGTCAAGCTACACGTGCCAACATTCTTGCATTCTTGCTGCTCTTTGTTTCTTAATTATTAGCCTTGAGAGGTCTCACAGACGTACCCTAGTGTTTGCGTGCAGCGTTTTTATTGCATGCTACTGTTTCTCCATGGCGGGGGAAGCTGGGCCTTCTGTGCAACGTGTGTTATGTGAGACAGATGTCTTCACTTGCAAGATGATCCTCAGACACCGAAAGAAGAATTCGAAAATTGAAGAACGTGCACCTTCTGCCCTCCTCGTCTGAAGAGGAACACAAGGTATCCATGTCAACACCGCGGTGTTCCGATTTGTTTGGAATGTTCCAGGAAGGTCTGGGTGAAGTGTTTTCAGGTGGAAATTGACTAAAGTATGATTCAGTGGCACATGAGAACATGTATTTATTTTTTACTTGTAATTTTAGAAGTAAAATGGTGGCAAAGTTTCTCCATTCATAGACTTATGGACTGAAATATTCGCTCTACATTACGAAGTGAGTCGTAAACTGAAAGCTGACTTCACACACAATTTATCGTTAAGTCATGTCGGATTTTTCCACGTAGTTATATTGCCAATTTGTAATATAATCCCTCTGATGAAAATCTGTGTGTGAGTAGAGAGCTAGCTATTTGCTTTTATTTCGAACTCATAAAATAAAAATATACTCCAGATTTCGTTTTGTTTTAATTGTCGAAGTGTTTAAAATACCGCAGTGTTTACAAAAATCAAATTTCTACAAAAGTCACCTCCAAGAAGTGTAATGAATGACTGGAAGTCAAGAAACTATATATATTCAGCAAAATTCTGGTTTGATATATAAAATAGAAAAATGCTGTCTGTGAGACCCCTCCACAGTAATTGTGTTCCAGTGAATGGCCATAGTAGTTAAGGGTTAAGAAATCTGTGAGCCGCACACATATTTGGGGACCTCCATTAACAATCTGCACTGCACCACCACATCAAACATTTTCCGGAAATCTAGGAGTATGGAATCTGCCTGTTGCCCCTCGTTCATTGTTTTCAATATAACGTCTGAGAAAAAGGCAAGCTGAGTTTCGCACAAGCGATTTTTCTAAACCTGTGCTGATTTGTGGACGTAGGCCCAGGATACTTATTGTATGCGTGCTGTTGCAGGCGGTGATGGGGTGCGCGCTGGTGGGCCTGGGGTGCTACCTGTTCTACCGCGACGACGTGGACAACGCGCGCAACACGCTGCTGGGCTGGCTGCCCATGGCGGCCATCCTGGTGTACATCGTTGCCAACTCGATGGGCCTGGGCCCCGTGTCGGGGCTGGCGCTGGGAGAGCTGGCACCGCAGCGCCACCGCAGCGTCGTCAGCTCGTTCACCGGCGCCCTGTCCTGGCTGTCCGCCTTCGTCATCACCAAGACCTTCCTGGACCTGCGCTCCTGCCTGCACCTGCACGGCGCCGTCTGGGCCTACGGCGCTGTCTGCTTCGTCGGCGTCGTCTTCGTCTGGCTCTTCGTCCCCGAGACGCGGGCCATCACACCCTACGAGATAGAGACGCTCTTCCGCTCCAAGGACGACTCCGACTCTTCTGTGGAGAGCGACAGCAGGGGCGTGGCCAACGGCATCTTCGTCATCGAGGCCGCCGGGAACCTCCAGACGGTGATCGTCGATGGAGACAAGAAGACGTCACTCCACTAGACGTCCAGACTGGAAATCTGTCGCGAGCACGATATTTGAAAGTACTGTCTGTGTGTCGTGTTTGCATCCGGTGGCAGACATTCCTGCAACTCCGCTGTTACCAGCTGTCAGTGCGAGAGACAATCTCTGACGGTTCAAATGTTCCTATGTGTTATTTTAAAAATTAACGTCCGTTTCTGCCTCATCAGTGCAAGTTGGTTGACGCTAACAAGGTTGCGACTCAAGTCCACAATTGGTCATCAAAGAGGATAAAAGCTGCTATTACCTCACTGACAAAGTGTGGAACATCGTGCAGTGTGTGTATTCCTTAACTCCACTACACTCCAACATAAATGGAGCTACGGACTCCGCTTTAATGTCCATTACACTGTACTAACTAATGAGACTATGCTAGAAAACAGGTATTATACTATGTTCTGAACTATGCAAAATGTTGAATTTGCATATTCAGTGGTCTCAGGCATACAAAACTTATTTTAGATGGAGATATTATAGAAGAACAATCTTGTTCTGTTGACATATAAGCGATTTATCATTAAAAGGCTTGTGGAAGGAACAAAGTCTTCAAGCGAAACTTAATTTGACGAAGTATTTCTGATGAAATAGGCAGGTTTCTCATTTCTGTTGCTCCAGCAGACAATTCTATGCAGGCGAGGCATTTAACTTTGTTTTTCATTTTCGCTGCCTAGTACAATCAAAAATTCAACAGCAAAGCAAACTTCATTTTGTCACAAACAAATGCATTGCATGTGCTTACCAACAGTGTGTAGTCCTCTGTTTGTATGCGCTGACATGAAATACGTAGTTAACAGCCCCACCTGTCAGCTTCTGCAGTATTCTGCCGTATTACGGTAGATGCCCATTTTCTTTCCCACAAGCGTAATGTGAGACGTTCCGATTCTGGCCAGAAGCAGCACATAATTGAGAAATGCCGTTCAAATAAAATCTCCGCTATTGGCGTTCGAATTCCAAGTGTCTCCATCGTCACTGACATCAAACTTGAAACTGTTGCTCATACACCCCAAGCAGCTTCAAATGGAGAACCCATAGCTTCATGTGGTTCAGGGCTACCTCCGTTTAGATGGTATGAGACGACTAGCCGCTGTTTAGAGGTTTCTGTATTCCTTATAAAATGCCAGCTTCCTTTCTCTTCTTTATAAGTCGCTTGCATCACATGCAACTACTATTCAGTACTCCACAGAATGGTTACTCTCATATTTCAGACATTCTTCACACTGGTGTGTGATTAAAATGAAAGACGTCAATAGCGAGTTATGAATATGGAAGGAAGAAGTAATGGTTTCTTAACATACTTGGCCTTGTGATATTTTGTTCACCGAAGGAAGTTTTATTTATTACGACCTGCGTAAATTATCACAGCAGCAGGAAGACAAGCGAGGGTATGCTGTGGCATGTGAGGTAACAACGTCAATATGATCTCCTCCAAGAGCTGCAGCAGGTGGGACACTGAAAACGATCCTTGCTACGTCTTACAGTGGACTCTGTTTCAGTGTCGGAAAACAGTAGAAGCTGTGATGTTAGCGGATTTAATGTGACGTCACAAAGAGGTGCGCTGGAAGCTCCTTGTGCAAATAATATGTGATACCGAAACTATGAACTCATCTATAACATTGCAGAAATTTTTAATCAGTTAAGAATTTATTCATTATTATACACTGTATTGTTGTGATTTCTATTAAATAAGTCAATTATATTACAGTAAAATTTGTTATAGAAATTTATTTTTTTATTGTATCACTGTTGCATCATTAATCCACTAGAAAATCTGTACATGGAAATGACTGATATTCAGAAGGACCACCGTAAGATGTCTACTCAGAGGCTAGGAGAAATAAATAGTTGATTTCAGCGTCCAATTGACGACGAGATCGACAGAGACAGGCCATTTACGTCCAGATTTGTGAAAATGACAGTTGTCACTGTATGAAGCCACTCACAGCTTTTAAATATACTTCATTTGTCCAGAAATATAGTTTACTATGCCTCGACTACGTCCTAAACAAAGATAATCAATCCCCTGCTACGAAATGAGAATCAGCAGCCAAAGTCACAGGGGCACATTACAGGCAGCCTGGCCTCTTCTATTTTCTTAATATTTATAGGATTTCAAAGTCAATCCACAAGCATAAATTCCCTAAAGCTGCTCGACGCAATTCTCAAAAAAGAAAAAAAAAAACTAAAAAACGTCGCCTTTGAAAATTATGAGATTTCCGACCGCTGTTGACTACAAAATATTTCGAGCTTATGAACACAATGAAGAGGTAATTGAGTGTTTGTAGTTATCATAGAGTCCTGGTTAAAATCTTAATACTAGCAATACTTCTGAAACTTTTATTTACATTCCATGGTCTTTAACAAATGGAAATATTAATTAACAACTATTGAAACATTACTTTTTTAATAAAAATCTTTCTATTTTTAATTACAAAATAAAAATGGTGAACATTCATGACACATTACCATTGGTACAAAAATACGAAACATGAAATGTAAAATAAAATAATTTCTTATTTGTAGAGATTGAACAGTGTTACTGATGTACGTAAATTTTCATTTGACAGTAAGGTACTTCGTATGTCTATCAAATTTTAATCTGCTATGCGATTATTAATTTTAAGTAGAAAGATGTTATTTTATTTTAAAATGTAATTCAATATTAGTTAATTAATATTTAAATTGTTAACAGTTAAGAAATTTAAGTAAACGTGGAATAAGTTGCTAACATACACTAATTACAATTATTCACCCAGAAACAATTTATGGTAAATCACAAAAAGAAAAATACTAAAGAAAATTTTGGTACGAGTTATAGAGTTAACGCAATACAAAGACGTCGTAGTAACGAACTTCATACACATACTGAAAAAGCTGCAGACATGATTATGAAAACAAGAATGATCACTACAAAGGACGAATACTAACAGACTTCATTTATCTTGGTAAGAGAAAAATGGACAACACATGGTGAAAAAAAATTGTAAGGCACATAGACGAACTCATAATTACTCCACAAGATATAGAGGAACGACTGCCACTCAGAAATAAGTCGCAAATTCCAAAACTTTTAACGAAAAAGCCAAGAAGAAGACTGGAACCACTTGTACAGAATAAAGACACATTGAGAAATAATGAGAGAAATTCGGAAGAATAAATATCGTCCCTAATGGCTCATATGTAAAAGAAGAAGGAAAAAAGTTAATTCCGACAACTTCACATTATTAGGCTTTTAGGCTACGCCATCAGCCACCGGCAACTACGTTCATTGCAAACAGCCTCGCCTCGATGACAGCGACCATACCAAGTCCTTTCTTTTCTGCATGGCCGAGCTCTTAAGGTTTGGAGACCGGTTGTGGAAATGTATGTACGCCATTTAGATGAGGATTTGATAGCATCTGAATTGCTGACCGTGAACGAGCATTTCCGTAAATTACACGCCTTTCTCTATCTGTATATGCATACCGAGTGTCGCTCCCAAGAGTCGTCAGTTGCATTTTCTCTGATGTTTCGACAGATATCTGCAATTTCGTTTTTGCAATTGTAACTGAAGTCAGGCCAAACAAATATTGCTCATCACGTCTTTTGTTCGACGCACAATGTCGAGGGAAAGCGTCGGTTTGTTTCTCATTACAAACAAAATTGTTTTCAAAGTGGCATTTTACTTGCCCATTCGATAGTGCGGTCCCAAATTAGTTCGATACCATATTTGTTTTAGCGATATGTATTAACAGGGATCGCAAAAGAAGGAGAATGACCCGTGCTACAGCGGCGACCGAGCGGTGCTGCTACATGGCACTAGCAGTCAGTGCTGGTTATTCTTCCGAGTTTTACATCGGTAACACGAATATCGCACTGGACTGCTTTGCTATTGCTGTCGAATGTACACGTAAAATCATGTTGTTTGCAAAGGGAAACAAACTATCGAATGAAAGACTGGATGAGCAGTATATTTTGGCATGATTCCAGATACACACTGAAAAAACGAAGTTGCAAATATCTGCCGAAAAACCAGAGAAACTGTGACTGACGAGTCTTAGGAGGGACTCCTTCATATATACACGTAATCACTGACCTCCAAATTCGTATGGTCCCTGTGTAAGCTGTAGCCATGTATTTGTAACATTCGCTGTTAATCTGGAGGAGGTTAGCTTTGTGACTTGGTACTTTGAAATAACCTCTCGCTAGCTACAAATTTACTACTGTTTTGTATTGTCGACTACCGTTCCCCTGAATGAAAGGTCATAACAGGAATTTCAATCCCCTTACTTCTAAAAACAAGCTTACTGACTCAGCTTTCTCGTTAATATCTCGCATGACAGGGAAAAAAAAAACCAAGAAGGTTGCTAAACATATTCGGCTGAGAAATCAAAGACATTGACAACAACAACAAAATATAAGCGTCGTAATTTTCGTTTACCTAAAATAAACTTTTATCCATCCAGTGCAAGGAATGAAGGGAGAAGGTCGATAAACCATTTTCGGTTGTCGCCGAGTATTGCAAGTTACGTTTCGCTGAGAAATAATTATTGATAAAAAAAAATTCGATTCGTTGCGCCATTTCCGAATTAATTAGCATTGAAGTTAGCTAATGAGGTCGTTGCAGGCGCAAATTCATGCGGCCTGCCAGATACAGTTAGTCTCGCTTGTTCTTGTAGCGTAGGTGATATTGTATGAGACTGCTCAGCCCTTGGGTTCGGATTCGATCCTTACTAGCGTTCCATATCAAGTTTTTTAATCCCTCTTTTGTTCTATCTTAAGAAACCAAACGAAGAACATATTTGCCGACACTGTCTCTGGCAGGCCGCTTGAATTTGCGTGCGCAACTGTCTGATTGCATAACTTCAATACCAATTAACTGGGAAACGGCGACAACGTAGCGATTTTTTTCTTAACAATTATTTCTCAGCGCAACCTACATTGTGGCACCCTTACAAACTTTTCAGACTGTTTCTGACCGCCCTGTATATACAGATTGTTCCCATGATGATGACACAAACTTTCAGTGATGTTGGAGTAGATCAAATACAACAGCTGGAGATCCGAAATCCTCGTCCGGACATGACTGAGTTGAAAGCTATAAGTGAAAATGGGAAAACTTCAGATTTTCCGGTCATGTGCTGACGACGATAAAAATCCAAGCAAATATATTGTCATGACAATTCATTTAGCTGCACAGTGCTATATAATTGCAACAGTTATTCAGACTGTAAGCTCCCTGCTGATTGACCGACGGAAATGGGGAATGTTACGCCATGGAGCACCAGCACGATGGCCGGCCTCTGTGACCGAGCAGTTCTAGGCACTTCAGTCTGGAACCGCGCTGCTGCTACGGCCGCAGGTTCGAATCCTGCCTCGGGCATGGATGTGTGTGGTGTCTTTAGGTTAGTTAGGTTTAAGTAGTTCTAAGTCTAGGGGATTGATGACCTCAGATGTTAAGTCCCATCGTGCTCAGAGCCATTTGAACGATTTGAACCAGCACGATGGTCACCACACTCGATGGAGATGATCATCACGTAACAGGTACTAAATTGTCAAACTACGATTCCATTTCTATCTGGTGTCCATCATCAACATCAGTACGAGGTGCGACCCTTTTTGGAAATTTGGAAATTTGTGGTAAGGACTATGGGACAAAACTGCTGAGGTCATCGGTCCCTAGGCTTACGCACAACTTAATCTAACTGAAACTAACTTACGCTAAGGACAACACACACACACCCATGCCCACGGGAGGACTCGAACCTCCGACGGGGCAAGCCGCGCGAACCGTGACAAGACGCCCCAGACCGCATGGCTACCCCTCGCGACTGGTGTGTCCCTTCCGAGCCCGAATTCAATCTTGTTGTTAGCTGTTGTGGCGTGGACGTAAGTAGCCCCTGAATGTCATCCTAAGGAATTTCTGCGATGCCTGAAACAGCATGCTGTGTGAGCTGGAGGGTGGTAATTAAGTCGAGTCAAAGCACTTGAACCCATGAAATAGAACTTCCTCTCCCCGTTCACCATTCAGGGGAGCACCGACTGTGGTGTTCATGAGCAAGAAGTCCAAAATGAGCAAAGTGGGATCAAACATGTGCTCGAAGACCAATTGGGCTATGTTGCAACAACGTAGCGAGTAGGTCTCTCTGAAGCACTGTGTACACTGGTGCAGGAAGCGCGGAGAAAACATATACGTTTTTAATAACCAGTTATTAACTTTGCTCCCCTATAGGTCCACTGTAAATCTGTATTTATGGCTCTACACAACTGTAGTGTACCATTTCTCAATGGCGTACACATTACTACTGTGGCTGTTACGCATTCCATCTCTGGAGATGAAGGCTTGATTTGAGAAAAGTATATGCGCAGGAAAATGAGCATCGACCAGACAGCGACAAGAGGTCCGGAACCAAAAGAAGCCATAAACTGCATTTTCTGCGAATTGTAGGGTTGTAGCTACTGCTCCAGTATTAATTTAGAGATAGAGTAGTTCGCAAGACCCACATCAAGCGTAATTAGTAGTGTGCTGATAGAAAGCTCCTCACCTAAGCGAGCACTGGTTCCTCCAAGTCGGGAGTCCATACAGCTCGTTGTCCAGCCCTTCATTTACATCCGTACGGAGTCTAGCAAACGGCACGCAGTGTATCAGCAACATCTGGGCCCTTCCTGTTCCATGTTCAAACATACAAGGAAAAAATTGTCATTTTTAAGGGGATGAATAATGTTTTGTCCGGCGAGCTTAAATAACTTCCGTTACAAAGAAACCAATCAGCTTTGTAACCACGAATGCAACTCCAAAATAGTTTGGTGTTAGAAAGGGATGTAGGTGAACACAATCTTGCCTACAGTCTCTCGTTGAAGGTCTAAACATAAGATGTGTCTGTATGGTGTAGCACAAGAACTGCCATGACAGAGTCTCATTATCCCTAGCTTCAATGCATCGTATACAGTAATATGTGGAGCTATACAGTAGATGGCGTCCATCAGTTCCGTAGGACATGGTCTCATCTCTTAAGGCGATTGCCCAGTCACAGATCCAAGCGGATAGACACGCTGGTGCACGTGCGCGCCTAAAGACATCTCACACCACTCTATATACTGAAAAGTCCTGCCCAAAGGTCTTCCTTTCTCATAGGTTCTACATGTATGGTAATCGATTCAGGCTCCTCTTCAAATTAAAATGTGCCCGACGTCATTACGCCGACTAAAATGGGACCCGTCTGTGAAAAGAATGTGGTCGTCATTGAGAGGCGTAGCGGCGTATAACGATCCTGCCTTGGAGACGGGTAAGTGGGAGATGTGTCTCAGAGCTGGATAGTGACAGATGGCGACGGCGATACTGGATGCGCACTTTGTATATGTATCAGCCGATAGAGGACAGTATTAGACAGGGGGACTGTGATTTTAGTTTCGATTGTGCCCACTAGAGTGCACTAACGTAATAGAATGTTTATCATAAACTGTTCTAGTATTTTCATAAAGTTTTGTTATGTCTTCTTGTGTATGTAAAATGTTATAAATGTGTTTTAGCACTATGAATGATGCGTGAGTGTGTTTTAAGTTTAATTTGAATATAGTTGTTTATCGAGTTATGTAGTAGGATTTAGTGTGGGAACATTTGGAAGAAGTATGGATATGAACAAGGGGATTTTTGTGGAATAGATTTGTAAAGTAAGTTTATGGCAAAGGGAAAGTTAATTCAGGTATAAATAACAATAGTAAATAACTTTATGCATAAACAAAACTTCAGCGTACTAGATAATTACATCGGTAAAAAGAGCAGTCGTGAGGTTTACTATTTTGCGATTGGTTATGGATGAAAAGCGCGGACTGACGCGGCAGAATGTTGTTTTGCTATTGGCTGTTGAGTAAACTGACCAATGGTAAAGCAATATTCTTCGCGCGCCTTTCTCTGCTGGTAGAGAAGACAGAGTATTCTAGAGAAGAGTCGAAGCCTAGCCATGAAACAGATTGGACGTGTGTAGTAGTAGTTCCGATGGAAACGATAAGTTGCCGGATCTAGCAGTGTTTCATACATCAAAAGTGTTGAAAAGTGACGGCATAATTATTCCGATGTGTGTGTAGAAATTTTGGAATTTTTAAGCGAATTTTGTGACGAGAAAGACATGTATTCCGCGTGGCGTATTGAGCAGGTCGGTTGCTAAAAACTGTGACTGCATGTGGTACCGACAGACTTAATATTTGGCGAGCATTATCAATCAAAAACAATCAGTATTTTTGTAGCTATTACGTTTTCGGGAAATGCAACACCATAAACATGCTAACGTGAGTGAAAGGGATTATGAGTGACTGTGTTAAGACTAGCACGGGCTAGGCAGTGATACTTGTTCACCTAAGTTTCAGAATATATTAATTGAGGACAAAATATTCAAACTTTCATCTCTATCAAAATTTTCTCCCGAAACGTAGATTAGTGACTTAAATTGCAGCCTGGTTCACGTCGAAGTACAGTAGGTTTCACTCGGCTTTGCTACTGATGATCTGCTGAGACAATGTTCACAGGTAGGTGCAGGTCCGTCTTAAAAGGGACGGAAAGAACCGCGCCGCTGGAATTGGTCTTCAGTCTAGTGTAGATATTGCGTGTTCGCTATACACATGCCTTCCTTTTACGAATGGTGAGTAGTAAACGGACAGTTAGTTACTTCGCATACACACTGTCCTCACGAAACCTATTAAGTGTAGTATTCCATGGCAGCATTTACGTCTATGTCTACGTCTACATCTACAATCAGAAAACCACATTACAAACTGTGGCAAAAGTCGCTTTGTATGCCACTGCCGCTTTCCCCTTTCTTGTTTTAATCGCGAATGGTGTGCAGGAAGACAGTCAATTGGTAAGCCTCTTCAGTTTTACCTACACGATCATTTCGCAGGATGAGAAAGCAATACAGGATATTTTTAGAAAAAAGGTAGCATTAGTCGAGACTGGAAGAAAAGTTCCTATAATTATTTGTCTGGAAACGAAAACCTTTTGACATATATGAGACCTGAGTTTCTCCTGTCATATACAATTTTCACACAACTTGTCACCAAAGATGACCAAAGTCAGAGGTATCGATAGTGAAAGACTACGGACTAGCAAGTGAGGTAACATTGACTGTGTCCCTCTGTTTTCTGACAAGGGAGAGAGCAGGATTCCAAGCAGAGTTTAAACAAAAACATCCATCCCTGTTTACAAGATTGCTCGCTAATTTAATCTCAGCAGCTTCCTTAATAACACTGCTTCAATCGCTGAACGTGCATGCCACTGTCTCGGTGACTCGTATCCAAGCAATGTTCGGCAATAGCAGTTCTACTTGGCTGCTGTAATCGTGTGTGCTTGTTATGCTCAGTATACCAGTCCCCCACTATCAGTCAGACCAATGTACGTCATGCCACAGCTACAAGGAATGCGATACATACAATGTGAAATACGACGTGAAATGTGTTTTCCTACCTTCATCTAAAATGAGAACTCTTTTGGGTTCTGTTGAGGATGATCTTGGTTTGCATAAGGCGGGTATATATCGCATCGCCCCCCTCCCCAAGCAAGCTCGCCTGTTCACTCATCCTACAAGTCGAAACGAGATGCACTCTATCTTACACTTTCTTAACACAGAACTCCCGCTCTTGATTTTCGACATTTGTTGAGTTCTCGTTGAAAGTTTTGTGGATAACCACTTACTATTTTATCTCCATTTCTATTTTTAAAAAAGTGTCCAAATTCAGTCTCCGAATCGCTTCCCTTTATTTCAGCATGACCGGCTTCGAGCCAGGTTTTCAGATCTATTACAGATCCGATCTCTTACAAAAAATTATTTTATTGTTACAGTTGGCTCAAATTACTAATGGTTTATAACTTAAGTCTGTAAAACTTAAACATTCTTTAAAATTTAGTTATAATAAAAATTTGTGCAAGATACCACATGTTCCAATTACAGAGTAACGTGTCGAATATGTAACTGAAAGTTCACCGTCACAACTAGCCATACATCAGTTTGCTGCGGCTTTATAAATAAATTTTTAATAAAGCTGTTTGGTGCAACACCTAGCACGCCGGAAAGCGCCCTCTGTACGTAGAGAGTGAATTCATGTCATTAATAAGAAATGCGCCTAAGTACAACGTGAAACACTGATGTGAAATTAAGCAAATTTTTTAAAATATTTTTATGTAAGGATCCTGAGTGGTCCAAAGTTCGTAGCGCTCTTAAGTGCCCTCTGTGAAGGATGTAACACATAAAAGATATTCTTAAATGTAACAAATGAAACATCAATAAGGACGTTATTATTATTATAAACTATAAAAGAGCTTTTCAAACATTCGAAAAACTCCTCTCCCGCTTTCATTAAGTGCTCGTAGAGCCACCATGTCATCCTCTGTCCACAGGCCTCATTGGATGCTGATATGGGCATGTGGTCAGCACATCGCTCTCCCGGCCACATGTCAGTTTCCAAGACTTCCCAGTCAAGTAGCCCCTCAGGCTGCCTCACAAGAACAGAGCACCCCACTTGCCAACAGCGCTCGACAGACCAGATGGTCACCCATCCAAGTGCTAGCCCAGGCCGACGGCGCTTGACTTCGGTGATCTGATGGGAACCGGTGTTACCACTGCGGAAAGGCCGTTGGTCGCTCAAGAGAGCCCTCTTGAAGTAATTCATAAATAAAAATATTCTTAAACACAACATATAAAAATAAGGGCTTTAATATCACTAAAATTTTGAAAACCAAAACGATTTTATCTTCTTCTTATGTGATGGTCGTAGAGTCATTACAGCGCCACACTAGAGTTCGGTGTCCAGTTCGCCGCCGCAAGTGTCTGAGGGCCACAGCAGAAGTGTCGTTAGTGATGAGTCACGCTTCGAACTGAGCCCCAACGACCAGCGTTGACGTGTCTGGAGACGCCGCGGACTGTGGTGGGATACCAACCTGACTCTCGCCCGCCATGCGGCCCGACAACCAAGAGAGATGATCTGGCGTGCCATTTCCTTTATAGCAGGACCCATTTGGTTGTCATCCACGGCACCCTTACAACACAGCGGTACATCGACAATATCCTACGCCTGTTTTGTTGCCCTCAATGAAAAGTCATCTTGAGCTTACATTTAAGTAAGATAACGCCCGCCCATCAGCACAGAACGAGAGTTTCTCCTGCTTCGTGCTTACAAATTCCTACCTTGGCGAGAAAGGTCGCCGGATCTGTCCCATATGAGAACGTTTGAAGACTTACGGCAGGACCTTCCGACCGGCTCTGGATTTTGACGATCTAACGCGCAAATTGAACACAATTTGGCACGACAACCCTCAGGAGGACACCAAATAACTTTTTCAGTCAAGCCAAGCCGAATAACTGCTTCATAAGGGCTAGAGGTGGTCCAAATTGTTATTGGCTTGCTTGTTCATTCGCCGAATATCATCGCGTTCCAAGAGCTCCTCCACCTGCGCTGTTCGATTCAGTCGCGCATTGTCAACCATAAAACCAAAGCCAGGGAAAGATTCACTTGAGGAACGAGTTCAGTGTTACAATCGTTGACCGGCGAGTGTGCTGTGTTCAAAGATTTGAAGGTCAGTACGCCCATACAACAATATGCCTCCCAACAATATAGCGGCTCGACCACCAAAACGATCATGTTCGTCAGCACTGAAATTGCCCCCATATGGCAAGAATTGCGAACACGTAATGTACCCAGGAATATTGTCGATCACATACTGCAGCCAGGAACATTGTCGAACACCTAATGAACCCAAGAAAATTGTCTCGCGTTATCCTTTAGATGGTCCGGGCGATATGGTATAGCGAAGCACATTTGTTCCATGGGCATACTGACCTCCAAATATTTGAACACGGAGCATCGCCAGCCAACGTTGTTCTGATACTGCACTCCTCGCCATGTGTGTGTTTCAGGGGTGCATTCTGTCCTGACTTCATTTTTATGGATGACAATGGGTAACAGCATTGACCAGCGCACGTGGAGGAGTTTCCGTAACGAGAGAATATTAGGCGAATGGGCTGGCCAGCATCTTATAGAGCATGAGTGGAAAGCGTTGTATTGCACCACGACCATATGAACCAACGTCCGTCCAGCTGTTGATAACCGTGCTGGTCGAGAAATGGAACGCATTACCACATGAACACGTTACCAACCTAGTGGCCACCATGGAAGCAAGTTGCAGATCAAGTATTGCCATCCGTGGTGATCAGGAACCATGTCCCGCCTTGTGTAATGTCCAGAGGACCTCCATGAATCGCGGTCAGTTCGGTGTAATTATTGTCCCTGAATGGACGTCACCATCTATACGAGTACTGTATCACAGCAATTCTTTCTATGAACGGTTCAAGTTTCATTGAGCTATGTTACTTGGTAGTGACACATCATGCGAAAGTTACTTTCATCCTTAAGGTTTGCAGACCAGTGTACATGTAGTGCTGACTTCCAGTTACGGAGAGCAAAGTAGAAAGTAACAGCTAATCAGGGAGGTTTTAGAGTCCCAAGTTCTGCCTCTCTTGAAACACCTCCTCGTGGCAGAATAATGTACTGGAGCATATGGAGAGGAATATGCCAGCATCCTCTGGAGGATGACGTGCATCAGCATGTCACTGGGGTACACACTTACCTGATATGCCACTTACACAGCAGGTACCGCGCGAAGTGGCACAGTGGATAGGACACTGAACTTGGGGTAAGAACATTTGGTAAGACCACAGTCCATATCTCCATCCAGCCATTCAGATTTAGTTTTTAAGAGATACCCCAAAATCTTTCATAGCAAATACCAGGATGGTTTCTTCGAAAAGGGCACAGCCGGTTTACTTCCCAGTCCTTCCCTAATCCAAGCTTCTGCTCCGTCTCCCATGAAGTCGCTGCTGTTGGGACCTTAAATGGTTGAAATGGCTCTGAGCACTATGGGTCTTAACATCTGAGGTCATCAGTGGCCTAGACTTAGAACTACTTAAACCTAACTAACCTAAGGACATCACACACATTCATGGCCGAGGCAGGATTCGAACCTGTGACCGCAGCAGCAGCGCGGTTCCGGACTGAAGCTCCTAGAACCGCTCGGTCACAATGGCCGGCGACGGGATCTTAAATTCTAATCTTCTTCCTTTCTTCATACAACACATTTAGGATGTACTTGGTCGGCAACATGTTCGACACTGTCCTCAGCAGCCATTGTCAGCGCTCTGTGGAATCGCGTTGTGAGAGGTTTCGTAAAAATCAATTAGTATCCACACCCTCTTTGAGCATAACCTAGTGCGTTTAGAGGCACTAAAGCTCTGGTTGGTGCCCTCGATGTGATACAGAATTCAGTGGTTGTATACTGTTCTGTTAACCTACACATTTGTCAGTTATCATGTCTGTAATTTGAGGTCCAAGTCTGTTTCAGTCACATGTGTCTTTCTTGGCGTTGTTTCTTTCCATGAAGGTAAAATCGACCGCAACAAGGAAGTAACCGATTTTGTGACATTTTACGAGTTCCTAACCAAAAGCGAATTATATAGTATCATCTGTATGCTTTGGTAGTTTAGTTCTTGAATTTCTGCGTAGTAAGTTAATATTTACTAGACATAGTTCTCGCGTTTTCGTTTGTGTCGGAAAGTAACCGATGTTAAGACATTATTCAAGTTCCTAACCAGGAGCGAGTTATTTAGTCTCAAATTGGTGCTTTGGTAGTTTAGTTTTCGAGTATCCGCGTGTTAATCTAATTTACTAGACACAGATAAGGCGTTCTCATCAGTAGAGTTTCGTAGAGTGTGCCGACAGTCGTTTGTTCCTTCATGTTGAAAGCTAATGGTCGCTCGTAGGGAGTAATCCGATCAGTGAGGCAGCAGCCGCTAGCCAAGCGACAGCAGAGTAGTAACAGGGAAACACCGATTCTGTGACATTTTACGAGTTCTTAACCAGGAGTGAATTATTTAGTTTCACCTGTGAGCTTTCGTAGTTAAGTTTTTGAATATCTGCTTGTTAATTTAATATTTATTAGACACAATTCTCGCGTTTTCGTTAGTGTTTTCAGAAGAGTTCCGCAAGGCTCCTGCTCGCATTGAGGTTGACACCTCACCCGTAGTCGAGTGGGAGGTCGCCTTGAGGTGTGGCAGGCTGTGAAAGACTTCTCAGGGGGCCTAACGTAAGGCCCTCCTGGTTGGTGTGACAAATAGTTTCCAGATGCTGCCTGTGGCTGACACTATCGCTCAGTCAAATGTAGTCGCTTGCCCTGTTTCACTGCCGGCCCGGGTGACCGAGCGGTTCTAGACGCTACAGTCTGGAACCGCGCTACCGCTACGGTCGCAGGTTCGAATCCTGCCTCGGGCATGGATGTGTGTGATGTCCTTAGGTTAGTTAGGTTTATTTAGTTCTATGTTCTAGAGGACTGATGATCTCAGTAGTTAAGTCCCATAGTGCTCAGAGCCATTTTTTTTTTTTTTTACCCTGTTTCAGAGAAAACCAGCCTGCAAGATACAGGCAGTGACAGAGAGTGGGATTATTGTTAATTGGGAGCTCCAATGTTGGGCGCGTATAGGACCCCTTAGGACGTGGCTGTCAAGAAGGGGAAGAAAGCCAGGGTGCAATCCATGCGCATACTGGGAGGAGTCATTTCAGTCATGGAACAGATTCTTCCAGGTTGAATGAAGAGCACAGGGTGCAGCCAACTGCAGGTGTGTCTCTTCAGATCAGAAGAGATTCTCATTGGCTTAGAGCGGCTACTTGAAGTGTTAAAGGCTACCAATCGTGCTTGCGAGATGAAAGCAGAGCTCACCATTTGCAGCGGAGTCAGCAGCACCGAATGCAGACCTCTGATACGGAGCCGAGTGGAGGGTCTGAATTAGAGGCTCAGACGGTTCTGCGACCTTGTACGCCGAAGAATCTTCGACTTGCGCCATAGTTTGATGGGGTTTCGGGTTCTGCTAAATAGGAGTCCATTACACGCAGGAGGTGGCTACACTAGTATGGCGGCTGTATGGCGTGGACTTGGAGTTTTTTTTTTTTTTTTACGTTAGAGGATCTTGGGGAAACACAAAAAGGGCTGCACTCTCAAAGGCTGTAGGTCGAACGCAGGAAGAACTTAGACCTAGGAACCATAGGTATAACACTTATACATTGCTGTAGCTGTGTTGGGAAGTACCTTAGGTCCAAGTGCTAATAGAAGGTGCCGATGTTCAAATCGTTATAGGCAGTGGAAGGAGAAATGTTTGTAAAGGACTTAACGGTGTTCAGAAAGGATGGGCTACATACGGTTGGCGGTGGCGTTTGTTGCTGTTAGAAGTAGTCAAATTGAAGTACATAGTTCCTGTGAATTAGTACAGGTGGAGGTTATTCTGAGGCACCGGAATAAAATAATAAGCCGGCCTCTGTGCCCAAGCTGTTCTAGGCGCTTCAGTCTGGAACCGCGCGACCGCTACGGTCGCAGGTTCGAATCCTGCCTCGGGCATGGATGCGTCTGATGTTCTTAGGTTAGCTAGGTTTACGTAGTTCTAAGTTCTAGGGGACTGATGACCTCAGATGTTAAGTTCCATAGTGCTCAGAGCCATTTGAACCATTTGAATAAAATAATAATTGGATCCTTTTATCGACCACCCAGCTCAGATATTACAATTGCTGAAAGGTTCAAACAAAATTTAAGTCTAATTTCAAACACATACCCGACTCATGTAACTATAGTTGGTGGTGACTTCAACTTACCCTCGATATGTTGACGAAACTACATTTTTAAATCCGGAATTATACGTAAAATTGCACCCGAAAATGTGCTAAACGCATTCTCTGAAACTTATTTCGGGTGATTAGTTCATGAGACCACTCGAATAGTAAACGTTTGTAAGAACACACTTGACCTCTTGGCAACAAATAATTCTAAGATAATAACGAGCATCAAAAAGAAATACAGTGTTGTGAATACAAAATTGCCGCAGCTTGACTAAATACCGTAACTCCCAAATCCACCAAAAATTAACAAAAAATATATCTGTTCGGAAAAAAAGATAAAAATTCACTTGACGTCCTATGGAGAAACAGTACCAATCCTTCCAAATTAACAATGTAAGTGTAGACCACAAGTGGCTTTTATTCAGAGAAATACTATCGACAGCAATTGAGAGATTTATGTCAAATAAATTAACAAAAGACGGAGTTGATGCCCTGCGGTATACAGAAAAGGTCAGAACACTGATCCAGAAACAGAAGCCACTCCTTCCAAATTAACAATGTAAGTGTAGACCACAAGTGGCTTTTATTCAGAGAAATACCATCGACAGCAGTTGAGAGATTTATGTCAAATAAATTAACAAAAGACGGAGTTGATGACCTGCGGTATACAGAAAAGGTCAGAACACTGATCCAGAAGCAGTAGCCACTCCTTCCAAATTAACAATGTAAGTGTAGACCACAAGTGGCTTTTATTCAGAGAAATACTATCGACGGCAGTTGAGAGATTTATGTCAAATAAATTAACAAAAGACGGAGTTGATGCCCTGCGGTAGACATAAAAGGTCAGAACACTGATCCAGAAACAACGAAAAAGCATCCCAAATTTAAACGAGCGCAAACTCCCCAAGATTGGCAATCTTTTGCAGAAGGTCGAAATTTAAAGCGGTCTTCAATACGAGAGGCTTATAATACCTTCGTCCACGAAATTTTGTCTCGAAACGCGGCAAAAAATCAAGAGCGATTTTGGTCGTATGTAAAGTATACTAGTTTCAAGACACAATTAATGCCTTCTCTACGCGACAGGAGTGGAAATCCTTTCTATGACAGTAATGCTAAAGCAGAGTTACTAAACACAATCTTCTGAAATTCCTTCGTCATAGAAGACGAACTAAATATTTCATAATTATAATCAAGTATAGATACCAACATGAGTAACTTTAGATAACCTCGGAGTAGTGAAGCAACTTAAATCACTTAATAAAAGCAAGCTTCCAGTATACCAATTAGGCTTCTTTCAGAGAATGCTGATTCAATAGCTCTATACTTAAAAATCACATAAAACCGTTACCTCGGTACTCAAAGACTGGAAACTTGCACAGGTCAAAAGAATGGTTCAAATGGCTCTGAGCACTATGGGACTAACTTCTGATGTCACCAGTCCCCTAGAACTTAGAACTACTTTAACCTAAGGACACCACGCACATCCATGCCCGAGGCAGGATTCGAACCTGCGACCGTAGTGGTCGCGCGGCTCCAGACTGTAGCGCCTAGAACGGCTCGGCCACTATGTCCGGCCTGCACAGGTCACACCAACATTCAAGAAAGGTAGTAGGTTTCATCCACTAAAATACAGGCCCATATCATTAACGTCAGTATGCAGCATGAACATATATTGGAACATATATTGTGTTCGAGCATTATGAATTACCTCGAAGGAAACGGTCTACTGACACACAATCGACACGGATATAGAAAACATAGTTCTTAGGAAACACAACTAGCTCTTTACTCACACGAAGTTTTGAGTGCTAATGACAAGGGATTTCAAATGGATTCCGTATTTCTAGATTTCCACAAGGCTTTTTACACTGTACAACAAAAGTGGCTTGTAGTGAAATCGCGTGCTTATGGAATATCGTGTCAGTTATGTGACTGCATTCGTGATTTCCTGTCAGAGAGGTCGCACTTCGTAGTATAATTCACGGGAAGTCATTCGGTAAAACGGAAGTGATTTCTGGTGTTTCCAAAGGTAGTATTATAGGCCCTCTAGTGTTCCGTATCTATATAAACGATTTAGGAGACAATCTAAGCAGCCGTCTTAGATTGTTTTCAGATGGCGCTGTCGTCTGTCGTCTAGTGATGTCACCGGAAGGTAGAAACCAATCGCAAACGATTTAGGTAATGAATTAGTATGGTGCAAAAAATGGCATCTAGTCTGAAATAATGGAAAGTGCGAGGTCATCCACGTGAGTACTAAAAGGAATCCGTTAAATTTCGGTTACGTGATAGATCAGTCAAATTTAAAGGACATAAATTCAACTAAATATCTGGGAATTACAATTACGAACAACTTAAATTGGAAAGAACACATAGAAAATATTGTGCGGAAGGCAAACGAAAAACTGTGTTTTATTGGCAGAACACTTATTCCGTTCTCTTTTGGAGTGCCGTTGCGTGGTTTGGGATGCGTACCAGAGAGAATTAACGGAGTACATCGTGAAAGTTCAAAGAAGGGCGTTTTATAGTATAGAGAAATAGAGGAGTGAGTGTCACGGACATGTTAGATGATCTGGAGTGGAAATCATTAAAACAAAAGGATTTTTCGTTGCGTTCTCACGAAATTTCAATTACCGCATTTCTCCTCCGAATGCGAAAATATTTTGTTGACGCCGCCTACATAGGGAGAAATTATAATCCTAATAAAAAAGTAGAAACCAGAGCTCGCCCAGAAAGATGCATGTGTTCGTTCTTCTGCGCGCTGTTGAGTGGAATAATGGATAATTACTGTGAAGGTGGTTCGATAAACTCTCTGTAAGACACGTTAAGTGCCATTCGCAGAATAGCCATGTAAATGTAGATGTAGAAAGTCTGTGGTGCTCGACCCGTGAACGGGGTTCTGGGCTGCCTACAGGTACCGAGCAGCCTTCCGTTCACCGTGGGACGAGGAGACGGAGGGTGGCGAGTCCATCGAACCGGCCACTTTTTACCCCCGGGAAAGATCCCCAGCACTCAGGCTGAGTGAGCCATGGGTCGTCCTGGAGGGACTGGAATGAGGAGGAATCCCACCACTACCGGACTGAACCCGGGACCGCCGGCCGTGATGGCCGAGTGGTTCTAAGCGCTTCAGTCCGGAACTGCGCGACTGCTACGGTCGCATGTTCGAATCCTGCCTCGGGCATGGATGTGTGTGATGTCCTTAGGTTAGTTAAGTTCAAGTAGTTCTACGTCCTAGGGAACTGATGACCTAAGATGTTAAGTCACATAGTGCTCAGAGCCATTTGAACCATTTGATTTGAACCCGGTACCTCCAAGGACAGAGTCTAGCTCTCTATTCGCTAGGCCACCAGACCACTTTTTCATTTCTTGTGCTTCTAAATGTTAACGTCAAGCATAAACCGAAATTATCTGGACTCTCGCGAGATTGCTTATCTCCTTACTTCGTGACCGTTCTTATCCTTCCCTGTGATAGGCGGTTCAAGAAGTTTCCTGGTTCGTCTTCCTCTTCTGACTGCCACACGATAGCATTTTCCTGTTTCTCTGATAGCTGGGTCAAGCGAGATGGCGCAGTGGTTAGCACACTGGACTCGCATTCGGGAGAACGGTTCAAATTCGCGTCGAGGCATCCATATTTAGGTATCCATGATCGCTCCAAGGAAAAGCCGGGATGATTCCTTTGAAAGGACAGGGCCGATTTCCTTCCCCATCCTTGAAACAATCCGCTTGTAATGACGTCGATGTCGACGGGACGTTTAACCCAACCTTCCTTCTCATACCTGTACGATTGCCACGCCTTGGGAGTTCGCACATTCTACTGATATGTTCTTAGCACTGCCTCTACTTTGTCCAGCAAAAGCTATACTTGTTGGGCATGAATTTTAACTCCGTTACATGTTGAACTTCAAGTTGCCTCTGAGCCGTGCCTGTCAGTTCAGTAAGGTTATTATTATGTCATTTACCTCAAATTTGACTAGTTTCACACTATGTTGAACATTCCAGCATTTTCTGTTCTTGGTAAAATAACTAGTACACATTGCACATTGCAGTGTAGGCTTTTTTCTGTGAAATTTTGGTTTCGCCACTCCGTTCCAGCAGTGTTAAACTGACATCGATTAACACCACTGCACATGTCTTCACGATTCCGAAACTGTGAAAGCTCTCCGTTTCTGCCAGAAATGGTTGCCAACGAGGATGCGTCTCATGGACAACGGCGTCGTCAGAGTGGGAGTATTTACTCAGTTGGACAAGGAGGAGGAAAGCATAAATCCCAGGGCTGTTTAAAGGACCCTTATGGAAGTGCCATGAAGTGCTTCAGTAAAGCGAAGATGGCTAGATTTTGACATTGCTTCTCCAGAATTGGGGTCGAGCTCAAAAAAACTACTCTGCCTTCACTAACGAGTAGGGAGGCACACAAGTTATTGACACACGTATATTTCGCTGATAAAAAGAACAATATACTTTTATTATTGTTCTTTATTGTTGGATTTCTGTCCTGATAGCTCCACATATCAAAGCAACTACAGTTTTCACAAACCATTTTGTCATTCCAGTTCATGCTCCGATAATACCATTTTCCTTCGTAGGGAAGTCTGTTGAACGGAATCCACGAGTAATTTTGGTTATTAACCTGCTCGATTGTGGCAAGTCCAGTCATTGTTAAAAAAGAAATGAGATCAGGTAGCGTCAACGACGAGGTCATTAGAGTAGAGCTCAAATTCATAGTGGACTAGTTGGGGCGGAAAGCCATACTAGTTGTTACATTAAATGGGTTTGGGAGACCACAGGAAACCTAAAACTGGATGTCTGCGTAGGACTATGAACGTCGTTCGTCCCTAATGTGAGTGGGTACATTAACCACACCATCTCTTTGCACTGTCAACTGCGCTCCGACCAAGTGAAGTGTCTCCAAAAACCTGATGCAGCTTGTCATATGCATTCCACTATGCAGTGTGGGCTCCCTCTTAGCTATTAGGGACACAAAACTCAGCCTGTTGCACCGATGCCGTGCACTTTCTGTTCATGGACTTCACAACCCATGACGTCAATATGATGTTTCCGACCACAAACATTTTAGCCACTGGTTTTCCGACCTTTTCAGTAATAAGACCACCCCTTCACATTTTCAATAAAAACAATACCAATCGCCGTTGTATAGTTTTATTTCTAGGCTACAAGTTTCGACGTTACACTACGTCATCTTCAGGCCTACACTGCTCCAATCCAGTAACCTTCGTGTTATAAATATAGCAGTGTCTTTAACAGGTCTCGTAATAGCTACTACGATATCTATTGTGGTATTCCATGAACACCATGGTTACGCTGCAAGATTGCTTTGTTGATAAGGATTACAAAATGGCTCTGAGCACTATGGGACTTAACATCTTAGAACTTCTTAAACCTAACTAACCTAAGGACATCACACACATCCATGCTCGAGGTAGGATTCGAACCTGCGACCGTAGCAGTCCCGCGGTTCCGGACTAGAACCGCACGGCCACCGCGGCCGGCTGATAAGGATTATGTGACTATTTCGGCCGATCAGTTTCATCCAATGGTACAATGTTTTTCTCCCTGTGGTGACACTGTGCACAAAGATGACAAGAACCCTGTTCACACAGCATGCATCGCCCGCGACTAGTTTTCTCAGCACGAGGATGAATTGTCACATCTCTCCTCGCCACCACAGGCACCAAATCAGTATTGTTGACCCTTTGTGGTGTACTTTGGAGAGAAACGTCTGTGATCGCTACCCACCTCAACCAGTGTTACCTGAACTTGTCACTATTATTCAGGAAGAATGCTATAAGATTCCACTGAAAACCGTATAGGGCCTTTATTTATCCATTGTGAGACGCGTGGAATCTGTGTTTAATGCCAGCGGGTTTCCTAGACCGTATTAGGCATGGTAATGAGTTGCGTGTTCGGTTACCCGTGTTTTTGTCTACCCCCTGTAGCTACCATGCTGTACAAAATAGTTAGACAGATCCAATAAAAGAGAGGGGCTTGGCTAGGTCTCACTGATACAAAAAATTACATCTACTGGATGGAGGCGGTGTGTTGATGGTTAGTGTGGTAGGTTTTTCAGTCAAAAGGTCGGATTTCGGAAACTTCCTGTACGCAGTTAGACAGCTACAAGGCATTATTATCTGATTTAAGGTCAGACACAAGTATAACAGTGTCTTCGTGTAAAAGCGAGGCTGCAGACCCTATTAAGGGTCTCATTGGTCATGTTTCTCTCCACGAGGCAAAAATCTGACTTGAGAGATTCTTCCTTTCACTCTTTGCAATGTAGTAGAATATGAAATTCCAGGTCTGACGTCACAAAACTCGCCATGAACACGTTCACATCCAGTGAGATTAGATTAGATTTACTTTCATTCCAATTGATCCGTAGTGAGGAGGTCTTCGAGGATGTAGAACATGTCAGAAAAACAACAATACATGACAAATATTTACAACTCAAACAAATAAGCTAATGTACCATTCAACAGGTCCCAAGTGGCATGGATGTCATTTTTTAATGAACGCTATATGAAAGAACCTTTTACAAATACTAATGCACTGAATTTAAAATAAAAAAGTTTTTTATTTATTTATAAGGTAATAAACGTGTAATACAACTACTAAGTACTACTAAATAGTTATACTGTGTATAAATATATAAATCAGTTGGTTCTACTGAGAAATTCGTCATTGGAGTAGAAGGAGTTGGCCACCAATAAATCCTTTAGGCTTCTCTTAAACTGTATTACATTGGCTGTTAAGCTTTTTATGGCTGCTGGTAAGTTATTGAAAATGTGTGTTCCTGAGTAATGCACACCTTTTTGTACAAGACTAGGTGACTTTAAATCCTTCTAAAGATTATTCTTATTTCTAGTATTGATTCCATGAATTGAGCTGTTGGTTTGAGAAAGTGATATATTTTTAATGACAAATTTCATTAAGGAATATATATATAGGGAAGCAGTAGTTAGTATCCCTAGTTTCCTAAACATGCTTCTGCAGGATGTTCTTGAGTTCACGCCACATATAACTCTTACTGCACGTTTTTGTGCCCAGAAAACTTTAGATTGGCTTGATGAATTACCCCAAAAAATAGTCCCATATGACATTATCGAATGAAAGTAAGCATAGCGTGCCAGCTTTTCCATTTTTATATCCCCTATATCTGACACAATTCGCATTGCAAATAGAGATTTGTTAAGACGTTTCAGCAGTTCTATGGTGTGCTCCTCCCAGCTGAATTTATTATCAAGCTGTAACCTCAAGAATTTAACACTGTCCACTTCTTCTATCTGCTTGCCATCGCATGTTAGGCATATACTCGTGGGACACCCCTTACAAGTTCCGAACTGCATGTAGGGTGTTTAGTGACAAAGAATTGGCTAGGAACCAGTGATTAATGTCCATAAATATTTTATTAGCTGATCTTTCTAAGATTACACTTGATTTGCTATTTATTGCAACATTTGTATCATCGGCAAACAAATCGAACTTGGCTTCTGGTAATGTTACTGATGAAAGGTCATTGATGTACACAAGAAAAGCCGGCCGCGGTGGCCGAGCGGTTCTAGGCGCTACAGTCTGGAACCGAGCGACCGCAACGGTCGCAGGTTCGAATCCTGCTGCGGGCATGGATATGTGTGATGTGCTTAGGTTAGTTAGATTTAATTAGTTCTAAGTTCTATGGGACTGATGACCACAGAAGTTAAGTCCCATAGTGCTCAGAGCCATTTTTTTTTACACAAGGAAAAGTAAGGGCTCTAAAATGGAACCTTGGGGGACCCCACATGTAATTAGTTCCCAGTTTGATGATGCCTGATAGCTTGATACATGTCTATTTCCTAATGACACCCTTTGTTTCCTGCCCGAGATATAAGATTTGAGCCATTTTGCAGCATTTCCTGTCACACTTTAATGTTCTAATTTACTCACAAGGATACATGTCTCGCCTTCATTACCTTTGTGATAACGTCTTCATTGCAGCCTGTTACATGAACCATTTTTTTGTTTTCTGTATCTTATAGCAATTCCCATCGTGAATGTTTCCAGTGCTCACTGAACAGCTCTTAGTTTTTGTATTTTTCTATAATAAAATTTTTTCTCTGGTTGCCATAGTTTGAAACTGATAACACACATTGAAGTTTAGCCGCCTGTTTCAAACATATTGGAATCTTTTTTCTTTTTTTTGCAAACTCAATATAATTCATTAAATGGCTCCAGAACATTTTTCTCTGTCTGTTTTTTCGTCTAGACACACTGTCTTCGATTTACGTATGTATGATAACTCATCCAGTTCATCCAATTTCTGGAGCTATATTATAGTTTATTTTTGGCCTTATGTGCAAAGTTGCTCTTCCATTACTTGTTGAGGCTTACCTCCACTTGAGACAAATGAAACAATGACGCTGCAGTTTCGGCTGACATCACCTCCCAAATATGTTCATTTTCATTACTGACTCTACTTTTGATCATCCAAAGAACTATACAGAAGATTTGAAGAAATTCTAAAATCCTTGTACAATTTTTCCGCAGTTTCTATTGCATGCCATGTTTGTAGATGAAAAGTAATACTTCCTCATAACACAAAACTGAAATCTGATCCAACATCACATTTCCACACCAACAAAAACGATATCAAGGACATGAAACACATGTTCACATGCAAACAGAAAAAACACATAATATAAAATAACCTAAAAGCACCAACTCTCAGAAATCAACCCAAAAGTCACAATCCAATCATTCCATGAGACCTGCCATAAATTGAAGACTTGAAATAAAAAAGGCTCTAAATGTCGTAATAAGGAATTTCTTGGTTTGTGTGAAATGGGATCTACGTGGCAAGTCCACTAATGTATAAAAGCCTAAAACTGCAGCAAACGTAAATGTAGTATCAAAAGCAATCGATGGCATGCAGTTTAACAGAACTGCTGTTAACATATGAAAGGCTCGATCCAGACGTTTGTTCCTGTGTTAGATAAAATGGCGGAGACAGCAGATTTTTTAACAGTTTCAGAGAAAACAAACGACGAATTAAAGGAGAAAGTACTGCGACAGCAGTGAGGAAAAAGTTCATAAATGGAGGGAATGAATGTATAACTTCAAGCAATCAACGTATTCCTGCAAAAGCCCATCCAGCATAGGAGGTAAGTCTCATCACTGATTGCTACCCTACACCATAACTGGACAGATTGTTTATTCTTGAGTTACCAAATGTACTGTTCCAGAAGATGTAAAGCATATAATAAAGCAATGAAGACAAATAAAGCCATTAATCGACAGTAACATGAATTCATTTGACTTCTTAGATTTCAAGAAAGCAGCAGATTGTAGTATAAAAGCGGCAAATCTAAGCATATCCAAAGTACAGTGGCTATGGTTGGACAAACATAAGCCTTATATGATTATGACCAGGAGGCCTGGGAAGATATCCCTATTTTGAGAAACGTTGTAGGAGTACAGGCTGTCAAGAAATGCAACTACCTGCCCTGGATGCTGCAGGCCACATCTCTGAAGAAAAGAAGAAAGATTTGATTGAACTTTTGCAGTACTAGTACCTCACAAATGACACTCATGCACAGAGTTACAGAAGCTAAATGAACTTTTACTACCTTTCTGCTGAGTATTCAGCTATGACACTTTGAGATTTTCATTGCATTTCGACTTTCAGTAAGTTTATTATCCTATTGCAATACAATGCTTGTAATTTATTTTGGAAACTAGATCCATACTATGCTTAGCTCTCAAATAAAGCACATTATTAGTGCAATTATGGCCATTAATTACCTAATATTCTTAAAACTGATTTTCCTCAAATTCATGATTTTCGCATTCAGAGATGTTTTTATTTCAAGTCTCCAGTTTTATAAATGCGCCATCATACTATGTGAGAAATCACATGAACAAAATCGTAGCACAATACTATTAAATGAAGAACAACATAACAGTGATCAACATAAACGAAATTATAACACAAATAAAGAACTCACATCCTCACTTTTTTTGTTTGATACAGCGAACATTTACACTTCAGTATTAACTGTAGACACACTAAAACTAATTTACGAGAAACTGCTGATATACAATAAATTATCGGCAGATACTATTAGGAAATAACCAAGATCAATAAAGTAATCACATCTCAAAATTACATCCGACTGGAAAAACTAGTATTACTTAAAAAGGATGGCCTCCCAATGGGATCTCCAACGCCAGGAACATTGACAGTCATATGCATTAACGATGTGGAAAGTGCAATCTTTGATTAAATAATAGCAAAGAAAATATACAAAGTTGTTTACTGGTACTTATTTGTTGATTGTATCTGCATGCTAAATGAACCAACAGACAAAATAAATTAATTTCATGCAGGCATGAGCAGTAAACATAACAATATTTATTTCCTTATGGAAATGAAACACTTCTTGAGTATAACAATAAAGAGAGACAGCAATAAGCACAAATTTAAAGGGCTAGCATTGCTGCCTCTGGATCGTGGGGTCCTGCATTCGATTCCCGCCCAGGTTGGACATTTCTCTGACCAGGGACTGGGTGTTTGTGTTGTCCTCATCATTTCATCATCATCATTCGTGACAGTGGCTGGATTAGGCAGTGTAAAAAATTGGACTAAGTGAAAAATTGGGACATTGTATGGGCGCTGATGACGGCGCAGTTGAGCGCCCCACAAACCAAACATCATCATCATCACTTACGAATACGCGCATTGCATTGGTGGATCGCTGGTTCAAGGTGTTATGGGTAATTTGTTAGAGTAGCTTTGGATAGGGAGATGTATGGAGGACTCTCCAAGTGTAAAGATGTGTTGCACTTGATGCGCGCTATATACATCTCCCTATCCTATGTTACTCTAACAAATTACCCATAACACCTTGAACCAGCGATCGCTGTCGAGCAGCGACGCTACCACACAGTCGATACTACATCCGACCATCTCTGGCTCAATATAAAATTTTCTTACCTGTGTATATACCTTTCGACAATTTATATAGTAACCACAGACAACCAACAAAAAGTGAAAGTGAAGTGTTCAATTGAAACAGGTTCGAAGATGCGGACAAACGGACTTTCTGATGTATGTAGGCCAACTAAATACAACGCCAGCTCTACACATATGGAGTAATAACATCATAACATTTTGAAAGTAGAACGAAATACGAGTATTAACTTAGCTTTACAAAACTAGCGGTCCAAAAAATTGTTTCTCATCACACTATAATACAATAACAAAAAAATGTAACACAGAAAAATATCAGAAATCCTTAAATAATGCGTTGTTATACACATAAAACAAGCATGCATCTCTGGCCAATGAAAATTCTTCATAAATAAAAAGAAGCTAAATGTGTATGGCAAAGAACAAAAATCCTTTCATTTATTTGCGTTGACAAGCCACATCTCCAACGAAAATTTATAGTAGGTGTTACAAAGATTTCTCTTCTTCGGAAATTCTTTTCTTGCTATAGCTAATTTATATTTTATACCTTCTCAAGTTTGACCATCATCATTTCCTAACTGAGTTCCCTCAGCATCGCCTGTTAAAACCCATTACTTTTGTTTTCCTTTTGTTGATGTTCTCTTATAACTTCCTTTCAGCCATGCTCCACTCTATTCAACTGTTCTTCCAAGACCATCGCTGTTTCTGATGAATTACAGTGTCATTGGCAAAGCTCAAAATTGTTATTTCATCTCTCTGAACTTTCATTCCCTTTCAGAATTTCTCCTTGATTTCCTTTGTTGCTTGCTCATTGTACAGATTGAATAACACTGGGAATAGACTACGAGTCTGTCAGACTCCCTTCTCAACCACTGCTGCTCTTTCATGTCCGATTGTTATAACAAGGATCTGGTTTCTCTACAAGTTGTCAATAACGTTTTGTTTCATGCATTTTATCCTTGCTATCCTCAGAATTGCGAACAGTATATTCCAGTTAACAATATAAGAAGCTTTCTGTAAACCTTCAAGAGCTATAAGCGGAAGTTTGCCTTTATTGAAATTATCTTCTAAAAAAACCATAGAATCAGTATTGCCTCACGTGATTCTACGGTCTCCAGAACACAGACGGATCTTTCCCAGGGTTATACCACATTTCCCGTTTGTCTTTAATTCCTGTCAGTATTTTACTTGGTAGAATTCGCACCTGTCAGCACCTTACGTCTTTGGAATGGAATGATATTCCACTTGATTTCTCAAGGTATACCATCCATCTCGTATCTCTTGCTCACCAAGTGGAGTAGATTGCAGTAATTTACAAGTAAAACACCTTTTGCACTTTAAGATTTAATTTAATTTTTGCACCCAGACGGGTTTCACCTTTTTAACAAGGCATCTTTAGTGAGTGTCCTGGCATATTACTTGATTTTTTTCATTGTTGCTTATTGGTTGTATATTTAAAAAGTTCATAGACATTTTTCATAATAAAATTAAAAGAAATCTACACATCAGAGTCTAACTCATAATTTGAAAACAAAGCAGGTTTCAATCACTTGGAAAACATGTTGCAAGACTGAAATTTTTCGCATAATTACTATGTTTTCGTAATGTAACATTGTAAAAGCTATTTTCTGTGTCTAGAGTGCCATTTTTTTGTGTAAGCGTTTCCATCTTTTTCAGTTTTTGCTTTCAGTTGTTTTTAGTTTGGCTGTATTTTTATGTTCATGTAAGGTTTTCCATGTGTGTCCGCCCCTTTGTCTCTCTCTCTCTCTCTCTCTCTCTCTCTCTGTCTGTGTCTGTGTGTGTGTGTGTGTGTGTGTGTGTGTGTGTGTGTGTGTTTGTGTGTGTTTGTGTGAGTGTCTATACACTTTTTAATACTTAAGAGAGAAATGGGATTTATGACCATGTATTGGGATGAAACTTCCTGGCAGATTAAAACTGTGTGCCTGACCGAGACTCGGACTCGGGACCTCTGCCCTTCGCGGGCAAGTGCTCTAGCATTTGGATGTTTGTCTATTGTATAATCAATTAGTGCACACAATGAGTGATTACTCATATTCTCTTGGTTATTTAGTGGTAGCTTCTTTTCTGCCTTTGTTTCGTACTTGTGAAGGTCTTTTTTTCTACAGTTAGCAGATGTCTTCCCCATTATTTATTCTTTTATTATTATTATTATTTATTTTATGGCCCTCATTAAACCACTCTAGTCAAAAATACAAAATTGTAAACAAGTTGTTACACTGGGATACAATTTGGCTCAACAATAACTTAATATGATATTTAGGTAATATAATTATTAGAGTCTATTCTTATATGAAAGGTGTTTTGCTCTTCTGTGTGCCCAATATCTCTTCATTCTTTCAGATATTTTCTTTCTTCCTTCACCTGAGACCACTCTCCCTGTACCCCTGTTATTGATTTTCATTTGTAGTCTGGTTTGCGGGTCTTGCAGTATTCTGGTTTCCTCTGTCTTGTTTTTTAGGTCATCTACTGTAATTTTGAGTTCTTTTATATCTACATTAATTTCTGTGATCCATTTAATGCCGCTCTTGCTATTCCACAATTTTGGGATTATTTTTTTACTAATTCTGTTTTTTGGAGTTCTCATCAGATATCCAAATAACGAGATTCGTTTCTTCCTGATCGTGCTCATGACTGGTTCTATTTTCATCTATACTGTTTCATTTGATGCCTTTCTCCAATGTCCATTTATTTTATACATGTCCTGATTATTCTTCTTTCTATTATTTATTCTAACTACAATGGTGTTCAAAACTTAAGGATGAAAGTAACCCTCACTTGATGTGTCACTGCAAAGTAATAATTTCAATAGCATATTTGTTCTGGATACTAAACCATGTTGTAGCTTGTAAGATGTTTTTACATCTGGAAAAACCTTAATTGTCCAGAGCGATTTTGTAATTTCAGGAAAAGAGGGCAGCGCGAATACCATCATTAAAAGTAGAATAAGAAAATGTACTGAAATTCTGTTGCAGAGCTGGGTAGAGGCGAAAGTTTCAAAGTGTTCCAAGGGTCAACAATCTGCCCTTAGTTGAGGAAGAATAATGGTCGCATGGTCTTAATAAAGTAATGGTTCCCTAAATTACGTGACAGAGTTCGCGAGAACTATGTCGTTTTCCTTACAGAGTTTTCTATTAAAGTTCCCCGAACTTCTTCTGGGCTACACCAACTTCCTACGATTCTAGCTGCATGTTTCTCATTGTATGTTGTCTTGCCTAGTGGTGTATTTAAGGTATTTAAGTGACATATGTGAAATTATAGACATGCTTTCCTTACCATCTTGTGTGTTGTTGTCTTCAGTCCTGAGACTGGCTTGATGCAGCTCTCCATGCTACTCTATCCTGTGCAAGCTGCTTCATCTCCCAGTACCTACTGCAACCTACATCCTTCTGAATCTGCTTAGTGTACTCATCTCTCGGTCTCCCTCTACGATTTTTACCCTCCACGCTGCCCTCCAATGCTAAATTTGTGATCCCTTGTTGCCTCAAAACATGTCCTACCAACCGATCCCTTCTTCTAGTCAAGTTGTGCCACAAACTTCTCTTCTCCCCAATCCTATTCAATACCTCCTCATTAGTTACGTGATCTATCCACCTTATCTTCAGTATTCTTCTGTAGCACCACATTTCGAAAGCTTCTATTCTCTTCTTGTCCAAACTAGTTATCGTCCATGTTTCACTTCCATACATGGCTACACTCCAAACAAATACTTTCAGAAACGACTTCCTGATACATAAATCTATATTCGATGTTAACAAATTTCTCTTCTTCAGAAACGCTTTCCTTGCCATTGCCAGTCTACATTTTATATCCTCTCTACTTCGACCATCATCAGTTATTTTACTTCCTAAATAGCAAAACTCCTTTACTACTTTAAGTGTCTCACTTCCTAATCCAATTCCCTCAGCATCACCCGATTTAATTTGACTACATTCCATTACCCTCGTTTTGCTTTTGTTAATGTTCATCTTATATCCTCCTTTCAAGACACTGTCCATTCCGTTCAACTGCTCTTCCAAGTCCTTTGCCGTCTCTGACAAAATTACAATGTCATCAGCGAACCTCAAAGTTTTTACTTCGTCTCCATGAATTTTAATACCTACTCCAAATTTTTCTTTTGTTTCCTTTACTGCTTGCTCAATATACAGATTGAATAACATCGGGGAGAGGCTACAACCCTGTCTCACTCCTTTCCCAACCACTGCTTCCCTTTCATGCCCCTCGACTCTTATTACTGCCATCTGGTTTCTGTACAAATTATAAATAGCCTTTCGCTCCCTGTATTTTACCCCTGCCACCTTTAGAATTTGAAAAAGAGTATTCCAGTCAACATTGTCAAAAGCTTTCTTTAAGTCTACAAATGCTAGAAACGTAGGTTTGCCTTTTCTTAATCTTTCTTCTAAGATAAGTCGTAAGGTCAGTATTGCCTCACGTGTTCCAACATTTCGACGGAATCCAAACTGATCCTCCCCGAGGTCTGCATCTACCAGTTTTTCCATTCGTCTGTAAAGAATTCGCGTTAGTATTTTGCAGCCGTGGCTTATTAAACTGATAGTTCGGTAATTTTCACATCTGTCAGCACCTGCTTTCTTTGGGATTGGAATTATTATATTCTTCTTGAAGTCTGAAAGTATTTCGCCTTTCTCATACATCTTGCTCACCAGCTGGTAGAGTTTTGTCATGACTGGCTCTCCCAAGGCCGTCAGTAGTTCTAATGTAATGTTGTCTACTCCGGGGGCCTTGTTTCGACTCAGGTCTTTCAGTGCTCTGTCAAACTCTTCACACAGTATCGTATCTCCAATTTCGTCTTCATCTACATCCTCTTCTATTTCCATAATATTGTCCTCAAGTACATCGCCCTTGTATAAACCTTCTATATACTCCTTCCACCTTTCTGCCTTCCCTTCTTTGCTTAGAACTGGGCTGCCATCTGAGCTCTTGATATTCATACACGTGGTTCTCTTCTCTCCAAAGGTCTCTTTAATTTTCCTGTAGGCAGTATCTATCTTACCCCTAGTGAGATAAGCTTCTACATCCTTACATTTGTCCTCTAGCCATCCCTGTTTAGCCATTTTGCACTTCGTGTCGATCTCATTTTTGAGACGTTTGTATTCCTTTTTGCCTGCTTCATTTACTGCATTTTTATATTTTCTCCGTTCATCAATTAAATTCAATATTTCTTCTGTTACCCAAGGATTTCTAGCAGCCCTCGTCTTTGTACCTACTTTATCCTCTGCTGCCTTCACTACTACATCTCTCAGAGCTACCCATTCTTCTTCTACTGTATTTCTTTCCCCTATTCCTGTCAATTGTTCCCTTATGCTCTCTCTGAAACTCTGTACAACCTCTGGTTTAGTCAGTTTATCCAGGTCCCAGCTCCTTAAATTCCCACATTTTTGCAGTTTCTTCAGTTTTAATCTACAGGTCATAACCAATAGATTGTGGTCAGAGTCCACATCTGCCCCTGGAAATGTCTTACAACTTAAAACCTGGTTCCTAAATCTCTGTCTTACCATTATATAATCTATCTGATACCTTTTAGTATCTCCAGGGTTCTTCCACGTATACAACCTTCTTTCATGATTCTTAAACCAAGTGTTAGCTATGATTAAGTTGTGCTCTGTGCAAAATTCTACTAGGCGGCTTCCTCTTTCATTTCTTAGCCCCAATCCATATTCACCTACTATGTTTCCTTCTCTCCCTTTTCCTACACTCGAATTCCAGTCACCCATTACTATTAAATTTTCGTCTCCCTTCACTATCTGAATAATTTCTTTTATTTCATCGTACATTTCTTCAATTTCTTCATCATCTGCAGAGCTAGTTGGCATATAAACTTGTACTACTGTAGTAGGTGTGGGCTTCGTATCTATCTTGGCCACAATAATGCGTTCACTATGCTGTTTGTAGTAGCTTACCCGCATTCCTATTTTCCTATTCATTATTAAACCTACTCCTGCATTACCCCTATTTGATTTTGTGTTTATAACCCTGTAGTCACCTGACCAGAAGTCTTGTTCCTCCTGCCACCGAACTTCACTAATTCCCACTATATCTAACTTTAACCTATCCATTTCCCTTTTTCAATTTTCTAACCTACCTGCCCGATTAAGGGATCTGACATTCCACGCTCCGATCCGTAGAACGCCAGTTTTCTTTCTCCTGATAACGACATCCTCCTGAGTAGTCCCCGCCCGGAGATCCGAATGGGGGACTATTTTACCTCCGGAATATTTTACCCAAGAGGATGCCATCATCATTTAATCATAAAGTAAAGCTGCATGTCCTCGGGAAAAATTACGGCTGTAGTTTCCCCTTGCTTTCAGCCGTTCGCAGTACCAGCACAGCAAGGCCGTTTTGGTTAATGTTGCAAGGCCAGATCAGTCAATCATACAGACTGTTGCCCCTGCAACTACTGAAAAGGCTGCTGCCCCTCTTCAGGAACCACACGTTTGTCTGGCCTCTCAACAGATACCCCTCCGTTGTGGTTGCACCTACGGTACGGCCATCTGTATCGCTGAGGCACGCAAGCCTCCCCACCAACGGCAAGGTCCATGGTTCATGGGGGGGTACCATCTTGTACCAAATCGTAATACTATGGGTAGAGGACGATAGTTAAAAACACCTCTGCTTCAGTATGTGAAGAAGTGGATTTTATGCTGCTTCAATATGCCAACGACAGACGTTTCCGAACCAACTTCCGCAGAAAACAAAGTAGCCGATAACTGGCGTGATTGCACGTCATGATTGGTTAATAGTAAACAGATTATTTTTGGAGCATCGAAGCTTATTTATTTAAATAACATACTGCGTTACATAGTAACATTCCGTGTTTTCGATTTTATTTCAGTAACACATCTCAATTCAGTATCCATGGCGAATTAAATACAAAGTTTATGAGCTCAGTCACAGCATACTACAGTACCTGTAAATGAGTGTTAATGAATACAGAAACGTTGGGCATTATACACTGAGATGACAAAAGTCATGGCATGCCTCATAATATCGTGTCGTACCACTAAAAGGTGCAGGCGTAGTGCAGCAACCCGACGTGGCATGGATTCAACATGTCATTCGAAGTCCTACCTGCAGAAATATTAAGGCATGCTGCATCTACAGCCGTCTATAATTTGCTACCTTCCTAAAGCGCAAATAAAAAAAACACACATAGAAAAACTTGGCCCAGAAAATGAGTAGTGTGCGTGTCAAGATCGAATTCACGAGAGAAAATGAAGTAGCCGGAAAGAGTAATTTTTTTTAGATTTGACCATAAAAAACGGCATGTGCGCACGTATTATCAATGCCCACAAGCATATCAACCATCCTCTACGTCAGGAGCACACGTACTTGTACTCTATGATGCACAGAATAATACGACTTCCCCTACGTCGAGAGGAAGTGAAAAAAGAATTAGACACATTGAGACAGGTCGCCCTTGCAAACGAATATGACCCGGATTTAATGAACACTAAGCACAATAATTTGTTTTATTTATTGGTATTTTCCTCTATACAAAAGTTTTCCTCCAAGATAACAAATACCCGAAATTATTACATCTCTTGCATAAGATCTTAATTCATCTTCTCAGGATGTCCCTCTAGGTGTCTTATACATCTTATTATTCTGTGCCAATTCTTCTCTTTGTTAATCGTACATTTTGGACCCAGGTGGCCATAGGGCGTCCTCTTCTTGTCTTTCCTGCCGCTTCCCATTCCAGTATCACGGCTTTCTCCTTTTTTTTTCATGCCCATACCATCGTAACTTCCTTCTATACACCACGTCGTATATTTTTTCTCTTACTTCCATTCTCTTTGTTATTTCATCGTTTATTATTTTCTCTTATCTAGAAATTTTTGCTGATCTTCTCCAGAAGTCCGTTTGAACTGCTTGAAGTTTTTCTACTTGTTTCAGATTATAGTCCATGTATCCACTCCATACACAGCTATTCTCTCTAGTATCGATTTATATATGAGTCTTTTTGTTCAGTTTATTACATTTCTGCTCCGTAAGATTGAGTTGAGCGTCCCAATGACCTTCTTTCCTCTGCTAATTCTTTCATTTATTTCTACCTATTAATTTCCCTCCATCTCTAAAATGGATCCCAAATAACAGAAAGTATTGATCTTCTTAATTCTCTTTCCCTCTATGTATAAGTTATCTGGAACATTAGTGATGTATTCTGTCCTCTGATAATTAATCTTCAATCCTCAATTTCTGTACTCCATTGCTGACTGATTACATATATAATCAGCATCCTCCTCATCTTGTACTATAACAACTTGATCATCAGCAAATAGGTGGCGATGTAAATGAACGCCTCCTTCAATTTCTAGCCCCATCCCATTGCATTAACGAGACCATGAGTTAAGACTTATGTCTATATAGATTTAAATAATGTTAGTGACATGGAGCGGCCTTGAAACAGAAAGTGTTGTTTTAATTAAAGAACCATTTATATTCGCCATATGTAATACTTTCCAAAGTAGTTCTCTCGGGGCAGTGTTATATGCTTTTTCTAAATCTATGAAAATGAATCCGACGTTTTTTTATATTTTTCCCTACGTTTCTCTAAGCTCTGTCGTAATGTGAAAATATGGTCTACGCGTGATCTACCAGCAATAAAGCCATATTGTATTTCTTGGGTTTTAAAAATTTTACCAGCTTATTTTTTATGATCTTCCTAAAAATTCTCATTAATGTGTTTATAACACAAATTTCTCGATAGTTCGACCAGCTTTTGCGATACCCTTTCTTAAATATGGTATTAATATATCCTAGTTTCATTTCCTTGCGTACTGAATCTCCGTGTAACATTTCATTGAATAATCGTGACAATAGTTTCACAATTTTGTCTCCACCATATTTTAAGAACTCCGGATAGATACTGCCTGGACCAGGTGGATTCGTCATTCTTCCCTGTTGTTAATAAGTTACTCACCTAGCTTTCGAGAATTTAAATCTCCTTCCCTTCCTGTTCCTTTACTTCCACTGTTCCCTTCTACAGATATTCTTCCCTATCCTCATTTAATAATTCCGGAAATATTCTCCCCATTCCTTTGGTGTTATCAGTTGAAGATTGGTTTTGGCTTTCTACTCCTGTCGAAGCCCTTTTAATACTGACCACATGTCTTTCTCTCTCCCAAATCCTTGTTTGCTATTGACATTGCCACATGCCCTTTCCCATGCTTCATTCTTTGTTATCCTTATTTTTTTCATCACTTCATTCTTCGGTTCCTTGTAGATTGTTCTTGTTGCTTCCGATTCATCATTCAACCACTGGATGAATGGGTTCCCCTTTTCTTTAGCTGGCTTTTCTATTTCCTTCGACCACCATTCTGATGTACGTCTGTGCTTCTGTCCTCTTATGCCCAGCACCTCTGTTGATATGTTTATAACATTGGTTTTTATGTATTCATAGATTTCCTCTGTAGTTCCTTCAAATGATTTTTTTTCAATGTCCATTCCATTCTGGCAGCAAAGGATGTTCCTGTGCTCTCATTTTGAAAGCTGTCATTACAGAAATATAGATTTTGAATTTTCTCAGCACAATTTGTTTCAGTGTTGTTAGTATCATTCTTTGCATTCTTCCATGGCCAAAAAGTCTTCATTTCTCCTAGATAATGGTCTGATCCACACTGAGCTTCTCTATAAGTTATAATATCTGCTGCCTTGAAACTACTTGTCTACGTAACGATAATATAACCTATTGTAGAATGAAGTTTTCTGGTGTTCTGTTGCCAAGCACATTTATGAATTTCCTTGTGTTTAAAAGAGGTGTTGGAGAGACAGAATACAATGACAATGGGGAACGTTTAATTGAAATTTGTGAACAGTTTGATCTGAAAACTACCATGTTTTCCCACTACCGTACATGATTCTCTAATTCAAAACAACAAAATTCAGTAGAATATAAAGAACGAAGATAAAGGGCATCTGATCGCACTTTATCTCTTACCACCAACATCTGTCGCTACCAGTAAACATCACAGTCTTTCTATCAAACCTCTGGTAAATGAGGTAGTCGATCTCGAAATTGACCTTTCGCGCAGTAACAAGTGTTACAGCACTTACAAGGATCGCGTAATTATTATGACAACAGACAATTTTGGCAACCTCACGTAAGACATGATATCTTTGTGTGAGTGATCTGGTCTGTTTTCTTCCTTCAAGAAAACACTGGATACTAGTTTTCATGCAGTGCGAAATCATTTGATTTATTTTTCGCAAAACGCAAAATTTGTTTAGAGATGAGTAATCCAGACGAACAACATCGTACTCTTGTTTCTACATGACAGAATGATACGAAGATAAGACATTGTTAAGTTTATGATAGTGATGCAAAAATTTATAGAAGCAGCAACTTTGTGTATTGACATGGAATCACATGAGGGTGGTAGTTGATGTAGCAAGTAATCGATGTTACAGCAACAACGTATTTAGTTCAACTGGGAGAAACATGTGGTAGAAACACATGTCCCTATACACTAATCGGTAACCACCAGTGAGACCTTAGATACAGGATAACGGCATTTGGTCGGTAGCGTATATTCTCATAAGCCTGGTTTCGGTCTATTTTTCACTTTCATCTTTCTGTCGACGGTTTTTTTAATGGAAATCACTGACAAGTCAATAAATGTGATACAGCAGTGAGAGTTAAATATTTGAGAAAAGTTTTGGTGATATACTTTCGCTGGTTTATAGCACATCACTATTCTGCATATTATACACTACTTCATGGATGTTGAATGACATTAGAGAGTCAGCTTGAACTTGTCTTTGATTACTAGGACTGACTGGAACATTTAACAGAATTTGATAGGGATTAGTGCATGCCATATCAACTACCGGTTTAATTTTACATTTTCAATGATGGACTGAATGAATAAACACTAGTCACTAATCATTATAAATGGACGGTGTCACCTATCACTGTTAATGATCGATCGTTAAAGTTTTGTAATGAATGTTTGTTTTCAGAAGAGCAGGACACTTCATTCTTCGCCATTAACTCAGCATTGTCAGCAGTGTGGTGTTTTCGGGCCTCGGGTAACGGTGTGCGATCCCCTTCCCTGTTCCTTCTACGATTATTTAGGCGAGCGAAGGTAAAAGAATTGTACGTTAAATCAGACTGGTGCCTAGGGTCACGAATTAATCACATGCTAGTCTCTTTTTAGCATGATTAATTTCGTACTGGGCTCAATACTTTATTGAATCTGGAAATTACAGTTGGGACTGAATTAGACGGATAAAAGATAGCAAAGGTATAAGTGAGGAGTTCATAAGGTTAAGGTGTATCGCCTCAAGGAATGAGTACATTGAACGAAATGCTATATGGAAATAAATTAAGGATTCAGTGAAAACTTGGACTAGAACATATTACAGAGGACGAGAAATAACCTTAGCGGTATACGAGAACAGATACGATTTGAGACAGCTTGATCATGCCAGAGAAATTTCTAGGGCATCTTTCACAAGCAAAGATGATTTGTTCAAGCACAATGAGGAGCAAGTAAAAAACTAATGAAGTAAATAGTGATTTTGCTTCAATAATGAAGGAAGTAAACATACAGGGATTTACAACAAAGGCTTTGAGGAAAGGTTTGAAAAGAGGAAGATGAAGGCAGTGGAGGGTAAAGAAAAACCTGAAGGAGGGGGCGCTAAAGATATCTTGAGCTTCCTTTACTTTTACCGTAATAAAAAATAAACTACTCACATGCAAAGTTTAAGAAAGTTTTATTGAAACTGATTATACACATATACAAGACAATGTCATCTTATGATACAAAAAGTTACAATTGTGGTTCTCTTCCTTAACTAATGAATTCTATGCGCCTATTCTTCCTGGGAAATTGGTTATTTACATCGTCAACAAGACAATCAATGTCAGGATGAGTGTTCAATAGCTCTAAGCCATTAAGTTGACGCCTATGTGCCAGACAGATACGTATAAAATACGATGACGTAGACGCGTGTGCTACATACGAAAGTACAACTGCTCGATAACTCGATTCAGTCGAGTCGACTGACGAAAGAAACGAACGAATAGCGTGCAGGTTGACTGGCGGGTGAGGCTTGGGTCGCAATGGGGGAGGCCCCCCCTTATGTATCCGCCACTGGATGAAGGTAGTTAAGCCATATAATATAGTACGTGTCCAATAAACACCAGGAGTGATTTTCTTTTAGTCAGTGTGACCGGCACAGAGCAATCTCTATCTCTGGTATCAGTTGGAGGGAGGGAGAGGGGGGGAGGGGGGGAGGGCAGATCATATCATCTGGATTCCAAAGATCATAACAATAAACCTGATGTAGACAAACACACCCCTTGATCCACAGACCTTGATGTTGGTGGGGAGGCTTGCATGCCTCAGTGATACAGGTAGCCATACTGTAGGTGCAACCACAACGGAGGGGTATCTGTTGAGAGGCCAGACAAACGTGTGGTTCCTGAAGACGGGCAGCAGCCTTTCAGTAGTTGCAGGGGCAACAGTCTGGATGATGACTGATCTGGCCTTGTAACATTAACCGAAACGGCCTTGCTGTGCTGGTATTGCGAACGGCTGAAAGCAAGGAGAAACTACAGCCGTAATTTTTCCCGATGGCATGCAGCTTTACTGTATGGTTAGATGATGATGGCGTCCTCTTGGGTAAAATATTCCGGAGGTAAAATAGTCCCCCATTCGGATCTCCGGGCGGGGAATACTCAATAGGTGGATGTCGATATTAGGAAAAACAAAACTGGCATTCTTCGAACCGGGGAGTGGAATGTCCGATCCATTAATCGGGCAGGCAGGTTAGAAAATTTAAAAAGGGTAATGGATAGGTTGAAGTTAGATATAGTGGGGATCAGTTCGGTGGCAGGAGGAACAAGACATCTGGTTAGGTGAATAGAAGGCTATAAATACAAAATCAAATAGGCGTAATGCAGGAGTAGGTTTAATAATGAATAAAAATAATAGGAGCGCTGGTAAGCTATTACGAACATCATAGTGAACGCATTATTGTAGCCGAGATGGTCACGAAGCCCACGTCTACCACAGTAGTACATGTTTATATGCCAACTAGCTCCGCAGATGACGAAGAGATTGAAGAAATGTATGATGATATAAAAGAAGTTATTCAAACAGTGAAGGGAGACGAAAATTTAATAGTCGTGAGGGACTGGAATTCAATAGCAGGAAAAGGTAGAAAAGGAAAAGTAGTACGTGAATATGGAATGAGGGCAATGAATGAAAGAGGAAGCCGCCCCATATAATTTTGCACAGAACGTAACTTGATAATAGCTAACACATGGTCTAATAATCATGTAAGAAGTTGTATACCTGGAAGAGGCCTGGAAACACTGGAAGATTTCAGATAGATTATATAATAGTAAGGCAGAGATTTAGGAACCAGTTTTAAATTGTAAGACATTTCCAGAGGCAGATGTTGACTCTGACCACTATCTATTGGTTATGAACTGTAGATTAAAACTGAAGAAACTGCAAAAAGGTGGGATTTTAAGGAGTTGGGATCTGGATAAACTGAAAGAACCAGGGGTTTTAGAGAGTCCCAGAGAGAGCGTTAGGGAACGAGTCACAAGAACGGATGAAATAAATACAGTAGAACAAGAATGGGTAGCTTTGAGAGATGAAATAGTGAAGGCAGCAAAGGATCAAGTACGTAAAAGGACGAGGGCTAGTAGAAATTCTTGGTTAAGGGAAGAGATATTGAATTTAATAGCTAAGCGGGAATGGCTATAGGACAAATGTAAGGAGGTAGAGGCATGTATCACCAGGGGTAAGATAGATACTGCTTACAGGAATATTAAGGAGACCTTTGTAGAAAAGAGAACCACTTGTATATCAAAAGCTCAGATGGAAAACCGGTTCTAAGCAAAGAAGGGAAAGCAGAAAGGTGGAAGGAGTATGTAGAGGGTCTGTACAAGGGCGATGTACTCGAGAGCAATATTATGGAAATGGAAGAAGACATAGGTGAAGATGGAATGGGAGATATGACACTGCGTGAAGAATTTGACAGAGCACTGAAAGGCCTAAGTCGAAACAAGGCCCCGGGAGTAGACAACATTTCCTTAGAACTACTGACAGCCTTGGGAGAACCAGCCATGACAAAACTCTACCATATGGTGAGCAAGATGCATGAGACAGACGAAATACCCTCAGACTTCAAGAAAAATATAATAATTCCAGTCCCAAAGAAAACAAGTGTTGACAAGTGTAAAAATTACCAAACTATCAGTTTAATAAGTCATGACTGCAAAATACTGACACGAATTCTTTACAAACGAATGGAAAAAACTAGTAGAAGCCAACCTTGGGGAGGATCAGTTTGGATTCCGTAGAAATATTGGACCACATGAGGCAATGCTGACCCTACGAATTATCTTAGAAGATAGATTAAGGAAAGGCAAACCTACGTTTGTAGCGCTTACAGACTTAGAGAAAGCTTTTGACAGTGTTGACTGGGATACTCTCTTTCAAATTCTGAAGGTGGCAGGGGTCAAATACAGGGAGCGAAAGGCTATTTACAGTTTTTACAGAAACCAGATGGCAGTTATAAGAGTCGCCGGGCATGAGAGGGAAGCAGTGGTTGGGAAGGGAGTGAGACAGGTTTGTTGCCTATCCCCGATGTTATTCAATCTGTATATTGAGCAAGCAGTAAAGGAAACAAAAAAGATAAATTCGGAGTAGGAATTAAAATCCATGGAGAAGATGTAAAAACTTTTAGGTTTGCCGACGACATTGTAATTCTGTCAGAGACAGCAAAGGACTTGGAAGAGCAATTTAACGGAATGGACAGTGTCTTCAAAGGAGGATGTAAGGTGAACATCAACAAAAGCAAAACGAGGGTAATGGAATGTAGTCTAATTAAACCAGGTGATACTGAGGTAATTAGATTAGAAAATGAGACACTTAAAGTAGTAGATGAGTTTTGCTATTTAGGAAGCAAAATTACTGATGATGGTCGAAGCAGAGTGGATCTAAATGTAGTCTGGCGATTGCAAGAAAAGCGTTTCCGAAGAAGAGAAATTTATTAACGTCGAATATAGATTTAGTGTCAGTAAGTCTTTTCTAAAAGTGTTTGTATGGAGTGTAACCATGTATGGATGTGAAATATGGACGATAAATAGTTTAGACAAGAAGAGAATAGAAGCTTTCGAAATGTGGTGCTACAGAAGAATGTTGAAGATTAGCTGGTTAGTCAAGTAACTAACGAGGAAATACTGAATAGAATTGGAGAGAAGGAATTTGTGGCACAACTTGACCAGAAGAAGGGAACGGTTGGTAGGACATGTTCTGAGGCATCAAGAGATCACCAAGTTAGTACTGGAGGGTAGCGTGGAGGGTAAAAATAGTAGAGAGAGACCAAGAGATGAATACACTAAGCAGATTCAGAAGGATGTAGATTGCAGTAGTTACTTGGAGATGAAGAAGTTGTACAGGATAGGGTAGCATGGTGAGCTGCATCAAACCAGTCTCTGGACTGAAGACCACCACAACAACAACGACAAAAATCGTGTATATTCACAGCCTCTGCACTGTTGTGCTCTGACTGAGGAGCTGTTAATACGCAATATGAAAATGGCTCAGGCTGCTTCCCGTTCCGTAGTGAAACACGCGTGTGGAATACGGTTAAAAAGTGCTCAGAAATAGGTTGTTCTTAATGTTTGTCATAAATTTACAGAGATAATCGGCTTTGAAGTTTTCCGAGGGACTGTATTAGATGCAGTTGAGACAAAATTATATTTGTGTGTAGCGGAATCGTTCGCGTATAATGGTTTGCTGATCCAAGTCTCGCCCGAGTCATATTTTTTCTCGTTCAATTTGAATTACATACATTTCGTAATTTTAAATTCATCATCATTTTTTATGAATAACTCACGTCTTCTTGTTTTTAATTATATACTGCACGCGAGATTCCTGTTTTCATTTCAAATATAAATTCTCAGTTATCGATATTTTATGAAAGACTGTTAATAAGGGTAGTTTAAATTAAGAAAACATGACAATTTAATTTGTAAGGCAAAAATGAAAAACTAAAAACTCTTTATTTTGACTATGTCTATTGTTTTATACCATAGATGGAGATACCTGTCGAAAAAACACGAAAAACAATCATTTTCACAGCACCGAGCACTCCATACAAATGTTGCATTTTTACATTTGCCACTGTAACATGACAATATGAAACCAACAGAACTGATGGAGCCAAGATAAGGGATTTGGCACAAGAAATAACAAATTGTTAAGCTCCCAGACGTACTGGAACTAAAGCACGCAGCTTTTTCACATGTCACTGCCGAACGTTGGCGGGATATATAACGGCACGTCAAAAAAGAAGAGGAGAAAATGCGGCGCCTGGGGGGCTTCGTGGATTCTGTTGGCGATCGACTCGTTATCAACGTAGCAGATGACAGATACTGTGAAATGTATTTCTCGGTTTCGGGTAAGGAAGGAGCTAAGAGATTAAGTCACGACTGACTGTAATTAATACCTTCAGTGGCTTCAGTATTCAACAGCACAGTGAAATTCTACAGTATGCTTTTGCATCACTCACAGTTCGCTCATAAAAATTACCCTGTGTTTAAGTTAGGAGTTTTAGTCACTCTTGCTTGTGAGTAGAATACTATGTAAGGTGAGAACGAGAGCATTTTATGCTTTCCGTCTGATCACTTAAGAAGGGCGGGGTAGTGCTGGAGTTTTGCCGAATACTATTTCATTCTCTTTAAAAATTAAATGACTTTCGAAGCTATATTGTTTCTTTTCCCTTCTCTTTTTATGTCTGAACTGCAACTGCTCACATCACTTCAGCCTAGTTGGACCGCTGGGTGGCCAATGCTGTCCAAGTTTAATGCGCCGGTAAAGCTTTTGTCCAGTACATTGTCGCTCAGTCAATGTGGGAGTAACAGAACATAAAACGTATCTTTATGATCATACTTGACTGTACTGGTCACAACTTGGCTTCCACTCCACGTGAAACGAAATACAGTGAGATTCAGGCAAAGGCGGAAGAATACATGGCGTAATGTTTACATTAGGTTTATTCTTATGAAGAACAAATTATAGGAGCACAAGGCTCAGTAGTCTTCGAACTTTTGGAGTTTGTTGGCTGTGCTTTTAAGTGAAAATTTCATGTGAACTCGGGGCAAGTGTCAAGACGCAGCGACCCACCAAGTAGCAATATGTTGTAAAAATGATTTGTGAGATCATTTAGTTGCACTATAATAACACTTGCGTCTTGATCGGAGTTTTATGGTCTTTGTTACACTTTACGCGTTTCGGCGTTACGCCATTTTTGAAGGATCTATAATGAAATGGGTATACTTAAGAAACGTATGATGACATCAAATGATAATAAATACACCGCGACATGTGAATGAAATTTCGTTTTGTGCTTTAAAATTTTCCCTTAAGCTGAACAAATGATAAGACATAAATTGTAAGAACTCCTGAACTGTGATCACTGGTAAAGTGTCCGTTTACATGTAGTGAAATCCATTGAGTACTCAGTTTTGGATGGTTATTTGAAAATGGGGCAAGTGTGAGCATAACCGGTATAGCCGTGCGCGAAAGGAAGTCTCCGATAGCTGCGTACTCCATCATGACAATATGTCTGGCCATATGTTGCTATTTCTGAGCGATGCACTAACCAAATAGCAACGACTCCCGGAACCCATTTTTGGCTTACCCTGACTTCTACACTTGGCGCCCAAAGAACATGGTAGGAGGCTAACAGGATCTACGCAGCTTCGCTAAGGTCCCTGAACAGTCTTGACGTTGTGGTTCGGCAAATCGTACATGGGAAGTGTGGAAGGCACTGGCAGTGGTGTTTTAATACAGGAGCTTTTGATATAGGAGGCTCATCTCCTGAGAATTTTAACTCACCCCATACATGTGTCTTCAGTAAACTGCTCTATATGACTTTGGTCAGATTGCTTGCAGGAGAAATACTGCAGCATTTGGTGGATTACATTTTGATCTAAGAAAGAAAAAAATAGATAAAGTGTTAGGGAAGAAGTTCGCTAGTAAAACGAAGCTGAGATATCGCAATACGTCAGCAAAGACTGATTAAAAGCTGAGGAATTAAAGGTTCTTTGTTTTTGGGTTACTCGCTGGTAGAGAATGGGATACTCTGCTAGGAAAGAATTTAGTAAACATGATTAAGAAATAGAATCATTATTGATTGGAGAAGAAATAAAGGAATGCCATAATTTGTCTCTAGCAGGGAGACTGGGGCAGCTAAGGACCTGGCGTACAGAAAGAAAACAAGCTGCAAAGAATGTAGTAGTAAAATAGAAATCAGATCAATGCTTATTTATTAGACGAATGTATCATCTGCATACTAGATATCCAATTAATTTAGTCGGTGTACCAGGCAGAAAGACTGGAATCCTACAAAACAGCAGAAAACAAACACGTGGGATTTGGCAAGTGTGGTTTTGAATGTTGAAAATGGAGGTTGAAGCTATGCCAGTTTCTGGCTTAGGAAACATTTTTACTGATCCAGGCTATAACGTGGGAAATTCTGTTGACACTTCACTTAGGATGCAGTGTGCTGTAGTAACTTACGTTACATTTTAACACAACTGCTTACTAGTATACAAGTCAGTTTCTTAGCACCACTAAAACTACATCCTCACATTAGAATCCTCACAACCAGGAGCTACCCATCATTATTTAAGCACATCAAATGTAGAACGTAACAGTGCTGTAGAACTAGTCATCATGACAAAACATTGGAATCACATGCTTAACAACCAACGGCTCAGTCCCTTTAACACACGCTCTCCCTACGTATTTATCTTCCTCCCTCCTTCCTCTTTCCTCTCCCCCCTATCACTCTCACTCACTCTCTCTCTCTCTCTCTCTCTCTCTCTCTCTCTCTCTCTCTCTCTCTCTCATTCTCTCTCTCTCTCTCTCATCTACACATTCACTTAGCCACCCACCCGTACACACACACACACACACACACACACACACACACACACACACACACACACACACACATTATCGACATAATACATAATAAATAATAGTATTTAGAAACGGTAAATAAATGTCGTGTGACTAGGGCCTCCTGTCGCGTAGACCGTTCGTCGAGTGCAAGTATTTCGATTTAACACCACTTCGGCGACTTGCGCATCGATGGGGATAGAAAGATGATGATTAGGACAACACAACACCCGGTGCCTGAGCGGAGAAAATCTCCGATCCAGCCAGGAATCGAACCCGGGCCCTTAGGATTGAAATTCTGTCGTACTGACCACTCAGCTACTGGGGGCTAAAATGTTATATTTATGTACCATTGTTGGTAGCATTATTATTTTCATGTTCTTTGCACGTGTTAGTTCCTAGTGCATAATCTTTGCTTAGTTCAGACTGCAGGAAGTATTCGTAATGTGAATGTAATCTAAAACACAACCTGCAGGCACTAAAATGTTTTTGTATGTATTTTACTGTTTACGTATCTAATCAAAGCATCCATATAACTTGAAGTTGTATACCAAACTACTAAAACAGTTTTTTGTCTTCTGACGCCAGAATTTGAAACACCTTGCTCAGAAAAGTCGTATGTACAAGTCATCTATGACTTATTAACGTAAATAAATACAACTGATAATGGATATATAATCTTTAGAAATGATTAGTGGAAAAATCAGTAGATCTGATTGGTTACAATCATTCATACTTTCAGTTACTACCCCATATCATCAACCATAATGTTTAACCAAAATATCTAGGCGGGAGGGAGGGTGGGGGAGTAGACCTGTATGGTATAAAAGGAGAGATTTATTCTGTTTCATATGGAGTTCTTAGCTACAGGCATTTTGAGTATAACATCAGCTGGAAAATTTGGGCTAGGGGTGTCAAGGGGTAGAACATACTGCACTGATTTCATGGAAGTCTCTTAAGGTAAATTGGTAATGGATTTTCAAAAAATATTTATGATGGGTATTATCACAGGACTAGTTTCTTAACTTAGTTAGTGATGTTAGGAGAATGTATTAAAGAATGTTTAGTCTCCAGAAAACTCACATTTGTTGTGAAGAAGTGTGTGAGACACACTGGATCTCTAGTGAGACATGACTTTCCTTTCATAGGCTCATGTTCTGTTCTTTAGTTGGCCTATGTTCTCTTGGTGTTCTCTCTGTGTCTGAAGAAGAGAAAATATAGCTGTGACAGTACCATGCAGTTAAAAAATAGCAAGTCATAAAAAATATATAATTAAAAGTGCTATGTATTAGAAGAAGACGTAAAATACTTGCAATATCTAGAAATGTATAGCACTGAACATGGCTGAAGTAAATCTAGTACTTAAATGTAATCGAAAGTAAAGAAAGCCAGGAGGTTATGACATGGAACGCCAGTAGGCCCGCTTGTTCATTAAATTTAAACAATGATATATTTGACGGTTTATGTCGCGCAGGAAATGATAAAGCTACATGTACGTTTGAGTGTGTAAATAAATAACAATTATCTTATATTGGCTGATATTCGTTTATTACGAGTTGAGATGAATATTGATAGAACGTTGAGTAATTCATAATGGAAGAATTGATATTAGACTTTCAATAATGGCTGTGATAATGCCTGTGAAACGATTGTGACAATAATTAGTGTTTGCATTTCCAATACTGACTATGGAATACCCTTGGTTCCTTTTACAAGTTCAGAACTGTTTTAAACCCAAAATTGATACTTATTACGTAAAACTGAGTTAGATGTCTTGTTAAGAAACGTATTTAGTCTCTAGTGTAATGATGACATATTGTTCACGATCAATGAACAGGATTATTGGTTTTGCGTATTTTACATTAGGACCCAAGTTGGAGAAGTTTAGCATTCATCATTTTAAGATATTTCTTTCCGTATTCACTAGGAAGATATTGGAGGCTACCTATCTTTTTACACAGAATAGTCTGAAACATCTCAGTCAGGTACCTGTGAACTTCGATTACTGATTTTCTGAAAAGAACTCTCCTGTCGTCCTAATTTAGTTATCTTCACGTTTCCCGTTATCTGCTCTAATGATCATAGTCTTCTGTTCCTCTGACTTTGAATTGAAAGTTTTTAAAATGCAGGTCTCATGAATCATAACTTTGCAAGAGCTATACTGACCAGATAAGGTTTTAATGACCAGTGGTTATGTCCACAATTTCGTTATCTTTGCAGATTCACATACATTTTATTTTCAGCTATGGCTCTTTCATATTCTTCTTATTAATATTTGGAATAATAGTATACCGAAAACCTTTATTTGGTGAATTATTTGCCTAATTATTTAGGTCAATATTTGTTAAATGTAAGCAGGAGATTCCGGCTTCGTGTCCCGGTCGGGTCACACATTTTCAACTGTCCCCGTTGACGTGTATCAACGCCTGTATGCAGCTAAGGGTACCCATTTCATTGTATTGATTTAATTGTAATTTCATTTTAATGATCTGCACAGTTACCGATGGTATCTGTTCTTTTGGACATCTCCGAAAGAACAGATACCATCTTTATATGTACAGTCTGAGGTGTGTTGCATGTTGTACAAGCACCAATATGTCGCATGCCAATTTTTTTGGGAAAATTTTTAAAGTTGCTAAGGAAGGTAGAACGAGGCAGCCAGTACTCCACTATTCAGTCTGAGTCATTTAAATAAACAGGAATATGTTCGCATTTTTTGTGGCAGGAGCATTTTTCCGCTGGTCTTTGTTACTTATCTACCGATCATGGAAGTGTAATAAGATGAGATGGCGCTGCAGACCGGTGCTACCGACTAACGCTGTACGTTCCTTTGAAGCCGCCGCCGCCATGTTAGATTCCTTAAAACGTTAGCAGACTACTATTTAGGCTGCTTCTTGTTCATAATATCTGCTGTGTGCACACAACATTTGTTATAATAGTAAATTTTACAATGTTTTCTTGAATAACATAGTATCAGGAAGACATTTTCGGACGTTTTTCTAGACTTACACGCAAATTTGATCCAGTAATGCGGCACATTTCATCTCGTTAAGTAACTTTCTTGTTGTTACACGTTTCGATAACCAAGCGTGTGAAAAGGCTGATTTTGTAACCTAGCATTTTCTTTAATATGGATTGATGAAACTCATTTTTGGTTTACGTCCTCTTCCCTAAAAAACTGAGAACATATTTTTCTCTGTTTTGTCGGTTTCCAATCTTAGTTTTCCACAGCATTCGCCCAGAGAGCTTTTCGAGCTGCACTGACAGGAAATCTAAAGTCAAAGAATAGAAATAAAACAACTATAGTAGAAGCAAACATCGCAACCAAAATTCAAATACATACAAAGAAATATAACTGGAACAAGTCAAAATCGGAATGAAATATGGTCTGTTCAGTCTTTAGACTATAATCAGAATCATTAGTACACCTGTAAATGAGTGTCCGAGCGGTTCAAGGCGCTACAGTCTGGAACCGCGAGACCGCTACGGTCGCAGGTTCGAATCCTGCCTCGGTCATGGATGTGTGTGATGTCCTTAGGTTAGTTAGGTTTAAGTAGTTCTAAGTTTTAGGGGACTCATGACCTCAGAAGTTAAGTCCCACAGTGCCCAGAGCCATTTTTTGAACACCTGTAAATGTCACAGGCTGGAATATTTTACGGGAAACTTCCATCAGAAGCTAATGTCTGGGGTAACTGACATGGCGGACGCTTGTGACGCCATGGTAACTCCTCTTGTTACATCTCCATGCTACCGACCCTTGAGTCGCGTTTACTTCGCAAACAAGTCACTCGCAGAGAGCGTGCTTGTGTCAAATCTATGATGTGTGAAGCGGGTCATAAATCATGGCGCCAACCTTATTTCAGTGCAGTCCCGACGTAAATTCCAAGCCCACAACACCCACCTACTGCAAAGCGAACATATCGATATCTCTTGCAGTTTTATTATTTTTGTTTCCTCTTGCTATCTTTTAATTAGATGCCTTCAAACTTTCTGCATTGTTTATATCTTTTACAGTAAGTAGTAGTGGGGCGCACAAAACAGTAACTGAGCTGTAATTCGTTCAATTATTGCTGTACTATCAAACAAGAATGTCTTCACAAATTGTTAATGGTTGTGAAATTATGTATATTTCTGTTGAAATAATTTTTAATTATGTAATTAAAGGGATGTAGGATCCACCATAGTATGTAGATGACAGGCCGTAAATTAATGCACCAAAGAAATGAATACATACGTGCAGGGAGCAGGTTGAGCAAGATTTGTATTACAAATTTTACTTTTGCATACGCAATTTGATTAAATATCATCACATTCGTCTCAAGTTGGTTTCATGTGGGCGTTGGTCGCCTTGCTTTTGGTCTTACCGCCAACCAACAAACCAACCAGACAGCCGTTGCTGAGGCAAGTTGTAGTGGCTCCTCATTATGATCTGTTCTATTGAAAATGGTCCACATTGAGAAGCTCTCTGCTGCGATACATTAGTGTACCTAAGTTTATTAACACCGTAAGTTACATATGGATGGCTACATTGGATAAACAGCGAGGAAAATTCCTATTAGTCTGCAGGTGATGTTTCACTGGTTGTTCGACAATAGGCCTGTTTACCTCGTGTCTTCTAAAGCTGTGCCGTTGATTCCATTGGAATTATTCTCCGTGAGTAGCACCTTCAAACATTAGTGTTTTTGACAGTAAATTTAGTGTGGCTTTTGGAATGGCTACTACAGTCACTTTGATAATGTTCCACAGTGACTATAATAATGTTCCAAGTCTTTGAGAAAAAGGCATGCACCTTATTTATTGTCCCAAGTGAAATAATGAAACAATGCAATCAGAACAACACAATCAGTCTGTAACGCCTCCAAACGGACGTCGAAATTTCTAAACAAAATTATGGTTATGAATACTGCGTTGGACAATAACAGGTTTTAGTTTTATCATTTTCCCAAACACGAATTGTAATTGAAACTTCCTGGCAGATGAAAACTGTGTGCCAGACCGAGACTCGAACTCGGGACACTCCGCTGCAGAGTGAAAATCTCGTTCTGGGTGAATTGTCATTCTATGAATATCACACTGAGGATGTGATTGGTCTAGTATCAGTGGACTCTATGATATCTTTGGGGGATTATAAAAAGCGACTACCAACTGTTCCTCTTTTCCCTTGAGTCAAGCATGTAAACATCTGCTTTGATCCACTAGTGTAATTTCATTAGTTTAATAATAAATGGTTCAAATGGCTCTAAGCACTATAGAGCTTAACATCTGAGGTCATCCGTCGCCTAGACTTAGAACTATTTAAGCCTAACTAACCTAAGGATATCACACACATCCATGCCCGAGGCATGATTCAAACAGGCGACCGTAGCAGCAGTGTGGTACCGGACTGAAGCGCCTAGAACCGCTCGGCCACAGCGACCTGCGAATAATAATTAATTCAGATAAGAACTTGTTTTATTTAAGGAGTTCGACACTGTATCCTATTGATGAATGTTAACAAGAGTCTATTTGTAGCTCATCAGAATTTAGTAGCATTACGTTGACTAAAACATTCGACGAGATGCCAACCGCCACAGATCGAATCTGCTTAGTACAAATCTTGTTCTAAAAGTAAATTTACTTTTTACACAGCGGATAGTTATCACATGTTTCTAAGCTAATGTTCATTCAGCGCGGGAATTTAAATTTCCCGCGCGTAGTCAATTATTGACGTACTGCCAACGATATATTTTACGCCCGAGCAGGAACAGCTGAATAAAAATGAAAGATAGTCAGTTGAGGAATCCTTTTAAATTTTATCAGCTCTGTATCTAGGTGAAGTGGAATTAGGCACTTTGACAATTTATTTATAACGTTTCCGCCCTCCCATATCTAAAATACAAATTCAAATTTTAATCGAAGAAAATTTCGTTTCCCCATTCTCCTATTTATGGAAACGTTGTAAGTTCTACATGAGAGCAGACGGTGTTCATAAATCTACATACAGTCCCGAGGTCTGATAATAGTATCTCGAGCGCCATAAATATTCAACATAAATTCACTGTCTTTGAGTTCTATTATTTTAAGACCAAATTAAAATTTCCCGTGCATTTGTTCATGAGTGGTACGTTTTCACATCATTGGGTCTGACTGGTGACTCGCACAAGACTGTTAATAAACTGTGATTGGCTGTTTCCCGCCTGCGCGCTCATGCCACATTTTCGTGATAACTCGGCCCTCTACGTCGATAATCATTGTAGTGATCTAATTCATTTCGCACGTTAATTTTTCATAAATGAAATTTCAATAATTAGGAAGCGTCAGCATGAGCAGACTACAACATTATTAGATATTATTACTGGACGCTATATTTCTTGGCGTCAATTCTGATACGGGAGTTCCTCCGATCTGCCGTCACTAAAGGGCAAAGTATCCTTCTGTCAGAACTTTCCCACACTGCGGCTCCAGGCATGGTGTACGTAACCTGTCTCTATACCGGCATGGACAGCTACAGCAAAGAATACAGTTCTATACGTTTTTACAACAAACCGTGTAGCGTAAACACTAAAATCTCATTCTTAAGAAATGTTCTTACGGTACATGACTCTTCTGTTCTATTGAAAAATGAGATACTCAGCATGTTCACGCAATTTGTGAAGAGTCAGATCTTAAACATTTCCATAAGCGTGATTCCAGTAACTGTCTTTTTCGTGAAAAGGAAGAGACCGTAAATCTCTTCTCGAGAAATGGCACAGAACACTTGAAGCTTTTAAGACTGTCTCTCCTAAAGATTTACTTCCGAGTGTTCAGCCCCGTATTTCCATTTTCGCACAATATAACAACTCGTTGCCGGGAGTCCAACCTGACTGTGAAATATTGTTGGTGTTGCGTCGCTATTTATAGATTATAATTATTTCGACCCTTAGATTCATTTCTTTGCTTTTCAGATCCCGCAATGTTATTCCGTGAAACTAAGTTTTCTCTGCGCTTTCCTGCTCCTTTGAATGTGATGGCCAATGAGGTTTTAATAAACTGAGTGCCGGACCATGGGCTTTATTTACATTGAAAAATTGAAACCTCCGTTTTTTTATTACGTTTCTGACATCCTTATTTCGACAGATTCCTTAATCACTCCATCCCAGAATCTTGGGTGGCACCACTATATTTGTCTAATCAGTTATCATATTTCCTCTGATGATTTTGTTCGAGGCAATGTTCGGCTACAGCTGATTTGCCTCAAGGTTGTTTTATCTCGTGTGTCGCTGATGTTCATTTTTTGATTGTCTGCCCCATTATAAAACATGCTAGATTTGTTTGAAACGCGCTGCACACCCGGCAATCGGTGACATACGTCGTCTTTAATATCAAAAGAAGACTTTTTATAATTGCTGACGGGACCGAAGTACGGTGGATGCCTTGTTTCCTTAGGAGTCTACCGATCTTCACGGGTACTGGGCCAGCACAAGGTAGACAGCTGATTGTTGGTATCTCTTCCTTCGTCAACTTCTTACTCGGGCGCTCCTATTTTTTTATTGTAAAGCCCACGCAATTTGCCGATCTGAGCACTCATTCCTTCCTTGGTCACGCTAAGTGATAACGGAATACTCATCGCCACGACATCGTTTTTTTTTTTTTTTTAACTTTGCGGTAAGGACTACAGGATCAAACTGCTGAGTCATCGGTCCCTAGGCTTAAGCACTACTTAATCTAACTTGAACTAACCTACGTTAAGGACAAAACACATACCCATTCCCGAAGGAGGACTCCATCGTCCGACGGGAGGAGCAGCGCGAACCGTGTAAAGACGCTAGAGCGCACGGCTACCTCGCGCGGCATGGCATGGGTTTGTCTATAACATTTTTCGTCTGAGAGGAAATAAGTTGACGTAAGAACGTGCCTGAAAAGTTCAGTAAACAATAGCTGAAATTTCCTGCAATCAGTTCCAAGAGTTAAAAAAATGGGTTCTCGTAAAAAGGGAGACTACATCAAAACTGACCGCAGTACCCGCATCCCTGAGGCGCATTTCACTGAGGCGGTGTACCAGGTAAGTGGAGTCGCGATTGTTATGATCGCTCTTCTCCGCTGAGAATATTTTCGCTGAGGCATTTTGCAAGCAAATAGGCTAAAAACTGATATTGAAGCCGCTTTTTGACTTCGAAAGCCGCATTCATTGTGAATGTGCATGTTTTACGCGGGACAGACTACAAGAACGGGCGAGGAGGAACCAAGGAACATCAGAGCCACACCCGACTGAAACAATCAAGCATTGCCGCGAATACGATCTTCAAACGAAGTATGATGAGACTAACATCGTGGTACAGACCCTAATTTTTGGGAACAGCGTAGTTACGGTCGCGAGGGGTAGCCGAGCGGTCTGGGGCGCCTTGTCACGGTCCGCGCGGTTCCCCCCATAGGAGTTCGAGTCCTCCCTCGGTTGTGGGTGGGTGTGTTTTGTCCTTAGTGTAAGTTACTTTAAGTTAGATAAAGTAGTGTGTAAGCTTAGAGACCGATGAGCTCAGCAGTTTGGTTCCATGACGCCTTACCACATATTTCCAAACCTAAATATATACTTGCAACATAGGCACCATGCTGTGATGTTTGATATAGTTGCAGTCCAGTGGAACTATTTTAGAATGTCATAAATCTGAACAACTACCTTCAGCACGCTTTTAAAATTTCTGACATATCAAAAAGTAATCACTTTTAATGTTCAAGTATAACGATAATTTTTATTTATCAAATTAAACAGTTTTAATAATCGTGAAATACTCAACTCTCATACAATACTATTATGCACATCACTTTAAAATCTTGGAAAAACGACATTTCGTTTGCAGAGATAGTGATTTACAAATTGTAAGGTAATATATATATATATATTTTTTTTTGACTGAATCAATCTTTTTATGATAGAACCATAACAGGTTTGCACCTCCAAAGCCCATCTTCAAATGCTATTTTATAGAACAGAAAAGTTTAAATTAAGACCTGAAACAAGTGCAAGTATTTCACTAGGTATACTTGTGGTCTTAGCAAAGTGCTATTACAATGTATATGATTCGTACCTATGGGCGGCAAATGATGAAGTGTTTGCGCGTTATCAACTAAACATAAAATCAGGGAACTATATAAATACAACCAAGTGTACTTTCCCTTCGCTACTCTTTGCAGGCGTCCTCTATAAGACAATCTTCAATCTTTGTTGTTGTTGTGGTCTTCAGTCCTGAGACTGGTTTGATACAGCTCTCCATGCTACTCTATCCTGTGCAAGCTTCTTCATCTCCCAGTACTTACTGCAACCTACATCCTTCTGAATCTGCTTAGTGTATTCATCTTTTGGTCTCCCTCTACGATTTTTACCCTCCACGCTGCCCTCCAAAGCTAAATTTGTGATCCCTTGATGCCTCAGAACATGTCCTACCAACCGGTCCCTTCTTTTTGTCAAGTTGTGCCACAAACTCCTCTTCTCCCCAATTCTGTTCAATACCTCCTCATTAGCTATGTGATCTACCCATCTAATCTTCAGCATTCTTCTGTAGCACCACATTTCGAAAGCTTCTATTCTCTTCTTATCCTAACTATTTATCGTCCATGTTTCACTTCCGTACATGGCTACACTCCATACAAACACGTTCAGAAGCGACTTCCTGTCACTTAAATCTATACTCGATGTTAACAAATTTCTCTTCTTCAGAAACGCTTTCCTCGCCATTGCCAGTCTACATTTTATATCCTCTCTACTTCGACCATCATCAGTTATTTTGCTCCCCAAATAGCAAAACTCCTTTACTACTTTAAGTGTCTCATTTCCTAATCTAATTCCCTCAGCATAAAAAAAAATGGTTCAAATGGCTCTGAGCACTATGGGACTTAACACCTATGGTCATCAGTCCCATAGAACTTAGAACTACTTAAACCTAACTAACCTAAGGACAGCACACAACACCCAGTCATCATGAGGCAGAGAAAATCCCTGACCCCGCCGGGAATCGAACCCGGTAACCCGGGCGTGGGAAGCGAGAACGCTACCGCACGACCACGAGCTGTGGACCCCTCAGCATCACCCGACTTAATTCGACTACTTTCCATTACCCTCGTTTTGCTTCTGTTGATGTTCATCTTATATCCTCCTCTCAAGGCACTGTCCATTCCGTTCAACTGCTCTTCCAAGTCCTTTGCTATCTCTGACCGAATTACAATGCTACAACCCTGTCTCACTCCTTTCCCAACCACTGCTTCCCTTTCATGCCCCGGGACTCTTATAACTGCCATCTAGTTTCTGTACAAATTGTAAATAGCCTTTCGCTCCCAGTATTTTACCCCTGCCACCTTTACAATTTGAAAGAAAGTATTCCAGTCAACATTGTCAAAACCTTGTTCTTTGTCTACAAATGCTAGAAACGTAGGTTTGCCTTTCCTTAATCTTTCTTCTAAGATAAGTCGTAAGGTCAGTATTGCCTCACGTGTTCCAATATTTCTACGGAATGCAAACTGATCTTCCCTGAAGTCGGCTTCTACCAGTTTTTTCATTCGTCTGTAAACAATTCGCGTTAGTAGTTTGCAGCTGTGACTTATTAAACTGTTCGGTAATTTTCACATCTGTCAACACCTGCTTTCATTGGGATTGGAATTATTATATTCTTCTTGAAGTCTGTCTCATACATCTTGCTCACCAGATGGTAGAGTTTTGTCAGGACTGGCTCTCTCAAGGCCGTCAGTAGTTCTGATGGAATGTTGTCTACTCCCGCGGCCTTGTTTCGACTCAGGTCTTTCAGTGCTCTGTCAAACTCTTCACGCAGTATCGTATCTCCCATTTCATCTTTATCTACATCCTCTTCCATTTCCATAATTTCCATAATATTGTCCTCAAGTACATCGCCCTTGTATAGACGCATAGACTCCTTCCACCTTTTTGCTGTCCCTTCTTTGCTTAGAATTAGATTTCCATCTGAGCTCTTGATATTCATACAAGTGGTTCTCTTTTCTAAAAAGGTATCTTTAACTTTCCCGTAGGCAGTATCTATCTTACCCCTAGTGAGATAAGCCTCTACATCCTTACATTTGCCCTCTAGCCATCCCTGTTTAGCCATTTTGCACTTCCTGTCGATGTCATTTTTGAGACGTTTGTATTCCTTTTTGGCTGCTTCATTTACTGCATTTTCATATGTTCTCCTTTCATCAATTAAATTCAATATTTCTTCTGTTACCCAAGGATTTCTACTAGCCCTCGTCTTTTTACCTACTTGATCCTCTGCTGCCTTCACTACTTCATCCCTCAGAGCTACCCGTTCTTCTTCTACTGTATTTCTTTCCCTCATTCCTGTCAATTGTTCCCTTATGCTCTCCCTGAAACCCTGTACAACCTTTTCAATCATAAAAATCACAAAATATGATAGTTATTACAATAGTATTTCAAGCAGTTATTCATCAAACACGAAATTAAATACAAATCGTTAAAATGGTAAAATCTATGTAGAACAAAGAGAGGCCTTTACACTAAAAAGAGACAGAGTAGCAATCCTTACAGTACATTTTTTGGTGCCTGGTGGGGCTGGACTTTTGTTCCTAGACGTTAACGCTACTTCACGTAGTCTAAGGAGAGTCGATACGGAATGAAATTTGAAATTTGTGGTAAGGTCTTATGGGATAAAATAGCTGAGGTAATCGGTCCCTAGGCTTACCCACTACTTAATCTAACCTAAACTAACTTACGCTAAGGACAACACACAGCCGTGCCCGAGAGAGGACTCGAAGCTCCGAAGCGGGGAGCCGCGCGGATCCTGACATGGCGCCTGAGACCAGGCGGTGCCACGGAATGGACGACCATGGCAGTTCCTTGCTGCAGCACGCCCGCACTCTTCCTGCGGCTGTGAGGTGCTTATGTTAGCTGGGAAGATGCTAGGGAGCGCAGACGCGGCCGGGGCAGTACAGCGCCGCGCTCTATCACAAGCCGGCCCAGGCTGAGCTGGAACATTATGAACGAAGCGGAGACTAACTTAGCTGGGTAAACCGTCGCAAATATTAAAACATGCATTAGTTGCAAACCCATTTTGTTCATTGAGGAGTTTATCTGGTTCTCTGCGTACCCACCTCTTTTAAAATGTCTACCCGTTTACATTACGTAAAATGTTTAGTTGTTGGACAGTGCTACCAATAACATATCCCTCCTTAAAGCATGTGAACCGAATAGTGTTTTGTTGCTAGCGTAGGTGTGTTCTTTGAACCTCAAGTCAAAGGATCTGCCTGTTGACCGATATAGTTTTTATCACAATCACGGCAAGTTTTGTAGATCCCAGATTTCCCATATTTATTACTCCCATGCGAAAGGTTATGACGAACTCGTATTTTTATGTTATCTGATGTCCTGAATGCAATTTTAGCTCCCTTTTTCCGGAATATGCGCTCTATTCTATCCTCTGTTTTGCCTATGTATTTTATGGTTGTATCTCACTGTACTATACAATGCACAACTTCTTGATCTTCTTTTCGCGGGCATATGTGCTGTTTAGCTTGTGGAACGTGAGGTTTCTAACAGCTGATGTGTATTGCTTTGTTCGTTCTTGTTGTTGGTGAACGCGCTGATACTCCAGAAGCTCTGCAATGACAGACATGCTTTAAGTCTTACAAGCTCATTAAATCTCCCGCGTTAGCTCCTATGAATACTAATCTGGACAGATTACAGCAACACCAAGAAAATGCTACATTATGCCGTGCCACTGTTTCACTATAAGTCAGACATGTGATGTACTCTGCACGAGTAATAATTGTTTTCCAAAATACCGCAATATTTAATAATCCCCCACAAGTAATAATTATTTTCCAGAATACCGCAATGGTTACCAGTAGGTTTGCGATGAAATACTACAAAAAAGTATTGAAAACAACTTGTTTCTGAAATTACTTGTACTTTTGTTAACTAAACTGTAACCTGTTTGTAAACGAATTAAGAGAATAATAATTCTAACAAAGATTTTACTGCTGGTAAATAAACTGATTTCCCTGTCTCTTAGGGTGACTTTATCCTCTGCTATAGCGTGAGTTAGAGCTCCGCTCATAGTGACAGAGTGTGTCGGTTCACAGTTCAGAATAAGATGAGAGAACGGCTCCTGGAGTAGGATCATGCCTGGCAGAGCACCGTGCTGTTCGACCCAACTGTTGGACAAACAGCTGATTTAACTGAATCAAGGGGGACGGTATCTCACGGCAACGCTCGTGAAACTGAAACATGCCAACACCAGATGACTTTATGCACCACCTCATACGGTTCTCTTCTTACAACAACATATTGTCAACTGACTGCGTAATTGTTACGCCATAAGCTCGAGAAAGTTCTGCTCAAATGACATTGCAAAGCTGGGAGCCTGCTACAGATTGTATTGTTCTTTTGCGGAATCTCAGTGTGGAGTAAGTCAGCCATTACCATAACCAACTATAGACAAAATCATAAGTTACAGAGGATGAACCCGAACTACACCGACATAATTTCAGGGACATTTTCTTAGTACTTTAATATAAGGGATCAGTGGTTCTCAGTAGCTCGCTGCAGAGTAATTGTGGCATCACGATTTATTTGTTTTGTTACCTTTGTTTCTGTGAAAATCCCTTCATAACAGTGAAAACGTCTGTAATATGCGCTCACTAAAACCTGTTATAACATTGATGGATCCAGTTTCTGGCAGTATACAGATACAAAAGTGTGGTGATGTAATGCTTCGGCGCGGCAGCAGCTCAGCATATCACCGTTGTGTTACTGTACCACGTATTCAGTGAGGCCACTCAGGAGGTGCATATCGGCCACCTCTCATCACTAAACCCATTTATACTGATGTGTAATATTGTGAAAGAATAAATAACACGGCTAGAAAAACAAATCCGAGACACGACAAAACAGTATTGAATGCAAGTTTGAGAGCGAAGAGTTACGTGGGCATTACTATTTTCAGCAGCAAGTTGTGTGAGTGAATGGGACAAGTTCGTTTCCAAGCAAGACTCACATTACATACCGTTGACATTTCCATTGTCGGGCAAATATTTTTAGTTAAATATAGATCAACAGATAGACGGACGTAAGAAATCGAACGAAATACATTTACTTTGTAACATACCCACGGAGACCACGGTTCCCTTATACAACGTACTCAAAATATACCCCTGAACAACTTCAGAAATTTTGTCAGTGTAGATCGGGTTCACCCTGGATACTGACTGAAGTCTAGACATAGTTCAAAGTTAGAACCCAATATTCAGTTAAACTAAATTTCTATAATAGGAAATTTTGTTATCTAAAAATACAGTTGTGGTACATCCAAGATTTTGTGTCTTAGGTGAATGGATATCAGATAAATCGAATTAGATGACTGAACAGTGAGTTGACAGCGAAGTATGCGATTGATACTAGGAGCTTAATTCAGATTAAAACGGTGACTTTCGCCCTCCGATGCTTACATATTTTTGACAATGTATACAAATGTGCAAAATATTACAATCACAAAAGTTGCACTGGGAGAAATTACCTTGGAGTAATCATCCACGGAATATAAATAATTCATTTATCTTTGTTTATTGTGCGGAGAAAATCGCAAACAGGAAACACGTCATTGCCTCAAACTCTCTAGCCAGCGCACTGATTGTGCAAAAACAACTCTCAAATAAAATATCTGAAGAGGACGACCGTGTCATTGATCTCGCATGACGAAAACACTCCTCTACGGCTAAAAATGCACGGAGAAGCGACGTACACCGATGTGAAAGATACAAACTCGGACTCTACCGCTCACCTGACAGATCAGGTGTGTATTCGTCCGAAGGAACTCGGAAGGTTGGAGTATTTGTATTACATGGAAGGAGGCCGGAAGCTAAAGGAATTTCAATAATTTGTTAAAAAATTTTACGAGAACCCTTTTCATGATGAATTAACTGAACGTGTTGACATCACAATTCGCCGAATCCCCTTCGTGGTTGCAATAAATGTCACATCTCAAGCAACGTCCTGTTCGCATCATGTACCACATTATTGTTCAGTATTTCGATGTCACGATTTTGTTTACACTTAGGTTGTCATTGTGCTCGGAAATTCAGGAAAGGGCTCTGGCTCACATTGCTCAACACTTGAAGCTAACAATAAGGATGAACGCCGTTAAAGCTGTAAAAGAAAACCTGATACTGAATGAAAATTCTTCCTAAAAAGAAACATACTAAGTGGTGACACAACCCCTTGGCAGTACTCTTTGGTAATAATTAATGTCATCTCTTTGCTGCAGGAGAAAGCTACCGGAAAGAAATGCGAGCCCGAAGGAACAAACGATTGTGTCGACAGCGCAGTAACTGTTTGCAGCGATTACACTCGTCTCATTGGAGAACGCGGAGATTTGACTAGGTGAGTGTTTGTAAGAAATCTTCCCTATCTTCTTTCTGACCGTTTATCGACTGATGACGACTCACAGCTTAGCGGGTATGCTTTTGTTAGTAAGGAAGCAGCTGATGTATTTCCTAATCTGTTGTAACCAAATGCTTTTCTCTGAGTATTAATTTATTGCGAAGGATCGGTGCTTTCTGTAGATGAATGTACTTCTTTACGTATAGATCTTTTCTTCCACTATTTCGTAAATAACGTTCCTTGACATATGATACAAGATCGTATGTTTGCCCCCTTCATCTCATTGTCCTCAGATATAATATAAATACTATGTACTTCTAAAGTTTATCTTTTGCGAAATCTGAAGTCGCAACAGCTATCGATATTTACAGCTCATTGATTAGTATGTCCAAAAGTAAATCTGTCAAACATCCGGTTGTGCTAACGTGATAAAGATGCCGCCCCAACTTGCAGACAAAAAGAGCTTGTTAGAAATTTGTGTGTGTTTGATCAGACTCATTTCTCCAGAAATATACCAAACAAATGCTGTGCGAATGCATAGGAAATCATAGTCTACACAACAATCTCATTTACAGTGCAGCGTAAAGAAACGTATTTGGTTTTCGTTATTTCCGTTTCAAAAACACCATTTAATTTCACTGTTGTTACCAGGAAAGGAAAATTTTGTTTTAAACTGATTAACAAACAATTTCGACGGCTTTTTTCTGCAGGAAATGAACAAAGAAAATTATAATCGCTTATAACATCCTAATTAACTATTGCTGTATCTCTGGAATCAAAATCTCTGGAATCATATCTCTGTTATGCGTAGTGTAACTTTTAATTACCGATATACTGAATTAAACTTCACGAACTAGAATAATATTTTAACCGCTATTTCGTCTGAATTTTGGTTATTATGTAACATATTCCGAAACGGACATGCAAAATTTAAACTGCAAAGCGCATATCGTCAAAAACAGGTAATGAAAAGGCTCAGTCTCATCCTACTGTGCGTTTCCAATAGAGCAAATTTGCGCATTATTATTTAAATGAGAAAAATTTCTCATTTGTTTCTTCTTTATATTATTTGTAGTCGCATACAGATTTGTATAACATATCTTGTTTCTCAGCATATAACAGTTGCTGTTAATCCTACGTTTCATTTAATGAATTCTGAGGCTTATGAATGAGAAAGAGTAAAAAAAAGAAAAAACGTGCGAAAATATTCATATCAGAGGAAATGCTATTTAACATTTATTGCAAATGAAGTATCCTGAACCCTCATAACAGGAGCAGGATTCATGTCAGCACTTCTCACACTCCAGACACTGAATTCAGTCTTCTGTTAGCGTATTGCTGCACTATTCATTACAGCCTGACCAGTGAAAATTCTGTATATTTTAGGTCGACGATTTTGAGTATTACTCTGTTTTCTTTCTGTGCGCTTGACCAGACTCAAACAGTTTCCTCTCAGATTACTTTCCTTTCTCATTCTGTTAATTTAAATTCCACTTGTTTTGTGATTGGGTTCCAAATTTCATGTCTGACTACATTCCTTTCTTCTGTCACTTTTTTTGGCGATCCTTTCTTCTTAGCAAAGGAATCAACTATTTTACGGTAACGGTTTGTGATTCAACTATAGATGTATCATTAAAACTGTGACTCTGGTCTGTAACAGTCGAGAGCAGGAAATCTTCCACGGTGAACATGCGACGATCTGTTTGATGGGTATCGCATATGTTGAACACTTTTGTTACCTACTTCAATGTGGCGGTCCTCTGATAAAGAGTTCCAATCAATCCGGCGATAAATTCTTTCGTAATTACATGTCGAATGTGATTAATCACTCATTGGTTGCGTTGTAGTGGATTAAAGTTCTTCAACGACTGAAAAAACAGCGATTCAATGGCTCCATTATGTGGCTGCTGTATGGAAGAATGGTAACCACATGAATCTTGTGATTCCTCTAATAAAGAATGGCACGTGATGAGAGATTGTCAAAAAACAGTAGAACTCAATGTATTTCAATTGATTTGTCTGTTTCTCAAAATGTTGTGACCATGACATACATAGATTTGAAGTGATGTATCCAGTGTCTGGACACATTATTAGTGACTAGGTGGGGCACTGTTCATCAAACTCTCCTTCATCCTTTTCGGCGGGAACATTATTCCCGGAAGCACGCAATCCCTCCCAGTTCCCATACAATATCCAACTACTATCACATTACTTCTCTTCCAGATGCAATTTGGCCTATGCACTTTATGTCCCTGTTACAACCACTTTCGGAGTTTTGTTAAGAATAGTTGTTGTCCCCGATACATCCGTGACAAATTAAGTGATGAGGTTCCAATACAGATCTCTCCATTAGCGTCGAAAGATTCTCGTTTGCTGCTTGAAGAATCACTCATAGACCGAGAGAAGTTTTTTGCAGTGTCCAAAGGCTATTGTTTCAACTCTGGATGAATCGTAAGTGCTGTCCTTTCTGACCATATAAGTACGTTCCTCAAATTTGTGTCTTTTATTTATTCCTCTCAGAATACTCATGAATTAATCTTCTTGTATCTTGAGTGTCATACCATAACAATATATGTCCAAGCATTTGCAGTACAGTATTACACGAGTTTCAGTTAATGTTAATCATGAATAGTTCTTCCGAACCTTCCATTTTATTTACTTCTATACCCTGAAAAACACTAGGTAATTTTCAGCTTATTTTTACGTAAGTAACAATATTTCTTGAAATGGTGTTGTACCTACTTAAGGCGATTTATGAGGGCAGTTTCACTTTCTGTGTTCCCTCAGAGCTTGTCGTTTACACTTCCCATTTTCGGCCCCCCTTTTGCAGCTTCCCTCATTTCTGGATTGCATGCCTCCAGATTAGTTTTTCTTTTGTAGATGCTTAAACAGTAATAAATGTCTCTTTGAAGCTTACAATGGCTTTTACAATAGTCTTTTGCAACATTCATAAACATTTTTAGCATCATAGCAAAGGAAACAACGGACAATGATAACGCAAGGGCTAAGACTACGCTCTTCACAGTTTCACACAACTTATCCGTACTACATGACTGCAGGTTTTGTCTATACCTGGAAACGTTTTGTAGTAACGTCGATGTGGTAATATATCATAAGAATGGCAATATATTGTACTGGATGAGGGTATAAAGCTAAACTTCGTAAGTTCATCATTGCATGAGTTATAGCTTATCCCCACAACACAAATTTTTATATGAAAGTGACGTGAAACTGTTATTAATGTATTCCGAAGCAGTTAGTGCCAGGAGAATAACCAAACTACGGCAACGAAGAGCCAGCCACAGGAACTGTTCGTTACCAACTGAGTAAACAACTTCAGGTCGTGAGATAGAAGCGTTGCGCTGTTTTATCCAACGCGCCGACCTACCCCGCTCTGTTCCTAATACGGTTATGCATAAATTTTTAAAATATAAATATACAGGGTGGCCCATTGATAGCGACTGGGCCAAATAACTCATGAAATAAGCATCAAACGAAAAATCTACAAAGAACGAAACTCGTCTAGCTTGAAGGGGGAAACCAGTTGGCGCTATGGTTGGCCCGCTAGATGGCGCTGCCATAGATGAAACGGATATTAACTGCGTTTTTTTTTTTTTTTAATAGTGTGGTGTGCGTACTGTAAGACCCGGTACACACACCATCAGATTATATGACTTGTCGCTCTAACGTAGTAGGCGAGTGTCAGCAATATGTCTTGTGGTCTTATCGTGGCGTGTTTGTCTTCTGCCGTTAGGTCAGACGACAGAAATGCCACTTGCACGCTTAGAGTAGCAGATTGACGGTGACCAACTTTAAACAGAACTTGATTAATTTTCACACACATTTATTAAAATAATAAAAAGCTACACATTACGTAATTTGATTCTGGATGCTGTTTACAGTTGACAATCTGAAGTTCCTTTGGTATTGGTACGTTAATCTTATTCTCACATATCTCTGATACTTGACAAAGTGTCTATTCATTTATCTTCATCGCTATGTACAGGAATATGGTAATCTTATTAGGCGCAGACTGAAACTTGACTATAGACTGGTACAGACTAATGTAGACTGATACAGACTGGTGCAGACAAATGCAGACTGACTGATCGGAGGTCTGTACACTCCTTATAATATCTCGTGCGTTCATGTATCATTGCGCGAGTGTGATCCGCGAGGAGAAAAGGTTCTACGTTAGCAGCAATCTCATTGGCTGCGTTACATATTAATACGTGGATCAGCGGAAGCAGAATTTGGTCCATCCCTAATGCAGCGCCATCTCGTAGTACAGAGACAGATGAGCACTGTGTCTGCGCTGTTGTGCTTAGCGGGGCGCGCTCTAGTGGGAAATTTGTGTACGCGCTGACTGCGCAGAACTATGTACACAACAAATAGGAGCCCCCATTTTTTATTACATATTCGTGTAGTATGTAAAGAAATATGAATGTTTTAGCTGGACCACTTCTTTCGCTTTGTGATAGATGGCGCTGTAATAGTCACAAACGTATAAGTACGTGGTATCACGTTACATTCCGCCAGTGCGGACGGTATTTGCTTCGTGATACATTACCCATGTTAAAATGGACCGTTTATCAATTGCGGAAAAGGTCGATATCGTGTCGATGTATGGCTATTGTGATCAGAATGCCCAACGGACGTGTGCTGTGTATGCTGCTCGGTATCCTAGACGACACCATCCAAGTGTCCGGACCGTTCGGCGGATAGTTGTGTTATTTAAGGAAACAGGTAGTGTTCAGCCACATGTGGAACGTCAACCACGACCTGCAATAAATGATGATGCCCAAGTAGGTGTTTTAGCTGCTGTCGCGGCTAATCCGCACATCAGTAGCAGACAAACTGCGCGAGTATCGGGAATCTCAAAAACGTCGGGGTTGAGAATGCTACATCAACATCGATTGCACTCGTACCATATTTCTATGCACCAGGAATAGCATGGCGACGACTTTGAACGTCGTGTACAGTTCTGCTACTAGGCGCAAGAGAAATTATGGGACGATAACAGATTTTTTGCACGCATTCTATTTAGCGACGAAGCGTCATCCGCCAATAGCGGTAACGTAAACCGGCAAAATATGCACTATTGGGCAACGGAAAATCCACGATGGCTGCGGAAAGTGGAACATCAGAGACCTTGGCGGGTTAATGTATGGTGCGGCATTATGGGAGGAAGGATAATTGGCCCCCATTTTATCGTTGGCAATCTAAATCGTGCAATGTGTACTAATTTCCTACGCAATGTTCTACCGATGTTACTACAAGATGTTTCACTGCATGACAGAATGGCGATGTACTTCATCATGATGGATGTCTGGCACATAGCTCGCGTGCGGTTGAAGTGCTATTGAATAGTATATTTCATGATAGGTGGATTGTTCGTCGAAGCACCATACCATGGCCCGCACGTTCACCGGATCTGACGTCCCCGGATTTCTTTCTGTGGGGAAATTTGAAGGATATTTGCTATCATGATCCACCAACAACGCCTGACAACATGCGTCAGCGCATTGTCAATGCATCTGCGAACATTACGGAAGGCGAACTACTCGCTGTTGAGAGGAATTTCGTTACACGTATTGCCAAATGCGTTGAGGTTGACGGACATCATTTTGAGCATTTATTGCATTAATGTGGTATTTACGCTGTAACAGCATGCGTTCTGAGAAATGATAAGTTCACAAAGGTACATGTATCACATTGGAACACTCGAAATAAAATGTTCAAGTGTACCTAAGTTCTGTATTTTACTTTAAAAAAACCTACGTGTTACCAACTGTTCGTCTAAAATTGTGAGCCATATGTTTGTGACTATTACAGCGCCATCTATCACAAAGTAAAAAAAAGTGGTCCAACTAAAACATTGTATTTCTTTATGTACTACACGAACATGTAATAAAACAAATGGGGGTTCCTATTTTTTTAAAACCAGTTGACATCCGTTTGACCTATGGCAGCGCCATCTAGCGATCCAACCATAGCGCCATCTGGTTTCCCCCTTCAAGCTAGTCAAGTTTCGTTCTCTCTCGTTTTTTCGTTTGACGCTTATTTCGTGAGATATGTGGGCCAGGTCACTATCAATGGACCACCCTGTATAAGAAGATAAGAGTGGGTTCGACTCCACTTCAGTTGGCTAAGCAGGGTCAATACTGATAGCACGAAATCACTTCGTTTTTGTTGCTCTTTTCATTCAACAGAGAGTTCACTACTACCGCTAGCTCGTATTCGACAAAATCGGGGTTGGCAATAGCTAAGGAATAGTAGACCTATACGTTGTACAGCTTATAGACACCACCGAAATTTGATTGAGCACAGATTAAAGAAGTCTAATACCTGTCCTACCAGCACTTTTTCCTTCGTATGGTACTCAAAAATTAAACAATGATGAGTGTCTTCTTAGTGTTATGGTATGCGCAAAATAAACCACGTTGAACGAAGGACATTTGGGATATAATGTCCCGTCGCTGACGAGCTCATTAGAAACGGAGCACAAGCTCAAACTGGGGAAGAATAGGTAAGGAAATCGGCCGTATCCCTTTCAAGGAATCCGTCCTGACATATGCCTTAAGCGATTTGGAGAAGTCTCGGAACACTTAAAGCTCGATGGCCGGAGGGAATTTGAGCTGCCATCAACTTGAATGACAGTCCGGTGTCTAGACATTGCTCCATTTCGCTCTGTAAATCACGCGATGCCAACAAACTATGAACTTTTATCTAATCATACCAAAAATTTCTTTTTTCCTCAATTCTATTCAGCACCACCTCATTTGTTGTTCGATCTACCCATGTAATCATCAAAACTCTGCTACTGCACCACATTTCCAAAGCTTCATTCTTGTGTGAAATGCTTATTGTCCATGTTTCACTACAACACAAAGTAACATTCCACACAAATACCTTCATAAAATACTTCCTAACATAAATTATGATATTAAATATTGACAAATCCCTCGTTTCCAGAAATGCTTTTCTTGCTATTGCCCGTCTCCATTTTAAATCTACCCTACTTTCACCATCATCAGTTATTTTAGTACCCAAACAACAAAACTCAACTACTTTTAGCGTCTCATTTCCATCTGATTTTATAAGATTACATTCCATTAACCTTGTTCTGCTTGTATTGATGTTCATCTTATAATCTCTTTTCAAGTTTTTATTTCTTCTCCTTAAGCTTCACTCCCCTTCCAAATTCCTCTTTGGTTCCCGTTATTGCTTCCTCAATGAATAGCTTGAATAACATCGGAGATAGGCTGCAACCCATTCCCACTTCCTTCTCAACCACTGTTTCTATTTGATCTCCTTCGACTCTGATAACTGTTGTCTGGTTTCTGTACAAGTTGTAAATAACATTTTCTCTTTGTATTTTATTCATGCTGTCTTCAGAATTTCAAAGAACTTAGTCCATTTCACACTGCCCAAAGCTTTTCCTAAACCTACAGATGCTATAAAAGTAGGTTAGCTTTTCTTTAATCTATCTTCTAGGATAAGTCGAAGGCTCAGTGTTGCCTAGCGTATTCCTACCTTTCTCCACAACCCAAACAGATCTTCCCCAAGGTCGACCACTGCCAGCTTTTCCATTCTTCTGTAAATAACTCAAGTCAATATTCTGAGACCTGACTTATTAAACTGACAGTTAGTTAGTATTAAAACATATCAGCACTTGCGTTATTTGGAATTATTACACTCTTGAAATCTGAGGGTATTTCGCCTCCTCATATATCTTGCACATCAAGTGGAAGAGTTCTGCAATGGCTGGCTCACCCAAGAATCTCAGTAATCTTGAGGGAATGTCGTCTACTACAGCGACCTTGTTTCCACTCAGATCTTTCAGTGCTCTGTTGAATTCTTCAAGCAGTATCATGTCTTCCAACTCATCTTCGCCTTCTTCCTCTTCTGTTCCTACAATGTTGTCTTCAAGTTAGTTTCCCTTATACAGGGTGTTCGAAAATTCCCGTTACAAACTTCCAGGACTTGCAGAAGGGAGTAAGTGCATAATATTTTGAGTAGGAACCCAACTATGGATTCAGTTCAGATGTTTAACTCATCTACTTCTTCCTGAGGAACTGAATTAGGCGTGATGCAGTCAAGTTATTAGGCAACAGTTCGAAAGGAAACGGAACGAAATATACATTTATCACTTAAACACATTTGTTTCTATTAACACTTAAACATCTCCTGTTTATATTATTCCAAAACAAAAAAGAACCCGGCGCACCGTACATGCAGACAGTACAGACGCATTATAACGGCGGCTTGATGTGGCGATCACCACCGTTGTTACAGACATTGAACCTGCGAAGTATGTTCTGGTACACACTCTTCATCCCATCTGGTCTCTTCAGTTTCTAGTGCAGAGTCCATAACTCATGCCAGCCAATCTTCCTCTGTCTCTTCAGGAGTCTAATAAATTAAATTTTGCATACGATCCCACAAGACGTGGTCCACACGAGTCAAAACCGATGATAGTGGTGGCCACCCAGTTGGACCATCTCCGCCTATCCATCTTTCACCGTATCATCTGTTAAGATGCTCTGAACCGCAAGTGAGAAGTGAAGTGGTACACCATAATACTGAAACCATGACGGACATTCAGTGGCACAGCTTCCAAGAACGAATCGAATACGTTTCTTAGGAATATCAGGAATGCAAGATCAGTTAGTCTGAGTGGAAGCAAGTATGGCCAAATCACATGACGGTCCGGAATGCCTCTCCACACGTTGATCCCAAACCGGCACTGAAATCAGTGAACATACGTGGCACAAGAGTTTTAGTCTGCCCAGACATTGCTGTTTCGCGAATTCAGAACATAGTCCCTCGTGAACTTCATATGTGAAGTGAACAGAACAAAACATGAAAATAGGGATGTGTCGATATAGCGGTAAAGGAACCACGTGCAGTAGGCAATGCGTTGTGGAATATCGGCTGGACCCTCAGCGCGCACCTCACGTAAGTGGCACGGATGTAATTGTTGATCACGCGGAAAGTCCCAGACGACACTGTGACTAACACCGATTGCACGTGCAGTTGTCCGGGTACTCGTCTACCGGTTCTCTTCAAAGCGATGCAACACATCAAATTCGGGCTTGCGGCGAATCCTTGGAGCACCACAATCCCGCATCTATTTCTCGGAGCCTCTGCGTAACTTGGACAAAAAGTTTGTTCAATGGCGTGCTACGTTGCGGAAAACGTTCGTGATACAGCCGACTAGCAGCTCTTCCTTAACCTTGAGCTTCTCCATTCACAAGGATCACAATTCGAAAACGTGTATCAAACCATGTTCACTTTATCGGAAACTCGTTGAATAGGTCTCGCAGCAAGGCAGACGTTAAGTGACATCCAAGTGACCGTCTCACATAGTACATGTCATCCCACCTACACCATTGCATACCAGGACATGCAGCTCTGAGACTTTTCTCTTTTTCCTCATCAGATGTGGCCGCATTACACATCTGAACTGAAACCGTTGTAGAACGGAAACGACACGTTTCCGGACATGAGTTACTATTCAAAATATTATGAACACATTCCCGTCTACATGTCCTAGAAGTTTATAAGAGGAATTTAAGAACATCCCGTTATCGACCCTCTATATACTCCTCCTACGTTTTAGCTTTCCCTTCTTTACTCAATACTAGCTTACCATACTAGCTCTTGATATTGATACGGTTGCTTCTCTAATCTCCAAAGGCCACTTTCATTTTCCTGTAGGCAGCACCTATTTTTCCCCTATTCAAGTATCATTCGTGCGCTAGCCTCTCCTGCCTAGTCATGTTCGACTTAATGTCAATCTCATTTTTTAGGTGCCTGAACTCCCTTTCGTTCACTTCATTTGCTCTGTTTTTATACCTTCTGTCAAATGCAGTATCTCCTGTGCTGTCTGGTGTTTCTACCAGGCCTTGTCCTCTTCCGTACGTGAGCCTCTGCTGCCTTCACCATTTCCTCTCCCAAAGCTATCCACTTGCCTTCTATGGCATTTCTTTCCCCAGTTTCGGTCCAATACTGCTTAACTTTCTCTCTAAAACTCTCAATCCTTCATTTTATCTAGGTCACATCTTCTTAATTTTTTCCCTTTATACAATTTCTTCAATTTTAGTCTGTAGTTCATAATCAATAAACTATGGTCAGATTACACATCTGCTCCAATATTTGTTTTACAGCTTAATATATTGTGTGTAAATCTCTGTCTCATTATCATATAATCAATCTGAAACATTCCAGTGTCCAAGATCTCTTCCACGTATACAACCTTCTTTCATGATTCTTAAACCCAGTGTTAGCGTTGATTAAATTATACAGAACGTGCAAAATTCTATCAGGCTACTTCCTCACTCAGTCCATGTTCTCCTACTGTTTTCCCTTCTCATCCTTTTCCTACTACCGAATTCGAATCGCAATTACATTTTCATATTCCTAAACTATCTGTTTAATTTCCTTTATCTCGTTACGCATTCTTTCAGTATCTTCATCATCTGTGGAGCTAGATGACATATAAACTTATACTAGTGAGATGGATATTGGCTTCGGGTCTATCTTGACTACGATAAAACGTTGACTACGCTATGCATAGTAGTTTTACCGCAATTGTATTTTCTTTTACATTATTAAGCCTACTCCTGCCTCACGACAATTTGATTTTGTGTTGATAACCCTGTACTGAACTGACCAGACGTCCTATCACAGCATTTCACCAATTCTTGCTATGTCTAACGTCATACATTCAATTTCCATTTTTAAATTTTCTAGTCTGCCTACTCGATTAAGGGATAACAGTCCACTTTCCGACTCCCTGAAGGCCAGTTTTTCCCCCTCATGACATTATCCGCGGCAGTCCCTGTCAGGAGATCCAAATGCGCAATTATTTTAACTCCGAAATATTTTATCCAAAAGGATACCATCATCATTAAACCACACAGTAGAGCTGCATGACCTCCGCTCTACAGTTTCCCCTTGCTTTCAGCCGTTCGCAACAGCAGTATAGCGCGGCCGTATTGGCTAATATTCCAAAGCCAAAGCAGTCATGCAGTTGCCCTACAACTGCTGAAAAGGTTACTGTCCCTTTTCAGGAGCCACGGGTTAGTCTGGCGTCTCCACAGATACCTATGTTTTCGCTGAATCAACGGTATGGCTATCTGTATCGCTGAGACATGCAAGCCAGCCCACCTCAAAAGGCCCATGATTCATGGGAGGCAATCAGAAGAACAGCTGTCTTCACCCGCTCATGCTTTCCATGAGAGAAAGACTCGACCCTTCTCTGGTCAGAGAGATACTTGATTTTACATCCATTTGTTCAAACCTAAGTAAACAAAGCCAACTCAAACTCAGTTTGGTTAGGTTTTTAGACTATTACAGCTAATATTTTAAAGGCTTAATTTTACCAGGTGGCTAGTTAGTATACGTTCAAGGACAAATTGGTAGACTTTAACTGAGTCATCGAGTCTTTTTTTTCGTTCCCAAAACCAAGACCAAATCATCGAACACAAATGTATCCTGATAAGGCGGTTTCCAGAAATATTACGTAAAATTTTCCAATGTGTCCGTTATTTACACCCACTAGCATCTCGATTTTTGTATAGCTAAAAGTCATCATTGTTTGTTCGAAATTGATAAAAAAGTAAAATAATATGTCCTTCGTTGTTTAACATAGCAAAAAGGAAAGCGCAAAAATTCTATAAAAATTTTATTTTGGAGCAAATGTGTGGAACAGTTCGCTTCAACTTTCTGATGGGAAATATCTTAAAGCGTAACTGCTGCAGCAAAAACAAGAAGTCTTAGTAAAGGTTATTAAAAAAGGTACAGCCCGAACCAAAAACTTACCCACTGCTCAAATAACAGTCACATAGCGCAAATAATTCCACCATAGATAAAGAAAGGAACCTAAAGACAGGTCTTCTGTAATGTGAATTAAACCGTCTTAAGAGGATAATGAATCTCTTTAAATTGTGTGTTTATGTCTATTTGCCTCTGATTAACTGACTTTTCTTTATAAAAAAAAAGTTTGCTAAAAAGTTGATTCTCTACAAGAGATACCACAACAAAATTACCATTAAATTATTTCTTGCTATAGCCACTAATTTACGATACAATTGCGATAAGACTTTTTCTTAGTTTGAGTATGGTTTCGAAAGGTCTTTTACTGCAGTTATCGTCTCGTTGGAAAGAGGGAGGAGGGGAAGCTGTTGCACAAACGCCAGAGTATTTCATGAGTTTCGCCTCTCTTACAACATCATCCTTATTAAACAGGATTCCAATGCAGATTATGTATGCTTTTCAATCAACTTTTTTTCTCTCCATCTGTCACCTGGGCTATGAGCTCGCACCTTCATCATATACGATGAATCCGAATTCCACCGACAAAATTTCAGAGTTTGTACAGAGATATTTTCTGAGCTTTTTGGTATGAGGAACCACAGTCTCCGGTAGCTCGTTACAAAATTATTGCATTTCGTTTCAGTTCTTACCACCATTGACCTTCGTACAAATATCTGTAGTACAACGAAAAGTCTGTATAAAACACAAATGTCAACAGTATGCACTGTCTGCCCTGTTTGGAAACAAACATGTTCCATTCAGCACGGTACTCGCTGTTGACAAAAGTAATGCCCACTTTACACTTCGTCCTCAAGTTCGCAATTAGTGCTGTTCGATTCCGGTTCTGGTCTGTTTTTCCGACAGAGTTAGTTGTACTTTAACACTGAAAGACAGCAGCAGGAACATTTTTAATGGCGAAGAATTGGCGTATGGGCTCAATGAACGTTGTGGAAGTGCGGCACAAGAACGCTGCGCTACGTTGTTGCTGCCGGCTTTTTCTCCGTTGTGAAGGTATTTTTATAGAAACGAAGGTAACAGGAGTAACAAACCGGATAAATCATTGTCACGTGTAGCGAACCACCGAAGACAACTCGTTTCTTATACCAAAAATATCATTTAACAACTTCCGAAATTTTGTCGACAGAATTCGGGTTCATCCTGTACAATAACTGCGACAAAGTTGAATACGAGGGGCCTTCAATAAAAATTGTAACACATTTTTTTCTGCGCCAATTTATGTTGAAAAAAATTAGGAATTTGACTTGGAACATCATGGAATATTCCCGTTTCAGTCCCTACAGTTACAGGAAATCCCGACAGGTGGCGGCGCTGTAAGTAGCTTTCAAAATGGCGTCTGTAACGGAGGTGCGTTCCAAGCAGAGAGCTGTCGTTGGGTTTCTTTTGCAGAAAACAAGACCATCACAGATATTCATAGATGCTTTGCAGGGTGTATACGAGGACTAGGTTGGGCGAAGTGTCTGCCATCATCCCAACAAGGTAGGACAAATCTGTCTTGACTTCACTCGTGCCAGCCGGCCACACAAGACTTTGATTTGCAATGTTAGAATGTCCGGACACCTTCATTCGATGTGATAGACGGCTCACAATCAAACGTCTCGCTGCTCAAATGGACGTCTCTGTTGGTAAGGGCTGACACACTCGTCCACCAGTTGAGGTACTCTAAGCTGTGTCCCACTGAGTTCCTCGCCACCTAACAGAAAACCATAAAGAGCAACGGAGGGCCATCTGTACGGAATTGCTTGCGCGTTACGAAACTGACTGTGACAGTTTTTTGTCGAACTTGACAGAGGCGTCGAAACACGAGTTCGTCACTTCGAGCCGGAAACAAAAAGGGAATCGGTGGAGTGTCACCACACCACATCTCACCGATGACAAAGCTCAAAGCCGCACCCTCGACCCTCAGCCAGTAAAGTCATGGTGAGTGACTTCCGGGACGCTGAAGGGGTTATCCTATTTGATGTTCTCCCCCGCGGTGCAACTATCAACTCTGAAGTGTGTTGTGCTACCCTCAGGAAATTAAAGAAACGATTTCAAGGTGTTCGTCGATACAAAAACGCAAACTATCTTCTCCTTCTCTATAACAAGGCAAGACCTCACACAAGTCTGCACATCCGAGAGGAGCTCACAGAACTTCGTCGGACTCTTCTTCCTCATCCACCCTACAGTCCAGATCTCGCACCTTCCGACTTCCATCTGTTTAACACAGTGAAATACGCACTTCAGATTAAAGTGGCCCAAGGCTGTCGCGTTGATCGAAGACTGTCTTGAAGAATAGTGTTATGTAGGGAAAAAAGTAGCGAATGATATGGTGTATTGTAGTCCTGAATATAACCAATTTGCTTTCAGAAAAAAAATGTGTTGCATTACTTAATCAACGCCCCTCGTACGTATACGAATAGAAAACAGTGACGTTATGCTCTTATTTACAGTAATTTTCTTGAAAACAGAAAATCTGAGACGTCTGTATCAAAGACTACGAAGAAGAAACCCTCCGGCAAAAAGAAGCAGAGGCGTTCATGTGAGTTCGTTTATGAACATTTTACATGTAAAATACAGCCATTTAGTTGCAATAAACGGTATTGTAATGAATAAATGTAACACGCTAGGTGGTTTGTTCTCACTGGAGACTCCCCGAAACTTCATTAATCACTATAAAGGGTATGTAGCATTTCGCTTTCATACATTGTCACCTGCTCGCATCTGTGCATAATGATGCCCAGGTGCAACACCGATATGTTTCTTTTTAACAGATATTCACGTCCCAGGGCAACTGCAGGTATAGGGAAAATCGATGGTGTATCTGGTTAGAAATACTGTGTTTTAAGAGTAATTATCCAATAACAAATAAAACTGTTCACTAAAAAAGCAAGATTACTTTAAGAGACGTGTCAAACCCATAAATATTTCCGTGCTCACCCTACAGAGAAGACGTTGAGTCGCAGACAGGCACAACGAAAGAGCGTGATACCTTTTAGTCTTCGGCTAGAAAGCCTTCTTCTGAAGCACAAAACACACACATTCACACAAGAACAACACACACACACACGAACACTGTGTGTGGCCGCACACGCCGAAGCTGCTATGTACAATGGGATGACAAAAGTCATGGGATATCTACTAATATCGTGTCGGACCTCATTTTGCCCGGCATACTGCCTCAGCTCGACGTGGCATGGACTCAACAAGTCGTTGGAAGTCTCCTGCAGAAATTTTTAACTATGTTGCCTCTATAGGTGTCCATAGTTGCAAAAGTGGTGCCAGTTTTTTGGGATAAGTTCCTATGGGACCAAACTGCTGAAGTCATCGGTCCATAGGGTTACACAGTACTTCATCTAACTTAACCTAACTTACGCTAAGGACAACACACACATCTATGCCCGAGGGAGGACTCGAATCTCCGACAGGGGTAGCCACACGAACCTTGTTGAGGTGCCTCATACCTTGCGGGTACCTCGTGCGGCTAGTGCTGCCAATGCAGGATTTTGTGGACGAGCTGACCTCTTGATTATGTCCCATAAATGTTCGATGGGATTCAGGTCCGGTGATCTGGGTGGCAAAATCATTCTCTCGAAATGTCCAGTATATTCTTCAAACCAATCGTGAACAGTTGAGTAGGTTAGAAGCATAACTCACGTGCTTCAAAAACATAAATTTTCACAAATGACTAAAAACGTGTTTTACATGCGTCGTGCGCATGTCCCAATATTGACATCAGTGTGTGCAAGAACAATAGCTATAAATCATTATGTATATTTGAGATTATGTTTGCTTATTGAGAGATTACAATTATTTAAGCTTGTATTATGGATCATGTGAGTTTTGTTAATGAGCTATGGAACATGGAAGTTTTGACAATCCCCATTTTGGATCTTGTGAGTTTTGTTACTGAGCTGTTTGGGAAATGTTGGTTTTGCGGGAACTATCGTGTTGCGACTCGCTATGCAACACGTTTTTGTTCCGACTGCAAGCCACTTTCTCTTCTACACTGTATATATAATATTACATTCCGATGTTAATCGTGGTAAGTACCAATTAATCATCTTTTGTGGACTTTGCTTGTGTTACTTTACAAAACATATTCTCTAGTTTGGAATACCGTTTGCAATTTCATAAAAAAAGTGTCTACCGTGCACATTTCTTCACTTTAATGATAAAAGAAATTTACAAATTTTCCATTCATGAGAACTAATTATTGATCCCAGAGAAAAGTAGAATATTATAATCAGGAAAATAATACAAACTTGTTAAGCATTCTTTCTGGATGCTGTGAACGTTTCCTTCCTCTTTCTCCAACGGGTGAAACGTTTTCTTCCATGACATGTGTCTCAAATCAGTTTTATTCCAACCTAACCTAACCACTATATTGAATTATATTCCCCAAAATAACTGAACAGAACAGAAAACACACTCCACTGGCATCAATATTTACTACTACACAAGAAAATGGCACCGAGTGAGCTAATCGCTGATTGGTCAAGATGAGGTACGGGACAAAACTCACAAGATCCCGCAGATCATGAGACTTTTGAAACTAACCATGAAGTTTAACACCGGTTTTCCCAAGGATCTTGTGCCAAATTTGAATAACTGTTTCGTAAATTGTGTTCTATATGCAAACCTACATGAGAATATGTCGGCATCTCAATTTTCATTATTTTGGAGTATATGAGTCATGACTCTAACCTACACAGTTGTGGTCCAGAAACATGGCGCACTGTCATTCATAAAAATTCCGACGTTGTTCGGGAACTTGGAGACCTTGAATGGCTGCAAATGGTATCGAAATAGTCGAACATAACCATTTCCAGTCAATGATCGGTTCAGTTAGACCAGAGGACCCAGTTCATTCCATGTAAACACAGCCCACACCATTATGGAGCCAGCAACAGTGCCTTGTTGACAACTTGCGTCCATGGCTTCGTGGGGTCGCTGGCATACTCTAACCTTACCATCACCTCTAACCAGCTGAAATCGGGACTCATCTGACCAGGGCACGGTTTTCCAGACGTCTAGTGTTCAACCGATATTGTCACGAGCACAGGAGAGGGGCGAAGTCGCGGCGATGTCGCGCTCTTAGCAAAGGCACTCGCGAAGCTCGTCTACTGCCATAGCCCATTAACGCCAATTTTCACCGTACTGTCGTAACGGATACGTTCGTTGCACGTCGCACATCGTTTTTTGCTGTTATTTCAACCAGGTTTGTTTGTCTGTTAGCGCTGACAACTCTACGGAACGTCGCTGCTCTCAAACGTTAAGTGGAGGCCGTCAGCCACTGCGTTGTCCGCGGTGAGAGGTAACGCATGAAATTTGGTATTCTCGGCACACCCTTGACACTGTGGATCTCGAAATATTGAACTCCCTTGCTATTTCCGAAATAAAATGTCCCATGCGTCTAGCTCCAACTACCATTCCGCGTTCAAAGTCTGTTAATTCCCGTCGTGCTGTCATAATCACGTCGGACTCCGTTTCACATGAATCACCTGAGTACAAATGACAGCGCCGCCAGTGCATAGCCCATTTATACAAGGTTCATTCAAATGAAACCTGGTCAGTGCGTCTACCGTCTGCCATCGGTAGCTGAGTGGGGCGGCACGGTAGCTCAGCGTGTTCGGTCAGAGAGCTGGTTGGCCTCTGTAATAAAAAACTGAGTGAAAAAAGTGGTCAGGGCGACAGACTGTCAATCCTAAGGGCTCGGGTTCGATTCCCAGCTGGGGCGGAGTTTTTTCCGCTCAGGAATTGGGTGTTGTGTTGTCCTAATCATCATCATTTCATCCCCATCGACGCGCAAGTCGCCGAAGTGGCGTCAAATCGAAAGACTTGCACCAGGCGAGCGGTCTACCCGACGGGAGCCCCTCGTCACACGACATTATTAGTCCGTCTACCTTAGCCTTACACGTCAGGGCCCACCAGGTAACTGCGGGTATGGTGGGGCCATGTGTTGGTAGAGAGACTGACTCGTGCGCACCGTTTGATATTGCATAACTTCAGTGTGGTTTCACGCCGAAGAGAAGGTGGTCACTATCGAACATGCAGGCAAGGAAGCAGGAACAACGAGGAGCGATTCGACTTTTGGTGGCGGAGGGAGTTGGAGGCCGTGAAATGTATCGACGGGTGAAGGCTGTGTGCGGTGAGTATAGTCTGAGTCGTTCAAGTGTTGTGGAATGGCGCAAACTATTCCTGGCTGACGATGCTCGTCCTGGACAGGCTCATCGTGTCATCACACCGAAAATGGTTGCGGAAGCGAATGCTTTAGTTTTGGACAACCGTAGAATCACCGTGGGTAGGTCCAGCGGTACAAGCTATTCGTGGACATCAATTCGCAAAGACGACGAAGTGTGTAACTGGGTCCAAGCCTGGATCTCACAGCAGCCTACTAGCTTCTTCAAGAATGGAATCGACCGACTAGTGTCGCAAAGAGATAAATGTGCCAACAGTTTTGGCGACTATTTTTAAGTATGTGTACTGTTTATAACTACATTTTTGAGTTAATAAAATCGTTACCATTACTTTACACTAGTGACCGGGTTTCTTCGAATGCCCCTTATACATTGTGTACGCGATACTATCGCCATCTTTATATGACAATATCGCTATCCCACAACTTTTGTCGCCTCAGTGTATAGCAGTTTCTTCGTTGTGCCTGTCTGCGACTCAGTGTCTCCTCTATACGATGAGTAGGAACCTATCCTTTCCATAGTACTGTCTATAACAATTGTGATAGGGTTTGCAACGTATTTAATGAAACGATAAAGTGTACATGCGAACTAGGACAGAGATGGAAAAGAAAGAAAAAAGAGTGATTAGAGTTTAATGCGCCGTAGAGAGTGGTTAAGAATATGGACACATATTCTGCATCGTTATTCGTTTCCCTAAATCAATTGAGACAAATGAGTGGTCCCCTGATCTTCCCTCCTGCAGACAGCTTTCCACCTCCAGCGACCTCGTCGTCAAATACCCGTTGCTCTGCAACTTTTTTCTGTTTATTCGCTCAACGTCCTAGTTTTCGTTTAATAACACTTGATATTGGAAAGCTTATCGTCCCTACTCAGCGAAGACGCTTTGATCTGGATGCTCAGAATAGTATTTTGAACTGGAGAGGCTGTAGAATGAGGTAATTCAATCTTTACGATCTTAAAAAAATTGAGTTGATCGTGAACTCTAATTTCTATGAACGAAAACCAGTACTTAATCCTATATGAAGAGAGAAAAATTGTAATATTAACCTTGCTGGAGAAACTAATTTTTCCCAAAACCACAGTGTAGGACTAAGCTACATTGCGTCGTTCTTTCAATGTCTGCAAAGGCTAGATCAGCGAGTATGTAGTGATCTACAGTTTACCGTACATCTACATCTACATCTACATGACTACTCCGCAATTCACATTTAAGTGCTTGGCAGAGGGTTCATCGAACCACAATCATACTATCTCTCACTATTCCACTCCCGGACAGCAAGCGGGAAAAACGAACACCTAAACCTTTCTGTTCGAGCTCTGATTTCTCTTATTTTATTTTGATGATCATTCCTACCAATGTAGGTTGGGCTCAACAAAATATTTTCGCATTCGGAAGAGAAAGTTGGTGACTGAAATTTCGTAAAAAGGTCTCGCCGCGACGAAAAACGTCTATGCTGTAATGACTTCCATCCCAACTCGTGTATCATATCTGCCACACTCTCTCCCCTATAACGTGATGATACAAAACGAGCTGCCCTTTTTTGCACCCTTTCGATGTCCTCCGTCAATCCCACCTGGTAAGGATCCCACACCGCGCAGCAATATTCTAACAGAGGACAAACGAGTGTAGTGTAAGCTGTCTCTTTAGTGGACTTGTTGCATCTTCTAAGTGTCCTGCCAATGAAACGCAACCTTTGGCTCGCCTTCCCGACAATATTATCTATGTGGTCCTTCCAACTGAAGTTGTTCGTAATTTTAACACCCAGGTACTTAGTTGAATTGACAGCCTTGAGAATTGTACTATTTATCGAGTAATCGAATTCCAACGGATTTCTTTTGGAACTCATGTGGATCATCTCACACTTATTTAGCGTCAACTGTCACCTTACGCACCATACAGCAATCTTTTCTAAATCGCTTTGCAACTGATACTGGTCTTCGGATGACCTTACTAGACGGTAAATTACAGCATCATCTGCGAACAGTCTAAAAGAACTGCTCAGATTGTCACCCAGGTCATTTATATAGATCAGGAACAGTAGAGGTCCCAGGACGCTTCCCTGGGGAACACCTGATATCACTTCAGTTTTACTCGATGATTTGCCGTCTATTACTACGAACTGCGACCTTCCTGACAGGAAATCACGAATCCAGTCGCACAACTGAGACGATACCCCATAGCTCCGCAGCTTGATTAGAAGTCGCTTGTGAGGAACGGTGTCAAAAGCTTTCCGGAAATCTAGAAATACGGAATCAACTTGAGATCCCCTGTCGATAGCGGCCATTACTTCGTTAGTACCACAATGTCTGTCCCGATAGCTGACTGGTCAGCGTGGCGGACTGCCGTCCTAAGGGGCCTGGGTTCGATTCCCGGCTGGGTCGAGGATTTTCCCCCCTCAGGGACTGGGTGTTGTGTTGCCTTCCTCATCATTTCATTCCCATCCGGCGCGCAGGCCGCTCAATGTGGCGTAGAATGTAATTCAAGATCTGCACGAAGGCGGCCATACCTGCCCCGTAAGGAGCCTCCCGGCCAATGACGCCAAACGCTCATTTCCATTTTTCAGTATCAGGATGGTCCTTCGACTTCGCTCAGACAAAACATTTCGAGAGACAGAAGTCACGTTATGTACCAGAAAAAAATAAAATCACGTGTTGTTGATTGGTCCTAGCATCTTTGTAATCGTAATGTAACATTCCTTCAGCAACTGAACATCAGTCGGCATGAGACAGAGGCACTTTACTGAAACGAGAATCGATACTGGTTGTTCTCAATATCAAAGTCTGATCAAGCTTAATGAGACTCAACTTTTGTTAGTAACAAAGACGCTGTTGCTGTGACACCCAACTTATAGATACAGCCGGTTGGTGTTTTCGTGGTAAAATAAATTTCTATCGTCAGTGCTTCCACTGCAGATGGAAGAGACTTGAAACAGTTCCTACTTACCAGACTGCGAGACAATATCTTTCGTTGAATACCACACCTCTTCGTAGTTTCTTACGAAGAGTTGGTGATCCGTTCGTTGCAGAACTCTTTAAGTTATAAGACAGAAGTGGGCTACGTTTGCATTGGATTTCACACTATTCATTCTCCATAATAGTCATCAACAACATAAACCGAATATTATATTGCAGGCGGTCTCATTATAGTCCTCAGACCTGATGAAACTAAGCAAGTTAACGCCACTGCTAAGTCCTCAACTAGCTCAAATATCCGCACGGTCATCTAGATTTCCTGACTTACGTAACGCGATGAACGTGAATGCCAGAATGATCTCTCTGGGAAGAACACGGCCCGTTTCCTTATGCCATCCGGGATTACTGAAGAATGGGATACAACCCGTCGGCTTTAGCCTATGACGTCAGAGTTACCAGAGATGATGTATTGCACAGATTTAACAACAAGGACAAATATTGTGAAACAAAGCAATGCAGGACAGAGAAAACAGATGACAGACATATACAGGGTGGTCCATTGATAGTGATCGAGCCAAATATCTCACGAAATAAGCATCAAGCGAAAAAACTAGGGTCTAGTGAAGCAGGGGATACAACCTGTTGGCTTTGACCAATGACGTCATACATTATTCATAGATAATAATGTCTTCACTTTCAGCCACAGATAATAAAACAGTTTTGTGTTTCGGATAAGAGCTGTCATTGTACATTAAAATAATTGAATGTGATTTTAAAAACATATCGCGACATACTGCTCAAAATATTCTTCGTGAGCATTTATTTATATAATTGGTTGTTTGCAATTCATTCGGTACTTAATTTCATTCTACGTGGTATTGAGGTAATTTGGAATATTAGTTTCTTATTTTAGAACAATTTTTAGTATCTCATTTTCGTTTGTAGGCATGGATTTATCTGTTCCGATAAACCTGGATAATTTGAGAGAGGCTATGGGCGTAGACATGTTGGCCACGATTTGTTTTTTTACAAATGTGTGGTCTCGTTGCCGTGTATGTTCGATGTCGTGAGTGCGGCGAACATTGTATCTCGGCGCCGTACTCACAACTTATTCTTATGGGGCTGCAGCAAAGATCGTTTGTGGCGGTCCATTAGACGAGGGACGAGGTTCGAAAAATCTAAGCTCGTCTTGAGAGACATTATGAAAATCAGATATCCTGTGTGGCTGTATGTCCATGAATGTCGTGTGGGTAAGTGTACAGTTGTGGATTGGTACTCTTTTTTGTAGGGAAGTTTGTAGGGAATACATGAAATATAGGGCGCCGTTGGGGGGACCGAGTGTTATTGTCGAAATTGACGAGTCGCTTTTTGACAAAGTTAAGTACAACAGGGGGGACCGCCTGTGGGATTATGGGTTTGAGGGGCTGTAGTTTCAGGTCAAGAGTGTGACGATGTAGTGTTGAAAGCAGTACCCAATCGAATTAAGGAAGTTTTTGAAGATCACGTTGCAGAGGGTTCCGTTGTAATTTCAGATGGTTTTTCTTCATATAGAGATTTAGGGGAAAGGGATTATCAGCGTCTCGTAGTTAATCACTATATTGAGTTCAGATAATTATCCACAGGGACTTGCACAAATAGCATAGAGGGTTATTGGTCAGCTGTGAAATCTCTTGTAGGAAGGGGAAACGCCAGATTTCCACACTTCAAACTCACTTAGACGAATATTCATGGAGGCATAGTATTCCCCAAATATATTGCCCGCTTAAGTGTTTTGTTTAACGTGTTGGGCAGCCGGCCGCGGTGGTCTAGCGGTTCTAGGCGCTCAGTCCGGAACCGCGCGACTGCTACGGTCGCAGGTTCGAATCCTGCCTCGGGCATGGATGTGTGTGATGTCCTTAGGTTAGTTAGGTTTAAGTAGTTCTAAGGTCTAGGGGATTGATGACCACAGATGTTGAGTCCCATAGTGCTCAGTGCTATTTTTTCGTGTTGGGCAAATGCACCGTCCGGAATGTGCTGGCTAATTTCACATTATGAAAGGGGGCGGGGGGTTAATGTGTGTGTGTGTGTGTCTGTGTGTGTGTGTGTGTGTGTGTGTATTTTCCTAATGTTTTGTTTGTTGTGTATGTCGGTATGTGATTTCTTTTATGTCTTTCTAGGCGAACTTCGGTTCTTTTAAGAAGTTCCCATGTGGTTAGTTCAGTTTTCCATTTTTTTCTTTTGCTGCATATGACTATTTTGACGTATTTCATTGTTGTATTACACCATTACGTATGTTATCGTGTGGTCCAGTACGTAATAAAACTTTCGCAGCTGTCGTTCTTTAGTTTCGCAGCATTAGTATCAGTACGATTTTTTCGAATCTGTATTAAAGGCGAAACGCCCTACACAACCAAAATTTGTATCCCGTGCTTCAGTTGACCTTTACACTGACACTACCTATTCGAAAAGAACGAATTGTGCAACACTGATGACATTTACCTATATATGTCAACTAGAGAGCAGGATACGAATGTTGTGTATAGCTGTATAGTTCAACTAAAGAATGGGATACTATTGTCACTGCTGTGATCAAAACTATAACTTTCAGTCGATACTATTAGCATCGAAGACGAAAAAGAAAAAAAAAACTATACCCCAAAGTGAAGTATGGGATACAAATTGTATATGTGTCGTCTTATTGTATCTTCGCGTAGTTCAACTGAGGTACGGGTTGCAAATGTGACGTACATCCAGCCCCCAGGGGCTCAGCAATCATTTGCTGGGTACGGGCTTGGCGATCCCGGGGTTCCTGAGCTGGAGACTGGTAAGCGCCGCCAGTCCTCCGTCACCGTAAGCTCTGGGCATACTTCAACTACCACCGTGCGACGCGGCGGTGGAATGTTGTGTGTCTCAGGGAGTGGGGATCTTGGCTTGGCCGCCCGGATCGCGAGGGTGGAATTAACCTCTATAAACAACCCCTCAATCTCAAGGTGTGCTGCGCGCCGTTGAGATGCATGGCTGTTGAGGTGGAACAGTCGTTAGCGGGCAACCTCTGGGGAGCCTGCCGCACCTCAGTTGTATAAGGCTTACCTAGGCACTCGGGGCTCTGTCTAGGTGGATTTCTAGTTCCCTGGCTGCTCGTGTGACCGAGATGGAACCCTCTAACTTTTATTCTTCTCCTGCCAGCGGAAAGGGTGGACCGCTGGTGGGTTCTGACACCCAATCCAACAAGAGGGCTCGTGTAGCCAGTCCTCCTGATTCAGTTACTAGTAACAGAATGCAAACTGCTTCGCAGAATGTGTTTCTCATAATTAAAAGAAAGGAGGGGAGTTTTGATATAGTTTCACCATTTTATATACAGAAAGGCTTAGAAGGCATTGCTGGCACCTTAAAATCTGCTAAGCGCTTGCGAAATGGAACCTTGTTGGTTGAAACATCTAGTTTCGAGCAAGTCCAGAACCTTCAGATAGCACAATTTCTTGGGGACTTTGCGATAGAGACTGAATTTCACAACACCTTGAACTACAGCAAAGGTGTTGTGAGTTGCAGAGATCTCGTTGACATTCCCCAAGACGAACTGAAGGCTGAATGGTCCCGGGAAGGAATTGTCGACGTGCAACACGTTATGAAACGGGTGGATGGTGCTCTCATAAAGACTGACTCCTTTATCCTTACATTTAACAGCACCAAATTGCCAGAGCATGTGAAGGCAGGTTTCCTACGTCTCAGTGTACGACCTTATTACCCCAACCCCATGCGGTGTTTTAAATGCTAACACTTAGGACACACTACTCTCGGCTGTAGAGGGGAAGCCACTTGCGGGAATTGTGGTAAAGCCGCCCATGAGGGAGTTGGTTGCTCCTCTCCTCCCAAGTGTGTCAATTGCTCTGGGGATCACCCTGTGTGGAGTAGGGAATGCAGAGTTTTCCTTGAGGAATGGAAGATGCAGGAACTTAAAACTACAAAACCCATCCATTATGGTGAGGCAAAGAAAATATACAACTCCATGCAGCCGCCCACGTTCGCTGCTTCCTTTTCTTCCGTTCTCAAACAGCCAGTCTTAAAAACCGATGCCGCTACACAAACGGAGGTTGCTACTGTCAGCACTAGCACCTGCGTTTGTCAATGTACGTGTGCTGCTGCCGTTCCTGTGAAGCCTGCTGCTCCCCCCCCCCCCCCCCACCCCCGGCCTTCTGACCAGGCCGTGGTAGCTGACATCATGGAAAGTCCTGCCCCTTCCCGGGTCCAGTCTTGTGCACTGCCCAGCGCTGTTACACCCCCTACTGCTTCTGAGGTTTTGGCTCCAATGCCACCTCAGGCAAGAACATCGCAGCCAAAGACAAAGGTGAAGACACGCCCACTAAAGGAGACTGAAGTTATACAGTCTGCTCATGTGGATGTCATTCTCTCTGACGTCCCTCCGACTCCTCTTCAGAGGCGATGGAGGTTGATGTCAGACTGGGGCAATCATCTCGCCCCAAAACTGAGCCTCCACCTATTGTGGGCTCTCCTCCCCGACAGAAAGTGAGAATGAAGGTACTCCCACCCTGATAGATGGCTCCCATTATACAGTGGAACATGAATGGACTCCGGGCACATGTGGAGGAACTGAACCTCCTAGCACGGAACGCCCCCTGTGCTTGTGTTTACAGGAAACGCATTTAAAACCATCTGATGCTCCTGTACTAAGGGGCTATACGTCATATCGCAAAGATGACCTGACTGGAGAAAGGGCCAAAGGCGGAGTCGCCGTGTTTGTCAATAATGACCACCACTCCTCTGCTCTCTCCCTGGAAACTGACCTGCAAGCAGTTGCATTTGAAATTCATTCACATCGGAGGCTTACCGTTTGCTCCCTTTATTTACCCCCTCTGGATGCAATGACCTTAGACGCTCTCACAGATCTTATCGACCAACTCCCCCGCCCATTTCTCCTCCTGGGAGACTTCAATGCACATCATGTCCTGTGGGGCTCCACTTCTCTTTGCGCTCGAGGTCGAATTTTGGAGAGCCTCCTAACATCTCAAGTGTTGTGCATCCTCAACACAGGTACTCCAACTCATTTCTCTACTGCTACAGGGTCATTCTCAGCCATTGGCCTATCTTTCTGCCCTCCAACCCTCACTTACTCTGTTCACTGGAAGGTCATTGACGACCTTCATTCCAGCGATCACTTCCCCATCCTCATTCATCTCCTGGATGTTGTATTGCTGGAGCAGCGCCCACCATCGTGGATGATGGGCAGAGCTAACTGGCCACTGTTCACTCGGTTGGCTGTCTTTGAACGCCACAACAGTGTACAGGAATGGGTGGATTACATCACACCTGTGATCCATCATGCTACTGACCTGTCCATACCACAGTCTTCTGGCACTCTTAAGCAGCAGCTTGTGCCTTGGTGGACAGAAGAGTGTTGTTCAGCCATCCGGGACAGGCGTGCGGCTCTTCGCCGATTTAAATGCCGTCCAACAGCGCTCAATCTTACCGCCTTTCGAATCGTGAGAGCCAGGGCACGCCGTGTCATTAAAGAGAGCAAGAGAAGGTCATGGCAGGAGTTCCTGGATTCCATCAATCGTTCCACTTGTTCCACAAAAGTATGGGAAGTCATCCGGAGGATTTCCGGTAAACGCAGCCGTTTACCAATAGCTGCAGTCCTGAACCATGGATGCCTCCAAATGACACCCAGAGGCATTGATGAGACGCTGGCAGAGCATTTTGCACAAAGTACTGCCACTGCGGGCCAGGATGAAGCGTTTCGTCGTTACCGTGCGACTGTCGAAAGAGCGAACTTGGACTTTCGGTCGAACAGTTCTGAGGCCTACAACTCCCCTTTCTCCATGTGGGAACTTGAATCGGCACTTACTGAGACTTCTGACACTGCACCAGCTTACAACCGCATCCGGTACTCCATGCTTCGACATCTGCCAGCGGTGTCAAAGGAAATCCTCCTCAAATGTTTTAATCTCATGTGGCAGACAGGAGTGTTCCCCACCTCGTGAAGGGAGGCAATCCTCATCCCTCTCCTCAAACCAGGAAAGGACCGCACATGTCCCAGTAGTTATCGTAGTATCGCCTTGACAAGCTGTGTCGGAAAGACCCTGGAACGGATGGTTAACCGTCGTCTGGCCTGGCTGCTAGAGACCAGACAGCTCCTTAGCCGCTTTCAGTGTGGATTCCGAAAATTTAGGCATCTGATACTACTTGGAGACACTGTATTCTTGCACAACTGCCTCAATGGGGTTTTCGTGGCCGCCTCCCAATTTTCATTCGGTCTTTCCTGTCTCAGCGGTTTTTTCGGACCCGCGTTAGTAACACACTGTCTGATCACTTTTAGCAAGAGAACGGTGTCCCCCAGGGCAGCGTTTTAAGCGTTACCCTCTTTGCCATAGCCATCAACAGTATAACGTCTACAGTGAGGAGTCCAGTACAGTGCTCCTTGTTTGTGGACGACTTTGCTGCTTTGTGTTCCTCCTCCAGTGTTGCAACCGTGAGCCGTCAGTTGCAGCTAACAGTGCGGCGGTTAGAGGAGTGGTTTTCGGTTTTCTGCCGATGAGTGTGTTTGTGTTCATTTTAGTCGTTCTCGTCGTCTTTTTACTTTGCCTACCTTGCATATAGGGGATACTGTCCTACATTTTAGAGACACAGTGCGGTTTCTGGGCCTAATTTTCGACTCCAGGTTGTCATGGCTGCTACACCTACGTGACTTGAAAGCCAGAACCCTGAAGGCACTGAAAATCCTCAAGTGCCTCAGCCACAGGTCTTGGGGAGCGGACAGGGTGCGTCTCCTTCAGTTTTATCGAGCTTTTGTGCGTTCGCGGCTGGACTATGGGTGCACAGTATATGGGTCAGCAAGGCCGTCTTATTTGCAGATCCTTGACGCTGTTCACCATGTTGGGATTCGACTGGCCACGGGTGCTTATCGGACCAGTCCCGTACCCAGCCTCTCTGCCGAGGCTGGCGAACCGCCACTTACCATCCGGCGGCAGCTCCTGCTGGTGCGCCAGGCTTGTAAATTACTTGCAGCTCCCAGCTCGCCTGCTCACCATCTTGTTACCCAGTTGCCCAGCCACCTCTGGACCGCCTTTTTTCTCGCCGTTCCCGGGCTACGTTGCCGTTTGGGATCCGTGTGCAACGTGTGCTAGAGTCCCTCGGTGTGGAGTCTGTACAACCCCAAATCCTGGGTTTTAACCGCCTGTCACCCTGGTTACTGAAGAGGCCCGGAGTGATTTTAGATTTATTGCAGCACAAGAGAGATTGCACTCCTGCCAGCGTTTTTAATGCAGCATTTTCTGCCATTTTACCTGAGCACCACGACTATGTTGCTGTTTTTGCGGATGGGTCGAAACAAGGGGATTCCGTTGGTTGCTCAGTTGTTTTCCCGGATCGTGTCCTCAAGGTCCGACTGCCTCAGACTTTTACTGTCTTTGATGCAGAATTGTCTGTCTTGTCTGTTCCGATTCACTCAGTGCCCTTCACTCATTGCAACGTTTGTATCCGGCAGACAAAATAGTACTGACCATCCAGGATGCCCTCCTCCGACTACAGCGACTGGGGAAGGTTGTAGCTTTTTGCTGGGTTCCGGGGCATGTCGGCATTGCTGGGAATGAAAGGGCAGATCTCGCAGCCAAGGAGGCGTGTCTCGATCCACAAGTATCTCACTGTCCTATCCCCTTGCACGCACTCAACTCGCTGTTGAGATCACGAGTCATGCGTCGGTGGGAGGATGAGTGGCTGGAAGTGACTGACAATAAGCTCCGTATAGTCAAGCCCACAACGCGTGTGTGGTGTACTTCCTTTCATCCCCGTCGCCGGGACGAAGTTCTCCTCACTAGGCTTCGAATAGGCCACAGCCCTATGACGCATGGTTTCCTGCTCCGGCGAGAAGACCCTCCAATGTGTGGTGCTTGTGGCGTTCAGGTCACTGTGCGCAACGTTTTATTTTCTGACCAGCGGGCCGCGGCTGACTTGCCGGCGAACCTCCCATCTCTTTTAGGCAACACTCGGACGAATGTGGTTAAAGTTTTAAAGTTCTGAGCCACTTCAAATGTTTTTACAAAGATTTTAGGGAGAGGATTTTAATTTGTTCACAGTGTGACAAGCTCGCTCATATTTTATGTAAGTGGCCAGCTGATGACAATTTCCTGTGGCATTCTTGTTGCTATGTTTTCCCTTTCCTTAGGTTTTATTTTCTTATGTAGCATTTTCCTTCTTTTCCTGCTTTCTTTGAGTGTGTGCTTCAGTTTTATTAGCCCGCATCTCGTGGTCGTGCGGATGCATCCTCGCTTCCCACGCCTGGGTACCCGGGTTCGATTCCCGGCGGGGTCAGGGATTTTCTCTACCTCGTGATGGCTGGGTGTTGTGTGATGTCCTTAGGTTAGTTAGGTTTAAGTAGTTCTAAGTTCCATGGGGACTGTTGACCATAGATGTTAAGTCCCATAGTGCTCCGAGCCACTCAGATTTATTAGGTCTGTCCACATTCGTTCCTTTTAATGTGTGTCAGGGCGGTGAGGACCTCCATGATGAGCGCCCATAAGCCCCAACACAACAACAAACGTACGTCCATTTCCTCGTTTTCGTTAGCAGTGCACATATACATAGATCAACGGAAGTATGGGATACAAATATTATGTGCGTAGCTCCTTCCGCCATCTGTAGTACTACTATCTACGTAAGAACAGACTGTTAGTGATAGCAGAGGCGAAGAAACAACACATGTAAAATTTGTATCCCATGCTTCATTTGACCCATATGGTTCAACTAAACAACAGGATATTAATGCTAACGAAAACGAAGAAATCGACGTACGCTAAACTTGTATCCCGTACTGCAGTTAACCAATACAGTTCGAATGACGTTCCAGATTCAACTCGTATATATGCGACTTGAGGTATTCTATGCTACCTATATTTCCATCCATTTTTCCCCTTCATTTTCCACAGAAATAATACGATACAAACACGGGATATCCTTAACGTGAAAATGCGACTTGTCTTGATATATGTCAACTATATTTTTCGTCTCTCGTATTCCTTTCTTTCTGAACAGTCTTATCAGCTCTTCCATCTGTGTAATAAATGCTCTCTGGCCAATACTGACGATATTGGTAAAAGCCGACGGGTTGCATCCCCTGCTTCACTAGACCCAAAAACTACAAAGAACGAAACTCGTCTAGCTTGAAGGGGGAAACCAAATGGCGATATGGTTGGCCCGCTAGATGGCGCTGGCCTAGGTCAAACGAATATCAACAGCGTTTTTTTGAAATATAAATCCCCATTTTTATTATATATTCGTGTAGTACGTAAAGAAATATGAATGTTTTAGTTGGACCACCTTTTTCGCTTTGTGATAGATGGTGCTGTAATAGTCACAAACGTATAAGTACGTGGTATCACGTAACATTCCGCCAGTGCGGACGGTATTTGCTTCGTGATACATTACCCGTGTTAAAATGGACCGTTTACCAACTGCGGAAAAGGTCAATATCGTGTTGATGTATGGCTATTGTGATCAAAATGCATAACGGGCGTGTACTATGTATGCTGCTCGGTATCCTGGACTTCATCATCCAAGTGTCCGCACCGTTCGCCGGATAGTTACGTTATTTAAGGTAACAAGAAGTGTTCAGCTACATGTGAAACGTCAACCACGACCTGCAACAAATGGTGATGCCCAAGTAGGTGAGTTAGCTGCTGTCGTGGCTAATCCATCCATCAGTAATAGACAAATTGCGCGAGAATCGGGAATCTCAAAAATATCGGTGTTGAGAATGCTACACAACATCTATTGCACCCGTACTATATTTCTATGCACCAGAAATTGCATGGCGACAACTTTGAACGTCGTGTACAGTTCTGCCACTAGCCACAAGAGAAATTATTGGACGATGACAGATTTTTTGCACGCGTCCCATTTAGCGACGAAGCGTCATTCACCAACAGAGGTAATGTAAACCGGCATAATATGCACTACTGGGCAACGGAAAATCCACGATGACTGCGGCAAGTGGAACATCAGCGACCTTGGAGGGTTAATGTATGGTGCGGAATTATGGGAGGAAGGATAATTGGCCCCCATTTTATCGATGGCATTCTAAATGGTGCAATGTATGCTGATTTCCTACGTAATGTTCTACCGATGTTACTACAAGATGTTTCACTGCATGACAGAATGGCGATGTACTTCCATCATGATGGATGTCCGGCACATAGCTCGCGTGCGGTTGAAGCGGCATTGAATAGCATATTTCATGACAGGTGTCTTGGTCGTCGAAGTACCATACCTTGGCCAGCACATTCACCGGATCTGGCGTCCCCGGATTTCTTTTTGTGGAGAAAGTTGAAGGATATTTGCTATCGTGATCCACCGACAACGCCTGACAACATGCGTCAGCGCATTGTCAATGCATGTGCGGACATTACAGAAGGCAGACTATTCGCTGTTGAGAGGAATGTCGTTACACGTATTGCCAAATGCATTGAGGTTGACCGACATCATTTTGAGCATTTATTGCCAAAAAAATGGTTCAAATGGCTCTGAGCACTATGGGACTTAACATCTGTGGTCATCAGTCCCCTAGAACTTAGAACTACTTAAACCTAACTAACCTAAGGACATCACACACATCCATGCCCGAGGCAGGATTCGAACCTGCGACCGTAGCAGTCGCGCGGTTCCGGACTGAGCGCCTGAACCGCTAGACCACCGCGGCCGGCATTTATTGCATTAATGTGGTGTTTACAGGTAATCACTCTGCAACAGCATGCGTTCTCAGAAATGATAAGTTTACAAAGGTACATGTATCATATTGGAACACCCGAAATAAAATGTTCAAACGTACCTATGTTCTGTATTTTAATTTAAAAACCTACCTGTTACGAACAGTTCGTCTAAAATTTTGAGCCATATGTTTGTGACTACTACAGCGCCATCTATCACAAAGCAAAAAAAGTGGTCCAACTAAAACATTCATATTTCTTTACGTACTACACGAATATGTAATAAAAATGGGGGATCCTATTTTAAAAACGCAGTTGATATCCGTTTGACCTATGGCAGCGCCATATAGCGCCATCTGGTTTCCCTCTTCAAGCTAGACAAGTTTCGTTCTTTGTAGTTTTTTCGCTTGATGCTTATTTCGTGAGATATTTGGCCCGGTCACGATCAATGGACCACCCTGTATTACGTACATTCATATTTCGAACATAATGTTAAGTATATCGCTTCTTAGAGTCCTAAAATACTATTCTTCAGTTGGCCTACGCAGCTCAACTGAAGAATGATATACTATTGCAAAAAAGGAAGGGAAAAAGGGACAGAAGTAACTTTGGCATGAAATACTTAATTTGACATATATGAGCGTAGGCTAACTGCTGTGCGGGATACAAATTTAATGTATGTCAACTTTTTCGCCTTCGCTAGCACTGGTATCCTGTTCTTCAGCTGACGTATGTAGACCAACTGAAGAACGGGATACTAATTTTATCGCCACAGCTACTACTATCATCCTGTTCTTCAGTTGATATTAGACGAAATACCGACATACGTAAAATTTGTATACCATACTTCAGCTGACCTATATAGGAGAACTGAAGAATAGTGTACTAGTGCTAGCGCACTCGAAAAATAGCGACGTATCCTGTACTTCAGTTGACCTATGTAAGTCAACTGATGAGCTAGTATCCTTTTTTTCAGTTGACCTGTATAGGTTAACTGAAGTACATGACACAAATTTTTCGTATGTTGTTTTTGCCTTCGATAGTACTAGTTTCGACTGAAAAATATCGTAACAATACTAGTGCTCCAAGGGCAAAAAAAGCGACAACTGTAAAATTTGTACCGGCCGCGGTGGTCTAGCGGTTCTAGGTGCTCAGTCCGGAACCGCGCGACTGCTACGGTCGCAGGTTCGAATCCTGCCTCGGGCATGGATGTGTGTGATGTCCTTAGGTTAGTTAGGTTTAAGTAGTTCTAAGTTCTAGGGGACTGATGACCTCAGATGTTAAGTCCCATAGTGCTCAGAGCTTTTTTTTTTTTTTAAATTTGTATTCCGTACTGCAGCTGACGAATCCTGCTTCAAATCTTCCATATTCATAGGAATAGATAAATCCAAACCTACAAACGAAAATCAAAAGGTAAAAATTGACCATAATGAAAAACAGTTCTCCCAAAATATCTGAAACTCACTAAGAATGAAAATAAGTACCGAATGAATTGGAACTAACAAATTATTCAAATTAATACAAGCGACAAAAATCGTACACAGTGCTAGCCCTGTCGTTAAAAATACATTAATTTATTTCAATTTACAATGATGACGCATCGCCATCGAACATAACCGATTTATTATCTATGGCTCGAAAATAAAGACATTAATATCTATGAATAAACTATGACAACATTGGTCAAAGCCGATGGGTTATATCCCATTCTTCAGTTGACCCTCCCATCCTCGTTTCACCAGAGTTTGTGCTACATCTCTAATGACTCGACACTAACGACACGTTAGACCACTAAGCTTTCTTTCTTCAGTTACGCTTAAGATGCACAGCACACTTATTTTCATGTGACAAGGTCCCTCACAGCCAGTCCATTGAATTTATAATTGCTAATATAGTGCAAACAAACAAACCATTTACAATTTGTTATTTAGTAACTTCACATTAAAGACAGATTTCCCAGTTGACTTCGTGCAGGAAAGGTATCATTGTGTCTATAGGAAGAGAAGCTTCCCCTCGGTGTTTCCCAGATGCAAATGCCACACGACTTAACCTATTGCTCAACAGAGGAAAGGCCACTGGATCTGATGGGATACGAATTCGATTCGTCGTAAAGTATACAATGAAATTTTTGCCTCTTCTAGCAGAAGTGTACCGTAGGTCTCTGGAAGAGCGAAGCGTTCGTAATGATTGGAAAAAAGCATAGGTCATTATGGTTTCCAAAAAGGGTCGTCGACGAGACACAGAAAGCTTTAGGCCTGTATCTCTTATGTAGGCTAGTTGTAGAATTTTGGAACATGTTTCACGCTCTCGTATTATGACATTTCTGCAGATCTAAATGTCCTCTGTAGGAATCAACATGGGTTCCGAAAAGAATGATCATGTGAAACCCAGGTCGCTCTTTTCGTCCACGTGACCGAGATAGCAGTTGATACAAGCGCCCAGGTAGATATGTTCTTTACTTCCGTAAGGCGTTCAATACAGTTTCGCACTGCCGCCTAATGATCAAAATACGAGCGGACGGAATGTCATACCAACCGTGTGACTGGACTGAAGAGTTTTTAGCAACCAGAACACATCATGTCATTCACAGTGTAGAAAAGTCTTCAGATGTAAAAGTAACTTCGGGCGTACCGCAAGGGAATGTAGAACAATTACGTTTCACAATATATGTAAATGATGTAGTATCTAAAAAAATTAAAAATTAAAAAACTATAACGTACTTCGTATACATAGTCAGATATTCCCGTTTTTATTTGATTACACGATTGCGGAAAACTCACTGCAAGCTGTTACTTTCATAAAATGTACCGGAGTATGCACACGGAGCCAGACCGAGATTCATTGGAAGAATCCCCAGGAAAAGTAGTCCATCAACAAAGGGTGTAGCTTTCAAAACACTCGTTCGATCAGCGCTTGAATACTGCTCAACAGTCTGGGATCTGTACTACATAGAATTGAAAGTTGAAATAGAGAAGATCCAAAGAAAAGCATCACGGTCTGTTAGAAGTTCATTCAGTAATCTCGGAACTGGTCCTGTGCCCTCCGCCACACACCGTTGGGTGGCTTGCGGAGTATAAATGTAGATGTAGAGAGCGTACATTCCTAGAAGGGTCAACAAATACGTTGCTTCATCCTACATATATCTCGCGAAAATACCATGCAGGTAAAATTAGAGCGCTTCGAGTCCACATTTGGACTGGAACAGGAAAAAGAGGAAGTAATGTACCATCCGCCACACACCGTAAGATGGCTTACGGAGTATAGATGTAGATATAGATGTAGGTATAACATTCCGCAGTTGGCCTACGTGTACCATCCATACGGCGTTCCGCTCATGTATTGCACCCGGTCGTGCAAAATTTACTTCTGAAAACTAATGTACCTAACAAATAAATTTAATTTACTGAGAAATTCTGGTACATTTGGAATATATAGTTGTATAATCTATGGTGATGGGAAATATACCTACATACGTTGTTGAAAATAAAAATTAACAGATATTGCCTAAACTGATTTGTTGGGGAAAGTTGAGTATTTTAATGTTTCGTTTACAAGTTGCGTGATGCAAAATTACATAACATTTTAGATTTGTAGGTCTAACACCTACAAAAAAAAAAGATTTGACGGCGCAGACTAATTTCATTTCGTTTTCTCTATTCTCACCAATGAATTCTCATTGTTTGTTGGAGTCACTCCCATCCAGGTAGGTAGAATAACAAAGCGTAAGCCATCAGCAGTGTATTCATTACAAAAATTTACACTGAACAAACCCACTGAAATTTCATCGTTTTGCAATAGATATGAAGTACCACAGCATCTGCTTTTAGAGTGTAGTTCTATCGTCTCTCCTTAAAGCAGGCCCACTTCCTCCATTCTTTAGCTACTACCTGGCAAGCATTTTTAAAAAAATGTGACTTATGTGCCAAACATACACAAACGTTGGTGTACGATAATTCTAACACTGGCGAAACAATGGGGTCTCTGCTTTTAGGACAGTATTCATCTTTGGTGTCCAACGACAATCGCAGTTTATATAATAGTTGCGCGAAGTGTGTGTCAGTGCAAGAAAACGTTGTATTCCGTAGCAGTTTACAAATGAGCAACGCGAAAGGTATGAAGTAACTTTCATGTACCAACAATTGGATCACGATGCTCGCAGATTAATATCGTACTGTCATAGTTCACACAGGAATCCAGATAAAATTTTAAGCAAGAGAGGCTGAGAGCTATTCTCAGAAAACTATCTACCGAAATAAAACGTCTCCTTAGACAGCAGAGACTTCTCCACTGAGGTTTATAATCATAAAACAAGTTGTTTACATATTAAATTATACTAACGCGCTCTGACACATGTCACTCTTATTTCTCGCATGCGCTTACTTGTTTAGGAAATCACTTAAGAGATATAATTGTACCTTACGTTTGTTGCAAATAATACATATATGTATTGATTTTGCTTTCGCGTTACCCGTTGACTCATATCAGATGCTGTCGCGAATTAAAACGAAATCTTGTGAACTGTTAATGACGAATTAAGTTCACACCAGTATGTGACTTGCGTATTATTAACATTTTACAATCTCTCCCGTAGAAAGGTACACCAAATTTATGAAAGGAAACATTACATCATTTTCATTAAAAACTGTTGATATAATAAGAAATATTTCTCGTTTCATCGGTTCAGATATCTGCAAAATTATACTGTTGTACTTCTCGTAGCTGATGGGCTGTAAATCTACATAGTAGACATCAAAATACTAGTCGGAGATTGCTCTATCACTTAATGCACCATTTCTGAATTTACCCTACAATTTTAGTTAGTTATACAGAAAAGTGCGTTAAATATGGAAATAATGATGGAAACGGCGTATTTTTCTCGAAATTAGAAATGGTAGAACCAGTCACAAAGCAGGGTTAATATGTCGTCATAATGACGTAATTAAATATGGGGAAAATAGCACCTACTTAAATCGCTCGCGCACGTATCTTTGCTGTGCTAAATTTTGAAATCGACTTCAAAAATTACGGGAGTGGTGAAATAAGACCAAGTTCGTATCATTACGCGATATCAGAAGTGAACACAATAGTAAAACCTTTTGTCACTTAACATTAAATCTGAGCGATTGCTCTTTTAGTTATGTCATATGCAGAATTACAATGAATTGTTCCTGCGCAATTAGCAATATTAATGTGATGATTATTATTGTAACATTTGGACAGGTAACTTAAAACAAACACAGTTGTAAACAACATAATTACATGCGTATACATTTTTTCAGTCGGTCCCATCTCTTACTACACGACGTATCTTTTAGTCTCCAGTTCATATGTGACTTTAAGACAATATGTCATTTTAGTAGTAAGCATTACATTTTGAAATGAGTCCTGAAAAATATATGTAGAATGTTTCTTTATGCTATTCTCAGAAATAATATTCACTTTTATCCAACAAATCTGACGTTTACCAAAATTATTCATTTCCGTTTTATGACTGACACTAAACCAAGTGCAGATAATGATACAATATTATGACAAAAAACGTAATATAATTTCGAAACTATAGTTATTGAGAAAACTGTTGTAGTGAGACAGACAATATCAACATTTTTTCTCACACAGAACCCGGATCATTTATCGAGCTTTGGATCCGAGAACCAACACGTGTCTAAAAATTAGATACACTTAATTATGCTAATAAAGTTTTCCTACTGTCTTATCTATTCATTCCTTGCTGATAACAACTGTTATTCAACAACTTCTCGTAGATTTTTATGCAAACGAATCCAAACTTCGACCAAGTGTAGTATGAAACTAAAAGTTTAAGCGATATAAACTCGCCCTTAACAATTTTCATTATAGTTAAGACTATAAATTTATGTATAAACTGCATCTTACCATGGTTCACTCTTCAATGCACATAACACGCATTGCATTTCTCTTCAACAAACGCAGTCACCGCCTCTCAGGGGCACAGGAATCGCTATGGTTGATGTAAAGATAAATCGCTACAGATCATTTATTAGCTGATTTATTTCGACCGTTCCACTCATATGATGTTAGTGGCCTCATTATCCGTTGCTGTAGAAGCAACACATTAGAGGTTTAGAGAACCGTTCGGTAATGTGAGTTTGCTATTTTTCTTTGTTCCTTTAGATGTGTAATCCGGAGGAAAATTAAAAAGTAATAGCACATTATCTTTCTTTAGATTTTAGCTGTCACCGAAGGCCTAGCTGTCAAAATGTCTGCGCAACAAATCTGCAGAACTTTGTCTGTCGTTTATCATAATCGTTTTTTGTTTTTTTTCTTTTTCGTGGAAAAGATAGAAACACTTCTTCATCAATGGGAAAAAGTGTACCAATATCCATGATAATTTAAAAGGAAATAAGGTAACATAGAATCGTGGACACGAAAAATATTTAATATATTTCTGTTTGCACCAGTCAGCTGATATAGATGTTCATTTCAGTATAATGACGTCATTGGGTGTCCATCTCGACAAAGAGCCGTTAAGATGGAACAATTGCTTATGAATCACACCAGGTTTCCTTTCTAATATCCTCTATATTTAATAATTTAGAGCGCTTTTTATTACGCTTCGAATAATATGAATCCAACCAACTGTAATTTTTACGCCTGACTACAATCGTCTTTAACGTAAGGATTATTGGAAATCAGTGTAAGTTACAGATACCACATATCATCTGAGCTCCTCTACTTCGCCTCCCGAGTTCCCAGCCCAGAATCGGCAGCAACAGTAGTGTTTCCTACATCTACTATATTCTTCGAAAAATCACTTTCTAGTGCGTGGCATTGAGTGTTTCCCATGGTAACACTTATTAGGGATTTTTCCACTTTATTCGAGTACGGAGGGCGTGAAAAACGATTGCTTACGCGTTGTGATTAGTCTAATAAGTGTTCGCGGTCAATACTGAAGCGATATGCAGAGCGTTGTAGTATATACATAGAGTCCTAAACTAACAATCGTTGTTGAAACCTTTTCAGTAGCCCTTTTCACGGGGTAGTTTGCGTCTATCGTCAGACGTTGGCAGTTCAGGTTTTTCAGCATCTTCCTGACGCTCTCCCACGGGTCAAACAATCCTGTGACCATATGTGTGGGCTTCTCTACATATATTCAATATTCCTTGTTGGTACTCCTTGTTATGAGTTCCACATACTTGAGCAGTATTCTAGGACGGGTCGGTCGAGTGCATTGTATACAGTCTCCTTTTCAGAGTGAGTGTATTTTCCCAGCATCCTACCAATGCATGGAAGTATGTCATTCGGCTTACCAACATTGACCCTATGTGATCATTTCCGTTTCACTTCGGCAGAAATTACTATTTCTAAGTATTTGTGTGAATTGACTGATTCCAACTTCGATTTTTTACCACTCTGAAATCTTGTCATGGACTGGCTGGATATCTGTACGGCTTTTTTCAGACAGTACTTCACTGCAGATGACTGTATTATCTTTGAAAAGTCTGAGGTTACTATTGACGTTGCCTGGCACGTTATTTATTTGCAACATGAATACCAAGGATCCCCGCAAACTTCCCTGGGGTACAACCGAAGTTACTTCTCTTTCTGACGATCACTCTCCGTCCAAGATAACTTGCTCCGTCCTCCCTACCACAAGATCCTCAATCAAGTTAACAAATTTCGCTTGATGCCCCGTGCGATCGCACTTTTGATAATAAGTGTAAATATGGTACTGAGTCAAATGCCTTTACGAAATCGAAAAATACTATATGTACGAGACTGCTTTGAACATGGCTGCCAGGGTCTCATGTGAGAAAAGTGGAGTTGTGTTTCACATTATTGTTGTTTTCGGAATCCATGGAAGTGGGCGTTGAGTCTATCACTCTTTTCGACACACTTCATTATGTTTAAGCTCAGAATACGTCCTAAGATTTTACAACACATGAATGTCAAAGACACAGCACGGTAGCTTTGTGAATCACTTCTGTTACCTGTTTTGTAGACATGTGTGCTTTCTTCCAATTGCTGGGCACGGATTTTTGCTCGGGGGATCTGTGGTATATTATGATTAATGTAGAAGCTTACTCAGCCTCAAATTCTCTATAGAGTCTGATAGGCAGCTTTTTTCAGTTTTAACGATTTCAGAGGTTTCTCAACGCCACTGAAAATTAGTAACTCTGTCTCACTTATGCAGTCGTGCGGGTATTAAACTGGGCTGTTGGTATTTCCTTAACGCTCCACCCCAGGCATAAATCATAACCTTTTTACGGCAATTTCATCTTCCCTTAGTCGGAACTGATTATTATTTGCCAGGTCTTTGTGGCATTTTCAACCCGTTAAGCGCTTGGTAAGGAGAACAAATGATATCCATCATTAACTTATTAACAATACAACAAGACCAAGGCAAATTATACCCTACTGCTCATCTTACATCTCCATAGCAAATATTTGTAAATTCCTTTTTAAACTCCTAGGACGTAAATGGACTCTATGTAGATAATTTGTTTGAGAATTTATTCAATTATTATATTGAGGGAATTGAATGAAATCATTTCTTTCTTGCGGGGAAAGCACCAGATATACAATAACAAACTTTAAAAACAAAGTTTATATGTGAATAACATGTGTCTGATATAAAGTTAGAGGAAACACCGGATTTCAAAGCTAATATCAAAAATAAGTAATCACGTATGCGATATCACATCTGTTGACATTTAAACAATAATTGATACGAAGATGCTGTTTGTGCATACGACAAAGTAGAGAGAACCAAATGAAATCAGTTTTTTTTTTTTTTTTTTTTTTTTTTTTTTTTTTTTTTTTTGCACGGGGAAAGCACCAATTGTAGAATAACATACTTGAAAAACGAAGTTCATATATTGTTGATAAGAATCGGGTATAAATTTAGTTAGAGTTGCAACACAATAACAGTATTTATCAATAGATTTAAACAAATTACAAATCTTATAATGACGCCTATGTAATGGTGCGTCCGTATTATACAGGAGATAAAAAGAGAGTGATATCGTAAGGCAGTGGACGACGGATTGCGCGCTTGTTTTTGGTAATATTCAAATGACTTCAGAGTCTGTCTTTAATATCGATGTTTCTACATGCGCGCTGAAGAAGTCTATACTTTCTTAGGCACGTCAGTGGCGCTGGATTCATTTCTCCTTGTAAATCGTCAAAATACATCATTACAATTCGTAGTTAAATATTATACATCGGCAAATAAATGGCTCTTGGCCTCTTTCATTACTGAAGTCAGTGTTTTATGTGACGAGATGTGGCGGGGTGAAAATACAACATCTTATACCATAAGCCATGACATCATCTTTCACCTCCCCTCTTTTAACCCACAGCCGTTTCCTTGGAGACAGCGAGAAACGGTTTCCGAAATTCGGTTTTCGTCTTTCGGAAGATGTGTCGCATACAAACGTAGTGAAGATGAACAGATCATGTCAGTACAGATTGTTATTAGAAAAACGTACTGTACACAACACAGCAATTTTGTGCTGTGATTAGCTGATCATTCGTGAGCTGTGACTGTCATTTGTTATTGCTCTAAAGGAAATTATTTTTGTCAATAATTCTGTGTAGATCACGTATTGTAGATTCTATTCATAACATTATTGAAATATTTCAGCTGCTTCAATCAATAGGCTTCATCATATTAGAACTTATGAAACAAAGATCAGAGTCTACGAAATCCATGCAACCCCTTCAAGGCTATATTTCCAGAGACTATTGTAGGATGTGAGGTCCGCCATTTATGCAAAACATCGTTTTTTCCAAGTACTCAAAAATGTTTCAGCACAATTATACCATCATCAGTGAGTTTCCGTTTTATTTAATCTGTGGTATGAACATTTTTACTAAATGATTACAAAATTATGTGGATATTTAGTTCAAACAATATTTCGTTGCTTTTTGTTAATACCTTTACACTTGCCGTGCATGATTTTTCAGGACCATTTGTGTATTATTCATTACAGGTAGCTTTTCATCTGTTGTTATTGACTGGTCATTTATTATCAAAATGAAAAGTCTTATAGTGGCGGTATATTAACTGTTTTATCAAATAGTATTGGTAATGTTACCATTTTAATTTGTGCTGCCTGGATCCTAAATTTTGCTAGTTTAAATTATGTTTATTATCATGATTTTATTTGCAATTCTTTTGAAATAAAACTTTACTATATTAATTACTTTTAGAGACGTAAATAAAAGAGTTCAAATTCCTTTCTTCTTTTTGACTTCTTTTTTCTTTTTGACTGCTGCTGTTCCTGTTTCTACTTTGGTTCATTCTTCTACTTGATTGAGTTTTCTCATGTTGAGAAACTGGAAATTGGAAGGAGCGGTCTGTTTTACTTGATAAAAAACGTTCAATAGCCAAGATCGCATAAATTAGTATTTATTTTTGACAATGGGTTTGCTACAAAACTTGTTCATTATGAGTAGCACATTATACAAAGGATTGTTAAACTGAAGCATTTACAATTAAAAACCAACTTGTGCACATGACGATGTCCATATACTTAGCACTCACAATTATTGTTAGTTTTTAAAAATAACAACACACAATAAAATTCCGGTTTTCACGTCTCCTTACCTTTGTGTGAAATGTCTTGTACATTGAGGATCCACCTTAGACGATGCGTATGGCATTTTTACCATTCATCTACTCTTATTATAGCAGGTGTTTATTTATTAATTCGCTTTAATTCAGAACCTGATACTTATAATTTTGATTGGTTCTTATTTTTATCTAGTTATCAAGTCCACTCCACTACTAGAATTTCTATACCTTTCTGAATTTCGCTCCACTGGCGTAAAGCTAAACTTATCAACACATAGTGCGAAACGATCACGTGGATAGATACTGTGGAAGAACGAAGCATGAACACAAGGTTGCGCACGAATCCATTGCTGTCCACATGCAAATATTATTGAAAAATCATAACTGATAAATAACTGAACATGAAAGTGCTGATACTTTCAAACCTAGCAATACCCTAGCTCACGCAACACAACCCGACCTATACTAAGACCATGTTTTAAGGGAACAACCATACTCAAATGTCGGAGTCTGCATGAAGAGTGTCTCCAGAAACCCAGCCTCTGCTTGTCCGTTGAGGACGGTGCCTCGCTTTTTTACAAGAGCAGAGGATGGCGCCGCTCGGCTAGCCAACCGAGTGAAACAGAAAAACCGGGTAAGCTGTTTCACTGGGCAAACAGAAAGACGAGGAGGGCTCAGAATCCGCTATAAACATTCGAAAATACAAACCCTTGCTTCCATGTCCAACAGACAAAGAAATAAGGGCCTGGTAATGGAAAAGAAAGAGTCTGCTGATCTCTGAAGAAAATAAGAAAAATGACCCATTCTATTCTTCTCCAAAGCATAGACATATGTTCAAGATATGATACCAAGAACAATCAAAGTTTACCATAAGCAAGTCATGAAATCATAAAATTATCAAAGGGGGACAAAGACGTATCCATTTCAACCGCAATAAACTTGTCAGCTTCATATCTGACTTCAACCAACCCATTTCACTTTTCAAGTATTCACTCTAGAAACATGATTAAGGGATCCACCATTCCAGTCTCCAACCAGGAGGATGTCAAATTTGTTTTTTCTTCTCACAACGTCCGCCTGAGACGTTCGCACCCTGAGACCCGAATACCGGAGCGCTTTACTGCCGGAATATGTTACCTTAAGCCATGCAAGGCTATGTTGGCTATTTCTATGAGGCCAGATCAGTCACTTACCTGGCCTTTTGCCCTTGCAATTACTGAAACCCGTATGTTAACCTGGTCTCTCCACATACATGGTTGCACCTACGGTTTGAATATCATCTCCACTGAGCCTCCCCATTATGGTGAGATCTATGGTTCGTGGAGGATTCTTTGTATTATACACGGAGGTTTCCAAAACCAAGGTCCAGTGACCAATATTTAATTGATCTTAGGCCTGAATGAAGTTTCACGCATGCAACGCTCCTACCGACTCCTTAGGAAACTGCTACACTGTTGGTTTGATTCGGTAGCTGTCTGCTAGTCCATGGGAACGGATCGCAATGGCCGAGAAAATCGTAGAACCCACCAGTTGCGAAGTACGCAGTGTGATCAGATTTTTGCTGACAATATGATCTTCAGCTGCTAACCGCCATCGTGAGTTATGCCTAGTCAATGAACCTGAAATAATTAGTGACAAACAAGTCGAAAATGGTGTCGAGAATTTCAAAATGCGGAATGGTAGGCCCAGTATTTGGACTGACGACGTGGTGAACCAAAAACTTCGAAGTGATTGACGATTAGTGGTCTGGCTGTCAATTCCAAAATGTTTCTCGAACCCCAATTTATAGAATTGTCAGAGAACAGCTTGGATATCACGAAGTGTGTGCGAGGTGGGTTTCAAAAATGCTCACTGTTAGCCAAAAGAGAAAAGAATGCGGAGAGCACGACAGTTTTTGGAGCGCTCTAGCCAAGATGGAAATGATTTGTTTTCCCACGTTGTTAAGGGCGAAGAGACATGGATATCGTACACCAAAGCAGAGTCGAAACAACAGTCAGTACAGTGGGGCCATTCGAGTTCACCCAAACTAAAAAAGTTTAAGCAGTCCGCGTTCTCGAAACGAAAAGGGACAGCTACCGTTTTTTTGGGACGGAAAGAGCGTACTTTTGATTGATTTCATGGACCTCGGGTCAACAATCAGAACTGACATTACTGTGAAACGCTAACCAAATTGAGACGTGCGACCCAAAATCGACGCCGCGGGAAAAAATCGTCTGGCATAACTCTCCTTCACGACAACGCACGCCTTCACACTGCTGGCGAAACCAAGGAGAACATTCAGACTTCCGTTGGGAACTTTTTGATTATCCGCCGTACAAACCCAACCTTGCACCAAGTGACTATTCCCTCTTCTTCCATTTGAAAAAGTGGCTGGGTGGACAACGATTTTAAAATGACGACGAACTCAGGACTGGTGTTACCAACTGGTTCCAATTCCCAGTTGGCAGACATCCATGCAGGTCGTTAAAGAAGCTGGTGCGGCGTTGCAGAAAGTCTATAGATGTGAACGGTGATTGTGTGGAAAAGTAAAGTAGATATGTAGTAAAATATTAGTTTCAATAAAAACCTTTTCTCATGAGTTTATCTTTTATGACCAAATGCATTTTACTTTTGGAATACTTCTCGCACTATAGCAAAGATATATTATAAAGCCACGGACTGTCTTTGCTGTATCTACTTAGCATAATTTGTGTAGTACTGCTGCGTTCCTATAAGCTTATTAGGCGTTTTCTTTGTAGTATTTTAGATATTCTTCGCCCTTCATTATCTTCAAGAAAAGACAGAGATCCAAAGACATTAGACGAAATGTCTTTAGAGATAGAGCAAAAGATCGAATTGGGTAAGGAAATAGGCAGTGTCCTTCTCATTTAAACTTCGTTCTTCATGTCTGCAACCGAGTCGTTCATAGGAAACATTAAATTGAAGAAAAAAGACCCCTGAAAGGGGTGGGGGAGAGGGAGAAGTGAGTTTAACATCCTGTGGATTTGCAAACTTTCAGAGACGATGCAGTGGAATAGGAATAAACGAAGAAATCAGTTACGGCATTGTTCAAGATCAGTCACCTGAAATTGTGTATAGAAAACACGGAAAGCATTCATCGGGATGGTCGTCGGTGACTGGAAACATAAAGTCCTTCACTTCTTTATACGAAGAAATTGACTAAGGCAAAGAGTCATTGTGCAACTTGTATGCTAATATTGACAACGCATGCGCTTTGGTTCATACGTAGTTTTTATTTTCATTCTGTCGGAGACGGCAAAAGAATTGGAAGAACAGTTGACGGGAATGGTGGCGTCTTGAAAAGGAATTATAAGATGAAATAAAATGATTGTAAGGCATTATTTGTCGGGAGACCCTATCTGGCGTTTTTCGGCTGCCTAATGCAGGCCTTTTTATTTGACGCCAGTTCGGCGACTTGCGCGCGATGATGGTGAAATATTGTTGAGGACAGCACAACACTCAGTCCCCGAGCGGGGAAAATCTCTGACCCGGCCGGGAATCAAACACAGGCCTCTTGAATGGTAATCAACCGCTCTGAGCACTCAGCTACGGAGACGGACCAATTGTAAGGTGGACATCACCAAGTAGCAAAACCAGGGTGAAGGCGTATAAGCGAATTATCACCCGAAGCTGAGGGAGTTTCATTAGAAAATGAGGAACTTAAAGTAGTAGGTCTGTTTTTCTATCTAGACAGTAAAATAACTTATGATGGCCGAAGCAGAGTGAATATAAAAGCCGGCTGCTGTGGCCGAGCGGTTCTAGGCGCTTCAGTCCGGAACCGCGCTGCTGCTACGGTCGCAGATTCGAATCCTGTCCCGGTTAGTTAGGTTTAAGTAGTTCTAAGTCTAGGGGACTGATGACCTCAGATGTTAAGTCCCATAGTGCTTAGAACCATTTTTTGAATATAAAAGGCAGATTGGCAATAGCAAGAAAAACATTTCTGATAAAGATGAATTTGTTAGCATCTAATATGAATTTAACCGTTAGAAAGTCTTTTCTAGAGGTATTTGTCTGGAGCGTAGCCTTTGAGGGAAGTGAGACGTGAATGACAGCAGTTCAAACAAAGAGAGTGGAAGATTTTGAAACGTGCTTCTGCAGAAGAATGCTGAAGAATAGATTGGTAGATCTAATAACTACTGAGGATCTACTGAATCGAACTACAGAAAAATGAAATTTGTGGCACTTGACTAAAAGAAGGAATCGGTTGCTAGAACACACGTTCTGAGGTATCAAGAAATGGTCAGTTTGGTAATGGAAGGAAGCGTATGGGGTAAACATGGCAAAGGGAGACCATGATTTGAATACAGCTTACAGTTTCAGATGGATGTCGTTGCGGCACTTACACAGAAATCGTTTCTACAGTGAAAAATTCAACTGAAGGAGAAAGTTTTCGATCGTACTTATTACGGCAGCCTGATTACTTATTTCATATTTTTGTAAGAATGGTCCTCCATACGAGATGAGGTATTGGTGAAAGCAAAGCTGTTAGGACGGATCGTGATTCTTGATTCGGAAGCTCAGTCGGCAGAGCAGCAACCCGCGAAATGCAAAGGTTTCAAGTTCGAATCTCAGTCTGGAACACAGTTTTAATCTGCTATGAAATTTCACATCCAATTTTGTCGATGAAGACTTATGAGCAAAAAAGAAAAAGAAACTTGTGTCTAGGGAGCCACAGTACCTGGAATAATAGGGACATCGGCGTTGCTATAGACTAGCACGGAGAGGTGCCTCAAACCAGTCTTCGGACCGAAGACCGTAACAAAAGTTTCTTATGCCATTCTCAAGCTGGAATAACAAAACATACTAGGTGTTTGTGTGATTTTTATCCTCTATTTCCTTTGTCCTATTAATTTTTTGTTTACCATATCCTTTTCATAACATATTGTTAACATTCTTGAAAGTTTTAATTGTTCCTACTTATCGCTACCTATACTTCTAGCTGCGCAGCATTTAATTACACGCACAGTCTTTGCACAGAGCTGCTATACCAAGTAACAACCGATGGATTCCTTTACTTACTGTGTAACTGTTTTTCTCAGACCCGGACGAGAGTAGAATGTACTACAACACGTACCAGGAGGTAAGCGGCAAGTCAGCGAGCACCTCCTCCAAGCTGTGCGCGGATCAGAGCAGGGACAGGACGGAGAACGCCTCCAGCCGCAGCAATGACACGTCGGAGATGAACTACCAGAAAGGAATCGCCATTCTCTCAGACCTGTACGGCAGGCTCGTGCAGACCGAGAAACAACGAAAAGACATCCTGAAAAAAATTGAATCGATGCCAATTGAGTAATCTGTTTATGTCTACCAATATTTTATAATACACATTCCATTGATTCACAAATGTTGCCTGACTTCTCTTTCTCAACAAAAATATGTTAGCCTGCTCAGTGCAATGTTTATTTCTCGTCTGTCTGTCCTTTTGTAGAAAGTAATCTCTTACATTGTTTTCTACGAACTCTATTTAAATTTGCTCAAACGAAGGAAACAAACTGAGGACCTGGAGGTTGATGACTGAATGAGAACAATATGTTGCTGCATGTATTCTTATTTTCTCTCGGCATTTCACAGCATGGCCAGCATCGTATTTTTAATACTTGACTCATATGTTTGCCCTTTTAATTACATTTGCAAAATAAGGAAGGACTCTCGGATTATAAATACCAAGACACATTCATAATCATCACTGTAAGACAAAATGACGATGTTGGCTTAAGAGATTAACGTGAATGACAAGCTTTTAGAGTTAACACAAGTGTCTGCATGTTATCATGATCTAAACTAACGGGCATTTGGCCGGCCGCTGTGGTCGAGAGGTTATAGGTGCTTCAGTCCGGAACCGCGCTGGTGCTACGGTCACAGGTTCGAATCCTGTCTCGGGCATGGATGTGTGTGAAGTCCTTAGGTTAGTTAGCTTTAAGTAGTTCTACGTCTAGGGGACTGATGACCTCAGATGTTAAGTCCCATAGTAATTAGAGCCATTTGAATCATTTAACAGGCATTTCTTTATAGTGTGTTTACATATTGCAAAGGATCATCGTATCCGATATTGTTCGGTTCAAACATCTTTTCAAAGAAATTTATCACCAAATAAGGATAACACAAGAGAAATTCACTGCAACCAAATGAATCAATTAAACATGTAGTCAACGTGTCTGGCAACATCGGAGATGATCATCAGATGCCTCGGAATCCTCATACTGGCAGCAAAATATGATGCTTCGCCTATCCATTTCTTTGGTTGTCGTCTATAGAGTTGAAGGAAAAGCAAAACTATGTTGAGAGATTACTCTCGGGCTCTTGACGTCGAAATTGAATAAATGATCTCCAAGCCCAAAAACAAATATAGAAAGAGCATTTTGTTGCACACTGAACAATCTTTACATTATTTTCCAGTACAAACATTCAAGGTAAATAAATATCTGAAAGTAATTTATAGGCACAAAACATATCACAAGAAACGCACATGATAAGAGCGGATGGTGCAAAAGAAAGATTACATTTTGCGCTGCAATTATTTTTTGTAAAATTTCAGTTGGCTCACGTTCCTGCCGCTTGCGGTACAAGCAAGTAAGGTGGGTCGACATCTTTGTACGTCTCAGGTAAGTCACATGAAGATTTGCAGATTTTCTTTGCAATGAAACGGGTATCCTGTTCCATAACATAAGCAGATATTCCCGCTCAGCAGCCTTAATGACATTTTGTTTTAACAATAAGAGGTTTACTTGTCCATTTTGGTGGTAAACTATTTCTGGACAAAGCCATTAATGAAGATTTTGCACTAAAGCACATTAAACCCTTTCATATTTATATGGCATAATGGTAGTGCATAAGCAGACACTGAAGACAGCGAGAGACAAATATGTTTCGACAGTCAAAATATGTGTGTGAATTCTTATGGGGACCAAACTGCTGATGTCATCGGTCCCTAGACTTACACACTACTAAAACTAACAAACTAACTTATGCTAAGAACAACACACACACGCAGGCCCAAGAGAGGACTTGAACCTTCGGCGGGAGGGGCCGCGCAATCCTTTGGCAGTCCTTCTTAGTTAACAAAATCTTTTATATTGGAACAAGTACGAATCTCTCTATACTCCAAGAATTTTTATGTTTCTAAACGACACAAAGAAATTATCAAGTGTAACAAGCAAAAGAATAAGACTACAATGCTCCAAATGCCTCCCTAAGGAGCAGTACTTCAGGTAGCTTCTATTACACACCAAAGCTCAAATATTTTGGGTAATGAACATAAATCACGAACGAATCTCTGCCTGATGAAGTCATAGCCATCATAGCCAAATGGGAATGGATATTCCAAGGAAGATGGTTCATTATCTAAAGGACTTTCACCCTCGTCGCCGCAAAATATCTGACGTTGGCTGTATTTCTGAGCTTCAGAGAGTATCCACGATATTAAACAACGCATCGGACGATTGCTTTAACGTTCGGTATGAAGCTATATAACGCACTTTGGAATATGGCGCTTATTTCCACACCACCTAACACATACTTACACTTCAATCCAAATTGAAGCAAAATTCTGTTGAAAGGATGTTGCGTTGCCATAGTAGACTGTACTGTTTGCTGTTTGTGTATCGAGCTCATTGTAGCCAGATGTGTCCTTAGTTCAGTTAAAGGATATCGAGCGCTAAAGGAAACGTGAATGAAGTCTACAGCACATATGCGATGGTGAACTATGAATGTAACCATTGCCACACTCTTCCACGACTATTGAGTTTAGGTATGTCTCACCTACCCTCGACTCCCACAGATATTTGACCAATGCAGTCCGTACTTGTGCGATGCGACCTTCACACGTGCCAGCATTCTATCCTTGTTCTATCAACATTATCAGCTCGTGAGTTATGCATGATTCTGAGAGTGCGTAAATCCTCACATGCAACGTTTAACACTAGGAGGCAACGATAGACGAGGTAGACGGTTCTCTACTATCCCCACCCTCAGTTTTTTTCTCTTTCACTAACATCATAATAGGTCTTCTCCATCGGTTATAAAAGTTATTTTAAAACATTGTGGATTTCTGTTGCTTTAGAAATATATGTTGCCTTGATTTAATACGAACTCCAACTCTTCGTAACTTTGTTTTGATGGCTCACAGAGGTAATTTTGGTGCAATTCCTTACAGTGTGATTAAAACAGTTTTACGCGAAGTGAGAGAAGGGCAGCACTGTCACCAATAAGCATCAGTTGCATCGTTCAGCGGCCGCTGATGCTGATGGCGTGGCGACACGGAAAGTCAGTGGCGGTATCAGAGTTCCTGGAATAAATTTTCTAGCACCTTGCAACACCTGCACAACCCCGTCATCTGGCGCTCCTTCATGACCTCTTTAGTCCTGAGCTTAGATTTTATAAATGAAAAAAATATATTTGTGGTCAGTGCATTGTTCTGGGACAAAAAAGACTAAAATATAAAATTAAAAAATTCGTATATTTGATTAAAATTTTATGCCGTGCAGTATTCAAAAACTCAAAACTAAACGCCTAAAAATCATGGAAACAGTGCTACTGGTATGTGAAAATATACGACGCTGTGAATGTAGACCCAGTGATATATCGAGAAAAATATATCGCTGTATTGTTTTGGTGATATAAACAATCACTTATTCGATAGCGCCAGATATACTAGCACGTTGCAGCATATTCTAAACACTTTCTAGTCCAAAATAACTAGAAACAAACAAACTACATTTATTTCTCGAAAACATATTGTCATCCTTCAATAAACAGCTATCTTCAAGTTGATGGTGCGACCTACCAGGAAAAAAGCAAAAACGAAAACAATAGATGCTGCGAAAGCACTTGGTATGAAGTATATCCCCCAGTCGGGCACAGCGTATTCAGTTTATTCCTTCAGCAAAATGGATGTCACGTATGTGCTACATAAGGACTGAGGACGAAAGCACCAAAAGAGTGAAAATCACTTGAGTTAGTTCAGCAGTATAAGATGGATGCTGCAGCAGCTCAGAATTAAGCTCATGAATGCACTGGGTTGCTTTCTCAGCTGTCTGAGGGCCCGCATTACCCTGAAGAAAAATTACGCCTTGTGAAATCCTCCCGCTCCTCTTCGTTTTGATTCTGGGTTTCAGGTCTCGCAGTAGTTCACAGTAGCTGCCACTCTTTTGGGTGGACCTTTCATATCCCAAAACACTGTCATATTCAACTTTTCTGCAGAATTTTGGCCTTTGGACGTTTTTTCTATTCGTCAAGAGGGATGTTTTTACACTGTACTTTGCAGCTTACTCTACTGTTCTAGTGATGGACTCATGTCTCATTAACGGTTACCATGCGACTCAGAAAGTCTTTTCCTTCCCCTGTCAAATGCCTTAAATGTCGTTTCTACTTTTCCCTGCCGTGCTTCGAAGTGCACTTTTTAACGTAGGTCCCATCATTTCCAGTAGAACTATGCCTAGTATAGCTCAAAAAAATGGTTCAAATGGCTCTGAGCACTATGCGACTTAACTTTTGAGGTCATCAGTCGCCTAGAACTTAGAACTAATTAAACATAACTAACCTAAGGACATCTCACACATCCATGCCCGAAGCAGGATTCGAACCTGCGACCGTAGCGGTCGCTCGGCTCCAGACTGTAGCGCCCAGAACCGCACGGCCACTCCGGCCGGCAGTATAACTCAGTAGTGTTCATAATAAACTTCGGTTTGCGAACAGACTTGCGTTCCTGACATACTTATAGTACCGAATCAAATCAGTGTAAAAGCTAGTAGCAGTTGTTCCAAAATTTCTGCTTTCACTAGTTGCGTATGTGCTCTCTGTGTGTTTTGATTCAGATAATCGAAGTTTACTACAACCCAGCAGCGGAATTTTCGTTTCACTATTGCTAAAGATCGTCTCTGTGCGCGTGCCGTTTATGAATAAGTGTTCCATTGAAATAACTGTTCAGTGCGTCATAAAAAAACTCTCATGGCATCCACAAGGGTAGAATGATGTTGTAGTACATGGCTTTGTTATATAAAATTGGCTTCGCTTGCTTGTCTTGAGCTGAGTATTTCATGTCTCAGTTAAAAGCGAACACAGAATAGTTCTACAGGGTGGGTAAACAAAACTGGCCCGGAGAACAGAGTTCCAGGGTACAAAGAAGCGCAGCAGAGGAAAGGAAATGCAGTACTAATCTGAATATAGCAGATGTTGAAAGTGACCACCATTCATCTCTTGACACTTCTGGGCCCTGGTCAGCAAGTTGCTGAAGGCAGATCGAAGCTGGACTGCTGGAACTGCTGCAGTCTCATCTGAAATGTTCTGCTGCAGTTCTTGAAGGCTGTCAGCTTTGTTGCGATACCCCTTAGACTTGAGGGCTTCCCATACAAACTAATCGCACAATGAAAGATCAGGTGACCTGGGTGGCCAGCTTCACTGTGAGTACCATCGTCTCCTTTGCACTGCTCCACTCACGCTGACACAGCCGGCACTACACTATAAACGTGCGCGTCACGGGGAGTGGTGATTCACGTCCAATCGTAACCGCTCGTCTGGGCCACTTTGATTTGCCCCACCCAGTAAATTTTAAACCAGACACATTAGCTATGATATACTGCATGATTGCCCGCATCTCGTGGTCGTGCGGCAGCGTTCTCGCTTGCCACGCCCGGGTTCCCGGATTCGATTCCCGGCGGTGTCAGGGATTTTCTCTGCCTCGTGTGGCTGGGTGTTGTGTGCTGTCCTTAGGTTAGTTAGGTTTAAGTAGTTCTAAGTTCTAGGGGACTGATGACCATAGATGTTAAGTCCCATAGTGCTCAGAGTCATTTTTTTTACTGCATGATTCTTAAGAAGTTCCATGCTGAAAGGTAAAATCGCTTAGACGACGATAAGGAATTTACGTCAACATAATTTTCAATATGCAAAGAAGCTAGTTTCACTCGAAACTTACTGAGAAGTGATGTCAAAATGATGTGTCACTTCATGCAACCAGAAAGTCGACAGCAGTCGACCCAGTAACCTGGGACTGACACAGATAAATATTGGTTACAAGCAAGAACACAAGTTTCATTTCTGCTCGCTTCACTCACAGCGATTTAATCTTTCGATTTTTAGTCAGACTAAGTCATAAAATGCAACAAACCCATTTCTGAGACAGATCACTATTACGTGTAAATAACACCGAATACTGCAGGCCACTCTTATGTTACATTAATAAGAAAGTTCCTAAGTTTTTGAAAACCTACTTCTTTTGACTCCGTCACTCTACCCTTCTAACAGCAACACCACTACGATCATTTACGCTTTTCAGTAGTATTCTCTTTCGCAGGATCTCCTGAAGGCTTTTGCCGCCTTTGTGTCATTAACTGACATATAATTACACCAAATCATACCAATGGTGACGTGTTTGTGATAAATCATTAATGCACTATTGCCTTAAAGTGGCATAGTGTCAAAACCCAAGTTATAATATGAGAACAGCGAAATTCCTTGGGGGACGGCATTATCCTGCATAGGCTCTTTTGTTCTGGAACAAACGCCTTATTTCATGCATTAACAGTATAACCTAGTTTCACCCCCTTGGTCATTTTCCGGGTGACCCCGACTGTGCGCAGACCCAAAGTTTTATCTGCTCCTGGAGTGGCCAACAGCGCACACGGTCACTTTTGGAAACAGGTCAACTGCACGCGGTAGTTAGTTTTGAGTCAAGTCAACTGTTTGTGAAGGAAAACAAAAGTTAACTGTTTGTGGAGGGGAAAAAAGTTAAGTTAGCAGGTCAGCATTTTCCATCCGATTTTCAGAGACTTTTGGGACTCTCTAAAACTGCTAACTGGGGCCAGCCATATGTATGGTTAAAAATGCTTGATAAAATGTTCATGCCCATTGGATTCTCTATGCCTGCTAAGCTAGAACAGTCATAAGTGTGGTTAAAAACACCTCATAAAATATTCGTGTCCATAACGGTGAACTTGTCAAGGTATTTAAAGAGACATGCAAACTATTTACGTTCCTTATTATAATAATAAGAAACACTTTTCAAAAATTAAAACATGTCACAGTCCTATTTCTGTACTTTAAACTCAAATTTTGAAAAAAAATTCTGCACATGTTTTTCACATTTATTGTTAGATCGGTGAGGCTGTCTGTATCATTCAATTTAATGTATATAAGTGAGTGTCTGAGTTTGAACGAGAGCGTCAACAAAATGATATACATTGAAAATAAGGCCGAAAGCCTTGCGAAATGCCTCACAAGAATTGTTTGTTCTTTCAGAACTTATAGTATTGGATGCTCAGATTTCAGGTGGAAACCAATATTCTATGAAGTAAGTCATCAAAAAATGTGCAAAACATATCAGATTTTCATTTTCTGGTTTAATTCTCGTTAAATCTTCAACAAAAGCGCCCCAACTTCATCGGAAAGGAGAAAAGCCAAGCCAAACACCCAGTGTTACCATTTACCTGTATCAGTATTATTGTGCTTACTATCTGAATTTCGCCGGCCGTTATGGCCGAGCGGTTCTAAGCGATTCAGCCCGGAACCGCGCTGTTACGGTCGCAAGTTCGAATCCTGCCTCGGGCATGGATATGTGTGATGGCCTTAGGTTGGTTAGATTTAAGTAACTCTACGTCTAGGGGACTGATGACGTCAGATGTTACGTCCCATCGTGCTTAGAGCCAGTTGAACTATTTGAACCATTATCTGAATTTTCGTCCACCAGGTTGGCGTCAAATGAAAATCTACATCCTACTATTGATGGAAATGTCCACAAGTGAATAACTGCTTTGTGTATAGCTACTTGGAAATCAGACACAAGTGATTAACAGTTGGAACTCAATATTAATATCGACATTAGCATTTATGATTTCAGTTAATACTTTTTCATGTGTAATTGCTCTTTTGTGAGGCAACAAAAAGAATACTAAAGGCATGCGCTGATCATGGTTTGAAACACGAATTGTAAATATTGATAAAAAATTGCAGCAATAGTAGAAGGTACTGTCCACAAAAATTTTGTCACTATCAGAAAACACTTGTAAATTACTTTCAGCTGAAAAGCACACGATATTATAATCGTTGATGAGAAGCATATTTTTTTACTCTTAAAATAGATATTTCCTGCAAATACTATGAACTTTACTTAACGCTTTCGGTAAAGGTAGGAAAGTAGATCTTCTGGCCCGGTGAATACATTTTTAGTGTTAACAACGTCTTGGCTGGAAATGTGCAGCACGGCACAACACTCGGAGAAAGTGATTAAAGGTAACAGCGCTACCAGCAGCTCAGTGCAAACATTTGCAGGTAGCAAATAAAACACTAGCGCTTAGTCCAGTTGTTTATGACGCCATCACACGCAGCCGAGGTAGACCCGAAACTACTGGCGTGCAGCTGGGCAAACGGTAAACCTTTGCACGTACAGTCAGTACTCAGCCGCATTTTCAGGTTACCTCCAACACTGCGAAAAATTGGCTAGTAGCGAAAGAGCGTGGAAACAGCCCATGCAGGACAATGACTTCCCGCAAGAGATTTGCAGCGCCTATGAATACACATATACAAAAGAAAACGAAACTCAATATGGTACCTCCTAAGTTCTTCATTTGTAGACTGTTATAGAGTTTCGTTGTCAGCTCGAATTTTGCCCCTTTTCAATACTGAGACAACTATCCTAATAAGTGGCAAAGTGTATACTCACAACTGTGCAGTCTAGGACAGTGATAGCCTTAAATACACATTCAAGCCATCTCAAAGCCTAATGTAATTTCCATCGTTAGTAATAGCATAGTTTACGTCATATTCTATATTTACAAGAGAACTATCAGTAGAATAACGAACATTGACCTACTTGAAACCTTATTAATTCTGCCTATTTATAAGAATAATCAAGAACACTGTATTCACTTCTAACAATGTGGGGCACCACCAAACTGTCTGAAAACGCCCGGATTTTCTCGGCGGTCGATATCCTGGGCAGCGAGTAAGTCGCGCTAGGTTCGTTATATACCGACTTGATTCAGCGAAATTTGGCTACGGCATTATTTCCTTATGAGGACTTACTCTAAGCACATCGGTGTTTATTAGCTTACGACACACATTCGGGAATACATGGATTCATTCAAATTTAGTTTCTCTGTTCTTTCTCTAAATTATGTACGGCAAGTTCAAAGGTGGTTCCTTCCAACAGGACACAGCCCATTTCCTTCCCCCTTCCATTCTCTACGACAATTTACCAAAGATAGTCTTTGTAACTACTCAAATCAGAACAGGAATTTATGCTACAGTTGAATAAGTGACGCTTGTTAGCGGGATATCTATCGAATTATTAATGATAGTCACATTAAAACTTAAATTATGGAATAAAAACTTGATCTATTTTACTAAAGAGAAATGACATCCAGCTCTGTGAATATTCAAGAAAAAATCATATTAAAGTGCATAATTCAGAAGTCCAATTGGAAAGAACTTGAATAATAAATAAAGAATTATTTTAAATCATTAAAATCATTTAAAAAGATAGTATGAAATTCTGTAGTTAGTTTGTGGTCTAGGGGTGCGGTCTTTGATTAGTAATGAAATCGTCCTGGGTCCCGCGTTCGAGTGGACAAAGGTTCAGGGCACTCACTTGCCCTTGGGATGGGAAACTGCCCCTAAAAGGTGGAAGAAGGACGTAGAAGGCAATGGGAACCACTACATTAAGCACATATTGTGTATTCACAGGAACTGTGGCCTGTAATTGCAGACGTTTCATGATGATCTCTTCATTGGCAAAAGATTCCGTGTTAGTCCCATATTCAGATCTTCCGGAGGGGATCCCAAGGAAGAGGTGACTACGATAAAAAGATCCAATAATCAACAAAGGTACAACATTCTACAAATCGGAACTAGGAAAATCAGAAGTGTGAGCAAAGAAAGAAACGCTGAAAGGTAAAAGAAATATAGAGAGGGGCTATACATGGATAATGTACTTCAATGCAATTTTGTAGAAATGGGAGAGAACGTATATGAAGATGAGATAGGATACTGTGAAAAGAATTTGACAGAGCACTGAAAGACCTATGTCGAAACAAGGCCCCTGGAGTAGATGACATTCTGTCAGAACTACTGACAGCATTGGGAGAACCAGCCATGACAAAACTCTTCTATCCGGTATGCAAGATGTATGAGACAGGTGAAATATCCTCACACTTTATGAAGTATTTAAAAAATCCAGTTCCAAAGAAAGCAGTTGCTGATGTGAAAAATGCTGAACTATCAGTTTAATAAGTCATAGTTGCAAAACACTAACAATTTTTTTACAGAAGAATGGGAAGACCGACAGAAAACGACCTTGGGGAATATCGGTTTGGTTTCCGTACAAATGTAGGAACATACAAGGTAATTCTAACCCTAAGACTTATCTTAGAAAATAGGTTAAGGAAAGACAAACCTAGATTTATAGCATGTGTATACTTTGATAACGCTTTTGACAATTTTGACTGGTATAGTCTCCTTGAAATTCTGAAGTGACAGCGGTAAAATACAGGAGCGAAAGATTATTTACAACTTGTTTAAAAAACAAACAGCAGTTACAGAAGTGCCGGCCGCGGTGGTCTCGCGATTCTAGGCGCGCAGTCCGGAACCGTGCGACTGCTACGGTCGCAGATTCGAATCCTGCCTCGGGCATGGATGTGTGTGATGTCCTTAGGTTAGTTAGGTTTAAGTAGTTCTACGTTCTAGGGGACTAATGACTACAGCAGTTGAGTCCCATAGTGCTCAGAGCCAGTTACAGAAGTCGAGGGGCATGAAAGGGAAGCAGTGGCTGAGAAGGTAGTGGGGCAGAGTTGTAGCCTATCCCCGACGTTATTCAGTCTGTACATTGAGCCAGTAGTAAAGGAAACCAAGGAAATTTTTGGAGTAGAGTTAAATTTCACGGAGAAGAAATAAAAACGTTGAGGTTTGCCGATGACATTGTAATTCCGACAGAGATAGCAAAGGACTTGGGAGAGCAGCTGAACGGAATGAACAAGGTCTTGAAACGAGGACATAAGATGAACATCAACAAAAGCTAAACAAGGGTAGTGGAATGTAGCCGAATTATATCAGGTGATGCTGAGGGAATTAGATCAGAAAACAAGACATTGACAGTACTAGACGAGTTTTTCTACATGGCAGCAAAATAATCGATGGTAGTCGAAGTATAGAAGATATAATATGTAAACAGACAATGGCAAGAAAAGCGCTTCTGAAAAAGATAAATTCCCTAACTTCGAATATAGATTTAAGTGTTAGGAAGTCCTTACTGAAAGTATTTGCATGGACTGTAGCCGTGTATGGAAGTCAAACACAGATGATAAATAGTTTAGACAATAAGAGAATAGAAGCTTTTGAAACGTGGTGCTATAGAAGAATGGAGAAGATTAGGTGGGCATGTCACATAATTAATGAGGAGGTAATGAACAGAAACAGGGGAGAAAGGAATATGTGACACAACCTGACTAGAAGGAGGGATCGGTATGTAGAACATATTCTGATACATCATGGGATCACCATTTTAGTGTTCGAGGGCAGTGCGGTGGGTAAAAATCGTAGAGGGAGACCAGGAGATGAATACAGTAAGCAGAGTCAGATGGATATAAGTTGCAGTAGTTACTCTGAGATGAAGAGGCTTGAACAGGACAGAGCAGCATGGAGAGCTGCATCAAACCAGTCTTTGGGCTGAAGTCACCAACAACAACGTAGTAGGAAATCTAGAAAATCTGAAAATGGAAATACAGAGGTTCAATCTACGTATAGTGGAGGCCACAGAAGTGAAATGGAAAGGAGAAAAGGATTTCATATCAGGTGAATGTAGGGTGATATCAACAGCACCAAAAATGGTATGACAGGAGTAGGATTAGTTATGAGTGGAGCAGTAGGGCAGAGAGTGCCAGGACTGTTCTCAGCATGTTCAACAGCAAACCAACAGCGACAATGAGAGTCGAATACATACTTGCTGACGTCTGAAGAAAAAGATGAAGAGATAGAGAAAATGTATAAGGATATTGAACGGGTAATTCGGTATGTAAGGGGAGATATAAATCCAATAGTCATGAAGGACTGGGATACGCTTGTAGGGGAATGAGCAGAAGAAAGGGTTATGGGAGAATATGGGCTTGGAAGTATGAATGAAATAGAAAGACTAATTGAGGATTGCGATAAAGTTCAGATGGTAAAAGCGAATACTCTGTTTAAGTGCCACAAGAGGAGGAGGAGGTATACTTGGAAAAGATCAGGAGACACTGAAAGATTCAGCTGGATTCATCATGGTCAGACAGAGATCCCGAAATCAGGCATTATAGGGAGTACCCAGGAGTAGACTCAGATAACAACTTAGTAATGATGAATAGTAGACTGAAATTTAAGAGAATCGTCTAGAAGAATCATTGTGAAAGGAAATGGGATAGTGAAGTACTGGGGAATAATGAGAAGCGTTTAAAGTTCGCTCAGGATGTGGATATTTCGATAAGAAATATCACAGTAGGCAGTTCTGTTGAAAAGGAGCAGACATCTCTAAAAAAAGAATAAGAAAAAAGAGTTAGGGCATTTACAGATGCTGGACATTAAACATAGGTACAAGGAAGGTAACTGCGCGTAACAAAAGAAATATATCAGTTGATTGACGAAAGAAGCGGTACAAAAATCTTTGGGAAAGGACTGGAATATTAGTACAGCAGTATAAATTACTTAACAATGAAACAGAAAGTACAGGGTAGCCAAGTCTAAATGACTGCAGGAAAAATGTGAAGAAATCGAGAAATAAAGTATTGTCGGAAGGACTGAATTCAGGATATAGAAAAACCAAAACAGTCTTCGGTGAAATTAATACCGAGGGTGGTAACATTAAGAGTGCAATGGGAATTCATCTGTTAAATGCAGAGGAAATAGCAGATAGGTGGAAACAGTACATTGAAGGCCTCTAAAGGGGGAGCACTTGTCTGATAACTGATAGAATGGGAATTTAGAGCCGATAAGGACGACACAGAGGATGTAGTATTAGGATCAGAATTTAAAGGTGCTCTGGAAGACTTGACACCAAATAAGGTAGAAGGGATAGATAATATTCCATCGGAATTTCTAAAATCGTTGAAGTAAATGGCAACCGAACGACTATTTAAGTTGGTGTGTGGAATCACTGAAATTGGAGACATGCCATCAGACGTTCGGAACAATATCATCCACATAATTTCGAAGGTAGGAAGGGAAAACAAGTGTGAAAACTGTTGCACAATCAGCTTACCATCTCATGCATCCAAGCTGCTGACAAGAATAATATGCAATAGAATGGAAAAGAAAATTGAGAATCTGTTAGATGACGATCTGTTTGGCTTGTTGAAAGACAGTTCGGACGTTGCACTTGATAATGGAAGCAAGAGTGAGGACAAATCAAGGCATGCTCATACGATTTGTCTACCTCGAAGAAGCGTTGACTTTGTAAAATGGTACAAGATGTTCGAAATCCTGAGAAAATAGGAGTAAGCGAGAGGGAAAGACGGGTGATATATGATATGTACACGAACAAACAGGGAACAATAAGACTGGAAGGCCAAGAACGAAGAGCTCGGTTAAAAAACGGGTGTTAGACAGGGATGCAGTGTTTCGCCCCTACTGTTCAGTCTATATCTCAAAGAATCAAAGAGGGAAATAAAAGAAAGGTTCAAGAGTAGTGTTAAAATTCAGGATGACAGGATATCAATGATAAGATTCGTTGATGACATTGCTATCCTTAGAGCATGCGAAGAAGAATTACAGGGTCTGTTGAACTGAAGGAACAGTCTAACGAGTACGAAATATGGACTGATAGTAAACCGGAAAAAGATAAAAGTAATGAGAGATAGCGTAAATGAGAATAGCCAGAAACGTATCATAATTGGTGGTTACGAAGTAGACGAGGTCAAGGAATTCTGCAACCTTGGAAACAAAATAACATGACAGACGAAGCAATGCGGACATGAAAAGCAGACTAGCACATCCAAACACATACCTTAATTTGAAGAATAAATTTCTGGGAATGGACGCTTGAAGCGTAGAATTTTATAGTAATGGATCACTGATTGTGGGAAAAACGCAACAAAGAGAGTCGAAGCGTTTGAGATGTTCGACGGAAGAATGGTGAAAATTAAGTGGACTGACTAGATAAGGAATGAGGTTCTCTGCAGAATCGTCGAAGAAGTACACTTAGGAAAATACTGACAAAAAAGGGACAAGGCAGGTGGTAGGAGATATTAGGTATTTAGTTAGTTGGTTACATGTTCCATAGATCATTTCAACAATTCTTTTACCGAAATGATGTGGAAAGAGCCAATTCTGACGTTGCACTTGATAACGGAAGTAAGAATGAAGAGGTGAAAACACTCTAGGATTTCGCTACCCAGAAAAGCGTTTGACAATGTGAAATGGTGCAAGACGTTCGAAATTCTTTTAAATATCAGGGAATAATCTCCATGGTACTAGAGGGAACTGTAGAGGGTAAAAACTGTAGGGGGAGACCCATGATTGAACTCATCCAGCAAATAATTGTGGAAGTTGGGTATAAGTGGTATTCTGAGATGAAGAGTTCGGCGCCACAGAGGAATTTGTGGCACGTGGCATTAAGCCAGTCAGGAGACTGACAGAAAAAAGAAAGATTCTGAACATGAATATTCAATTTTTATTCGCTAAAGGCGAGCGGTCACAGACATTCTTTTTGAAATCAAAAAATCCCAACTTCAAACTATGATGAGTAGTTATAATTTATTCACATCACTGCATTAGTAATAAGTTTGAGAGAGACAAAATTTAATTATCCAACTTGATCCATTGTCAGCATTCTTATAGGAACAGGCCCTATTTAAGGCCCAAGCAACAACCCTGGACTTGGGACGTCAAGCTGAGGGGGGCGGCAACTTTAAGATTTCTGTACAGTTAGTAGCGGCCATCTAAATGAATAAAGTCAGTCAGTAAAGAGCTATAATTTCTTTACTCGGCAAATATTTAAGTTAGAATTGACACCATGTCGTAGGAATTGAGGTCTCAGATGTCATAAACGGTCCAATCTCATTGATGTGAAGACCTGTCAAACCCATGAATAACCACCTTTTACAGTGCAGGGGTGCAGAAAGACAGTCAATGAAGTTCTGGAAGGTACCGACGGGGATGCTGAGCCTTGCTGACTCCAGTTCCGCGGCCAGCTGCGCTAGGTTTCTCGGTTGAGGAGCCATGACACGAACAAACTGGTCGAGTTGATCCATAAATTCTCGATTGTGTTTAAATCTGGGAAGTCTGGTAGTCAAGGAAGTGTGGTAAACTCCTCCTGATGTTCTTCGAACCACGCAAGTACACTGCAAGGGTATGAGGAGGGTCAGAATCTTCATAATTGATATGATTATAGAGAAGGTTTTCATATCTATAAATCATCCTTTGATGATGGAGAGATCAAATCCTTATTTTGACACCGTTCTCTGTCATGGTCTTATCCAAGTTTTCTCATATCCAGCGACATCATTATTAACTGGATGTTAAATATCGGCCTTATTTTTTCCCCTCCACCACGATTTATATGAGCACATAAATTTAAAGATTCCAACATAACTATTCCCAAATATAAGTGATAACGTTTTAATAATCTTCCAGATTACTTTTGGAAAATGTTTATTTATTTATTTATTTATTTATTTATGCATTTATTTTACCTGGCAAGATTATGGCCTTCAGGCCCTCTCTTACACCTAACCAGGCATACTCAGATTCAACAAATTTCAGGTTCCACAGAACATTAAGGACATTTAACATGTTATACAGTATTAATGTTAAAGAAAAAAATTGAGATTATAAAAGTAGTACAATGATAATTATAACAATCAAAAAATAATTATAACAATCAAGAATAATAATAATAATAGTAATAACTATGTATATGAAAGTAAACATATTTTTCTTTTATGAATGTCAGTCATATTGCTAGTTGGGAATTTTCCCATTATATTCTTGCAGCTTGTGAGTTATTCTCATCAAGCAGAGATGTAAGACGATAGAATGGGGTGAAAGAGATATAGAAGAGGTAGATAAGTTAGAGGAAGAGAAATAGAATGGTAAAATTCTAAGCTATGATGGAGAGGAGTAAGAAAGAGATGAGAGGGGCACAACAATTGTGGATATACCGTCCCCAAAATGTGAGTCTTGAGTTCCCACTTGAATGTTGAGTGGTTCTGAATAAGACGCAGATCACAGGGGAGCACGTTCCATAGTCGTATGGCTGAGATGGAGAATGACACGGAGAAAGATTTTGTGTTATGTAAAGGTACAGCCAAGATGCTAGATGTATCCAATCTGGTACTGCGGTTGTCGAATGATGATAGGCGTTTAATGTGAGAAGATAAGTATTGGGGGCACCAGTGGCTAAGAAATCGATGAAGTAAGCCCATCGTGTGGAGATCACGTGCCTTATGTGGGCGTATCCAACCTAACTGGGAGTATGAAGGACTGATATGATCATACAACCGTATATTGCATGCGTATCTAACGCAAGCATTCATCACTAGCTCGAGGCATCTCGAATTTTCACCATTTGTGCGATGTTGAACTACATCACAGTAGTAAAGATTAGGCAAGACTAGTGTTTGGACTAATTTTTGTTTAATATTGGTTGGAAATATTTTTCTAAATTTTTGAATTGCATGTAGGGAGGATAGCGATTTCCAGCAAGCTGTGACTTTTTGTTCTTCCCAGTTTAGGTGTTCATCCAACATTATTCCAAGGTGTCTTGTAATACTGGATTAATAATCTCCCTTTTGAAAGGCATAATCCAGACTATAATTATCATACTTCTAGTACTAAATAATATTAAAACAAGAAAAGGTAAGGAAATAAACATACAGCATCTAGAGAATATGGTGTTTCATATCATAATTATAAACACAATACAGATCAGAACTTGTAACAACTGGCTGAGGATGGAAAGCGTAATAAAGGTGCAGATCAAACCGAAAAAGTGGCATCAGCAACTGTAAGAAGAACTATGTTAAACTTAAACTAACTATTGAACAATGGCCATTTCAATTATATTTTACTGTATCAATCCATATATTTAGTATTGAATATGTTGCTACTCTCAATAAAAATATAAAATGAATACTGAACAGTTAAAGTTGAAAGTCATAAAAATAAAATTTAGACATTCTTAAACAATATATAATACATATTCAACTGAAACTGTTGAAAAAGTTTGAGTTTTATCAGTAACATTAATATTATTCTTTCAACAAAGATCTTTAAAAATGGGACAAAGAAATTAAATGACTTTGACATGAAAGTGGATGCATGTCATTCCACATGCCAATTGTAATTGTGATTGGTCTAAGTATTGGCAAAAGAATGTTATTATGTAGTTGCACAAAGAAAAGAAAATATATAGAAAGTCAGAAATTTAAAAAAAGACACTGCAAAAGCCTGTTGCCACTTTAAACTCTACTCCATGAATTCATAAAAGAGTATGAGTCCAGTTTTCAATGCCCTGGAACTTTACCCTTTTATGTGAAATATAACTCATATATCAACAAATGCCCTCTGACTAGTTTAGATTTCTTATTAGTAAGGAACATTCTCATGACAAAACCGAATAAGTGAAGTGGTTGGGGATGGAGGGTAACAACCTAAAAAAGACAAAAATTAATCATCACAATATATCTTATACAGCTGCTCATTATATGTGCATTTAAATATACCTTATTGATTCAGTTCTTGCAATGCACATATGTTTGCATTCTGTATTCTGCAACACCTAATAAACTGAAAAGATGTGAGCTAGTGTAGTAGTAAAATATCAAAGTCTTCATCAATGCAACCATGAGCTTTGAAGTTCCACTGCATTACAAACTTACCTGCCCAAATCTCATTTAAAAGTAAGAAAATGCCATTGCTCTTGAAGATGGTTAGTTCTCTCTCTGCCTGAAGTGTAATAAAAGAAAACTGTAGTTTATTTGAGAAAACAATTCTTAAATGAACACATGTAAAGATTCGAATAAAAATCAAAGCAGTGAAAAATAAGCTTGCAAGAATTCCAAGTTGTACAAATATTGAATAAACATTGTTCAAAAAATTAACAGAAAAATTAGGTTCCACAATGGACCACTTGACTCTCTATGTTCATACACCTACAAAGCACAAGGAAAATCAGCCTATCTTTACATTACTGCCATAACATCATTTAAGGAGTATAAAAGCAACGGAATAAGAAACTTGCAATCCCAAATGACTGATTAGAAATTGGATATCCCTTCCCACATGTTCTAGCAATACTGTGAATTCAAAGAAAGAATGTATTGCTTGTGCTGAATATGACAGCAAACTATTTTGCATAAATAAATCTGAGGTTTCACAAAACACAATTACACAAAGGCAGTGCAAGCGAGCAACCACCTCACTCCAAAAATATGTCGCTTTAAGTGGCAGTTTCTTTATTAAAGACAAAGCATCTATCCTAAACAAATCAAATGAGAAATTAATTCATTATACTTGAACTTGAGGTCTAAATCCATGAAGCATCTTTGTAAACATGTAACATTCATCTTATATTTTCGATCATTAGTTTAAATAAAAATAATTAAGGTACATATCGCCTTTTCTCTGTCTCCTGTCATCTTGCATAATGTAAGCACACCATTTTATTTGAGTGTTGTAAATTTGACGTAATAACGATACTATAGGACTGCACATTTCATGTATTGGAAATGATACCACCATCCTTTAATAATCACCTGTAAAGCTGTTTTTAATGGTAATCACATTGGAAATTGATGGGTTTGGTAACATGTTGATTTGAATGTCATGTATATGCCGTTTTATCCAGACTTACATACAAAAACAAAATGCGACTGGCTGCAGTAATTCCAAAAAATCTTTAAAATATCTTGATATATTCGTGATTTTTTACTTGGTGTTAGTATCCATGTCATGTAACATAATGCAGCATGTCGAGCAAGTAAATGATAGATGATGTCATGTCATACAGCATGAAACATGCCATCATATCATCTGTACGGCATTTGTCATATCGTGTAATATGTCCTAAAATGTTATCAACGTTTAGGATGCATGATTTCTCACTCTGGGATAGTTCCTATTATATATGGACTCCCACTCTCAGCTACTTCTTGTTGGAGATGTATTCCACTCTCTAGAGGCACATACATTTTTGTCTATATGTTCTTACACCCCTCACCATACATGTAACTGGAGGAGGGTTTGGGGAAGAAATGGTCCCCTCAGGGGGAAATCGACTCCCACCAAAAAAATTAAAAAACTTTTTTGGCGTCCCCCCCCTCGCACCAAGAACAAATTCACCAACATAAATTTTATCCCTCCAGAAAAACTTTATTAGCTATTAAATGTATGCTCTTCAGCCATATAATATTATGTATTGTTTGCTATGGCCGGCGAATCTTCTGGGTTTCGTGCACAGGATCAGCGACTGTAGCCTATAAATTGTGAGATGCAGGCTCGCCAATACCTTGCAGCTAACACAGCTCACAGTGCTGAGGAAATTGATTAACGCATAAAAAAGTCTAATATGTCGAGATGTTTTGATTTAAATGTCTTTGACAGTGCCAGATAATTCAAAAAATTAGTTCCCTTCTTTTATATCCCTAATTCTGCCCAGGAAATATTCGCCTTTTCTGTGCTATGATAGGAGCATTTTTCATTCTTATTCCCAATTTTCACAACCACAATTTTGTCATTAGACCACCATAGCTTGGCAACTGATGTGGATTTTTGTTGACTTGTGCACTACAATATGATGGGCAAAGGGAGAGGGGCTGCAGGAGAGACAGGGCATTCGCACATCCTCTTAGAGATCCAGTCAGGAGACCACAGCACCACACCAACGTGAGGATCAGCCCCCAGGATCTAGCAGAGGATGGAAGACCCGGGGCAGCAGCTAGACGTCCTGGTTCCTACAACTGGCCTTAGAAGTGATGATGTCAGAACTATTGGAGAACCTTACCTGCAGCAGAACACTAGCTGCCAACAACTTTAGCAGTTGTGAGCTAAGTGGCCAACAATCATTAGTGTGTTGGTAGAGCATATCAGGATAGAGTTTAGGGACTGAAACTTTCATTTAAAAAACCAGCTGAGGCAGCAGAGCTATCGCAATTTGGGGGAATGGTTCTCGGAATTATTTGGTACCAACTCACACCATTCCTTGTAATAAGTTCATACCCCCTACATGTACCGCCTCTAGGAAGTATGGCCATATAGCTGAAGACTATACAGAGTGTCGCTGGGCTATGGTTAGGCTCGGTAATTAAATTAGATCCTAGTTGTGACTTGCTGTTACAACGGTCGGGGTCAAGGGATGATAAAGTGAAAGCAACTGTTTCTTCTATTCCTCTGGATCCCTCTCCCACAAACCTGATGCCTCCTTTCTCTGATAAAAGGTCTGACGAAGTGAATGTGTTCTTATGTGATGTCTGGGCCATGGCTGGGTTTCATAATTGGTCTGATAAGGGGTGTTTGCAGATTGCCAAGCTACGTCCCATGGGTCATGCAAAACCCTATCTTTCGTATCATGATGGCTTAAGCAAAGTGTCAACATTATCGTAATTATCTGAGGGGTTACAGCAGAAGTTAAGGAGACAGAATAGTTCCCAGTTCATTAGGGAGAACTTGGACAGGTTGGCGCACAAAGCAAATGAAACAGTAGAGGAGTTTTGTTGCAGAAACCGGAGGATACACATACAGACATACGAGTTAACACGAAATCAATAGGTGGATAGGTGCCACTTAAGGATGCAGAAAGTAAGGCTTTGGATGTGTTTCTGCGGGGAATTTCACCTGATTTTCCACGGCGGGTGCAAATAGAGAACCCTGAGGATATAGCCTCAGGCATAAGGCTTGAGAGTGTAGGACCAAGTGACAGGAGAAATGCGTAGATGGGAACAAACTCTTAAATGGCAAAAGGGATGTTCCTGCTATTGGGAGGCATTCCCAGTAAATAACGGTTCTGAGGGAATGCACGCAGAGAGAGATTGTTGCTTAATGATTTGGGTGAAAAAAAAGAAGTGCAGATTTTTAGTAGACATGGGGGCACGCTTACCAGTTGTTTGTCTGAACCTTGTGACATTATGGGACTGGAAACTCTTAGGTGTAGATCGTGTGCAGTGGGAGATGACAAATTAAATTAGGTATGGGCAAACAGCTCAAATTTAAGATAGGGGGTGTATAGTTCCATGAGCAGGTGAGAGTGTTTCCAACTGGTAAGAATTTCCCAAAGTACTTGGGTTAGACTTTCCAGTTAGGCATCATGCTTAGGTTGACCTTTCACAACACATGCTTGAACTCAAAGAGAACTTGTTCACCACCGATACAGCATTTGTAAAGTTTCGAAATCGCAAGGTGCACACATTACTAAGGTAGCGCTAATTAAACTGCACACAGGTACTTTGAAGGTGGTTTCGTATGACAGAGTACCAAACAGGGTTTATGTTTGGTAGAGCCACTTCCTTGTAACAATGTGTTAGATGAGAAAAATTGCTTTACTCGAGGATTGTAGCAAATGCGTGGGACAAAAATGGACAAGCTTTGATACTGAAAACTTTGGACGACTTCGAGCACAAGGAAATGGATCTCGCAGAGGGGTTTCTAGTTGCCATGGTAGAGTTTGTGGAGGAGGAAGACATCTATAATTCGAGATTACATTGCAATGCTGAACAAACCATTGTTCCGTTGCAGAATAAGGTGGGTTATTTGAAGATGAAGATATTATTATTGAAGTACAAACATTTCCTTGAAGTGGAAGGACCATTGCCAGTTACGCAGATAACACAGCACTCGATTGTGATAGGGGACCATGTGCCAATGTATGACAAGCTGACACAGACTGGCGAAGCAATTGCAACTATTAGTGGAGCAATTAATACATCAAAAGTTGGCAGACAGAATAATTCAGCACAGTAATAGTCTATGGTCAGCAAGTATAGTGCTTGTTCTGAAGAAGTCACCAGACAGATTTTATTTATCTATTTATACGTCTAATTCCGTAGGACAAAACTGAGAAGCAAAGCTCCAACGTCATGGAACGTGTCAGTACATGAAATGAAAACATAAAAGTAGTAGCAGATAAAATAAAATGTTTATGAACACAAAACACTTCAAGCCACAAGTTTACGTAAACGCAATCGACAATGTAACATAAGAATCAGCTTAATTTTTCAAGGAACTCCTCAACAGAATACAAGGAGTGACCCATGAGAAAACTCTCCAGTTTCGATTTCAAAGCGCGTGGATCACTGCTAAGATTTTTTAATTCTTGTGGTAGCTTGTTGAAAATGGATGCAGCACTATACTGCACGCCTTTCTGTACAAGACTAAAGGAAGTGCGATCCAAATGCAGATCGGATTTCAGCCGAGTATTAACTGAGTGAAAGCTGCTAATTCTTGGGAATAATCTGATATTGTTAAAAAGAAACGATAGTAAAGAATATCCATATTGAGAGGCAAATGTCAAAATATCCAGACTAGTGAACAGGGCGACAAGAGGTTCGTGATCTTACACTACTTATTTCTCGCTCTGCCCGCTTCTGAGGCACAAATATCCTTTTAGAATGGGAAGAGTTACCCCAAAATGTAATACCATACGACATAAGCAAATGAAAATAAGCAATGTAGACTAATTTTCACGTAGTACGATCACTTACGTCAGACACCATTCTAATAGTAAAAATGGCAGCATTAAGTTTCTGAACAAGATCCTCAATGTGGGCTTTCCATGACAGTTTACCATCTATGTGAACACCCAGAAATTTGAACGGTTCAGTTTCACTAATCATATGCCCTTTCTGTGAAATTGAAACCATTTTTGTTGTGACTACAGGTACTTGGATGACTGAACAGTAACAGACGAATACCGAATTCCGAATATTACAGAAACTTTGGACAACTTGCGCAAGGTATGTTTTTTTTTCACAATGGCTACGTAGGTCCACCAGATCAAGGTATTTCCATTAGATGGACTGAAGACACCATTTACGATCCATCCTGCTCATTACGAATATCGTCGAATGCCTTTTGAATTGAAGAATGCGTCTGCTACATTCCTGAGGTTATTGCATGAAGTTCTTCATGGTCTAAAACCCAAAACGTGTATGGTCTATTTCGACGATATTATAATGTTTTCTAAACATTTGGACAAGCACACAGAAAGAAGAGTTTGACATGTTGAGACCTTCATATCTCACGCTTAGTATTGGCAAGCGTCATTTTCCTCACACACAAGTGAATTACATGGGGAACATTATCTGCCAGGATGGAATGAGGACAGACCGTCATCTCTCTTCCACTGAACATGACTTTTTCAACTCCATATGTAGTTAAACAATTGCAATCATTTAATGGGTTGGCTAATTATTATCGAAAATTCATGAAGGGGTTTGCAAAGATGGCAAAACCACTGACTGCACTACTAATGAATACTGCAACTTTTAATTGGACAACAGAGTGCGAAAAAGCATTTCAGAATTTGAAGGAAGTATTGACGTCCTGTGTTAACTTTTCTTGATTTTTCAAAGAAGCTCATGTTCTCAAGTGATGCAAGCAACAGTGCTCTGGGGGTCGTTTTGAGTCACGAGGTAGATGGAAAGAAACATCCAGCTGCATTTGGGTCTCTTCAGCTCAATAAGGCTGAGACGAATTATTGAACAACTGAGAAGGAATTACTAGCTGTGATGTACGGCTTTTCATATATTCATTCTACTTCTATGGACGTAAATTCAAGGTAGTGATGGACCATGTATCTTTGAAGTGTTTACTGGTGTTAAAGGACTATTCATGTCGACTTACTACATGAGCTTTGAAACTGAGCAAATTTCAGTATGATGTAACTCATAAACTAGGAGCTAAGCATGCAAATGTGAATACCTTTAATAGGAAAGCTGTAGTATTACAAGTGTAATACCACATTAGTCAAGCTGATTGCAAGAAGGCGTAAGAAACTGATGAGAAATGTCGGCTGTAGGATAAGCAGTCACCGTTTGTAGTACAGGATAGGTTGCTGTGCAGATCGACAGGGGACGGTCCATGCATTGTCATTCCTGCTGCGCTGCAGACTGAAGTTTTGCGCCAAGCACATGGTCACGTGGGTCATGAAGACAGATGAGTTTGGTGGAGAACGTAGCAACAAGATGTGAAAAGTATGTCTGGAGTTGTATTCCGTGTGTGTAACATGCACACTTGAGTCTCATAGTAGTTCATGTTTTACGTCGTTTTAACAGGGGTTATTGAGAATCAAGAAATTGCATGCCAATCCATTTCATCCACAAGCAAAGATGGGTACTGAGCAAGTCCATTGCATAGTAATGAAGATGGTATCACTAAGTAAACGGCCAGCACGTGGACTGGGGCGCCTGTTTAAGGTATGTCACATTTGCCTATAATTCTAAAGTCCATACAGGGCAGGGTTTTCGACATATGAGGTAGTGTATGGACGGCAAATGTCATCACCTTTTGATATGCTACAGCTGAAGTCAGGTGCTGAAGGCAAGCGTCTGAAACAATTTGTAACAGCATTAAAGGAAGTCTGGTGGAAGATGAAACAGGCAATTCAGAAAGCATTAGAACATAAAGCGTGAATGGGGCCAGCAATGAGCAAGCTACCACAGTGCAGGTGGCAGCGGTGGACGAGCGGTCCTAGGCACTTCAGTCCGGAACCGCGCGACTGCTATGGTTGCAGGTTCGATTCCTGCTTCGGGCATGGATGTATGTGATGTCCTGAGGTTAGTTAGGTTTAAGTAGTTCTAAGATCTAGGGGACTGAAGACCTCAGATGTTAAGACCCATAGTGCTCAGAGCCATTTTAACCATTTTTTGAACCACAGTGCATGGTAGGACAATCGGTTTGTTAGCGAATCCATGTACCCCAAAGGATAAGACTAAGAAATTCCTAAGTAAGTTTCAGAGGCCATACCAAGTGCTAGAAATGACGTCACCAGTGAATGTCAAGTTGCAGTTGTCTACTTAGAAGTCTGTGGTGCATTTTCAAAATGTTACTGATGGACTACCGAAAGCATCTTCTTCTACACAATGAGAGGAGGGGCTGCTGGGTAAAGCTGGAGCTAGACTTAATATGCCCTATAATCTTAGGTCTAGGAATGAACGGGGTAGATGTATGCACATACATTCTCTTGATTAGTGTTGTGTTGATTCCCTTTGTTGTTCAGGAAGGAGGTGAGGTATTCATTGGCAGTTCCTTTTCCCTAGGTGGTGCCAATGATGACAATCAGACAGGTTATCGTGGGTCTAATCCTCATGCAGGAATATGGGGCTAGTGGAACACAGAATCTACTGGTGGAAATCAGAATCTGTTCTTGAGGCAACCAGATGTATTCCTCTCAAGCCAGAAGTGGTCACTTAGGCTTACACTCAACATATGGGAAGTAAGTAACGAAGTACATCATTTGCAAGACGTGTTTTCAAATTTGATTACTGAAGTGAGAGAGAATAAGATGTCATCAGATATGTAGTGTGAATATCAACAGCTAGAATTTTCTCATATGGGGTTAAGAGCTCAGTTACAGCAACTTGCAGAAGTCATTTCGAAAACATGAGTAAGGACGGAGAGAGGTTAATTGAATGTAGGGGGTAAACTGCTCAAGACTGTGTTTGGTGCAGCTGATAGGGAATTTGGATATTACCATAGAGGAGTTACAGGAAATGGCGAGTAACAGGGAAAATCAGTGTATTTGCATCGACACAGGTCAAGGGTATGGGGCAAGAGTTACTAAACATCATAAAGGAAACACGGAAGTTAGCAACAGATTTGAAACCGTATGTGAAGCAAACAAGGGATACGTTAAACAGGGATCTAATACAGATACTGACACACTTCAGTACATTAGATGAGTAGAAATATATTTCTATAGATCAAGCCAGTGTGTACACACAAATTGACTTTCCCATAACTGAATTTAATATGCAGTACCATTGTTATAGTACGAGGGCTGTCCACAAAGTACATCACGTTTTCGTTTGTGTCCATTAAGGGCGGGGCTAGCGCGGCCATCTTGGTGTCATGGCATTCCGCAGCTCAGTCAGCATCCTGCCGTGCTAGTGAGAGCTTCGTGCTGTACTCCGTTGAGTTACTGTGACAGTTTGAAATGTCAGCGTTAATTGTAAATGCCGCGAAGTGTGAAGTGCGTGCTGTAATAAGGTTTCTGACTGCAAAAAACTGTACACCGATAGAAATCTATCGGCAGCTTTGTGAAGTGTATGGGGACAACATAATCACTGAAGGTGGAGTGCGTCAATGGGTCATAAAATTTAAAAATGGCCGAACTAACGTCCACGACGAAGAGCGAAGGGGAAGACCCAGCACAGTGACTGCCGAACTTGTCGAAAAAGTCGATGCCGCGGTCCGTGAAAACCGTAATTTCACAATAACGGAACTCTTTATGAGTTTTCCACAAATTTCACGAAGTTTGTTTCACGAAATCATTACCGAAAAGCTTGGTTACCACAAGTTTGTGCAAGATGGATACCAAACATCTTGACAGAGATTCACAAAAATCGGCGAATGGCTGTAGCGTTAACGTTTTTGGACGCTTACGAGAAAGATGGCGACTCATTACTCGATCGCATCGTTACTGGTGACGAAACATGGGTTAAGCATGTGACCTGCGAGACAAAATTGCAGGCAATGCAGTGGGGGCACACAAATTCCCCCCAAAAACCCAAGAAATGAATACAGACAATGTCGGCAAGGAAGGTGATGGCAACTGTCTTTTGGTACAGAAAAGGTGTGATTGTTGTGGATTTCCTGGAAAGAGGCACTACAATAAACTCTCAAAGGTATTGCCAAACTCTGCACAACCTCAGAAGAGCAATACAAAACAAGCGCAGGGGAAAGTTGGGCTCAAAGATCTTGCTGATTCACAACGCCCGGGCCCACACGGTAAATGCCACTCGTGAAGTTGTCGAATCTTTTAAGTGGGAGTTGTTTCCTCATCCGACGTACAGTCCCGACCTGGCACCGAGCGACTTCCACTTATTCCCAGAAATGAAGAAGTGGTTGGCGATGTAGCGTTTTTATGACGATGCACAGCTTCAAGAAGAGGTAACCACGTGGTTGAAGGTGCAGGCGGCCGAATTTTACGACGAAGGAATTTCCAAGCTCGTCCATCGCTACGATAAGTGCCTTAATTTAAATGGCAACTATGTAGAAAAGTAGTATTTAATTGTGGCTTGCATCTGTATATAATTTTAAAAAATTCCAATACTTTATTTATTTTTAATTCCAAAACGTAATGTACTTTGTGGATAGCCGTCGTATATATCCATACCCCATCAAGTGGGAACGTGGTAATACATGGGTGCAGATTAGAACTCATAAAACATTCTTGCTTTCAGAGAAGAGGAGTGCCCATGCTGTCATGTCAGCAGCAGATTTCACAAAGTGTATCAGGGAGTCAGTTGCCATTTGTCCAGCACAAGTGGTACATACTGACAGACGATCATGTGAGATTCAATTGTTTCTGGGTCAGATGGAAATACCAGACCGCAAAAAAGTGATATCAATGCCTGGGACACATTTCCAAAGGGTGGGGAATCATTGAATCTTCTCTGTGTTTTCATCAGAGACAGTGACAATAAATTGTTACGAAAATGGGAATTTTACATATCTAGCTACTTGGAGTTACAGGGTAACTATTGATTAACAGTATGGGATATGATATGACTGAAAGCCATTTTCATTTTCTTGTACGATTACCAGAACCACTATGATTATGTTCGGGGAGCCTCTGTAACTTTATGCAAAAACCATGGTTTGCTTCGTAACTTCACTTACTGTGGGTTTGTCAAGAGGGTTAACGTACCAAAACAAATCATTAAGCAAATGTAGCAGTTGCAGAGACTGGACGAATAAAGGAGGACAATACGGTCTTTCCAATGACATCTAACAGCAATACTTCTCCAACTATAAGTAGACCCGCCGATATGCCAATAGGCACTCATTCTAAATGATCGATGGCGTTCACCTCATTTGGACAAGTTTCTCTGATTACTGTTAGGTAAAATTTTGTGCAAGATTGTTCCAGTTCTCTGGTACAGCTCCGCTGCACTGTTGGACGAGGATCTCTGTAAGCTGCCAGAAGGCATCTTCGAGACCGGAATGACAATTGCCACTGATGAGCCACTCAGGAGACTGTCACCACGACACCAAGCTGGGGAATAAGCTGTTGTAACGTCACGATCTCCGATCCACTACCGGGTTGCTGATGGGCAGATCAGGTTTGGTGACTAGTGCGACAATTCGATAATGCAGTCACCTGATGGGCAGTGCAGTCGGTTATCATTACAATGGACAACACGGCAATACACAGTGCTTGGAAGGGCAATGGCGTCAGGTATCACGGCATCTGACAACACCACAATGCATTGTGGAAAGGGAGAGGAGCCACAGGAAGGAACGAGCACTCCTGCTTCCTCTCAGAGAGCCAGTCAGAGTACCACAACATCAGGCGGGAGGGTCTCTCCTCAGGACATAACAGAGTACGTAAGACGCTGTATGGATTGTATAACTACTAAATAAACTCGTCTTACAATTGATTATTCTGTTACTGCGTCCGCCGACGCGTCCAGGAACCTTGCACGACCATCCTGAACACAGCCATGCCTGCTTGCCCCTACAACTCGTTGACATTTGCAGCTTAACCTATCAGTTAGATCACTAATGCCAATAAGTGACCTTTGTGTGGTTTGTATTGTTACCTAATTTGATAAATAATACGCACATTTTTGACTACTTTAAAATGTAATAAAATAATCAAACTATTCTCATCAACAAGTGCATTTTCAAGCAATAATTTAGATTAGCAGTAGTGTCACGTGCATTTTGTTATGTTATTAAACAAACTTTGTATATTTTGATGTATAATATAGACAATTTTTTACTTCTTTATAGTGCTTGTAGAAAAATGCACCTTTACAACAGTACTGGCAATATGCAATCCATGTGTATTACTTTTTAATCTTACTGAACAAATAAAATATGACGGTAGTGCCACATGTGTTTTGTACTCGAAACCTTTACATATGTTGATAAATACAAACATTTTTATTTTGATGCACTATTGAAATGTCCTTCACAATCAGAGGTCTGCGATAAATGACCTGCATGTGTTTTGCATTCGAAATATTTATGTATTTTTTTCAGGAAACCTTATTTTGGTGCAAAGATTATATTTTCAAGGAAGGTGTTGAACCTCCCTCTCTGTGTTGAACTTTGTTCAATGATTGTCTTTTACCATGTTCTGTTCACATTCTACATTTGGCACATTGAGGAGCTATATTTGTATATTAAGAAAATATGTACTTTAACTGATACAATGTATCAAATTGTTCATAAAAATGTGTTTTTTAGTATGGTTTATTGGGCTGGAGTATCAGAAAATGTAATTCAGTGGCTAAATGTGATACCACAGATATGTCAAAGAACAAAAGTAATAAAAATAAATCCATATTAATTATTCAATAATGTTACTTATCTTTACTCGATGCATTATTACTTTCTCCCTAAAATAGTACTTTGTCAGCTCATTTTTATACTACTAGTAACATAACTATGTATTTTAGACATGGTGACAACATTGTAACACTTGACATAAACAGTGTGTGTCTATTGTTCACGTACTTTTTACACATATTTTATTTGTGAGTTATATCCTTTACATTTTTTCACAAATATTTGAAAATTTTTGAATATACCTTAAAAATCATATCGTTTGAATATTTTTGAACATGACATCTCTTGGGCTGTATACTGATTGGCTGTTTCGTTTTAATGGGTGGTACAAATCAGGACTTGGTTTGGGAGATTTAGAAGTGTGTTAGTGTGAGAAAGAGAGCCATTGAATGAGTCAGTGGGTGTGTTTGTGTGTGTGTGTGTGTGTGTGTGTGTGTGTGTGTGTGTGTGTGTGTGTGTGTGTCCATTTGTGTGTGTATGTGAGAGAGAAGGATCAGGGGTACATTTTACAGATGAGGAAGAGTATCGTCTTTGTTTACACCACGGACTTTTGAAAGTGGGTACATGAGGCAGGGGATGTCTTTGAGTAATATTTGTCAATATTCACTGTTTTTTGGTTCAATATGTTCCTGTTTTATTAGCTACCTTGCATTATTTGGCCCTCAGTTTACTTAAGGCTCCATAAGACTCTCTTTTATTTAGCTCATCTGGCACTCACTTTATGCCAACATTCATTGATTTCCAGAGCCTCGACAGAATTTATGCATTACAATTCTGTGAGATCAGTTTTAATAGACTGACGTGAAAAAATCGCAACACCCAAAAAAATAATGTAGAGCAATGAAATTTCAGGATTGAATTTGTCTAGGTAACATATTTAAGTGATCCACATTGCAAGATCACAGGTTAATGTGACTGCGAGAAAAGCCATTGTAAATATGAAATACTGGTACATTAATAACCGGTGCAACCACCAGGTTGATGGATGCAGCTAAGCATATGTGCATACATTGCATTGTAGAGGTGCCGGAAGTCAGTTTGCGGGATGGAGTTCTATGCTTGATGCACTTGGTCGGTCAATACAGGGATGGTTAATGCTGGTTGTGGATGATGCTGGAATGGTCTTTCGATGAAGTCCCATGCATGTTCGATTGGAGACAGATATGGTGATCGAGCAGGTCAAGGAAAAATGTCAACATACTGTACAGAATTTGAGCTACAACAGCAGAGCGTGAGCGGGCGTCAACCTATTGGGAAATACTCCTGGCCTCCATCGAATCAACACACAGCCACTGAGGCAGAACCAACTTTCAACAGAAAACATAACAGATCTCCACCCTCCAATGATTTCTCGCTTTACAACACTGAAGTCGCAAATGGCGGTGGTTTGGGGTCAGTGGAATCCAAAGAAGTTCCCCTACAGGCGAAAGTACTAAAATCCTTGTCATTAACTGTTGTAGCATTCGCAACAATGTGCCAGAGCTTAAAGCACTCATAAAAAGCAATGGGTCTTATGTAATACTAACTACAGAAGGCTGGTTTAAACTCGAGGTTGATACCAGTGAGATTTTTGGCAAAAAGAGAAGGTCACATCGAAAGTGCAGGCTAATGGTAAAGGGAGGTAGTGTATTTGTCACAGGAGACACTGCGACAGAATTTGAGACTGTGTGTGGGATTACCTAGGCAAGACTCAGCATCAACAGTGGGCACAAACTTATAATCAGATCCTTCTAGCGACCACCATTTTCACCTCCATGTGCAACCAAAAACTTTAGAGAAAACCTGTTTCACTAGAACATATGTCCCCAGTTGTACCGTCATCATTGGAGGAGACTTTAACCATCCAAGAATCAACTGAGAAAACTTGTGAGGTAATGTGCGAGTTGTGGCGATCTGAAAATATTGCAAGTTCAGAATTGGCGAGGCCACACAGGCCACTCGGCAAGATGGGGCACATCAGCAACCGAGTGGTGCCGAACATTAGCCGGAGCAAGAGGTGTAGCCCCAGCACATGGTCCAGGCCGACCAAGTGGCTGGGAATTCCATGTTGACTCTGTGTTGAGGACTATGCTTTGTGTCGATGAGGGAGATTTGTACGCCGTGAGTGCCAAAGATGGCGGACATTGTGAAATCTTAATGGCACACCTTTCACAGTTCATGTAGATATTTCATGTAGATATTAATAACAGCTAGAGGAATCATGATACCTTAAAAATAAACATGTAATTACCATTATTTGCATGACAATTCTGATGGTGTAATCAGATTTTCAATACCTTTATTAGTTTAAAGTTTAGTATCTGACTGTAAATTATACAAGTAACAACCAGCAACGAATTTCCAAAATCTAAACGGTTCACCTGAAAACGACGATCTACGTGTCTTTAGAAAGCTATTAGTGTAAACCTAAATTGGTATGAATTACAGACATGTAATTTCAACAGTAAATATGTTATTGGAGGTCAAAGTGGTCAATTACATTTGATCGCCTCAGGTCATAAGTACTCCACAATTACACGAAAAACGGTAGCAGCATGCTTAAAAATATACTTATTCATCTATGTCTTTGTTTTTATCCGATATATACTATTCATAAAGAAACTGTTCAAATATTTCCTGTCTTTTAGAAAGCACAGAGACATTAGGCTACTGGTATGCTTTTGTTTCTATTCCTTTGATATCTGTTTGTTTGATTTGTTTATGTATTTAATAATATGTGTTAGAGCGTGTTTATGGTCCAGCTGTAGGAATATTTATTTAATTTCAAGTTATTTAAATATATATCCAGTATTTCGTATGTGTTTCAATACGTTTGTGAGCGTGCGTTGGCTTGGAGACATGGCGGGAGCGCTCTAGCCAATCACAGCGCTCGTTGCTATAGTAGGCGACTACCGAAGTCAATGGAGAGACTGTATGGAAGTAGGGGAGGAGCATTGGGTCACAGGGGACTGGGCAGTGCGGGACGGGAAGGCGAGTCAGACGGTCGCAGGAAATACTTGGGTGTTGAACAGTTTGCGCATGGTCGCGAGAGATAGAAATACTTCGTAGAGCCGACTTGTGCATTTGTGAGATTTCTGTGGCTTCTGCAGTGAAGACATAGTACGCGTTTAGAAGTGAATATCTCGCGAGCTATGTCGTTGTTCATAACTAATTACGTGAAGCAGGAATCTATTGTTTCCCTCTTATTCAACTTATATTTTATTTCATTGCTGGGCCATCAACTCCAATAAGTGTTTTGCAGTAATAAACGGCTTTCTTAAAGGTACTTCTGCTATCATACGCATCATTCAAAGTTGTTAAAAATAGTAACTGAAGATTTTCTTTAATTACAATCTTTCATTCACAAATTTCTATGTTACATTCATAATGCGCAATTGCTGAGACAGTTGAGGGCCATCATTAATTCTTTTTTTTTAAATCCCTCAAACTGAAGTCTTGTAAGTGGTGGTCACGACAATACCTCCTGAGGAACGTTACCAATTGCTATCTTTGAGAACTCCTTCTAAACCCACTTGTGTTGGAATAATGGATCTAACAGCAACAAATAGACTTGGCTGATTTGAGGATATCTATACTGAAACTGCCATCGGCGACCAATAGATAGTTGAACACCAAAGTACACAGGACAGCTAAAAAAAATTAGGAAGATTTATATGTTTAGCTAACTACTAGGGTTATATCAAATGTTCTGCATACTGTAAGATAGAATTGAAAAAAATTATTTATTATACAAAATAGCTTTACAGGATTTCAATACAGTTTCCATTCTTGCTGATGACAGCTTCCCAACGTTTGGGCAACTTCCATATTCCAGACACGGCATCTTCATTGTTGAGCTGTGTGATTACTTGGGTCACTTCACTGGAAGATTCATCAACTGTATCAAAACTTTTTCCAAGAAGTCGTTCCATCAGTTTCCAAAATCTAAACGGTTCATTCGATTTTGTCGATTGACGTGTCTTTAGAAAGCTATTAGTGTAAACCTAAATTGGTATGAATTACAGGCATGTAACTTGAATAGTACATGAGTTATTGGAGATCAAAGTGGCGGATTACTATTGATCGAGTCAGGCCATAAGTACTCCACAGTTACACGAAAAAACGGTAGCAGCATGCTTATCATTATATTTATTCGTTTATGTCTTTGTTTTTATCCGATATATACTATTTATGAAAAAAACTGGTCAAATATTTACTCTGTTGGGGGTTGAATAACACTTGTGCTTTGTAGAACAAAAAAGTGCCTGAGTGTTATTCAATCCCCAATATGGAAATGTTCTATCAAGAAGCGATGGAAGAATCCATAAACTCTGTTTTAGAAATCACAGAGATGTTAGGCTACTGACCTACTTTTGTTTCTACTCCTTTTATACATGTTTATTCTATTTGTTTATATATTTAATAATGTGTGTTAGAGCGTGTTTATGGTCCAACTGTAGGATTATTTCTTTAATTTCAAGTATTTAAATGTAAATCCAGTATTTCGTATATGTTTCATTATGTTTGTGAGTGTGCGTTGGTTTGAAGACAGGGCGGGGGCGCTCTAGCCAATCACAAGGTTCGTTGCAAAAAGGACACGTGGAGAGACTGTATGGAAGTGGGGAGGAGCATCGTTTCCGGAGAGGGCACGAGGCAGTTCTGAGCAGTGCGGCGCGGGGGAGAGTCGCACAGGGCACTGGGAGTGCTGGACGTGAAGGCGACGGACGCACGGCGCGAGAAAGTCTTGGAGAGTGGAGCGGTTTGCGCGTAGTCGCGAGAGATAGAAATACTTAGGAGTGTGAACTTGAGATATCCGTGGTTTCTACAGTGAAGACGTAGTATGCGTTTAGAAGTGAATATCTCGCTAGCTATGTTGTTGTTCATAACTAATTACGTGAAGTAGGAATCTATTTTTTCCCTGTTATTCAACTTATATTTTATTTAATTACTGGACCATCGACAGCAACCCACCATGTCCACTCTCAGAGGTAACAAACGCTTGCGACTGTTCAGCGTGTATTTGAATCAAACCTGATTTGCATCCTCATAGTGGCGCTACTAGCACCAATCTTATGCGACTGGTGCGGAATCTGAATAGACATCACCAGCTATCATTAATATCGTACAACTCCTTCTTCGTATTGCGACTTTTTCCGTCATTGTATATCAATTGTAGAGACTGGAAAGAATATCTCTCTGCTTTCACCGTTAAGAACAATTTCGATATTTTATCTATATTTCTTATGCAGCAACCTATGTCCTAAAAGCCATCAAACGTAAACTGTCCAGCGACGGCATTCTCCAATGGAAACTTTTCAAAATCCGTTGGTGGTTTACTTATTAGGGAAGAATCGCAGTAACTGTGGAAAATAACGAAAATAAATCAATTCACTATCAGGCTGTGATGTCAGACTATGTTGTTTGTTGTTGTGGTCTTCAGTCCTGAGACTGGTTTGATGCAGCTCTCCATGCTACTCTATCCTGTGCAAGCTTCTTCATCTGCCAGTACCTACTGCAGCCTATATCCTTCTGAATCTGCTTAGTGTATTCATCTCTTGGTCTCCCTCTACGATTTTTACCCTCCACGCTGTCCTCCAGTACTAAATTGGTGATCCCTTGATGCCTCAGAACATGTCCTACCAACCGATCTCTTCTTATGGTCGAGGTGTGCCACAGACTCCTCTTCTCCCCAATTCTATTCAATACCTCTTCATTACTCCATACAAATACTTTCAGAAAGGACTTCCTGACACTTAAATCTATACTCGATGTTAACAAATTTCTTTTCTTCAGAAACGCTTTCCTTGCCATTGCCAGTCTACATTTTATATCCTCTCTACTTCGACCATCATCAGTTATTTTGCTCCCCAAATAGCAAAACTCCTTTACTACTTTAAGTGTCTCATTTCCTAATCAAATTCCCTCAGCATCGTCCGACTCAATTCGACTACATTCCATTGTCCTCGTTTTGCTTTTGTTGATGTTCATCTTATATCCTCCTGTCCATTCCGTTCAGCTGCTCTTCCAAGTCCTTTGCTGTCTCTGGCAGAATTACAATGTCATCGGCGAACCTCAAAGTTTTTATTTCTTCTCCATGGATTTTAATACCTACTCCGAACTTTTCTTTTGTTTCCTTTACTGCTTGCTCAATATACAGATTGAATAGCATCAGGGAGAGGCTACAACCCTTTCTCACTCCTTTCCCAACCACTGCTTCCCTTTCATGTTCCTCGACTTTTATAACTGCCATCTGGTTTCTGTACAAATTGTAAATAGCCTTTCGCTCCCTGTATTTTACCCCTGCCTCCTTCAGGATTTGAAAGAGAGCACTCCAGTCAACATTGTCAAAAGCTTTCACTAAGTCTACAAATTCTAGAAACGTAGGTTTGCCTTTCCTTAATCTTTCTTCTAAGATAATGTCAGACTATAAGATGTCGAAAAATCAATATTTTGCCGATTAGTTTCCTCAAAATCGAGTGAGAAAGACTGCATAGCTGAGAACATGTGTGAATTCCAAAATAGTGCTTTTAACTTTTTACCAAAAAAAAAGTACGTGTTACTCATAAACTTATCTTCAGAGACGAATGCAACTTTACTTCATCTACATAAAGCAATTTTTTAGGCACATCGAATGACTTCAAATTAATGAAATTAGCAGCGCTCCACTTGGACGTCCTTTCGGTGCCCACTCGTGGTGACAAGCGTACATGGCGCGCTCTACGAAGCGACGCACCCTCACCACGGCATCTCGCCATCTATCTGGATTGCTCCCTTTGTTACTGTGGAGGTGGCGCGATATAGCGCCACGCCCGCATCAGTCGGCTGCGCCGCATCATTTGTGTGCTGTCTGGGCCCAAGAGCACAGCTTCTGTCTGTGGTTTTCACAAGTACGAGGGTCAGTCAAATGAAACCGTTAAATCTGTAATAACAAATCGAAATTTCGCGCCGTTATCCTGTAAGTTGGTGAGCGTGCTACACACAGCATCAATAGGTGGCAGCATAGTGCAGATGCACAAATACCGTCGCAGTATCAGTATAAAGATGGCCGCCCCACTTGCGACTTGCTCCAGGGAAGAACAGCGTTCTGTTATTCGATTTTTGCGTGGTGAAGGAGTGAAACCTATTGAAATTCATCGGCGAATCAAGGTTCAGTACGGTGATGCATGTTTGTTACAGCAGCAAGTCTACGAATGGAGTAGAAAGTTCGCAAATGGTGTGACTTCAGTGGAAGATGCTCCTAGTCCAGGTCAGGCACAACGAGTTGTGAATCCACAGAATATTGCAGCAGTTGAAGTCATAGTGAAGGAAAACCACCGAGTGACACTGAATGACATGGCAGTATGTTTACAGATTAGTCATGGGTCAGCACACCACATTGTGCATGATGTGCTCCAGTTTCACAAAGTGTCTGCAAGGTGGGTGCCACGGCAGTTGACTCCTGAAATGAGAGAATGGCGTGTTGATACTTGTGAAGAACTTCTTCGGCGCTTTGAACGAGAAGGTGATGGCTTCCTTACAAGAATCGTTACTGGGGATGAAACCTGGCTTCACTTCCACCAACCGGAAACGAAGAGAGCGAGCAAGGAATGGCGCCATTCCTCATCACGAAAACCAAAGAAGTTTCGAACAGAACCATCAGCAGGGAAGGTAATGCTGACTCTCTTTTGGGACGAAAAAGGCGTCATTTTGGAACACATGCCTAGAGGGACCACTGTCACCAGTGCATCGTACACAGATATCCTAAAAAATCATCTGCGGCCTGCAAACAAATCAAAGCTACGTGGATTGTTGTTAGAAGATGTCCTTTTGCAAAATGACAATGCAAGGCCCCACACCGCCCGTACAAAAGTTGTAACAATCACAGACCTGCATTTTGAGTGTCTTCCTCATCCATCATACTCACCAGACCTTGCCCCAAGTGATTTCCATATGTTTGGACCACTCAAAGACTCAATGGGAGGAAAGAAGTTCCGTTCTGATGAAGAGATATGCCACGTGGTGCAAGGATTTTTTTCTAAAGGAATTTATGCACTTTGTAAGCGCTAGAGGACTTGCATTGAGCGTAGGGGAGATTATGTTGAAAAGTGATACAGCTTTGTACCACTTCAGCACAATAAAAAATATTTAAGGTTTTCATTTGACTCACCCTCGTATTTGGCTGTTTTTCACGAATGTGGCATGTTTCCGTGAGTGAAGCTACTTAGGAACCTAAGAGTACAGCTTACATTATTAAAATCTCGATTCTCACAAGTATTTGTCTGCCTTGTTTCCGAATGTGACGCGATTTTCGAGGGTGAGGCGAGGCAGGAACCAAAGAAGATATTTAACAAAATAGAAAGGAAAATCCTAAACAAAAGCTCAGAACACGCCTACCGCTAAAAAGGCGAAAAATAGGAAACCTTGGAATCGGCAACTGGAATTGAGCTATATAAGTGAATTCAGGTTGTCGATTCTACTGTTCGCCATTTTTCGTTAATTTTCGTTGTCGTGCGATATCTGACGATTTCTGTGTTCATTTTTCGCTGTTTCTTGTTACTGCCATTCTTGCGTTTTGTGTACGTTACTGTTTATTTGTCTTTGCGATTTTTGTGTTAGATTTTGATTTGTCCCTGCCGAAAGCCCCACTATTATTAAGAATTACCACGATTCTGCACCGAGGTGACAAAAGTCATGGGATAGCGATATGCACATATGCAGATGGCTGTAGTATCGCGTACACAAGGTACAAAAGGGCAGTGCATTGGCGGACCTGTCATTTAAACTCAAGTGATTTATGAGAAAAGGTTTCCGACGCGATTATGGCCAGGAGAAAGGAATTAACAGACATTGGACCCGGAATGTTAGTTGGAGCTAGACGCACGGGACATTCATCATCACCATCATCGTTTTCCAACTCCAGTTTCCCGAGAGTGGTGTACAAGCGCTTGCTATCTCATTCTGTTATCATAGGTCTTCTATTCCAGGATAGCTTCCCATTTGTGCCCTTTCCCCTCCACATCCCATCTTTCAGTCTCTATCCAGCGTTTTCTTAGTCTTTCCCGTAGTCTTCTTCCTACAAGGCCCAGGTTGAAATACCTTTTGGAAGGTCTTTGGCTGTTCATTGTCAGTATGTATCCGTACCACTGAAGCTTGTGTTTCTTTCTGACACTGATAACAGGAACCTCAATACCAGCTACTTTTCTGTTCACCTCATTCCTGGTTTTGTCCTTTCTATTTGTTTGATTCACAGTTCTAATGAATGTCATTGCCGGCCGCAGTGGCCATGCGGTTCTAGGCGCTACAGTCTGGAACCGCGCGACCGCTACGGTCGCAGGTTCGAATCCTCCCTTGGGCATGGATGTGTGTGATGTCCTTAGGTTAGTTAGGTTTAAGTAGTTCTAAATTCTATGGGACTGATGACCTCAGAAGTTAAGTGCAATAGTGCTAGGAGCTATTAGAACTATTATAATTTGAATCTCATTTCTGTTGCCTGAATTATGCTGAGGTCTTTGTTTAGTAGGGTACATTTTTCTGAAACATATTTTAGGATTGGTACCAAATAGGTGTGTTGTGTGGGCACTTTTGCTTTTCATGGCATTTTTCCATCCCAGAGATGTCTGATTTGACTGTAAAAATTGGATGCTTTTTGTGTCCTGCTGAGTATTTCTTGCTTAATGGTGTTTAATTTTCGAGATCATGCTTCCTAGGTACTTGAAATGTGAAACAGATTCTACTTTGACTCTGTTTAGAAATATATTTGAGGTTGTTCCTTTCCTGTTGATGGTCATTTCTACTGTCTTTGTTTTGTTTATTTTTAGTCCGAAATTTTTGAATGTGTTGTTCCAGTCATTAAGTTCCTTCTGTGCTGCAGCTTCTGTCTCCTATGGGACATTCCATTTCGGAAGTCTTTACGGAATTCAGTACTCCGAGATCCTCAGTGTCAAGAGAGTGCCGGTAACACCAAATTACAGGCATTACCTCCCACCACAGCCAACGCAGTGGTTGACGGGCTTCATTTAACGACCGAGAGCAGCGACATTTGCGTAGAGTTGACTGGGCTAACAGACAAGGAACACTGCGTTTAATAACTGCAGAAATCAATGTGGGACGTACGACCAACATATTCGTTAGGTGAGTGCGGCGAAATTTGGCGTTAATGGGCTATGGCACCGGACGACCGATCTGAGTGCCTTTGTTATCAGCTCGGCGTCAGATCCTGTACTGGACTCGGTTGAATCATGCGAACTTGATACCCGACTTTCGATAAATATACATTTGTTCAGAGTTCTTCATAAGTATGCCTTAACTCTAGATACTATATTTGAATAGTTCTACAGAATTTCGCGAAAAAAACACTAGTAATGGAAAATTTTAATGTTGTAAAAAATTATTTGCCGATTTGCGGAAATAAAATTGTGATGACAATTCTGAATAGCTTCTGCAGAGTCTACAGAGAACTTTATTTACGCTTTTATGCAGCTAATAGTTTAGTAAATATTTGCAATAATGAGGGACCCATTTTCACTACAGAAAATATACGAAACTACGCTGGAGTTCTAATGACAGCTCCGATCACTGTTCCGGATAAAACCCCAAGAGTTTCATCGAAAAACCTTATGTTATTTTTTGTGAAGGTAATCGTTTATAACTGCAATAACATTGTACACACTTCACTCTTTCGTCTGGAGGCTAAGCTTCGCAGCCCTAGTTGTGGTCTGTACGTGTAGGTGCAAGTCAGAACATAACGTGTCGACTGTCACTGTGTATCTGACATCTGTCAACCTCACCAATCTAACAATAGTTGCCATTTTTTCAACTATTCATTGCGTTCTATCACAACAACTTCAATTTAATTTGATATTCTTTGCTACAATTAGGTACAAGATTTGAAGACAACTATATCTAAATTGTGCTTTCACGAACTTCAACATTCGATACATCCTGGAATTTTCCACTATTTAGCAACACAGACGCTATTTTTTTCCCAGAGGAGTTCAGATGCGACACAAATCGAGTACCTTTCATACCTTCATTCGGTCTTGTCAGGGTTCGAAAACAGGGTCAGGGGTAGGTTCTTGTTTGCTTAGAGGAGGCAAAAGAACAGCTGACACATGCAATTAAATCAATTAATTTACGTCAGCTCAAGAGTCACGCGCTCTTTGGACTTACCTATTTTACAAGGTTTGAAGCTCCTCTTTTTGTTCTTCAATTAGTTTATTTTTGTATTTACCCAGACATGTTTCGACACCAGTGTGTCACATTTATAATAATTTAGCCACTGGAGGCCTAATTTGCTTTGTTTTGCCTAGACACTCACCTTAAAACTACACTGAACTGTATTATTATACACCGGTTTCAGTGCTCGTTTTCGTTTTATTTTTTTATTTTTTTTTTTTTTTCACAGCATGTCACCTGCACACTTCTGACAACATACTCAGTGAGGGGCGTTATGTTATTGTGGCTGCTTACTTGCTCATCTTTAAGAGAGAGAGAGAGAGAGAGAGAGAGAGATGGAAAGAGGGAGAGGAGGGAACCATTAAAACAGAAGTCTCTCTTTTTTATTATTATTTTTTTATTTTTTAATCTGTTTGACTGTTATGTTTTTTGTGGGAAGTCGCCTTTGTATAGTTCATTGAGTGTTCCAAACAGTGTTGTATTTTCATTCAGGACTGTCTTTCCCCATATTGTTGCTTTTTGATTAAGGTATTTCTCCTCTATTGTGAGTTTTTAATAGAGGCTGTTACTTTCTCTGAGGTTCTTAAAATCAGTCTCCATGTATTTTGGGTGGTGGTTTTCTTTTACTAGATGGTCTGCAAAAGTGAATTGTGTGCTATCACTTCTTAGGACTCTGAGGTGTTCAGAGTACCTCATTTTGAAGTTTCTTCATGTTTGGCTTATGTAGACCGACTGGTATGAACTACAGGTTAACTGATATATTCCAGCTTTCGAGAATTTGTCTGTAGAGGTGTTCTCAAAGCTTAGTTTTTTCTGTACTGTGTTATTTGTGTGGAATGATATTTGTAGCCCTTAGTTCATCAGTATGTTCCCCACCCTGTGGACGTTTTTGTTACTGTATGTTAGCATGTGCCATGCTGTGCTCTTTTTAGGGTGTTCCTGGTACCCTGTATTTGTCTGGAGTTTCTGTTCATGGTACTCTGTTGTGGCTGGTGTTTTGTTGATGGTCTGTCCTCTTTTAATTTGTTTTTTAATTTTGTTGTTCAGTTTACTTATCATTTGTGTGTTGTACCCATTCACTCTGGCTATTTGGTGTATTGTATTTAGTTCCTATGTGTAGTCGAGATGGTCCAATGGCGTTCTGTTGAGCCTGTGTAGCATGTGTCTGAAACTTGAGATTTTGTGTGCTTTGGGGTGGTTGGAGTTGATGTGAATGGTTGCACTTATGGCTGTGGTTTCCTGAAAAATCTAAATTATGTTTGTTGTTGATTCTGTGTACGGTAATGTCTAAGAAATTAATTTTCATTTCCTGTTCAGTCTCAATGGTGAATTTTATTTTTGGGTGAATTGTATTGACGTCACTGTGTTGTTGTTTTATTTGGATATCTTTTTCATCAATCAAGCAAATGATGTCATCCACATATCGGTACCAGTATATAATGTTATACTGTTTTTATGTATGGTTTCATTGAATATTTTGTTTTCACTGTGGTTTAGAAATATGTTTGCAAGTAGACCACTGATGGGTGAACCCATTGCTAGGTCATCTTTTTGCAGACAGAACTCTTTCGTGAAATAGTAGTAGTTCTGTTCTGTTCTAATCTTTAGGGTAGCTTCTATTTCATCTATGTGTGTACTTGTTATGTCCCCTTCTACTGCAGCTGTTTTTTTTTTTAGCAATGCTGATTGTTTTTTTCTACTGGCACATTTGTGTACATGGATGTGATGTCAAAAGACACAGGGGTTGCTCTTAATGGTATGTTTATATTTTTTATCTTTTCTATCAGTTCACTGATATTTTTAAGGTTTCTGTTGTTTGTGAAAGTGTATAACTTCTGTAGTACTGTATGTACTCTAAAGTGTCTACCTAGGTGGTGCATTTTTGAAATTGATTACAGGCCTGATTGGACAGTTATTTTTATGTAGCTTTGGTACACTATTGAGGCTGGGTGCTTTGGGATTCTTTTGTGTCATGTATTTGGTTTGAGTTTCTGTGACAGTGACATTGACAGTTTTTAAGAGATTATGTATGCTTTTTGGTATCTCATGGTGGGATTATTGGTTAACCTAATGATGTTGTTCTGTTCTATAAATTCTTCTGTTTTCTTGATGTGATCTGCCTCATTCTTCAATACAAGTTATTCCCTTTGCCTGCTCTGGTGATGATTGCATTGTATTTTTGGAGTTTTTTGTTTAGTTTTATAGATATATTTTGCTCCATTGATTTTGTTTTTGAGATGATGTGGGTATTGTTCTCCTTGATTATGTGTTTTATCTCTTCTGCTTTAAGTTCCTGTCTAAAGTTGACATTGAAATTTGGGTTCTCCAACTTTTCTTTTTGCTTTATTATGTATTCTGTTTCTGTGATCAGGTTTTCTATGATTTTGTGTCACAGGTTTATGTTTATGTTGTGTTTTGGCCCCTTTTCAAGTAATTCTCTTTCTTTGTTTTGTTAATCCTATGTCAGTTAAATTGACAAGTCTGACATGAATCTGATGTTGGGTCCCTACTTTACCTTCTTTATCTATTGTTGTGGCAGATCTCACGAGATGATTCAGTTTTTTTGTTTTGTGTTCTTTCTTTTTGTTCATTAGCATTTCTGTGTAAGACCTGATTTTTTTGAGTTATCTCATCGAAATGAGTTGATGTTTTTAAGAGATTAGCTAATTCAAGGTGTGTTTTGTACATCTGAAGATTAAGCTGCTGTTTTTGGGTGTATAGGAAACGAATTTCTTCCTCTAACCAAATAATTTCTGCTTTTATTTTGGCTACTTGTGCTGTAGGTGACTTGCTGCTTACATTGACTTTTACAAAACCAGGGATTATGTTATTACTTAGACAGATTTTGTTATACCTGATGTTGAGGATAGTTTTGTGCAGTGGTACTGTTGCATTCTTGAATTTGTTCTAGATCTTCGTCGGAAATGCTTGGCTTGGCTTTGAGATACTCATTTTACTAGCTCCTCTTTTTGTTCTTCCATGTTTGCAATTTAAAAACTGGTTTGTTTTGAAAATAAGCCTCTTGCAAACACAATAAGTTTATTTTTATATTTACCCAGACATGTTTCGACACTAATGTTTCATCTTCTTGGAGCATCAGTCATCAGTAGTCGGAAATCATCTCTTTGATGAGATGGTGAGTGCTGTTGTGGACCGTGCACATGGTGCTACAGTTGCCAGAGAGTGTCATTCCAGATTTCTGGAGGCGAAGAGTGTGTGACAGAGAGAGAGAGAGAGAGAGAGAGAGAGAGAGAGAGAGAGAGAGAGCCTGAAGCAGGATGGAGCAGTGAGAGCTTGGAACTTGAAGTTGTCTGCTGTCTCTGCTCACTGGCAGGAGTCCCAGCTCATGCTTAATAGCCTAAAATAAACGTTGACTGCAAACTTAAATGACTTAGTTAATGTATTTAAGCAACATTTGTTTCAGCCCAGGAACCTTACAAAACATTAATTTGATACCTTTATCTGTGACGTTTCTCCTTCAGTAAATGTCATGAGTGGAAAACCTTATACTCATCAGTATCTCGTCTCAAAGATACATAGGCCTCTATAACTAAGTGCAAATGTTTGTAATTAATGCCAGAAAGTAATTATGGCAGAATTTTTCGAGGACTTTGCTTCATAGGTGGGAGGTGTTGATTTTTGTTTGTACCACATCCATCACAGGTAGACTTTTGCATTGTCTCTTGAATTACTCTCTCACATAAGAGACAGCAGGACCGTGATAGACACTACAAAACACAAAGTCAGACTAGCAAAATAAAAGTTAAGCTTTTATGAATGGAAGGAAATTGTGACTTGGAAAAAGAAGTAAACTGGGAAACACAAATTATATTTGCTTAAGTAAGTTGCAAAAAGTTGGCAATGACATAGGTGTCATATAAAACTTATTTAATATTAGTAAAAATAAGATAAACTTCTTTCTGACAGGGGAAATAAACTTGGTCTCCAAAAATATTTGCACGACATCTTGGTAATAATGGTAATTAAATAAAAGCAAAAAACTGCTATATCAAGATACCAGTTAACGAGACGAAATGAGAAACTCTCTGAAGACATATCTCTGCAACTGGACGACCTTGTTAATTCTTGTACTCTCTTCTCTCTAGCTTTGGATTGATCAACAGACATACACGATGTTGCCCAGTATATCATTTTTATAACTGGCATTGATGTTAATTTTAATGGCTTTGAAGATCTTCACAGTCTGGAGATACTGTTTTCAAGAACAATAGAATCAGAAGCATTCGAAAAATAAAATTATGCCTGCAAAAATTTAAAGTATATTGTACTAAAGTCATCAATGTGTATACTGATGGAGAGCTGTCAATAATAAACAGAATCAATGGCGCTGCAGCTTTCCTCAAAAACTTTTTAAATCATCCTGTACTACAATATTACCGCACTATACACCAAGAATCATTGTGTGGAAAAACCTTTAAACCTCAAATAAATAGTATGTTATGCCACCATATCTGAAATGTATGAATAAACCTAGAGCTACAGCATTAACTACATGATAAGTCCGAGGGTACTGTGAATTGTCAGATTTGGAGTATGGTGAATTTGTCCTACATCTTGAGACACGTAATTGCTAAAGAAAAGCGTGTGAATATATTTTGGAAATTAAAAATCCTGTTTCTGATATTTCAGAACAGGAAAATATACTAACTGAAAATTAAACCTGTGATGTGTCAACAAGCAATTGGATTTGACGTTTTGAGCTGAAGTTAGTTCCCATGTCAAAGCCTAAATTTAAAACTAGAAGGCAAAAGCATTAATCAATTTAAAATTATATTGAAACTGATTATCTCTCATTTATAAAATGACGATTTGCATCAATTTCCACACCTGAAACAACAGAGTGAATGTTCTGCGGACAAAAGGAATTTGTCCAGACATATTGAAAAACGAAAATATTGAAAGATTAGAGATTAGATTAGATTAGTACTTGTTCCATAGATCATGAATACGACACTTTGTAATGATGTGGAACGTGTCAGGTTAATAAAAGGTGTCTACACAAGATACTACAAAATATTACATGACACTTTTTTGGGTGAGGGAAGGGGGGTGGAATTACGCACTATTGTATCCAAAAATTCATCTAATGAATAGTAGGAGTTACCATTCAGAAATTCTTTTAATTTCCTTTTAGTTGCTAAAGTCATTTGGAAAATGTTTACATAAGTTTTAAACTCGTTTTTAGTTAATGAACAAAATATTATGCATATTCCAAGTGGTACAGAAATAGATTAGATTAGATTAAAACCAATGTCATTGTTAAAAATGAAATAATATATCTCAATGTCGAAATTATTCTCCCATAGTTAATTTTGGGCATTCGTTACGAAGTGAACATTTCCTAAAGGTAAGAACATTTGCACATAGTTATATAGGCCTATGTTTCTTTGAGATGACATACAGATGAATACAAGGCATTCCACCCATTACATTTACTGGAGGTAAAACGTCGCAGATAGAGGAATCAAATTACTGGTATGTAGGATCCTGAGCTGAAACGAATGTTAGTTAAATACATTAATTAAGTCATTTAATACTGTTAATTAAGTCCACAATCAACGTTTATTTAAGGCTATTAAGCATCGGCTGGGACTCCTAGTGAGGAGAGACAACAGACAATTATAATTTCCCAGCTGTCACTGTACCCACCCGCTCCCACTCTTTGCATCCACATATCTGGCCCGGAGTTATCTCGACCAAACGATACTCTCTAGAAAATGTAGCACTATAAGCAAGATCCACAATTGCACTCGCCATCTCATCGAAGAGATGATTTCCGACTACTGACGACTGGTGCTTCAATGAACGTGTGCCTTTCAAGCTGACGTAAATTAACGGATTTAATTGCGCAAGTCAGTTGTATTTTTACCTCCTCTAAGCAAACAAGATTACCCCTGTCCCTGTTTTTCAGCCCTGACAATGATTGAATACAGGTGCGTTATGCGCTTGAATGGACCGACCCAGCAAAAACTCCTTACAACTGCGAGAGACAGATCATCTCTGATTCGTTATACAAAAACTCCGTGGATATACTCGTAATGTGGAACATTATGTGTACAGTGGTCTGACAACTTCGGATTTAGAATTGCAGAGAGTAGAATTGCAGTGGAGCTGTAATTAGCGGCATTGTTATAAGCTGCCATCTTGTATACATAATGAAATTTGACTAACTGTGATGACATTTCATCTCATACAAGCACATTCAGTTCTTTGGTTATTTCAACTTCTCCCTTGTCTATGACTTGGAACATTATGAAGTTGTGTGTAACTCATAGAGAACTTTGTATCCTGGGAAATCAGTAGCGCCTGCACCATGTTTGTTTCTGCTCTATTTTAAGAGATTAAATTCTGCTCTTTATCGAAACTGATACACGATTTGGACACTGATTCCCATGCTGCACACTGAGTATGTCGTAGCACCCAAGACTGCTTCCCCATGGCTCTGACTGTGCCTCTGATTAATGTAAGAATTTTCAGAGTTGACGAACGCCGGAATTCTAAAGAGCCACAGAGATTTTATTCCAGGTTCTAACTTCATCGATGAGAGTCAGACAAGAGTATGAGTCTGAACTGTAACTTGTAATCATTTTGTTTTATAGACATAAGGATTCAACAGAATAACAAAATTTCTATCTGGACGTGTGGGATATAGTTGTGTAAACATATTGGAGAAGCGACTTCCCTCATCCAAAAGTTTCCATTCAAGTTACTACTTATTAGCCAGCCATAATAATTTAACTTCCTCTTCAAAGGCTGAGGGAAGTTAAATCGGCGACCATGACAGGTCTCTGTGTATAATATTTGTGTGTATCTGTTTCATGTCACAACGGAACGATTACTGCTGTTACGACATTGGGTGTGGACTATGCAGGCCCGTCACATGGAATTTCAGACCAGAAACTCGTAAAACGTCATATAAAGGAAGGACCTGTAACCACATATCTTTCTACATCTTTTATCCCATCAATTTGATTCTGGTAGAGAGTAGAAGTGGAAAGGACTCTGTTGCTGTCTACGCAAAAGATAGTTCTCCATTTTCGCTTTCATTATGTAGACAAACTTCTGGAGCTTTAGTTTGTGAAACGCTGCGAGATTTTAATTACGTGTAAAATAGTGACTCAATTTACTGCGCGAGTTAATCAGAAACGTAGAATTTACGGAACTGTTGGCAGCATTTCATGCTTTTAACTAGCGCGCAGTCTAGAAGCAAGCAGAACAAGAAAGCGAAATGCGCTATAGCCGACCCCATAGCTGCTGAGCATTATCTAGTTAGATCCTCAGCACCCGCGATTGATGTCCTTGCCGTAATTGTGCAAAAACTTGGTTTTGCTATCTGATAATATGTCTCATATGTGGCAAACACAGTCAACCATGGCACAAGTGCAGTCTTTTATGGCACAAGAGCAAAAAGATTCAAGACTATACACAGGTTGACTTCATTCTGACGATCGTGCAAAATCAAAACGAAATGCAAGAGACGATAGCTCATCTTATCAGAAAGCAAGAGACCTTGTCGATTAAGTTACAAGAGTTGCGATAGGTTCAGGACAAATTTCCGGAAGAGATCGAAAAGACAGGTGATACTGTCCATGAAATTATGGATCGACAGAATCAACTGGAAGAAACAGTCGCTAGCCTCAGAAAAACAGTGCAAGATATTTCCTTACTACAGGAAGATAAAATCAAAGAAAATTTTGAGGTACATAAGCGCTACCTTTCGCAGGAGATCGATCAACAGGCAAAGGCGAAGGAATAGCAAATGAAGCAGGCGATAACATATGGTGTAAAATCTGTTGTCTCATCCTTATCTCCAGATGAATTGCCAGAAGAGAGTTTCTTTAAGAAAGGTTTAGAAGACTAGGCTCCGATTTTGTGAAATGGAAGAAGCAAGTCGAGGGCTCCATTACGATGACCAAAGGGAAGCTAGACGAGATTTGAGGGGCGGTGAATAGTGGCAGAAAGGAACATCCAGCTCCACGACCACAAACTTCGGGCGATGTATCCAATTACGGAAATCCAAACGCATATTCGCCACACTATAGTACCCCACATAGCCTACAATAAGCCGCTACGGGCCAGTACATGTATTCTACACATAATATCGAAGAGAAAATGCTCAAATTTCGACAGTTTCAGATATGTAATCCCGATAAGAGGACGGTATATCCCGTAGTGCTCGTGAGAAGCTTCAGAGGAGCTTTGCCAATGAACTGAACTGATGCACAGAAGATAAGCTTTGTATCAGGTTATATGGGCAACCGACGCAAGTGAATTTCGTAGGACTTTCAAAGAATGTGAACAGGCTTTCTTAGCAAAATACTGATCGCGCGGGATTCAACAAAGGTTGCGCCAAGACGTATTTTATCCTGAACAATTCTCACTCAAGCAAGGGACACTAAGAAAGTACTTCGAAAAATTTCCCAATACATGTTACTACTGGTGTAACCTTCCTCTTACTAATCGGCCTATCCTGCTTGTGATATAAAAATGACCATGGATCTCGTGTATGCCTAATGGATTTTTTCTAATTGGATAAGACCATCTTTCCCGAAGAAGCGATACCGATAAGTAGGAGGAAAGTGTACAACCGACCTTTCTGAAAATTAATATGTAATTAAACCGAACAGTGTTATAATTTAGAAAATGAAAGTTATTTTGTGCATTCACTCACAAACAACATGAGACAGAAACGGGTACCACTGATCATGAATCCAAAAGTTACATTAATACACGAAAAGGAAATAACTAATGGTCACCAGCTCACTAGGGCAATATACATCCAAAATCCTGTACAAGATGATGGGAAAGAAAAACGTATTATTAAACACTGACGGCAACTAGAAGTCGTCACGTTTTTTGACACTAATTTTAAGTGAGTATGTAATGATAAAGAAAACTGAGAAGTCACTCTTTCATTATGTTTGGCAATAAACTTTGAAAAAGGCAATTGACTAATGATTTGAAAATATGTAATTAATATGTGTTAATATTGAACTTCGTTACATGGACAATGATTTTCAGTGACCTTAACATAATGTCAGCAAAGAAATTTAGGGAAAAAAACTAAGCAGTTTTTACTTTGTCATTCCTTATTTCGCAAATTGGATTTCATATTATTGTCTAAACAACTGAGCCTTTTCCTGACTTGAACAGAATTAAACGCTAGAATACGTACCAAACCAAACAGCCATGTGCTCCAAGCTATATGTAAAATAAATAAAACTTCTGCACTCTTAATTTGTGCATTTCTTTAGATTTGAATTTTTTCCAGTAATAGATTCTCAAACTTTAAAAATGAAATTGCTTTACTTTAGTCATATACTGAAGCCTCTGCTGTACAATAGTTAATTGAAAGTAGACTGAGGCTAAAATTCTTGTAAGTGACATTATTCATTAAAAAGTGTAACTATTCAATTTGTTTCTTATGACACTTGGTTAACATATAAGGGAAAAAAAAGGAACAAGGACCCTGCTTGGTAACAATGTCTGGAGGCAATGAGGACACAATCGCCTGAGCTTCACTGATCATTATTTAAATAAATTATATCAATCAAATCACATTCAGTTGTGCTGCTGGGTTAGCCGTTAATACTATATACCAATGAACAATCTTATTTCAGTGCTGTGCATACGAGAAACTTGAAGCAGACGACAAATCTGTGTTGCTGGAACTGCTGCTGTTGTTGAAGACAGTAGCATCTTGTGTAGCCACAGCTAATTACAGGAATAGTCAATCGTAACTAATACAGCCTCTTCTGCCCGTCCATTGTCCGTACTCCTTCTATTAGACATCTAGCCGGCACGTGTACATGATACCACCGAACATGGTACTCTCTACAGCTAGAGCGTTAACACCACACTTCCACACACTACAAGCGCTAGAAGCCGTCTCCCTCTCTCTCCGCATGATCGGTGCAGCAACTCCCTAACCACAAATTTTACAACACTGCTATTATCGTTGCTAGTCGACGCAAATAACAATTCCTTTGGCTTTTTCTCAGAGCTTATAAGTTTCACACTAAGACACAAATAAATACAATGAAATATCAACAGACTTCTAGCTAAATTTACACATGCAGTGAAACTATGTCCTTAATTATTAAAAGAAAGCACTTAAATTACAAATATTTACATACAATTAAGCAAAAAAATTATATATCGGTAGCAGGTGAAATGCATCCTGCATTTTCGGTGTTACACTGGAACGATCCGTTACCACAACAGGATATACTGAGAATATTAAAAGCTAGATTACCAGTTGGTGTCAGTAATCAGCTAGTTAGTGTGTCATACGAAAATTTGAAGGAATTTTTGTCTTCGATCGATCTGATTCAAGAAAACCTGAAGTCCACACCAGGATCAAATAACAGTTATAATAATGTGAACACTGGCGTGTATCACTCACCAAGTGGCTATGGAAATAGCAGTAATGCACAAAGAACCAACCAAATATATAAATCAAATCCAAGCATTCTACCAAATGGTATTCCAAACAATAGTTGGGAGAACAACAGCTGGAATGGTAATAGTAGTGGCTTCCGACCAGCCAGAAACAAATTTAATAGCAGCGATCAGAGGTACAATCGAGTCGAATCTAATAACCAGCAACTGTTAACTAGCCAGGTTTGGAACAATAATTTTCCGCAACAGAACAACAGAATCAGCTGTAGTTTGTGCCAGGAGATTGGCTGACGCAGGCACCAATAATTAGGGAGGTAACAGACGACGCAAATAGTGGCAGACAAGCACGTCCTTAAAACTAATTGTGACTACCTTGAGCCTCAGAGACGCGATCAGAGATTCGAATAGTGGCCACAGCCAGCAGTTGCAGATGCTATGGTATAACGATGGAGAGGAATTATCGGAGGAATTGTGTGACGATATTCATCAGTGTGACAAGGTTTATCCTTTCGTGTCAGTGTCGGAAATCCTTGGTGCAATCGAAGGAATTCCAGTCACTGTAACATTAGACACAGGATCTTCGGCTAATGTGATATCAAGCACTTTGTTCCAGAAGATATCGCGAAAAGCAAAACTACCAGTTTTGCCAGTAGAGAACTGCAGAATTATAGGAGCACTAAGCACAAAATCCACAAGTGTGAGGATCCAGACACAATTGAAATTGAATTTGGGAAATGCAGCAATTACATATGTGTTCCAATTTGTTGAAAAATGAATAGTGGATTGTATCCTGGTCATCAGTAGCTTACGAGACAGGGATAGAAGCATCGACTTCTCAGCAGGGAAAACGAAATTTTGGATTGACAGTGCTATAGTGGAGGTTGACTTAATATGGAAGGAAGGAGCACACGAATGGTACTGTCATGCGGGCCGCATAAGTTTGATCATCACAAATAATAAACGCCAAACAATGTCTTGCCTAAACACAATAAAAGTATCTACATTTTCAGATCAGATAATAGGGAAATTAAAGAAGTGTATGCACCTCACTGATCAATAGAAGCATCAGTTCTCAAGCCTTCTATTACCTCATTCGGTTGTTTTTGAAGAAAAACCCGGAATCATCAAAGGATATGTCGTCATCTTGGTGTTATATCGCATACAACATATGTTTATAGCTTCTATCCGGATCCATGAAGTCATAAGAAACCTGTAGGACGGAAATATGAACAACTTCTTTCATGCAGCAACCAAATTCATGCCTCTGAAATGATGTTTAGAAGGAAGGAAAGAAACGAATGTGAATATAAAATTCTGAAGATATAAGATGCTTACATATCTTGGGAAGAGAAAATTAGACAAGCTCTGGTTTATCTCATCGAGAAGGCCAGAATCAGAAGAAAGTATTATGACAGCAAACTCATACAGATGCAGACATTTAGGATCAGAGAAAGGGTATTGCTGCGAGCACATTCACTATCCTCACTACTTTCCAAAAAGACTAGGAAGTGGCAATTATTATACATCTACATCTACATCTACATGACTACTCTGCAATTCACATTTAAGTGCTTGGCAGAGGGTTCATCGAACCACAATCATACTATCTCTCTACTATTCCACTCCCGAACAGCGAGCGGGAAAAACGAACACCTAAACCTTTCTGTTCGAGCTCTGATTTCTCTTATTTTATTTTGATGATCATTCCTACCTATGTAGGTTGGGCTCAACAAAATTTTTTCGCATTCGGAAGAGAAAGTTGGTGACTGAAATTTCGTAAAAAGCTCTCGCCGCGACGAAAAACGTCTATGCTGTAATGACTTCCATCCCAACTCGTGTATCATATCTGCCACACTCTCTCCTCTATAACGCGATAATACAAAACGAGCTGCCCTTCTTTGCACCCTCTCGATGTCCTCCGTCAATCCCACCTGGTAAGGATCCCACACCGCGCAGCAATATTCTAACAGAGGACGAACGAGTGTAGTGTAAGCTCTCTCTTTAGTGGACTTGTTGCATCTTCTAAGTGTCCTGCCAATGAAACGCAACCTTTGGCTCGCCTTCCCGACAATATTATCTATGTGGTCCTTCCAACTGAAGTTGTTCGTAATTTTAACACCCAGGTACTTAGTTGAATTGACAGCCTTGAGAATTGTACTATTTATCGAGTAATCGAATTCCAACGGAGTTCTTTTGGAACTCATGTGGATCATCTCACACTTTTCGTTATTTAGCGTCAACTGCCACCTGACACACCATACAGCAATCTTTTCTAAATCGCTTTGCAGCTGATACTGGTCTTCGGATGACCTTACTAGACGGTAAATTACAGCATCATCTGCGAACAGTCTAAGAGAACTGCTCAGATTGTCACCCAGGTCATTTATATAGATCAGGAACAGTAGAGGTCCCAGGACGCTTCCCTGGGGAACACCTGATATCACTTCAGTTTTACTCGATGATTTGCCGTCTATTACTACGAACTGCGACCTTCCTGACAGGAAATCACGAATCCAGTCGCACAACTGAGACGATACCCCATAGCTCCGCAGCTTGATTAGAAGTCGCTTGTGAGGAACGGTGTCAAAAGCTTTCCGGAAACCTAGAAATACGGAATCAACTTGAGATCCCCTGTCGATAGCGGCCATTACTTCGTGCGAATAAAGAGCTAGCTGCGTTGCACAAGAGCGATGTTTTCTGAAGCCATGCTGATTACGTGTCAATAGATCGTTCTCTTCGAGGTGATTCATAATGTTTGAATACAGTATATGCTCCAAAACCCTACTGCAAACCGACGTCAATGATATAGGTCTGTAGTTAAATGGATTACTCCTACTACCCTTCTTGAACACTGGTGCGACCTGCGCAATTTTCCAATCTGTAGGTACAGATCTATCGGTGAGCGAGCGGTTGTATATGAGTGCTAAGTAGGGAGCTATAGTATCAGCGTAATCTGAAAGGAACCTAATCGGTATACAATCTGGACCTGAAGACTTGCCCGTATCAAGCGATTTGAGTTGCTTCGCAACCCCTAAGGTATCTACTTCTAAGAAACTCATGCTAGCAGATGTTCGTGTTTCAAATTCTGGAATATTCCATTCGTCTTCCCTGGTGAAGGAATTTCGGAAAACTGCGTTCAATAACTCCGCTTTAGCGGCACAGTCGTCGATAACAGTACCATCGGCACTGCGCAGCGAAGGTATTGACTGCGTCTTGCCGCTTGTGTACTTTACATACGACCAGAATTTCTTCGGATTTTCTACCAAATTTCGAGACAATGTTTCGTTGTGGAACCTATTAAAGGCATCTCGCATCGAAGTACGTGCCAAATTTCGCGCGTCTGTAAATTTTAGCCCATCTTCAGGATTTCGCGTTCTTCTGAACTTCGCATGCTTTTTCCGTTGCCTCTGCAACAGCGTTCGGACCTTTTTTGTGTACCACGGGGGATCCGTTCCATCTCTTACCAATTTATGAGGTATGAATATCTCAATTGCTGTTGCTACTATATCTTTGAATTTGAGCCACATCTCGTCTACATTCGCATAGTCAGTTCGGAAGGAATGGAAATTGTCTTTTAGGAAGGCTTCTAGTGGCACTTTATCCGCTTTTTTAAATAAAAATATTTTGCGTTTGTTTCTGATGGATTTGGAAGAAATGGTATTGAGCCTAGCTACAATGACCTTGTGATCACTAATCCCTGTATCAGTCATGATGCTCTCTATCAGCTCTGGATTGTTTGTGGCCAAGAGGTCAAGTGTGTTTTCGCAACCATTTACAATTCGCGTGGGTTCGTGGACTAACTGCTCTAAATAATTTTCGGAGAATGCATTTAGGACAATCTCGGAAGACGTTTTCTGCCTACCACCGGTTTTGAACAAGTATTTTTGCCAACATACCGAGGGTAGGTTGAAGTCCCCACCAACTATAACCGTATGAGTGGGGTATTTATTTGTTACGAGACTCAAACTTTCTCTGAACTGTTCCGCAACTGTATCATCGGAGTCTGGGGGTCGGTAGAAGGAGCCAATTATTAACTTAATTCGGCTGTTAAGTATAACCTCCACCCACACCAATTCGCACAGAGTATCTACTTCGACTTCACCACAAGATAAACCACTACTGATAGACACCAACACTCCACCACCAATTCTGCCTAATCTATCTATCCTGAACACCGTCTGAGACTTCGTAAAAATTTCTGCAGAACTTATTTCAGGCTTTAGCCAGCTTTCTGTACCTATAACGATATCAGCTTCTGTGCTTTCTATTAGCGCTTGAAGCTCAGGGACTTTTCCAGCGCAACTACAACAGTTTACAACTATAATTCCGACTGTTCCTTGATCCAAGCACGTCCTGTAATTGCCAAGCACCCTTTGACATTGCAGCCCATCCCGCACTTTCCCGAGGCCTTCTAACCTAAAAAACCGCCCAGTCCATGCCACACAGCCTCCGCTACCCGTGTAGCCGCCAGCTGAGTGTAGTGAACTCCTGACCTATTCAGCGGAACCCGAAACCCCACCACCCTATGGCGCAAGTCAAGGAATCCGCAGCCAATACGGTCGCAAAACCGTCTGAGCCTCTGATTCAGACCCTCCACCCGGCTCTGCACCAAAGGTCCGCAGTCGGTTCTGTCAACGATGCTGCAGATGGTGAGCTCTGCCTTCATCTCGTAAGCAAGACCGGCAGCCTTCACCAAATCAGGTAGCCGCTGGAATCCAGAGAGAATTTCCTCAGATCCAAAGCGACACACGTCATTAGTGCCGACATGTGCCACCACCTGCAGCTGGCTGCACCCTGTGCTCTTCATGGCATCCGGAAGGACCCTTTCCACATCAGGAATGACTCCTCCCGGAATGCACACGGAGTGCACACTGGATTTCTTCCCCTCCTTAGCCGCCATATCCCTAAGGGGCCCCATTACGCGCCTAACATTGGAGCTCCCAACTACCAGTAAGCCCAACCTCTGCGATTGCCCGGACCTTGAAGGCTGAGAATGATCCTCTGAAACAGGGCAGGCAGCTGCATCTGGCTCAGCCAGAGACAGTGCCTGAAACCGGTTTGTCAGACGCACCGGGGAGGCTTTCTGATCAGCTTCCGGGGACGCCTTTCGCCGCCTGCCACGCCTTGGAACGACCTCCCAATCAACCACAGGCGAGGGCTCAGCCCCACTGCGGGCAGCAACACTAGACAATTGGTAATTGTGAAGATTCCAAATCCCGGTGTGTATTTATTGGTGTATCCAGAAAGTTTACATATCATAGGACTGTATCCCCATCAAGATATTAAGAAATATCATATGAAGTGATTAACCATGTGAAAAGAACTATGGTGATGAAATTCATAATGATTAGGAAATTACATAGTGATGAGTGACAGACTATAATTAAATTTATAGTAATTGTGTTTTGTGTTGATGTTAGGAATATGAGAATATGCTCCATATAGTGAGTACTTTAGAAAGGTAATGATGATGATTATCTAGTAAGTAATTAATTCTTTTTATTGATAATCAGGTTAATTCTTTGTTTTTAGGAAGAATGTATGTATATTTGTATGGTTGTTGAAGGATGTACAAAATAGTGTTTCTAAATTAGTTTATTTCTTTTTATTTGTGTCAATATTTCCACAGAAATTCATAAATGACAAAGTGTTTTGAAGGGATTGGTTATTAGAATGTTTATGACTCAAGTGATGACCCACTTTATAGACTTTATAGAGTGACAATATGTATTCTTTAATAACAAGAGGTGATCACCCTCACATCTAGCTATATTCACAGAGGTCAGTTAGTCTTCATTTTTCATCTTCTGTGAAAGATGAGGTCATTGTGCTTCACATTATAATTTCTAATGAATTCAGTGTAAATTATGTAGCATTATTGGGCTGCATTAACAGTAGTCCCAACAACAGATGGCAAATGTCACTGCCAGAAGCTGTCTGAAAACATTGGGCAACAGCTTCATCATTGTGCATCTGATCTTCTTCATCAATTTTTGATGAGATCAAGGAGGTGAAGTTACGTAAGTTCCCACAATCCCTCTATGTTGGGAGATGAGTGCTGCATTGTGACTCTAGCTACTAAAACGATGTTGAAGCTATATTTGTCTGAAAAAGAACATGGCGAGTACTGCATTCCTCAGTTGTTAGTATAACCAGAGAAGTTTTATGAATATATGAGATGAAGAGAGAAACAGTCTATTACATGTTATAGTACATTGTTAATTTTTGCTAGTTGAACGTCTAACTACAACTGAATGAAACACAATTTACGTGGCACACGCATCTCACCTATATTCTCTGCAAGGTATATTCAGTGGCCTTGAATTTGTACACATTTTTACTATTTGGTATACATTTTGGGACAATTAAACAGTAGCACAAAAGTCGAAATCAACTGCAGAACGATACTGGCTACTGAATGAAATTAAGATACTACATTTGAAAAAAGAGTACCTAAGTGTGATACTGTATGAGATTCATCTGGAATTGTAAAATTTAAAATTTTCCCGGCGAATCAATTGTTCAAATAGATTTCAGGCTTGCAGCCGGTCGTCGTAAACGTCTTTGCACGATATTTCGGCTGGACGACTGCCAGCCATCTTCAGGTGAGCCAAACGAGGACTGACGAAGACGTTCTCCGTTCCGTCTTATATAGTGCGCTGATAGTACTGCCGCGCATGCGTTGCAGCCGCGGAGACAGAAGAACCACACCGCCCAGCAACAGCGCCCTCGCTGGTGGAACTGCGAAACTCAGGTGCCATCGGTATTGTCGCTGGCCGTAGGTATCGATGTCTTCTGGCGTCTTCGTCTCGAGAAAATTTCTGTGATGACGGGATTCCATGCATTATTCAATTGGTAACCACTGTCCCGGTTCAATAAATTTCCAGCAATGCGTGTTTCAACGGATTCTTTAATAATGGAGTCCCAAAAAGTTGTCGCCTTCCTTCGGACGCTGCTGAAGAAATAAGACGGGAAACTAGTCGGGTTCTTCTGAAAGCGCCTCCCCAACGCAGTAATATAACCGCTCAAGAAAGGGCTGCACTACGGAACCTTCGAGAAGATCCGGAAGTAGTGGTGTTGAAGGCTGATAAAGGTAATTCTACCGTTTTGTTACCTCGTGGGTTGTATTTAGAGAAGATGTATAGTCTACTGAGTGATACCATGTACAGGAAGTTTGATCACGACCCAACAGCACGTGTGCAACGGAAGACGTGTGCACTTTTAAACTCTTCGTCGTTAGCTCCAGAGACCATCAAGCGGTTAAGACCACATGGCAGCGTACCAGCGAGACTGTATGGTCTTCCTAAAGTGCATAAGGAAGGTCTGCCTTTACGACCTATAGTGAGTAATATTGATGCACCCATGTATGATTTAGCCAAACATTTAGCTTTCTTGCTGAGACCATTTGTGGGCAAATGTTCACATCATATACGGAACTCTGCTGATTTTATCGATAGACTGGGGTCTCTCCACTTAAGTAGTTCGTATCTTCTAGTGAGTTTTGATGTAGTTTCCCTTTTCACAAAAGTACCTCTTGGGGATTCCTTGTTTCTAATTGGTCAACAGTTTGAATCGGACATCACTGCTTTGTTTCGACATGCTCTTTCCTCAACTTATTTTATGTTTAACCAGGAATTTTTTGAACAGTCTGACGGTGTCGCCATGGGCAGCCCTCTGTCCCCTCTGGTGGCTAACCTTTTCATGGAGGATTTTGAAGAGAGAGCACTTGAATCAGCGGTTTGTAAACCAACTGTTTTCTGGAGGTACGTCGATGATACTTTCATAGTCTGGCCCCACAGAGAAGAAAAGTTAATGGAGTTTTTTCATCATCTTAACTCCATCCATCAGAATATTCGATTTACCATGGAACTAGAGAAAGATGGTGTCCTTCCATTCCTGGATGTTCTGGTTAAACGGAAGAGTGACGGCTCGTTGGGACATTCTGTTTACCGTAAGCCGACACACACTGATTTGTACCTGCATTCTTCCAGTTGCCATCACCCATCCGAAACCATGAGTGTACTTAAAACCCTTGTGCACAGGGCACACACGGTGTCGGATGCAGAAAATCTGCCTAAGGAACTTGCACATTTAAGAACGGTGTTCAGGGACAATGGTTACTCGACCCGGCAAATTAACAGGGCCTTCGCAACTAGAGCCAGGAACCAGGAAGTGGATAAAGAAGAGAGTGCGCCAGCCAAGTCTCTAGCGTTTCTTCCCTTCGTTGGTAATATCTCTTTTAAAATAGCAAGGATTCTAAATACTTTTCATGTGAAAGTTGTTTTTCGTCCGCCTTCTAAGATTTCAGATTTGCTGGGTTTGGTGAAGGATGATCTGTTGCTGCAGAAGGCGGGAATTTACAAAATACCGTGTCAATGTGGTATGGCCTATATAGGACAGACAACACGTTCTGTGGAAGAGCGTTGTACAGAACATCAACGTTGCACCTGTCTATTGCAACCCAGTAAATCTGCAATTGCGGAACATTGTATTTCTAACGGACATTCAATGGAGTACGACAAAACTTCGATTTTGGCCACAACAACAACTTTTTGGGACTCCATTATTAAAGAATCCGTTGAAATACGCATTGCTGGAAATTTATTGAACCGGGACAGTGGTTACCAATTGTTTAATGCATAGAATCCCGTCATCACAGAAATTTTCTCGAGACGAAGACGCCAGAAGACATCGATACCTGCGGCCAGCGACAATACCGATGGCAACTGAGTTTCGCAGTTCCACCAGCGAGGGCGCCGTTGCTGGGCGGTGTGGTTCTTCTGTCTCCGCGACTGCAACGCATGCGCGGCAGTACTATCAGCGCACTATATAAGACGGAACGGAGAACGTCTTCGTAAGTCCTCGTTCAGCTCACCTGAAGATGGCTGGCAGTTGTCTAGCCGAAATATCGTGCGAAGAAGTTTACGACGACAGGCTGCAAGCCCGAAATCTATTTGAATCATCTGGAATTGCCACAGAACATAGGAAATCCCACAGTTCTCATGACAACGTCAGAAAAAACTTAATACAATACATATAAAGCAGTGAAACATTTACAAAACGAGTATAAACAGAAAATAATGAAACTAACAATCAAAAAGACACAAAAATACATTACTTTTGGAATGTGAATCACATGAACACCAACACACATTCCACCCATGTTTAGTTAACCTGATACAGACAAAACTACACGAAAAAGAACAAAATGCTTTTGGAAAAAGAGTTGAAATATGTACCAACATCAAGTTAAATAACAAATACATAGAAAATCTCACAGTAGAAACAGAAAACATCCTCAAACGTGAATAATAGCGAAATAATTGAGAAGTATACATAGGGCTGACAAGAGAATTAGTAAAAGAGAAATAAAAGGCACAATAAAATAAACACAGAATACATATAATAGGAACAAACAAACAGAAGAAGCTACTACAATAACATTAAAACAAAAGTGAATAAACAATAACATTTTAATAACAAGAGCACACAAAGTAAATTTAACTGTACTTATGGACAAAGAACAATACCTCACAAAACCAAGGAATACATAAATATCAACACCATACAAAAACTGAAGTCAGATCCAACTACACAATTTCAAGCAATCTTGAAACAAACACTGAAAAACGTTGAACATGTACTCACAGGTAAACAGAAATACTACATAGCATAGAAAAACCCACAAGCACCAACACTCTGCAGCCAACCAAAGATGGTACACCAATGAGAGCCATTATTAACTAAATAAAATTAAGGTGTTATATTCGAAAAAACGGTACCTAAACCTGATACTCTCTGAGACTCATCTAGAATTGGCAAAGAACATAGAAAACTCCACAGTTCTCATGGCATCCATATTCTGCAAACCACTGCGAAGCATTTGGCAGAGGGTACCTCCCACTGTATCAGTTATTAGGGCTTCTTCATCTTCCATTTACGTATGGAGTGAGGAAGAATCATTGTTTAAACTCCAGGAAAGCCCCAACATACCACATAGCCAAACATCTTCGTAAGTTAATCACAAAACACTATAAAACAGAAAGCAATGGTGCAGTGATAAACACAGGAAAGCTAATAGAACACATCCAGAACGTACTGTACCACACACAGCATCACTGATTTCATTCGACATAGAAAACGTGTATACGTCCATCCCTACTGCAGAAACAATAGAAATCATAGAACAAAATCTCACATCCCACAGCAATCTCACTACACAAGCAATAACAGAAATATCAAATTCACTCAGAATGACAACGGAACTAAACTACTTCCAGTTCAGGACTGAATATTATTTCCAAAGTGATAGAATGCCTGTGGGATCCCCATTAGCAGGAACATTACTAATCATTTTCATCAGCCATCTAAAAAATCAAATACAGTATTTGAAAAGATAACCACTAATGAAAGATTTAAAATCATATATTGGTACTTATATGTGGATGACATTACTTGTCTGACAGATGAGTCAAATGAAAAAAATAAATGAACTTCACCCTGAAAGCAACAGAGCACATCAGAACATAAAATCCACACTTGAAAAAGAAAATCAAATAACTTTCTTGGCATAACAAGAATAAAATAAAATGGCAAATGTACGTATGTTTTGATAATAGGCATGACATACAGGAGCTTTAAAATATGATACAAATAACACATCAGATGTTGGAAGTACTGAACAAACCATTCCATACTCGCAGAACACTTAAAACACCATAACCAACAATCTACAAATATGGAATAAGATATTAAAATATTGAGAACAAACGACCATGACGAATACTTTATATCAATGCAAGAAAACTTTCACATACTCGAAGCCATTGCTGAAAACAAACATGTGATAAATGAGCAAACACATATCAATACAGACTTCCTACTACACTTAATAAAAGAAATGATAAGATAAAATGCATTCCTTTTGCAATGCAGCCATATTAAAACAAATACATACCTTGCTCTCTCTCTCTCTCTCTCTCTCTCTCTCTCTCTTCTTCTTCTTCTCTCCCTCCCGATTTCTGATAACCCCCCCCCCCCCCCACACACACACACACACACCCAAATGAATATGTACCAAAACATAGCATTTCACACATCACCCTGTCTCACTCCTTTCCTAATTTGAAAAGGTTAAGAAACTTCTTCCATGAAGTTTACTTTTGAGGTTTTGTCTGTTAAAATCTGCCTAATTAATGAAGTAGTTTTGTTATTTACACCATATTCACGAAGTGTATTGAACAGACTGATATGATGAATCGAGTTGTATGCTTTCCTGAAATGTACAAAGCTGACTACTGTGTGGTTCGACTGACGGTGTTGCAGTACCATCTTCAGGTTCCAGATCTATTCTGCGCAGGATCGATGTGTATGGAAGCCTGCCTGATATTCACCGATCATATGTTCTGTCTGTTGTTCTAATCTGGTGAGAAGAGCACATGAGAGCACTTTGTAAGCGACTGGTAGAAGTGAAATGTCTCGATAGTTGTTGGGATCAGTCTGGTCGCCCTTTTGTGTAGGGGGTGAATCAAAGCACTTTTCCAATCCGCTGGTATCACTCCACTTTCCTATGTATTTACAATGATAGTTTTTAGTCCGTCAATTAAGAGTTCACCTACGACCTTGACCATTTCGGCAATTACACCGTCTTCCCCTGTGCTTTGTTGTTTTTCAGATGTGATATAATGTTTCGTATCTCCTCATGCATAGATGAAGTTCATTGTTGTGTAACTTCTCGAAATGTTGTTTAAGGATTTCACAGTTGGCCTTCGTGTTCGTCTCAAGTGTTCCATCAGGGTGCCGAAAACAAACAGTGGGTGGCTTGAAGGTTGCTAGTTCTTCCCTAAATGTCCTATAAAAGTTTTAAAATCATTATTAATTTCCTTTAATCGTTTGTGATGGTACAGGCGCTTAATTTGTCTGATGGTTTTAGATGTTTTCTCCTTTGTTCCCAAAAAGTTCTGCCAATTCTTCAGTGTTAGATGGCTGTGGCAAATCTTCCAGGCTGGAATACGTGATTCAAGTGCTCTGTCGCAATCTATTGTCCATCATCTGTGTTTCCTTTTCTGTGGTGGTTGACTGCGATTCCTTGATGACTGCTGGATGGTTCCAAGAAGCTCTTCCCTTGTTTCTGTGTTAGTATCTAGTGATTGTGCAAACTCCTCTGCATGTTGTTTTAGGTATTATGTATCAATGTGCAGCAGTTTAGATTTATAGCACTTCTTTTGACTACGTATGAAGTGGATTTTGACTTGTGAGAGATGATGATCGGACTCCATAAAACCTTTGTGTAGCCTCAAGTTCATAATTTCTGGAGAGAATTTTCTAGTTGTCGCTACATGGTCAATTTGATATTCCCCAATGTGGTTGTTTGGAGATTTCCATGTAGTCATTTTCCTCGGTGGTTTGTTAGAGTTAGTGGACATTATTTGGAGGTTGGCTATCCCACATACGTTGATTAAGCGATGTCTATTGGTGTTCGTCTTTTTTGTGCTGAAAAATCCTCAGTTATATGTCTGTGTTCACGTTCTCTGCCAATTTGTGCATTGAAATCTCCCAACAGGACTTTGACAAGGTGTTGAGGGTTCTTCGTGAGTACACGTTCGAGTTTTGTCCAGAACTTCCCACTTTGTTTTTCTCAGGACCGTTATTGACTGGAGCATGTGCGTTTACAAGTGTAAAGGCCTTATTGGCACATTTAACTGTGAGTAGAGAAGGCGTTCAGAGGGTGATGAGAAGTCTATCACAGAGTCGTGGATACTGTTATGCATAAGGAATGGTGTTCCCAACAAGTTTCTGTTACTATTTTTCAGTTTGATTGCAGGCTTTCCCTTGTAGACACGATAACTACCTGAATCAAAGTGATCGCAATCACGAAAACACGTTTCTTGTTCTGCAAGTATATGAATCCCATATCTATCACAAGTATCTGTCTTATCTTGAGTTTTCCTGTTTTAGTCAGTGTCTGTACGTTCAGTGCACCAATGAATTGCTTTCGCTTTAGTTTGAGGAGTTTTGGGAAGCTCTGACTCTTCCCTACATGATGTTCTGGTGCCACAGAATAATCTAAATGACTAGGTTCGTCTTCACCTGAGGTAGTTGCTTTGTTGCTTATGTTTCCATTATGTTAAGTTCGTGGTTGGTTTCAGCTAGTGGACGCCTGCCCAGGACGAGTGGCTGATTGTGGATTCAATTCACTCTCATCCTATGGCTTGTTAATCCGTAAGGCAGCGGATACATATGCATATTCAACTTGATCACAGATATCTTAAGAAAAATACACTCGAAAACTGGCAATAACATTCGATCTTAAGCAATAACATCCGACAGTCAGCGACACAAACCAAAACATAGCATCAAAGCAAGTGTTCAGTTCCTAGTGCTGTGAAGTGTGGAGAACGAAACCCCAAATGATTATTATAACAAGAAGAACAGTGCCAAAAACGGAATTAATACACAACATATAGAAAATCATCCATGAAACCTGTCAGCAGGATTTAAAATATTACTATGTCATAGAGAAACCAACCATCAAAGCTGTTTATAACCTATAGATACATTGTCCCAAAATGTAAACCAAGCAGCAAATATATGCACGTATTCCAGACCACTGAAAATGCCTTGCAGAAAATAAGGCAAAACGCTTATGGCACGAAAATTGTGTTTGATTCAGTTGTAGTTATACAGTCAACAAGTAAACATTTACAATATACTGTAACATTACATGCAACTGAGGAAGACAGAACTGCAAAAGTTGAAGATGTTCTACTATATACAAGAAATAATTTGTAGTGACATTGGAAAGCAAGATTACAAAGTTTCTGTGCAACTTAAAAGTAAATTTAAGAAAACAGACATACATCAACTAACCTTTAATGATTTTCATTCAGTTTGTGTGTGAAAGGCAAACATAAATTACAGTAATAGGAAATAAGTTTCATAACGAATTTTTATTTTTTACTTCAAAATTTGTTCCTTTGGCCTATTACAAAAATGATTTACACACAACAACTCAACAAAATGAGGATAGTTTACCTTATGCTGAAGGACAGACTTGCTGACAGTTGTGAGAATGGAAACAACTTTATGAGCTCAAGAACAAAAATTTTAAATCTGAAATTAGAGCAGCAAAAATCAGATGAAATGAAGAGTACATATTAGATTCTAAAAATAAATGTAAAACAGCTTGGAATGTAGTGAAAAGTGAGATAAACATGGGAAAAGAAGAAATCAATATTCCAATTTACTGTACCAGCCTCAACGAATATTTTGTAAATGCTACAAGAACCCTTGCGTCACCAAGTGATAATACATCAGTTCTGAGGCCTTCCTTTTGCTATCATAGAATACACCAAATGAAAGATACATTTGGAGAAGAATTACTGTTACAGACATTACTAATGTCGTGAACAAGCTGAAGAGTTTCAGAACAGAGGACTAATATAGGCTCAGTAACTACGTTCTAAAATCTATAACTAAGGAAATCAGAAAGCCTCTGCTGTATCTTGTAAACACAATTCTTGATACAGTACTTTCCCTGAAAGCCTTAAAATTATAGTTACACTTCCAGTATACAAAATGGGTGACAAAGCCTTACCAAATAACTATGGATCTGTACCAGTTGTCCCTATAACATCTAAAACCATAGACAGGCACACACACATACAGGTCTATAAAATGTTGAAAATAACAAGTTACTGAATGAAAGCCAGTTTGGCTTCTGATCAAATCAGTCAACTGTAAGAGATTGTGAAAGTCTGTTAATTGCAATTCACGATGGTTATGAAATGAAAATAATCACCTGTACTACACTTATAGACTTCAGCAAAGCTTTCGATACGGAATCACAAGATATTATTGCAAAAAGGCCAGAATACAATGGTTTTGTAGATAAAGTACTAAATTTAGTAAAATCCTACCTAAGCAACAGGCAACAATTATTGCATGTCAACAAAGAGATGTTAAAACTAATGAAAAATAAGAGATATTTCAAACTATATGGCGTGCAAAAATGATCTATAGGCTGATGATATGACTGTGATCTCATATGCGCAGAATATGCAGGCAGTTATAGACAAAAAAACTATTAGAAAAAGCAGTCAGTGGTGTTAAGCTAACCAGTAATAAACAAACAGAAAAAAATACAGAAGATGTATATTTTAATCGAAAGGCACAAAAAGAAGAGAATGAAATTGTCAAACTGTTGGGCCTCATAATAGGCCAAAGAATGTCTTATGATGAGTATATAAAATATCTGACTGAAAGACTTGCAAATATTATTTTTCTGCTTTATAAAAAAGCAGTCATGTATACTCAATGATTGGGTCTTAGAGAATCCTGTAAGAAACATGTCTGTCAACTCAATATAATGAGCTCCCAAGCCTTTATATATATGCAAGACATACCACATTCAAGGTTGTCACTGATACATAATAGTCACAAACACCTTTGTCTGAATATGTGTAACAAACTGCGAGAATTAGTAAAAATCCTCACTCTAACTGAATTTCAAGTAGTATTAGAGATGTGGTTTAAAAGTGTAGCACATTATTCCACAGAAGAACACCTTCAAAGTGACCTGAAGGACATTATATAATGAAGGAGAAAACCCTACTTACTATAAATTGTGTCATAAATGTATAATCATAACATACTTTCTCATTTATGTAAAATGTAGCTATACCATACACAATATGAAACTGGAAGTACATGTATTTACTTTTGTAATTAATATGCACAAAATGTATGATGGAAGAGATAATATATTTATTTATGTATGGTTATGTAGATATGTAATGAGATACACTAGAATGTAAATTATCTCATGACAATCATCAATTTGTAAATGTGTTAAAGACTGTATGTTTTTAACTAAAAAAATACATCTACAAGTATAACTTCAATTGAAGAAGCCAATTTTGTGGTAAACATACTGAAATGCTAATAAACAAACAACTAAATATCTATTAAATCACATACGAATTACGAAACTTGTAAACCTTTTATTTGTTCTTATTGTGTCGGACCAGGTCTTCGAGGAATGTTTTCTTGTCTTTATACATCGTATTCCACCTTATGAGCATCGGTGATTGATATTCGTTTTTTGCATTGCTATCTTGTTCTGCTATATGGTGCAATCTTTATATCTTATGGCAGTAATAAGATGTTTTTAAAAGTTCGGTTTTGACCACCACATTATACTTAATGTTCATTGCGAAATTAGCAACAAGTATTAAATTAATGACAGCAGTATGAAATTCAGTATCGGTTGCAATCGCACAAGTTAACGACTCATTTTACAGTAATTCAGCATCAAGTTTCTATTCTGCAGGCGAGTTTGGCTGGACAGTGACTGGAACCCAGATCATTAGAGCCTGATAGGTGAGCTCTGTCACTTCTGAAAATAAAAAATCACGGGATTCGGCCATGCTAAACGTCGGTGTGACGATATCGATATTTTCTCCAATGTGATGAAAAAGTATCGATTGTGGCCAACGCGTGGCGTTCGGCAAAGATAGATGTGTGTGTGCGTGTGTGTATGTGTTGCGTAGAGTATGGTGTATTGTCGACAGGTTAGTTGCGTAATGCCGGTGGACGAAAACGGGTTGTTGCCGGAAATGTAGACATACACATTGTTGATGCTGAAGTGTTTGTGTGAAGGTGGCTGTTGTTAGAGATTCCAATGCATGTTTTAGTAACAGAAGTCCATCGGTCCTCAGCTATTCCGTCATGCTTCTGCAATCAGTGAACACAAGTTTTTCCTTTTTTATAAGCTGCATAGTGTTCTTATTCGGTGTTTCGCGAGTTACCGGCGTAGGAGAGGTGATATATGCAATTAACGCAGGCGGTGAATCGCACACAGACAGTTTGGGGGTAAGATATGAAAGGGATCCTCTCCACGGAAAGGTGGGAACAGCATCTGACTATGGAAAGCAGCTTATAATAGGAAGGGTACCGCCTACGGATCAGCTGTTGTATCAGACGGAACGTTATCATCATAGCACTTTTGGTTACGATATACCCATTCATGAAGACGGAGAGTATGTTATGATTCTGAAGTTTTGCGAAGTATACTTTAATGCACCAAACATGAAGGTGAGTATATGTAACGTCATGCTTAATGTTTACCTACAATACACATAGGCCGTTATTGCAGGATGCGTGATGCTTAATTTTGAAGGTACAATTTTAGGTTGTTAGTGCAAATGTTCCTAAACAGCCGCTGAGTGTTTATTAGTTTCAAAGTAAGTTACTTTGTGGCAACAGAGGCATCCTATCGTTAATTGATTGAAATTAGCTATAGGGAATGCAATCAATGGACATGAATACATTGATATGGAAAGATATAAGTGAATTTCGTTTATAAACGCTGATCTGCTAATGTAGACTAATAAATATCTCATGACATAAACATGGGTATCATACATGTAGGCTTGCCCATTTCTAATGGAGGAAAGAACTTCATTCCTATGACAGCTGTTGAGTACAATGATTTATTAGTGATTGGTTTTCTCATCAGTAAGCACTTTCTATACAGAAAACACGCTGTATTGTGTGTTGAAACTGCTGCACATATTATTTATTAAGTTCCTGCCCACGAATCATTTTGACCAAATTTTTAAGAACACAAATGTGAAAAGAAATCTTACACACTTCGAAACTAAATCATACCATTCCAAATTAGTACAATCTTGATCAACGGATCCTTTCAGTTTATTTGAACGGTGAGTATTGTATGTGGAGTGTTTACTGCATCAGTTCTCTATAATTTTGAGAAATAGTGAGGCCTGCGAGAGTTTCTAGGGAAAAATGTAGTATTAACACAGATTTTCTGCCACAATGATATGCAAAGTTTCACACAGGCATAGTTTTAAAACAGCCCAACTGATATCAGTAATGGTTGGGAAATACAACCTTGCTACCATCCTTTAGTCATTCTGCACAGATAAGATTAAAACAGTTATCACATTTTCTCAATCATTAATTCATTTCTGAACTTTAAAGCTTTTTTCTGTGGATCACTTCAGTGTCATTTGTTAGTTGTAAATTTGTAAAAACAACTTCACTTTTGCACTTTCCATTTTCTTCAGATGCCCCCCTCCATATCTCTCTCTCTCTCTCTCTCTCTCTCTTCTCTCTTCTCTCTCTCTCTCTCTGATAATTTAAGGTCTATGGGAAAGTTATTTTATTGGAGTAAAAGATGTGCCTTGGAATATTATGCAACCTAACATATGATTCTGTGAATGGAAAGGTGTTGCTGTTTGAGCAGCCTGTAATGGCCTGCTGCAGCATGTAAGGTTTTGTATGTGGCACCATGTAAACATCCTGGCATCAAATCATTAAGTCTCTATTTGGTTTTGCAGAATCTGTATGCAAATCCATGAAGTATGAACTCTCTTAACCAAAGAAATAAGCAATAATGTTCCAGGTACATTTAGTGAGAGCTGTCAGCTAAAAGTGTGGATCTGCAGATCATTGGTACTGATTTCCACTTTCACTTGCTTCATTGATATTTGCTAGTACTTCAGTACTCCATTAGTATACACACACACACACACGACGTACACAATCAATATGTGACTGCCCACCAGCAGGTCAGTTAACCAACTCTTCATCAGGATGTGCCCAACAAAAGCTAATAAAATAGGAATGAAGACACCTAGCCCTGATATATAGGTCCTGTATAGAAACAATGTGTATTGTCAAAAGAAGCACAGGGTGCACATTTCATTGAGAATTCAATTCCAATAAAGAGCGTTCATATTAAACTTCCTGGCAGATTAAAACTGTGTGCTGGACCGAGGCCCGGACTTGGGACCTTTGCCTTTTGCGGGCAAGTGCTCTACCATCTGAGCTACCCAAGAATGACTCATGCCCCATCCTCACAGCTTTACTTCTGCCAGTACCTCGTCTCGTACCTTCCAAACTTTACAGAAGTGAACCTAGCAGAACTGGCATTCCTGAAAGTAAGGATATTGCGGAGACATGGCTTAACCACCGCCTGGGAGGGTATTTCGAGAATGAGTGCTAGTTCTGCTAGGTTCGCAGGAGAGCTTCTGTAAAGTTTGGAAGTTAGGAGACAAGGTACTGGCAGAAGTAAAGCTGTGAGGACGGAGCGTGAGTCGTGCTTGGGTAGCTCAGTTGGTAGAGCGCTTGACTGTGAAAGACAAAGGTCCCAAGTTCGGGTCTCGGTCCAACACACAGTTTTAATCTGCCAGGAAGTTTCATATCAGCACACACTCCGCTGCAGAGTGAAAATCTCATTCTGGAAGCATTCATATTGTTTCTCTGAAAGTGATTACATTTTTTTCTGTTTTTCAATGACTTCCTTCACAGATGTTTTGTTTGCAGTTTATTTCCATAATCTCTGTTAATGATGTTCAACAACATGTAGATGGGCTACTTCTTGAATTACCTTTTGCCACAAAAACACTTATGCTCTCAAAGCTTAGACTCAGTGTGTTAGCTCATGGAAACACCCATAAATCTCAGACTGCCTTACAGTCACGCCCATCAGTAGCCGTGCCAAGTGTTAGCTTGGAGTGCGCTGTATGATTTTTGAAGGCTGTTATTTGAATGTAATTTTTTACTTCTGACCTAGTTACAGTTGACTGACCATAATTTGGAACACAGGCTGTATCCTTGGCTGAAAATAGCCATTCAACTGAAACAAGTCCAGAAACAAATATCCCAAAATAACAGTCGGTATAGCTTTTTTGTGGCAAGATGTCTTTTATCTAGTCAGTTTCTCATTGATCATAATGCTATAACTTCTTTTAGAACTAGTGCTATAACTTCTTTTAGAAATGTAGCACGGCTCTCTATTTCATTTTAAGTGTCTAACATAGTTATTAAGACACAGTTCCTAGGGGATTATTCAAGAAAATTTGAGTAATTTCTTTTTAATTGAAGCTGAAGCTTTTCAGCTTCCTCATTATAGAACTGTCTTCTGTGGTACGCATAAAACTCTCAGATCAAAACTAACTTCTGTTTTTAGACACTGTAGTATAACCTACTTAAGGTGTTCTCTGAGACAACCTGCTATTTTTACCAGAAACATGTTGACAGTAGATACACCATTCCACAATTGTCAGTCTAAAAAATAAGGATAAATATATCCTTTCTAAGAAATTCCTTTCTGTCATATGATGAGAAAGCATTAAAATATCAGTGCAGTTCCTTTCACATTTACAATTGCCACCACTCTCAGGAACTTCATAATAGTTAAAATTTGATCCTGGCTTTATAGGATTTTTATTTAATTTTATTATGCCCAACCAGTGTGGACCTAACATCCATCTTCAACAATACAGTGCAGGCATATGTACATACAGTTTATTGTAGTGCTTGTAGTAAAAACTTTCAATCTGCCCTGATAGTCGTGTGTATTAAAGTGCTTTCCTCCAGAACAAGGAGTCATGGCAGTTCCAATTTGTATTTGCCCAGTGGATTAACAACGAGGACCGGTGTGCCAGCCAGCCTGAATGTAGTTTTTAGTCAGTTTCCCACATTCGACCAGGTGAATACTGGGATGGTGCACACGTCCCACCTGCAAACATATATATGCTCCACAAACATTTAGAAAACTTTCTCACAGTTGCAGATAGATTTTACTGTAGGCAGAGACAGGTAGGTTACACTGAGTCTGTCCTCGGGGATAAATAGGAGACTGATGACATTAGATGTTTAATCTCCTTAACCTATAATCATCAGGAGCAAAGAATGTTCATGTAGCATAATGAAACCTGCAAGTGTGCTGTGGAAGATGGGACTGAGGTCAGATACCAATCCAGTACACTAAAATTTAAAACATTAATGTAGACTTTTAGTGGCACTTCGCGTGTACACACACACACACACACACACACACACACACACACACACACATATATATATATATACCATTGGCGAGTATTTAAACAATTAGAGTTGTAATTTTCTGTAACATGTAGAACAGCCCTCAGGGTAAATTAGTCTTTTTTGTGCTTTAGGATATAAGGTACTTATAAATGGTGGAAAAATCAAATTTTTATGACTTTATTAAATTCTATAGTATTTCCTGATTACATAGATATATACATTATATGGCTTCAAATGAAATATGACATATAAATACCACATTTTAAAGTCACAGTCGTGTATGCCGCCACGCCCCCTTTATTTGTGTTACAGAAACCAGTATTATTTCGAAAAGAACTGTGAACTTTATGTTTCCAGTGATTATACATATGATACATTGTATATGTTAATAACAGTGCAGATTTCTAGTGTCTGTAAATGATAATCTTTGCTAGTATTTACTTTTGTTTCGCTGAAGCAGTTTGTTCACTTGTTATTGAATGTTTGTTGCCCAAGTGCTACATATATTTGTGGAAGTACGTATCCTTTAGTGTGCAGTAAATACAAACTAGGCCTATGCAACATTTCAAGAAATTCCATGGAAACCATTTCACAAACAAAGCAAGCCACACTGTTGAAAGTAACCTATGCATCAGTTGTTCAGGGAAGAAACTCCCACATGGCACACCTCCTGGTGATTCAAATTTTTGTGTTAACAGTGACGCTGTTTGGAGTGGACTTGTCATTGATGTCGGCATTTTATCTTCTTTGGTAAAGAAAGTGGTGAAATGTAAACAATGTGATGATGTAGGATGTCTGGAAATAACTGAACAGCAGAGTAGCAGGAAGGATTTAGCGTCAAAATTTGTTTACTGTGTAGATTCTGCAATTGGGACATCTCTTCTTGAATGGTGTTGTAAGTGCCACTTCTCTGGAGAATGGAAAAGTTGTTGATATTGAGTGCTTGTCTAAGTACTGCTACACCTGCCATGGTAACACTGAAGGACATATTGAAAATCAGCATTCTAAGACTTATGATGGTTACAGTGACAGTGTGGAGTGTGATGGAGCTCTTAATAATATTTCGAAGGTCGGTGCCTGTTTATAACATTAGATATACGAAGTACCTAGGCGATGGGGACTCTAAAGTTTTCAATAAAATTAATGAGTTCAATGTTTATGGTGATACTTTGGTAACAGACCTGGAGTGTTGTGGACATGGGCAAAAGAGAATGGGTCCTAGATTTAGGAAGCTACGAAGAGAAATGAAAGGAAAGTTGAAAGTTATTATGGCCTGGCCATTAGACGAACTGCACCTCTGAATGATGTTACAGCAATGAGAACAGCTGTATGGCCCACCTACTTTCATAAGTAGTCCACAGATGACCACCGTGTTCACAGATTTTGCCCTAAAGGAGCAGATTCTTGGAGCATTACCAGAAAGCTAAAGAAAGTGGTCAAATATACCTTAAGCATTCTCTTCCTGAACATGTTATGAATTAAATAAAACCAATTTTTAGAAACCTGAGTGACCATGTTTTGCTTAGTAAATGTGTTCATGGGGGCACTCAGAATGCAAATGAAAGTTTCAACCATTTCATATGGGAAAGATTACCCAAGAACGCTTTTGAGGACTAAATACATTATATGTTGGTGTACTAGACACAGTGATATGTTTGAATGCTGGAGTGATAGGAAGGTTGGAAGTCCTGAGAAATTTAAGTGTAGAATGTGGCTCTAATATGGATTAAATAGTACCTCAGTTTGAGGAAGCATTTTGGAAGAAAAATGCATCAACTTTTTTGTAATTTTTTTATTACCCTAAGCAGGTTCAAAAATATTCAAAATACTTCTTATTTGTTTAGAAAGTGTGTTGCATTATCTGATGTCAAAAAAAAATTGTAAAACATATACATTCTAAACAGTGCCTGAAAGAAATGTGTTGATTTTTACATAGTATTGAGCCAGAAAAGTACCCTGTATCCTTAATGTTGTTATCAGGCATGTAGGATGTATAAGAGGTGTGAACAGCATCAGGTGTTGAGTGACCACTGTGAAGAACATAGAGATGCTGCATACTCATGTGAGACAGCGTTATGAGCACATGACAGAGCATGAAAATGACCTCACAGTGAGTCTGCATGTGGCAAGCTGGATGAATCCTCCTTTCTGGGCCATTTGGATGTGACAGTTGCCTGACATTGAACTACATGGGAATATTAGGGCAGGTATACTATTCACCAAAGTTTCAGACAATTATGTATTGACAACATAGAGGAGGATAGCTGTATTGTACACCAAGCACAGTGTAACACCGCACCTGCTACCCGAGAATGAGTAATGGGATTCCCTGTAGGATTCTGTGTCATTGCATGTCATTGGTTGGAGTCTAGCAGCAGCCAAATTAGGGAATTACCATCTCATTTGTAGCCTGCCAATAACACTATAACACATACGTGTGCATTTGGAGTGATGCCATGACAGAGAGGGCTGGACTGCTGATGAATGGTGCAACATTGTGTTCATTGATGAATCCCCAGATGACCATTGTCGGGAGCGGCGACCTTAGTCTAGGTCCCATTCGTACAGTATTTTTGAAAGGCACAACAGTGTTACCTTAGGCCTCATGACATGGGAACCCATCGGGTTTGACTTCAGCTCACAGGTGGTTGGTAGTGTATTAGGGAACTCTGATTGCACAGCAGTGTGTCGCGGATATCTTTATCGTCATGTGGTAGTATAGTGGTGTCATTTTTGAGCTCGTCCACAAATAATGTGTCACTGTGAACTGCCTGTGTGGTGCTGAGTGGCCCCCGTGGACAGTAAGATGCCCACTTTTGCATTGATAGAACATGTGTGGGACCTGATTGGATGTAAACTCCTTCACCAATGCCAATATACAGGATGTTGAGGACCATTTATGACAGTTGTGGGCCAGCTTGCCTCAGGAGAGGATACAACTGCCCAAATGATACCTTTACCAACCAAATCACAGCATGCATGCAGGTCAGAAGAGGGTGCAGCATCATAGCTGATAAGGGTGTTCATACCCCAAGTTCTTTGTAATTCACCTCGGTGCTGTAATTGCTGAAATAACATCACATACTCTCTCAACCCGCAAAGTGTCACATTGTTTTAATACTTCCCTTCTGCATGCCGGATTTTTGTATCAGGCTGTTATTTATTTGCAGTTGACAGTTAGTTATTTCAATGAGATTTTGAGAGTAACAATATTTATTCATCATTTGATCATTTTATGCGACCCAAATTTGTAGCCTGTCAATAACACCACAACACATACATGTGCAGTTGGAGTGATGCCATGACTGAGAGGACTGGACTGCTGATGAATGAATGGTGTAACATTGTGTTCATTGATGAATCCCCAGATGACCATTTGTCAGTCAATCAAAGCGGAAAATCAGTAGTAAAACATTCCTTCTGTGAAAGAGATAACAAAATGTATCATATGTGGCAGGCCTAGGTTAATGTGAATCATGTACCTATTCCTCAGCACTAAAATCTTATGCATACCTAATGTTTTATATTGTTTATTTGTGCAGGCAATGAATTGAAGAATATTATTGCTTTATATGGCATATTTTTCTGCTAAATTGCCTCCTTGTGTACTTCTCTATGAAAATCTTTTCTATCCTATTCTGCTTAGCTAGAACACGCTTCATGATCACTCTCACTGGAGATAACACAGAGGCTGGTCCAGAGCATAGCAAAGTCATTTTAAGCACACACCAACAGTCCAGATAGCAGTCTGGATCAATAATGGAATACAGGCAAGGTTAAAACACTAGTAAATGAAGAGCACATACTTAATGCTTTATTGAACTAGTGAGATTGACTGGCAAGTGGCGAGTACTAAAGCCCATCCCTGTTTAATCAGCATGTAGTGCCTGAAATGGTCCAGATTGTGTCGACTTCATCAAGAAAGGCAGATGCTGGAAGCCTCTCCAAAGACTCCCACGGAAGGTCGTCGATGCAGTTGGGCAACTCCCAGTTTCCATTTCCCAGCACCCTGCACCTTTCTCAGCCTATCTAGTTCCTCCTTTGCGTACCGTAACTGCACCTCAAAGGCGCAGATCTTATGCTTCTGCTTCTCTATCAACTTATTTCTACTACAGGTTCTGCATTCTCAGGAGAGGTTCTCACTAAAATGACCACTGGCTTCCCCACTGCATTCCCCCCAATGAAAATACTTTGAACAAATCCCACAAACCTACAACAGATCCCACACTTCTCACTCTTGGTTAAATTTTACAGTTACTGAAAGAAACTGAACATCTACGTTACCCATGTTTAGTTACAGCAGTAGAACCATTTACAGAACAATAGCGGTCTCGAAGTTCTCTCACTACTAAGAATGCGACTTTTATTAATACTACTAAACCACTACTAATACCAATACCAACAAAACCAAAAATTCAAGTGGCCACTGGAGCACTCAACGTAGCTAAAACAGTGAATGAAAGATTTACTGAAATTTTCACTAGAAACAATAAGAAATGTTAGCTGAAAACTACCCCACGAAATTTACTAAATGACTTCAGCACAGAGAAAACGCTAAAAGACACAGTGAGTGAACTTTTCCAAAAGTTTATTAAATCATTATTTTGCCACAAACAGATTATTTTAACCACTTTAATGCCATATGCAGGCTGTCAAAGTGATTTATATTCTGTCATGCTGTATTTTTCTTATTCATAGCCAAAAGTTATCCAAGACCTGAAAGTAACTGTTTCCTACTTGCTTTTGTCTTTTAATAAAAGAACTTCAAACATTTGGTTTTGTTCAGTTTCATGTACATTTGTCGAAAAGCCATCCAAATAGAAGCCCACTGTTTCACTGTTTCTGATTTAAAATTTGCACAGGTTCACTTCTAGTATAGATCTATACCCACAGCAAATTACAGGAAAATTGAAGCTCAAATAGCGGGAATCCGTGGACACTTGAGGTGAAATGACCATGTCATTCCATTAATGTCTGGTTGTAACAAGAGTCTCTGCATCCTGTTTGCTGCTGCTCTGAGCATGAGCAAGGTAGTATGCAGTACATTTGACAGCCAGTTTCATAGCATGCCAGCTGAGGCAAACATTCACTAGATGTCCCGGTCTGCGACACAGAAAACAGGTGATATTACTATAAGGGCATTGACACCATTGATTATGTAGGCCACGACATGGAGACAATTTGATGGGAAGAACTTGTCAAGGACCCTCTGTAAACAACGAGGAGGAAACCATTGTGTGAGTCTCTGCTCTCTTTGGAACAAGCTGTTGGCGAACAAAATATTTGTGTTTTTGTGAATCTAACGACAAAGAGGTGGTGGATTGCTAACTACTGGAAGTCATCAGTTGGTAGTACAACAAATGGTAACTATAGCCCATGTCACATAGAATGACACTTCTGCGAATGGAGCTGGAGCAGTAGGGAAGCGCGGAGGCGCGAGCTCTGCACATGCGTAGCAGCAGAGAGTGTGCAAACAAACTCAACATTGCCAAAGTGTCTTGCTGCTGACAAAAATTGAGTTCATTTGTCTACGGTACATGGTGTGATACATTTAAATCTGTGAGGGAAATATATATATTTAAAACCAGTTTACATTCTTCACATTGAGTTCACAGCTACACAGCTTTGGTCTGCTTGACATTGGAAGGCGAGAACTGCTGACACAACTTTGTGAAGATGTCAGGTACAGTTTTTCTCAAAATGACAGTTGTCTAACAACAAGGTCATTGAAACAGCTTGCAATTATTTTCATTTATTGTGATTTGGACTGTATTGCAAGTAAAAATGTAAGACACAATGAAATTAACCGCAACCACAAACCAAAATCATTGTATATGACCACATTCACGTGCAATGAAGTGAACATTAATCAGCAAACCACAAACATCAGAAAAGCTCAAACTGCTGTGGTCAGAGAGTGAGTGTAGTTTTTGCTGCACCACTTTGTACAGTTTATTACCACAAGACAGTAAAAGTGTGCTCTGGTGGCCTTAGTCAGTTACGGAACTTGTCTTGCAGTGAAAAACAGAATATGGGCAAAGTCAAAACTCTACTGATCAGTGGCACATACTTAATGCTTCATTGAACTATTGAAACTAACTGGAAAGTGTTGGGCCTCTGTGTTCACAGACAGTTTCACCTCAGTGGATGGCTCCATGTGACATGATTGCCGCAGCAGCCTTATGCAGGAACAAGCTGCAGCGCAGCAGGAGTACGTAGCCTGGGTTGCTTTGACCTGCTCTACGTATTGATACTTGGACTGGGCATGAAATCCTAGTCACTGTCGGATATCAAAAATTCCTTCCTTCTTGTAGTTTCACAATTGTGCACATTTCTAATGCTGAAAATTCCTTATGTTATTTAAAAGTAACATACGCTTTCATCCACCACTCCCCCAACCCCTCTCCATCAAACCCCCCCCCCCCCCCCTCACTCCTCCCCTGAATCATGGACATTGCCATTGGTGGGGTGGATTGCATGCCTCAGTGATACAGATAGCAGTACTGTAGGTGCAACTACGTCAGGAGGTGTATCTGTTGAGACCGCAGACAAACATGTTTCCTGAAGAGGGACAGCAGCCTGCAAAAATCTGGATGATTGACCGATCTGGCGTAATAACATCAACCGAAATGGCCTTGCTGTGCTGGTACTGCAAACTACTGAAAGTAAGGGGAAACTGCAGCTGTAATTTTATCTGAGGGCATGCAGCTCTACTGTGTGGTTAAGTGATGATGGAAATCTCTTGGGTAAAATATTCCAGAGGTAAAATTGTTCATTGTTCAGATATCTGGGTGGGGACTATTCAGGAGGATGTCATCATCAGGAGAAACAAAACTGGCATTGCACTGTTCGGAGTGTGAAATGTTAGATGCCTGAATCGCAAAGATGGTTTACAAAATTTAAAAATGGATTGGACAGGTTGAAGCTAGATATAGTGGGAATTAGTGAAGTCTGGTGGCAGGAGGAACAGGACCTCTGGTCAGGTGAACACAGGGTTATAAAAACAAAATGAAATAGGGGTAATGCAGGAGTATGTTTATTAATGAATATGAAAATATAAATTGAGCTAAACTACAAACAACAGCAGAGTGAACATACTGGATTATGCAAGATAAATACTAACCCTCTACAGTAGTACAAGTTTATACACTATGTGATCAAAAGTATCCAGACACCCCCAAAAACATATATACCTTATGTAAGGTGTTTAAATAATAATAAAGGGGGAAGAAAGTGCATTGTGCTGCCAACTACTGCCATGTACTCCATATCAGCAACCTGTGTAGTCATTAGACATAGCGAGAGAGCAGAATGGGGCACTCTGCAGATCTCATGGACTTTGAACATGGTCAAGTCATACGTCATGTCATGTCATACGTCTGAACGTGAGATTTCCACACTCTAGGTCTAATGTTTCTGATATGGTAGTGAAGTGGAAACGTGAAGGGACATGTACAGTACAAAAGCATACAGGCTGACCTCCTCAGTTGACTGATACAGACCGTCGACAGTTGAAGAGCTTCGTAATTTGCAATAGGCAGACATCTATCCAGACAATCACACATGAATTCCAAACTGCATAAGGATCCACTGCAAGTACTATGACAGTTGGGCAGGAGGTGAGAAAATTGGGATTTCATGCTCAAGCAGATGCTCATAAGCCACATATCACACTGGTAAATGCCAAATGATATCTCGCTTGGTGTAAGGAGGGTAAACATTGGATGATTGAACAGTGAAAAACCATTGTGTGGAGTGACGAATCAACAGTACACAATGCGGTAATCTGATGGCAGGGTTTGGGTATGGCAAATGCCTGGTGAACGTGATCTGCCAGCATGTGTAGTGCCAACGGTAAAATTTGGAGATGGTGGTGTTATGGTGTGGTCGTGTTTTTCATGGAGGGGACTTGCACCCCTTGTTGTTTTGTGCGGCACTATTACAACACAGACCTACATTGATGTTTTAAGCATCTTCTTGCTTCCCACTGTTGAAGAGTGATTCGGGGATGGCGATTGCATCTTTCAACACGATCGAGCACCTGTTCATAATCACGGCCTGTGGCAAAGTGGTTACACAACAATAACATCCCTACACCCCTGTAATGGACTGGCTTGCACAGAGTCCTGACCCAAATCCTATAGAAGACCTTTGGGATGTTTTGAAACGCTTACTTAATGCCAGGCCTCTCCAACCGACATCAATACCTCTCCTCAGTGCAGCACTCCATGAAGAATGGGCTGCCATTCCCCAAGAAACCTTCCAGCACCTTATTGAATGTCTGCCCCCAGGAGAGGAAGCTGTCATCAAGGCTAAGGGTGGGCCAACACCATATTGAATTCCAGAATTATCAGCTAGGTTTCCGGATACTTTTGATCACATAATATGTCAACTAACTCTGCAGGTGATGAAGAGACTGAATAAATGTTTGATGAGATAAAAGAAATTGTTAAGATAGTTAAGGAAAAGGAAAAATAGTAGGTGAATAACGACTGGGGAAAAGAAATGAAAGAGGAAGCCACCTGGTAGAATATTGCACAGAGTGTAATTTAATCATTGCAAACACTTGGTTTAAGAGTCATAAAAGGAGGTTGTATACATAGAAGAGACCTGGAGACAGTGGAGGGTTTCAGATTGATTGTATAATGGTAAGAGAGAGATTTTACATTGTAGCCATATCCAGGAATAGATATGGTCACTGACCACAACTAACCATAGATCAAAACTGAAGAAACTGCAAAAAAATTGGCAATTATGGAGATGGGACCTGGACAAGTTGAAAGAATGAGAGATCTCTTAGAGTTTCAGAGGTAGCATTAGGCAATGATTGAGTATAACAGGAGAAAGGAATACAGTAGAAGATGGATGGGTAGCCTTGGGAGATGAAATAGTGAAGGCAGGAGAGGATCAAATGAGTCAAAAGACAAGGGCTAGTAGAAATCCTTGGACAACGAAGAAGATATTGCAGTTATGGAAGAGTGCGGAAGTGTTTGTTGGGTGCTCCCTCCGAAGTGGTGTGCAGCTATGATCGCGCCAGTGCAGACGCACCCGGTTCGTTTACCTGCGAGGGTTGAGAGCACGGTGTGAGTGGACAGCCGGAGGAAGCTGCAATTCCAGCTGTTGCCTGTTCCATAATTATCCATGGCTCTGGTTACAAAATACTGATACAAATGTGGTATAGAAGACTGGAACAGCTGGTAGAAGCCAACCTCGGGAAAGATCAGTTTGGATTATGGAGAAATGTAGGAACACGCGAGACAGTACTATGTTTATAGCACTTGTAGACTTTGGGAAAGCTTTTGACAGTGTTGGCTGGAATACCCTTTTTGAAATTCTGGAGGTGGTAAGGGTAAATTACGGGGACCATGAGAGAGACGCACTGGTTGAGAAGGAAGTGATACATGGTTGTAACCTATCCCTGATGTCATTCAGTTTATACATTGAACAGGCAGTAAAGGAAACCTGGAGTATATTTGGAAATAGAATTAAAGTTCAGAAATATTATGTAAAACTTCGGGGTTTGCAGAGACATTGTAATTCTGATAACGACAGCAAAGGACTGGGAAGGACAAGAGAATGGAGTTGCCAGTGTCTTGAGAATATAAGATGAACATCAACAAAAGTAAAACAAGGGTAATGCAGTGTAGTCAAATTAAATCAGGTGATGCTGAGGGAATCTGAAACTATTTGAATACTAAAAATGGCAGTATTAAGTCTTTGAACAAGATCCTGAACGTGAGCTTTCCATGAGGGCTTACTATCTATCTGAACACCTAGAAATTTGAACTGTTCAGTTTCACTAATCATATGCCCGTTCTGTGAAATTAAAACGTCAGGTTTTGTTGAATTGTGTGTTAGAAACTGTAAAAACTGAGTCTTACTGTTATTTAATGTTACTTTATTTTCTACAAGCCATGAACTGGGGTCATGTACTGCACTGTTTGAAACCAAGCCAGTGTTCCACACAACATACTTTACTACCAAGCTAGTGTCATCAGCAAACAGAAATATATTTTAGAGTTAGCCATAATACTGGAGGGCATATCATTTATATAAATAAGGAACAGGGGTGGGCCCCAACACTGATCACTGGGGCACCCCCCCCCCCCCCTCCCCGCCACTTGACAGTAACCCACTCAGATCCCACATCTCAGCCGTTATCAACATTGTGAATAATGACCTTTTGCTAAAGTAAGAGGTGAACCAGTTGTGAGCTACTCCCCATATTCCATAATGATCCACCTTCTGGAGCAATATTTTGTGATCAGCACTATCAAATGCCTTAGTTAAATCAAAAAATACATCAAGTGTTCGAAACTTTTTGTTTAGCCCATCCAGTACCTTGCAGAGAAAAGAGAATATAGCATTTTCAGTTGTTAAATGACTTCTAAAGCCAAACTGTACATTTGATAGCAAATCGTATGATATAAAATGATCAATTATCCTTACATACACAGCCTTTTCAATTACTTTTGCAAACACTGATGGCATAGAAATAGGTCTAAAATTATCGACATTATCCCTTTCTCCCTTTTTATAAAGCGGCTTTACTGCTGAGTACTTCAATCGCTCAGGAAACTGACTATTCCTAAAGGAACAATTACAAATATGGCTAAATACAGGTCTAACATGTGCATTATAGTACTTTTAATATTCTGCTAGACACTCCATCATAACCATGAGAGTTCTCAGTCTTCAGTTATTTAATTATTGACTCAATCTCCCTCTTGCCTGTATCACAGAGGAGTATTTCAGACATCAATCTCGGAAAGGCATTTGCCAAGAAAGTTATATGATTTGCTGTAGGAAGTAAATTTTTATTTAATTCACCAGCAATGCTCAGAAAATGATTGTTAAATACTGTACATGTATCTGACTTATCAGTAACAGAAATATTTTTACTGCGAACTGACTTTATATCGTTGACCTTGTGCTGCTGACAAGACATTTCCTTCACAACTGACCATATGGTTTTAATTTTATCCTGTGAATTATCTATTCTATTTGCATACCATATACTCTTTGCCTTCCTAACAACATTTTTTAAGCACCTTACAATACTATTTGTAATGGGCTACTGTAGCTTGATTGTGACTACTTCTAACATTTTGACATAATTCCAGCTTTGTTCTACATGATATCCTTATCCCACTAGTCACTCATCTGGGCTGCCCATTACTGTTAGTGCCCCGTTTAGAATGTTCTAACGGAAAGCAAGTCTTGAAGAGCATGAGAAATGTGTTAAGGAAAGCATTGTATTTATCATCTATGTTATCGGTACTATAAACATCCTGCCACTCTTGGTCCTTGACAAGTTTTATAGAACTCTCTATTACTGTTGGATTAACTTTCCTACATAGTTTGTAATTAAATATGACATTGGTCTGAGTACAAAAACCTTTTAGTGTTACAGTTTGTGCATCATGGTCTGAAAGGCCATTCACCCTTTTACTAACAGAATGCCCATCTAGTAATGAAGAATGAATAAAAATATTTTCTATGACTGTGCTAGTGTTCCCCTGCACCCTAGTTGGAAAAAACACAGTTTGTATCAGATCATATGAATTTAGGAGCTCTACCAACATCCTTTTTCTTGCACAATCATATACAAAATTAATACTGAAGTCACCACATATAACTAGTTTCTGGTACTTCCTACAAAGTGAATCAAGAACCCTCACTAGCTTGAGCAGAAATGCTCTGAAGTCGGAGTTAGAGGATCTATAAACAACAACAATTAGAAGTTTAGTTTCACTAAATTCAACTGCCCCTGGACAACATTCAAATATCTGTTCAGTGCAGTGTCGTGATACGTCTGTGGAATCAAATGGAATACTGTTTTTTACATACAGAGCCACTCCCCCACCCCACAGGGAACTCCTTGAGAAACAGCCAGCTAATCTGTGTCCTGGTAAAGGAAGCCTCTGAATTGTCAAATTATTTAAGTGTTGCTCTAATATACCAATAATTTCAGAATCAACATCAACGAGCAGTTCACTAACTTTATCTCTAATACCTCTTATATTTTGATGAAATATGCTAATTCCTTCTGTACTTGGAAACAGTACATCCTCTGAAGATGAGCCCTTAGAGGGACTTCCTTTAAGCAGGTATACCTATCAGCTGACTTCAATCTAAAAAGGGTGCAGCTCTAACACCAACTACTACAGGACACCACCATCACCACCCCCCACTACACTGTCACCTATAAGCTTGGCCAGCCTCCACTTCCCATACCTATTGAGATGCAGGCCATGCATAGTGAAACCCGATCTACTGATAGATCCAACTGGCACCACTGAGATGTGACCCATGCCCTCTGCCATTAGTGCCCTCCCCAGCCCCTCATTAACACGCCTATCAGCCGCATTAAGGTGATGCCGATCATGACGCTGAAACAGTTGCACGAAATGCATATTAGTGCCACCAGTTTGAGTATCTATCTTAACCAAGTTGCCACCGACATCATATTCCCCTTCCCTATCGAGACTGTTCCCTGCTCCACCCACTATCACTACCTCATCCTCCTTTGTAAAATTATTACATAACTTCCCTATGCTTTCAGTCACCTTAGCCAACCCTGCACTAGGCCTCACAATGCTGGTGACCTGGTGCTCAATCCCCAACACTTCTTGCAACTGCTAGTCCACACCTCTACTGTGGGAACTACCTAGCAGCAGAACCTTCTTTCTGCTAGACTCTGAAACTAACCTAGGCCTCCTAATTGCTGAAGACTGCTGCAAGTTCCCTACATCTGCAGCTACACGGGTCAACCTATCTAGTTCCTCCTTTGCGCATTGTAACTGCACCTGAAGGGCACAGATCTTACGCTCCTGCTCCTCTATCAACTTGTTTCTACTACAGATTCTGCATTCCCAGGAGAGGATCTCACGAAAATGACCACTGGCTTCCCCACTGCATTCCCCCCAATGAAAGTACTTTGAACAAATGCCACACCGGAACCCACTACTCACAAACCTACGACAGAGCCCACACTTCTCACTCATGGTAAAATTTCACAGTTACTGAAAAAAACTGAACGTCTACATTACCAAAGTTCCGTTACACCAGTAGAACTATTTAAGAACTAACGATAATGGTCTTGAAATTCTCTGCCTACTAAGAAAGCAACTACATGTATTAATACTACTACACCACAGCTAATACCAGTACCAACAAAAGTTCACAAAATAATTAGCTAAAACCAAAAAATTCAAACGGCCACTGTAACACTAAGCAAAGTTAAAACACTGAATGAAAATTTTACTGAAATATTTCACTAGAAACAATAATAAATGTCAGATGAAAACTAATTCACGAAATTTACTAAACAACTTAAACACATAGAAAACACTAAAAAACACAACAAACAATTACAAAAGTTTATTAAATTGCCACAAACTATGGGATCGTCAACAGTTGTTCCCTCCCTTTTTATGATCAGTCGATTGTGACCTATTCTGTTTCTGCCCTCACTGTTATTAACGACTCTTCCAGATTTACGTCATTTTGTTAGTGCATTATTTGATAGTTGTATCATTTGCCATCTTCGTTAGTTGCTGCTAACTTCATATATACCTTCTTGCAGCTTATTACATATGGCTTCAAAGCTGTATTTTTAAGCTGTTTGCGACTTTCTCATGATTCTCTTATGACCCATGGACTTGCCTTTACCAAAACATTAATTTTCTTCACAAAGAACACAACATTGATGCAATATTTATAAATACAGAAAACAGTCAAACACTTCGTGAACATAATCTTGAGACACTTGTTACCAAGTTAGTTTTTTTAGCATGAAATTGTAAATATTCGTATTGCTTTTGTTAATGACTCTTCTTGTTACATAGTTATCACATCTTCTGCAATTATCATTCAGCACAAATATAATAGCCTTGTGATCTGAAAAACCAGTGTTGGTCATCTCAGCATTGTAGTCATAACTCCTGTTTGTTAACACATTCAGGTCACTGCTTGTAGAAGTCATGGGCACTTGCTAATTCCCAGTGTTAAAAGAATCTCCAAGTGTGGCTTACCTAATTCTTAGTTCACAATGCATTTTTTTCTGGGCAGTGGTGGCTTGAAGCCAGTTTTTTGCTCTTTTAGTACTTTGGAGAGCTGCTAAATGTATGTTCATGCGTCCACAAAGTGCTATGTGACTTGAAAAACATAGCACAGGCATAATTCGTTGTTTGCAGTGTGCTTCCATAGTTGTTTTGATTGTAAAAGTTCGTCATGAAATGGGGGGCAGTTAGACTGATAAAGAAATTCTGAGGCTGGCTTGAAGAATCTAGTTCTGAAATTGATAATAATGGTTTTGAAATCGATGATAGTATTTCTGCAACAGATGGTAATAGCTTTCCTCCTCCATATTGTAAGTAGGAGCCATATGAAGAAGTGGAAAAAGTTTACGATGTCTAGGGTACTGTAGTAGTCACTGTGCCCCTGACTGGAATTTGTTAATAAATATCCACTCTTTTGTTTCATTTCCGTGACCATATCTGATGGTCTCTTGTACATTGGTGACAGGTTGTAAATGGTGTTTGTCAGTTGATCCCATTTAGTACTTTTAAGCTGTAAAGTTTACTCTGAAGTCACCAAAGAATTCCAGATTTCCTAAAAACAAAACAAAAATGAAAAATGACTTGTTGGTGATCTGTATGTACTTTCAGTGTTAGTTCCCTTTTCTGCTCTTTCACAAACATAGTACTCAAAGCTTTTTTTAAGTGCATTTAACTTGTAAATTTTCTGTTTTTTGATTATAGCCCTTGCTAGCAAATAAACATACTCATCACATTTTCAGCTTTGCCTACAAAAGCAGCTTTATCATTGCAAAATCTGTAATTATAGCAGTGCATACTCATTCGTGCAAAGCGCCAAGATTTACGTAGAATTATCTTTTAGGGTCACTTCAATTGCACCCATTTCATTTCTTAAAGTTAACACATTTTTGTACAGCAGTTTGAAGAATATATATGTCTGTTGTCCTCTTTTCGTCCTAGTAATTTCTTGGTGTTGACACTAGAACCTCCCAGATATTATGGTAGTGTTGCTCTTCTTTTATATGTTGGTTGCTTGGTTGTTGCTACTTCAATTGATTATTGTCTTGAAGCCAATGTTGTTTATGCTCCTGCAAAAATCTGTTATCACTATTGTCGTTTCCAGTCCTAGCGAAACCACTCGACAAAGTAGACATTGGTGTCACATGTTAAGAAAGTCCCTGTCCAAACTGTTGTCCACCACACATACTGTTGCTGCTTTATTTTCCTTGAGAATTGCTTACTTAGAGTCCCAAGATTGTCAGTCGCATGACTAATTCTTATGTGACATCTGAAGATACTGGTGACTTTGATTTCTGTAACTAGGATTTTGTGTTAACTATAGGCACACCCCTCACCCATGGGTAGTACTTAATGCAATGCCTTCTCCTTTGCGACAACTATGTATAACCTGAATTTCTGAATCATGGCTGAAGTGTATTGCATGTTTTTTACTCCTATTTCTGTGAGAGGCTCCAACAAAGTAAAATAGTCAAAATGTACATTTTTCTCTGATCTCTTACCAGCTACCAATTCCCAACCTCTCTCTCACTGCTAATCTGAAATGGCTCACTTCTGGCTTCTTCTAGCTGTGCTTGAAGGGCACCCGTCTCTAATATCCTATAACAGGAGGGACCCTCAATAATCCTCCCCCCCCCCCTCCCCCAATCTGCCTGCTGCACATACCTCCCTCGCACCACAATTGAAATCACTTATTGCACAACCCCCAACAAATCCCTTACTTACAGTCGAATGACAGCTCTCACATTTTTCACTGGCATTCAATTATATGTGAACAATTAATACACTGCAGAACATTGAGTATACTACTTTATGTCTGCAACATCGTATTATACTAATAATGTCTACATTCCCTTCACGGACATATAACTTGTCTGTGCCTTAACTGTAACACACACAATGTGGAATTTTGCTGTAATAAGGGAGCACCACATATACTGTGCTTTCCATTGCCACCCTCTAGTTCTACCACCGAGGCATTGGAGACTACTTGTGACCCTCAACATGGTTTCAAAATGGGGGACTCTGTCTTTTGTGAGTTACCTGCTGCTAATTGTGAAATTCAGTCTCCCTGGCCTGCAGTGCTATTTGTTTGGTCAGATGCTGAGGAATATCTGGATGCTGAGATAGAGAGCAAAATAATCAGAAGCACTCATAATATGTATGTACATAATATGTACATCATTTACTTAATTTCCACACAGCCACATTCTGGCATTGGTTTGGCATCTTCTTAAGGCAACTTGATGGTGGCACTACTTGTGCATGCAGCAGGGGTTGTGTGTATATGAGCTGGTTGCGAATTGGCAGGACAGTTACATGTTATTGCCAGTCTCTGGATGTAGAATGCTGGCATGGTATCAATAGTTGGGTTAACACCACATCCCTGCCCCTCTTCATAAATTCATCGCTGTCATGTACTAGTACAGCAAGAAATAGCAATGGCGAGGTATGGGGTGGGTTTTCAGGTGCCACTGATGAGCTGAAACCGCAGCTGATGACAAACTCCTGTCCGCACCCCAACCAATAACACTGGCCAAAAAGCGAGTCATAGGGTGCACATCTATGCCTAGGCTCAGATGGTCTTCTTCCAATGGCAAAGGCACAATGGTGACTGGAGGATCTGCAGTGGTGGAAGAGGGCAGAGTGAAGCCCACTTCTTGTGACTGGGACTGCTGACACTGTGGTGACAGTGACAGCAATGCATCAATGGCCTTTGGCTCCCAGTCCAACAGTGTGGCACACAAGGGTGATGAAGGCGGCTGAGGCTGTGGGGTCCTCCTGGATACTGAATCCGCAAATGAAAAATCCGCAGCAGGATCATGCAGCCCCCACAAGCTTTTGCAGCTCACTGGGACCCTGTAAGACATTTAAAGAGTGGCTGAAGACCTTGATAATGCATCATACCCAGTGCCTGTGTCCACCAAAAATTCTGAAAATTCTGACATCATTAACATTAAACTTAGAGTGCTGCAGATGATTGGCCAACCACTGTGGAGGATGCAGCAGCTGAAGCAGTGTCCTATGTTGGCAAAGTTCCTCTGATGACTAGCTGTTGTATTGCTGGGAACAGTAAGATTAGAGGAAGAGCAATAATGCTTGCCCCCACATATAGGACATGCATAACATGTTGATGTGTTGCTTGACTGTTTAGACGAAATGTTATGCTTCACCATTGGATTGAGGATGGAACAGTGCTTTCTTCACGTTCTTGATGCTGTTGGCATCACAGAACTGCTGAAATTCTGCTGATGTGAACTGGCCTCTGTTATTCGAAAGCAACACTTCTGGTATACCTTCAGCGCAACAATTAAAATCAGTCTTCATAGTACTAGGTGTTATGGTGGACTGCTTGGTCACCACAAATAGAGACTTGCTAAAGGCATATACCACAATAAACCAACAAGAATTCCAGTACGGACTCACAATGTCAATTGCAGACAGTACCAAGGGGAGCTGGGCTTGGCGCAGTCAACAATTTCTGTTGTGGAACAGCCTGGTGTTCCGAAGACACTTGACATCCTGAAGACAGCTGTTTTAACGTGAGTGCCCATGCCAACCCATGTACAATGGTGTCACGTGTGCTGCTTAGTGCAACTATACCTCAGTGTCTTTGATGGAGAAGACAAAGAATGTACTGAAGAAAAAAGCAAATATGACACAACCACTTGTGGTTGATCATTTTCTGTGTGTAATAAAGTAACAGCCTGCTGGACCAATGTGTCGAAGATCAAAATAATGGCTTACATCTGTATCATTAATCTGCTTAATTTAATGTAACCAATCAGTACAAGGATTCTGCAACAGAATCTTGGAGATTGGAGCCTGCAGCCATTGCTGAAGCAATTCATCAGTGGTTAGTGGGAAAATCATCAAGTGTTTCATTGTCGTGAACAACAGTGTGGAAACTTGAATCTTTAGAAGTGTTGAGCACAAAATCAGTGCCAAATGGTAGGTGAGAGAGAGTGTCTGCATTTGAATGCTTCACTATTGTCCTGTACACAGTTGCATACTGATAATTTGAGAGGAGCAGAGACCAGCGCTGCAACTTTTGCACAGTACATTGAGGTACTGGCATCTAATGGCTGAACAATGAAGTTAGAGGCTTGTGATCTGTCACCAAGTAAAATTGTGTGCCATATATGTATTTGTGGAATTTCATCACCGCATATACGATAGCAGGAGCTACCTTCTCAATCTTCCAGTAGTTGCACTGTGCCTTCTTGAGGAGTTTGAATGTGAAGACAGTTGGCCTAGCCAGTGATCCAACTCTGTGTGAGAGCACAATGTCAATCCTGTAAGAGGCAAATTGACTATGTCATCCAAATAGTTCCAACAAGAACGAACTGTAGCAATCAGCTGTGACAAATAACATTGAAAAATTGCAGATGCGGACACCCTGCTGAAGGACAATCTTGGAATCATGAATAACCCTAGGTGGGTGTTGTTCACAAAAACTCGTTGCGACTCATCCAAAGGAAGTTGCAAATAAGCGTAATGAAGATCAGTGTTGGAAAAGACATGATCTGCATTAGTTTTTCCAAGAGATCCTCAGGCGGTGGATTTACTGTAGCCTTGAAATATCACACATAAGTATAACCTACGTGAAGGTTTTTATGTCATCACTGAAGGCAGTGCCCACTGGCTGGCTGCCACAGTGGAAATATATAATTGGTCTGACAAGATAAAGAGTTCCTGTGCCACCCGATCTCTGATAGCAAGAGGGACAGAATGTGCCCAGCAAAACTGTGGTTTCGCATTGTGTTTCATGACAGTGTGAGCCTCAAAATTAGTGGCTTTTCCTAGGTCTCTTGTGTCACTAAATTCATCACACAGCTCACCTACCTCATCTGTAGGCACAAAAGAATTTGCAAAGAGAACATTGTCTTGTATGTTCAAAGCAAATGAATCGAAAGAATCTATGCAGAAAAATATATTCAATCACATGAGCACAAAACCGTGGATGAAAATCATGGTAATGCTACTAAAAGTGGCAGATAGAATGCAAGTACCTAATGTAGGAATGTCATATCCACCATAACCAGAAAGAGTTGCCTACGACTTACGTAGCTTTATCTAGTCTAACAGATCGTAAATGCTTCTGTTTAACAAAGTCAGTTACGCACCAGTATCCGACTGCCTGCATATTTTGCGAATGGCAATCTGCAGAGTGACAAACAATTTATTTTCCTGATGCTGGAAGAAGTGTGTTTTTCAATGTTGCACTTGATTTGCACTTTTCAGTGTTGAATCACTGCTTAACTTTTTTAAAAAATCACATTGACTTTCATTGGCTGACACTTTAGAGAACATGCAAACTATATGTTCGATTTGCATTTTTGCAAACAGACAGCTTGAACATGGCTATGTTTACCACGCTGGTAACACTTAGCATCACAAGAGCACTTGTGCACTGGGAAACACTGAGGACAAGATTTAACACTGCTAGACTGCTGTCTAGCACACTTAAATCTGTTTATGTTGCTGCCCTGGCTGAGACTTTGTATGCCATGGTTAATTCGAAAACCTGCTGCAAATTAGGATCAAAATACTTGAGAATCGGTTCGCATATCTGAGGATCTGGCACATTTTGAATAGATGTGTCCCTGACCAAGGCATTATAACTTCTACACTTTCACTTAAATTTATAATTGTATGTAAGTCCCTGTAAGTCTGCTACCTACTGTGTATGAGTGTCATTAGGTTTCCTCCACAAACAAAAGAATTTGTAATGTGCAGCTGTCACATTAATCTGTTCATCCAACTATTTCTCTGGCACAGCAATTAATTCTTCATGAGGAACATTTCAGGGCGGATGGTGGGGAAAAGTTTGCCGTCAAGCCTGCACACTTAGTTGTGTTCGGTACTGAAACAGGCACTGCTGGCTGAGGCTGTGCTGCAGGAGGGCATTTTAGCATTGGATCATGAGCATTCCATCAAATTTTGCATCTACTGTACCTGAAACTGAGCAAGGTATGTTCAGTTCTTGTGGAGGACTTGCCATGATGAATACACACAAAAATTGTGATGGAAAGTATTCATGGTCACTGAAAAAAAAAATAATAATAATTAGAGACACAGAAAAGAAAAAGAAAAAGCACATGCAAGTACAGACCATCTGCGGGTACAGTTTCATCACTAGTTCTTGGATTGCCCCAGCAGCAGATGCCAAGGAATAGATAGTTGCTGAGACAGAGAGCAAAATAATGAGAAGCACACATAATATGTAGGTAATGTTGTTTACTTAACTTTCTTCTGCAAGTCCAAACAGTATTCCACCCCAGTCTGTTACACAGGCACATTCATCATAAACAATCAAAATAACATCACTTAAAACTTCCGGGCTGTTAGGCCATGATCGTTGTACAAAATTTTCTTCTAATGTTTCTTCTCCACCTGCAGGAGACATACAAATTTTATCTAATTGAACACCTCCCACTTTTCTGTTAAAATTATTATGTCGTTTATAAATCTCAATAAACTCTTTATATATATATATATATATATATATATATATATATATATATATATATATATATATATATATATATGCTTGTGATAATGTGATTTTTTTCGATATGAGGCGCCTCTCAGTGAATTTTATTTCATGATCTTCCTTTTGGTACCGCTATGGCCAATGATCCGTATGTCCTAGGTGGCAATTCCTCTTGTGTTGGGTGTTAACACTTCTTTTTATGATATCAATAAAAACCAGTCCACAACTACAAGAAATTTTATATACACCCAGTGTAGCCAAAGGATCTTGTATATCTTTTGCTGATATTGAACTTTCTTTTATCATCCTGGTTGGTCTGAAGGTAGTTTCCACACCTTACTTGCTCAACACTTTCCGAGTGTGATCTGTAACCATACTGATGAACAGAAGGGAAACTTTCTCTTTGGGGGCGGCCATGGTTCCTCATCGGTCCTGCTTCTCTCCCTGGGGCAAAGTGCTTTATCTCTCTCCTTTTTAGAATAACCATTCTTCTCAAATGTCAACCATAGATGTTCAAGCTCATCTTTTATGTGAGTCAGTTCACAAATTTTCTGCGTCCTGTCTACCAAGGTTTTAATCAACCCCTGTTTTGGATTGGGGTGGTGGTTAGAATCTACATGTAGGTAACAGTCAGTATGCGTGGCTTTTCTGTATACTTTATAGCCCAATGTCCTGTCCCTTCATTTGATAACAGACACATCCAAGAAATTGAGCTTGATGTTATTCTCTGTCTCCATAGTAAATCGTATTTTTGGATTGATACTGTTGAGACGTACCAGAAATGCATCCAATTCCTCTGCATAGAGAAGCTATTGAGATTTATAAACACCATAATAATTTTAACAGAAAAGAGGAAGGTGTTAAATTACACAAAGTTTGGATGTCAGCATTGCAACATAGAATGACGATCAATTATTTTCGGTCTGTAGCCGGGATGTTAGTACCAGCAATGAAAGCTTGTATTATGTGATCGTCACCATAACAGACATACAAACTATGTATGCTGCAACAACTCCAAGTGAATTCCACAGTTGGACTGGCTGGTGTTGATGCAACATCGTCTTAAGCAGGCTTGGTGATGGTGGTGTTCAAACATGCAGCCAAGGGTATGTCTATGACCTGGTTGTAGATTGGCAGGCTAGTCACATGTGTTACTGCCAAGCTCTGGATGTAGAATGCCTGACATGGTGTCAGTAATGTATGACACCACATTATTAGTCTTCACCACATCAACCATTTCTCTGCAAGCATTGTCTTAAACATATAAGGCTAGGATAATTAGTCAAAAACTTGCATTTGATTTCAGTAAAATGTCAACTACATAGTGGCTTCCAAGCATGCAAGTTGAAGAAGAAACATGATTTTGATAAACACCCATTTTAGTTTATACGTGCTACATACATACTTCGAGTATCATTGAAATATTGTCTATTGACAGAATGTAGAGCTGTTATGAATTTGCTTTATTTAACTGCTCCACTGCAAACAGGTTATGCTCCAATGCCCAAGGCAGTCCATTTTAAAAACATGCATTTTCCTGTCCTACCTTTTTTTTACATGTATCTTTCTCACAAGAATTTTTAAGGTTGCATGATAGCTGTACTTTTGTGATTAAGTCTCTTTGTTAATAATGTAAAAAAAAGGAGTATTGCATAATTTTTATTTAATATTAAAATGTTCATTTTTTCAGGTGTTCGATGTTGTTCTAAATGGGGATCTCACAATAGTTCCAGACTTAGATATTTTTGATAGAGTTGGAAGAGGAGTTGCTCATGATGAATACATACCATTTAGTGTTGTAAAAGGGAAACTTTACTATAATGAAGAAGAGTCTGATATACGTGGAGGGAAGATAAGAGTCGAATTTATCAAGGTAAATGTGTAACTATTGTTTCCTTTTTTATAGACAAGATTAAAATTTGAAATTTTATTGTGCAAATACCTCTACAAGAATTGTTATGTATTTATGTCCAACAAAATGTCAGCACTGACTCCACAATACATTTTGGAAATTCATTGTTTCAGGGATATCGAGACAACCCTAAAATAAACGCAATTTGTGTAGTAAAAGGAAAATTGGAAAGTAAGTAATGTATTAAATTGTTCAATTTGATATTTAGAAGTACTGGGTCATGCGTAAAGAAGGCATGCCTTTCAGATGAGTGTAATTTGTTTTATTTTCATTGTAAAACCTTTTTTATTAGGCTGAAGTCTGTTACAAAAACTGTTTTTTTATGGATGAAGATTGATTACTTAATTTGATAAAATTGTATTGCAATAATAACATTATATTTGTTGTACATGCATTTGGGCTCCCTGTACATAACAGCAGAAACTTGAGCACATTGTTGCATTTATAAGCAAACCTGTCCTAGTATAAACTTTCAAGAATCAGAATTAAGTGAAAAATCTAGAGATATTCTACAGTCTCCTTACCTATCACCCATGGAGGGACCATAAAGAGAGTAAGACTATTTACAGTATGCACAGAGGCTTTCTTCCTGCTCTGTGTGTATATGGTTGGAACGGGAAGAAAGTCTCAACATCTGATGCTCTCTGCCACCATGCACTTAACAGTGCTTTCCAGAGTATGTATATAGATATAGATGTAGTTTTTCCATAATACATGATCGACAGTCTCAGATCATTTGCTGGTATTTACTTTATTTAATATTCACAGCCAAAATCATTTCTCTGTATAATCATTTTGTGGTTGAAGCTCTTTCCTTGGCTATGTTTGCTTCCTAATATATAATAAGGAAATATGGTTCTGCCTTGAGTGGTATGCTTGGTACAAAAATGCTTCAATTTTTTGACGAGTACTTCATGCATTTTCTTTTCTTCTTTTTTTAAAATTATTATTATTATTATTATTATTATTATTATTATTATTATTATTATTATTATTATTATTATTATAAGAGTGTGAAGTTAATTATCCCAAAATACACTGAATACAGACTGTCAGCATTTTTTTTTAATGTGCTTTTTTCTCACTACATGTGATACTCTTACAGATGTTCCAAAACTGGCACCACTCCCAAATGAGCCTGACTCGGATGACTACCAGGAAGAAACAGAGGAACGACGAGCATCAAAGAATCGTAGGCCTAGTGGTCCACGCACTCCAGACCCTTACTCAGTAGATGAGACTTCTGTTATGCTTCCTGTTTTTGTGGCCATTGGTGCATTCATCCCTCTTCTTTTCTGTCTGTGTAAGCTGTGATGGCCTGGGCGGGCAGCGAACCGTCGGCAGCGAGAGTGGCGGGATAGTGACGCGTGGTTGCGCCCGCCACCCTCTGCTATCGACCGCTGCCCGCTTTGCCAGAGGTCACCGTTGGATTCTTAATGCTATGGTGCACGTCCAGATGCTACAGAGAGCTCAGCACTTTGTATTACTTTATGAAAAGTATGTAGTGCACCTGCAAATGTTCAGTATTGTGAGAGACTGCATTGTGTAGAGACTATCACTAAAGTATAAAAAACTACAGCAGTATTATAGATATGCACTGCATGGATTTGTGTGTGTCTGTACAAGTTTTCATCGGGAGACTAATTCTGTGCTGCCTAGCATTCGTATCTGTGGAGAATTAGCAGGCTGGTTCAAATTGTCACTGCAGTTTGATAACCTAAAATTTCCTCATTGCCATATATCAATAGAAAGAAGGGATCCACATATTCCAACCATTGATTTGGCAATTCTGGATGTGTATTGATATAATGTTAACTGATAAATTTACGTATTATTGTATCAACTTGGCCACAACACAAGACTTATCAATTGCATCATTATTACAAGAATTACCACATGATGCATCCAGGCTATGTCTCATGAATACTGTGTGTTTGGTATGTGGAACAATCACAAAAAGACAGATTCTAACCATATCTCTGTCAAAAACTGGAACTCAGTATACTCTGTTAATTTTTGTTTACATGTTTACATTCAGAATTTATGTGCAGTCTCTCTCTTTCACTCTTTCTTTCTCTTTTTGTGTGTGTATAAGATGGGATTGTGTGTTCGTTTTGAGGGTTGGGGGAAGTACAGTGATTTACGCTGTGTTCCAGACTTTTATTGTATTTGTAAAATAATTCTGAAACATAATTTCAGTTTTATAAAGTTCAAAGTGTCTATTGACATCAGAGTAAGTCAGGGAGGACTTTTGAAGAAAAAAAATGAAAGAACACACATTTGTAATTTGACTATTTTCCATCTGCTATCTTTTGCTCCATGACACAGAGAGAAATTTCTGTTCCATTTACCTTTTCTTCTAGGAAATTGTCCCATTTATATCAATGCCAGATAATCTTAACTTAGCAGATGAGCAGTCTTTATAAATCTTTTACAAGTGATTATTTCAATTCCAATGAAATATTGTAACGATATGTATGTTCCTCATTGAACTCTGTTTGTGTGTCTGGATGCCTCTATTATGAATGTAACGGGTAATCCAGTTAAACTTTTAAGATTTTGTATTATGAATTACAAAAGTAATTCATGGTTAGTGGTGCTAGAAATTTCAGGATTGATTGACAGTTTGTTGGTCTTTTTTCCATAATAAATGTTGATAGGGTGGAGCCATTTCCAGCTAAATGGCTATACTTTAGTTTAGATATGATAAGAGAACACAGCATTTCATGAACAGTTCATGTCTCAATGGCAACAGAATACAAACTCTTCATATTGTTAACTGTAAACTGTACTTTTGTGCCACTGAAAACTATTACTTTGTTAATTATATACATTTTAGGCAGACACCTCTCCAAGAATGACAAATCTTATGTGCTTAGAACAAGACAGTAACACACCACTATATTTTTGCTATCTCATTGCACTTTATCCTCAAAGAGTGTTGCTTTATCCAAAAGGGATTAAATTACATAAAAGGAATGGGTGATGGAACACTTGATGATTAAATTTCAGACTTAATTTGTAATCCTCCTTTATGGGCCGATGATAAATACATAGATTCCCAAACCTGCTTCATATCATTCGCCGTTAGCATAATATTCTTTAATGCTTGTTTTCATATAGACAGCGTACTAAAAATAAGTATCCAGTGTGTCTGAGAATTCTTCTCCTCCATTGTCTCCATTTCTTTAACTCATACTGCACACTAGTATTGCTGTCTTCTTCTTATGGCCTTATTTATTTACGCTCTTTCATGATGAGCTATGTCTATTGCTAGGGCTTCTGGTGTGTTGTTCATCTCATTTTGTCTATGTTTTTTTGCAATTACTTCACCATTTTCCTACACAAATCATTTTATATTGTTTCAGTTTTAAATTTGCTTGCCATGCTGTCTCTGCCAGTAATTTTCCATCACCAGCAAATAAGTTACACTTCATTTTCTCATGCAGTTTAGTGGAACACAGCTATTTCTGGCTGTATTTCATGATACACAATAAATTCCCTTTAATTTGTGTTGGACATTCGCGATTACTTCTTTGATACTTAATTTCCTACATACTTAAACTGCTTTGTCCGTGTTGACTAACCTTCTCCTTTTTTTTTTTTTTTAGCCCTAATTCAATTATTGTTGTTATCTTACCTAACGCACCACATTTAATTTTAAGAATGTTTGCAGTAATAGAGTTGATTTGAAACATTTCACAAATAGTGTGAAACATGCACTAGAAATCTATAAGGGGCATTAGTTACCGATAAAGTTACTAGGTACATTACCTACCTTTGAGTACAAACTTTCAAAAGTGAACTACACTGTGTGCTAGTTCATCACTATGTCAGTGCAGAAACACAAAACATCTTTGAAAACATTCAGATATTTGCTATCGTATTAGCAGGCTGTATCATCTGTTGCAGTGTGTGCTTGTGAAAAGACAGGCACCCAGAATTGTTATTCAGTTTGGGTTATTCTGAAAGTAAATGTACAGGGGCTCTCACGGGACTGTGTCCTGGTTCACTCTGGTACTATTGGACAATCATCATGCTTATTCACATGTTTATTTAACGTATACCAAAGCATACATGTGCATTATTTTTCTGCTTTCTCATAGACAAAAAGATGTTAACTGTCTTTAACTCTCACGCCACGTGACCTTAAAGCTGAGGAATCTAGTAAAATAACAAAGTGTGGGACAAGTGAATCCTACTAGTCATAATTAATTGAAATGATGACTTCTAACATTATTATTTTGAAATAAATATGCCAAATAATAATTGACTGTAATTGGTGTAGCCAACTGGGTACAGAATCGCTTTCATTCTGCATCAGTTGAAAGGATAGAAAATTATATACTTATGCAGAACAATGTACGAGTTTAATTTTACCTCACCCTTTGGTGCCATGTGAACATGCTAATTCAGTTTTTAAAGTTTAATCAGCGATGTCAGTATTTGAAAGAATCATGTACTTTCTGTTTAATGTGTAGAAGTTGTTAAAATTTTTTGATAAATTTCTCCAATTACTGGCTGAAAATTTCAAAAGTATTACATGGACCGATCATGTTATCGTGGTGTGTAATGAGCAAGCAAGGCCTGTACAGTATGGTCTTTATGATCACTATGACTCCTTGTAATTTATCATTTTATTGAACTTTGTTTGTGGATGATACGAACAGTGAACCAATACGTATGGTGACTTTTAGTGTCATTTAACACATTTTACATTATTATTTGCACTGTTTCAGAATTATTGTAAGGTTGATATATTCCACTAATGTAGTTGAAAATGGAGGAACACAATATTCATAAGCATAAGTTAGCTTGCTGAATAATTTCAAATTTATGTAAAACTGAAAATTATTTAATATACTGGCCATGCACTTTTACTTCTGTCTCTTGTAGACTAATAATGCAGGTTGCCGCGCTGAATTAAAATGATATTCCCTATGTTTGTTAAAAATGTGGTGGTTGGTGATGTGATAAAGAACATTTTATGAACAGCTATAATGTATTGCTGCATCAGCTGTTGTGTGTTGTACATATGATTGTAACAAATATTTTTCATTGATGAATGGGAAATGTTAAAACATAATGTTGTCTCATTTTTATTATTGAAGACAGTGTCACTAAAGTTTTTGGGTGGTGTCTGTTCAGAATGTGCAAAATTTGTGTGAAGATGCATGAATCAGTTTGGAGATGAACAGTCACTGTCTCAGTGACTTTTTTGTGGGAATGTTTCGCCTCTCTATTTGAAATAATGAATTACATAAGTTTTCCTCTTGACCCTGCTTATGTGTGGAACATATTTTCAAAGGCCTGACCTGATTTTTGATGACCGGTGCAATGAAGACGCTTAAATTCAATGAGCTGTTTTGTTGTTAATTTTTTTATATTACGCTTTTTTTAATTTGGCAGTTCTGCCAATGAAACATATTTTTCATGTTATATAGTAATTTTTATGTGTGTTGTGCATTTTATGAAGTTATTGTTTGCCATAAACATCAGTATTTTGAGGATTAATTGTTGTGGGGTTTTGTCAGATGAAATAAATGAATTGTTGCATATTTGAAAGTACCATTTTCCTTGCAGACTTTGTTTTCCATGTGCTTCATTACTTTATACTACTTAAAAAGTTGATAATCATTCCATGAAACATTGCTCACAAAGTAGCTGGAATAAAATTTTATCAATTTTAAAATGTATGTACCATTTTAAACAAAGCTGTATTTATATATAAGCATTGAAAAAGTCAGATATGACTTGTTAAACTACTTACAGAGCAGTTCAGTAGATTCACTTTGTACCAAGATTGTGCTACCAAGGGATATGTGCAGACTTCCATATGTTATCACATACCTGTATGTGCTGTACATTGCCTCAATCTACATGAATACTGGAGTAATATGCATGTGTGTAACTGCAGTGTTAGTACAAATATTTATCTGTTGTTTTGTTTATAAAAATTGTTTGCTACTTTAATAAAATCAATAAAATGGGAGAAGTTCTGTTTTGAAATTGACAATAGTTCAGTTTTTGGAAACTGGTTACAACAGGGATTGTGTTTGTATGTCACATGATTCGTGATGTTCATGTTGATATGTTGTTAGTTTGGTATAATAGGATGTGAATAACCAAAAAAGAGAAAAGGGGCAGAGTGTCTTGAAAACTATAATACATGGCTGTCAACAAACAAAATAGAATTATGATTGATCTTTGAAATCAGTTGTGATTTACACGTCGTTCCTGTAGATAAAAAGATGCATTACACTTTGTATACAGATAAATGGGCACTCTACAATTACATTATTGGATTGTTATGCTACAATTTGCATGCAGCAGCCTCTTTCAAGGGAATATGATTAAGCATACATTAGTGCAGTCACCTCTCTCTTGAAGGGTTGCCTTTTATGATAAAGTCAGGGTTGTGATATATAGCTGCAACGTGTATGCTTCAAGTCCTTGTGACTGAAATATTTTATTTCTCTAAGAATGATGTATGTACCATCCTCTTGTACCCACCAGTATGTCTATGTTATGCAAAGTGCAAACCATTACTCTCTATGTATGTGTGAACTGTCTTCCATCTTGAACCTTTCCAGACTTTAGGTAAGTAGATTCCTGACTATAACTTTCATTTGTTTGTCATACTGAGATTCCTGGAAGGAGAGTGAATAAGTACATCCAATTGAGAACTAACACACACATGCAGCTTGCATTCACATCCTTGCTCTACTATTAGCCAACCAACATGACACTTATCTCTGGTTGCATCCTGTGAACAGTTTCAGTTCTGCAGCAAAACAGAGGTGGATTCGTACAACTGCAACTACATGATCAAACAATGGAAACTTCAGGTTGGAATATTAAAAAAATAAGGAAAAGATAGATTGCTACTCACCTTAAAGATGACACACTGAGTTGCAGATAGGCACACTGAAAATACGCCGACACATGAGCTTTCGGCCAACGCCTTCACTCCAGCAAGCACACCTCACGCGCACATGATCACTATATCTGGCAGCTTGTATTGAAATGCAACTGTCACGTAGAACAGAAGGTGCAATCTGGATTGAGCGGGGAAGGGAAGGGATAGCAGAGTATGGGTGGGGAGAGAGAAGAGTACTGCTTGATGGAGTATCCAGGGACTGGACTGTCAACAGGCGTAATGTCAGTAAGCTATGGGGCAGGAAGGTTAGGGAGAGGACTGGAGGACGGGCAATGAAAAAAAGAGAGGAACAGGAAAGGGGAAAGGCAAGTGGGTACATTGACAGAGAGTAGAAGACGTAACTAAGGAGGTGGTGATAGGACAGAGAGAGTGGAAACTGTCGGGTGGAAGGTGTGGGGACAGTGGGTTACGGTAGGTTGAGGCCAATATAATTTCAGGAGTGAACATGTAAGGTTAATTCCAATTATTTCAATGACTGCTGCACTACTCGATTTCAATGGCTGTTTCACTACTCAACCCATCTGAATCCGCCCTTCCACCTCCGGCTTTTCTGAGCTGTGCAAATGTGAGTTATCCTTACAACGCAGTCTCCTTTCCTGATGTCAACTACGGTATCCTACTATCCCCACACCCTCCACCCAACAGTTTCCACCTTCTCTGTCTTATCACCTCCTCCCAATTTTCATGTTCCACCCTCTTTGTGTGCCACCTTCTGCCAAGGTACACACCCATCTGTTCCCCTTCCCCACTCCTCTTTCTTGCTACCCCCCCCCCCTCCCCCCGCGCAATCTCCTCACAACCCACAGCGCTCTTTCTTTGCCACCACCTGTATCTTGCTAATCCGCCACCTCTCCCTCTTACCCACTCTCTTCAGATTCCTGCTTGCTACTCTACGTGATAGTTGCATTTCAGTCCCAGCTGCAAGAGATAGCAATCGTGGGCATGAGGTGTGCTTGCTTGTGTGAATGAATGTGTGTGTTTCCTTTTCTGACAGAGACTTTGGCTGAAAGCTAGTTTGTAAGTGTCTTTCTGAAGCAACACGACATAAGACCAAAGCTAGAATTTTTGAGATGGTACAGAATCGATTGGAAACGTAGAAGATGGTGATGGTGCTGCAAGAGAAGAACTAGGTTTGATATAACAAGTGTCATATATAACACAATTACTACATTTAGATCCATGTAGTTGACTCACAACCACATTAAGGATGTGAACAAAGACTGAATACAATCATCTAAATAATACTTTCAGTCTGCCGATGACAATCTTAAGTTCAGCGTGGAACTAACTGTTACCAGTTGTCATTAAAGTTCTAATACACAGTCAAAACATAGGTGGTAAGCACAGATAATGGTCTTACTTGTGCAGATGCACTCTCTCCATACTAGACTCCAGACTTCTTGACAAGATGTCTGGGGGCTATATCCTACACTCAGTGACATCAGACTCCCGCTTCGTCAGGCCGTGGAATGTTGAAAATACGCATTGCCTTAACATCTCGTGCCCTATAGAGCATTCTCTGAAAAGTTTCTGCTCATTGTCACATAGTTCTCTGCTTCTACAGATCCATGTGGCTTGGGAGGGGGTATTATTTCCAAATAGAAAGCTTCATTGCTATAGCTGGTGCTTTCCCAGGCCTACCTTAGTTAAGGTTTGCTGTTATAAATGTTAGAGGTGCAATTATACCCCACATACACTTTTGGATACTTTTGAGTGAATGTAGATTTTGTCCCTTATCCTACCCTAAATAGAACAAGCCACTTATAATCACTAACATGATTGCAGTAAACTGAAAGAGATAACAAATTAAAACAAACGAACATTACTTTCAATAAGCAGTTTCAATTGAACCACTTTTGTTATACATACATATATTATCGTGAAAACAGTGCCTGTGTTTTATTAATATATTTATGGAGTTACCTTATATTTTTGTTGGCTTTAATAAAGAACATTTTTATTTTGCCCTCTTTCTGTTTGAGTAGGTGTATCACTTCTCAATGAATTACAGCTTTCATATCATACTAACTCATGCTCATGAACTCAATTCACAATTGTAGTTGTTCATATTTTTCAACGTCAGTCCTCCCTTATTATTCTAGATATGGACATGTAACAGTTCCTGCAGCAGTATTGACACACAGTGCCTTGTTAGAATTAACTCTTATCAGTTTTCTGAAGTACCGTACTATTGATACATGCAGCCAAGGTGTGTGTGATAGAAATTTTTGCCTTTTGAATCTAATTTTTTCTCCAAATCTTCTAATTTATATCCAGTTATCTAAATATCATCAAGATGCCTAATAACATAAACTATGGGCATATCTAACTTCAGTTCTGTTAAATTCACTTTTTCAATAATAATTGTACAACTGGAGTACTCAGTCTTGAGAGCAAGTACAATGTAGTCACTTTAGACTTCTTTTGATTGAATTAATATTTTTGCACCGTAACTGTATCATCTCCTGTAAAATTTCAGTTCAGCCATGCCCTTTATCTGTGGGATTTTCATTATTACATAAAATAGTCAGACTTTTTTCCTGACAGGCAACAACCGACCATTCATAACCCCTAAGTGTGGTCCACATATATTGCCAAGCTTAACTACTTTCCTGTTATAATGTGTAGGTGTCTCTCCACTGGCTGCAACATCTTAACCTCACAAACTTTATGATCAAGGGTACAAAAGTCTGTTTACAAATCTTGCAGTTTCTTTCTAATGTTAAATAGATACTCATTGCTCAATTTTGCCCACCGTCTTTTCACCTTGTCAACTACTATTATATCCTCCTCTGGAACTATATATGAGACAAAAACATCTAAATCAGAATTTGTAACAGCTGATACCTGCTGTTCTCTGTTGGTGCTGCTGGGAACATATTACCTTTAATGTCTTCCAGGTAGATTCATAAAGTAAGGCTGTAGAACAGTCCCCTGCTGACATGCAGGGTTCATGAGGTTGTTTCCATACCCGTACACGTCCATCCGCTCGATACAATTTGAAACGACAATCATCTGACCAGGCAACATGTTTCTAGTCGTTAATAGTCCATTGACAGTGTTGACGGGCCCAGGCAAGATGTAAAGCTTTGTGTCATGCTCCGGAAGCACATATTGATGATTTTTCATTGAATGGTTCACCCGCTGACACTTGTTGATAGCCCAGCATTGAAATCTGCGGCAACTTGTGGAAGGATTGCATTTCTGTCACATTGAACAGTTCTCTTCAGTTTTCATTGGTCCCATTCTTGCAGGATCTTTTTCCGGCCGCAGCAATGTCGGAGATTTGATGTTTCCCCGGATTCCTGATAGTCACAGTACACTCTTGAAATGGTCGTATAGCAAAATCCCCACTTCACTGCCAACTCAGAGATGCTGTGTCCCATCGTTTATGTACTGACTGTAACACCACTTTCAAACTCACTTAAATCTTGATAATCTGCCATTGTAAAGCAGTAAACGATCTAACAACTGCACCAGACACTTGTCTTATATAGGCGCTGCTGGCCACAGTGCTATATTCTGCCGGTTTACATATCTCTGTATCTGAATACATACAGTTATACCAGTTTCTTTGGTGCTTAAGTGTAGTGTTTCCCAGGTTATTGCAGTATAGTCCTGGTGTGTATGTAAACTTTTGCACTTAAAAATTATGCATGTACTGATAATCGTGTGCTTTTGCATAGCTGCATGGCCATACTGCCAGTCTGAACCTCTGCATCACCTGTGATTCAAAACAGTACTGTTACTTGGTTATCAGGAATTTGTTCTTCTTTATACTATTATGTTAGATCCTGTGGTTCTGACTAATTGAAGCAGATCTCTGTAGTGATTCCCTAGTTTTGCCAAGTGATCTCATTGTTCACTTTCATCATATAGCAAGACTTAGTCTCCTATCATGAATACCTTCAGATTTTGAGTTTGGTTATAGTGTTCCTTTTTTTTAGTGATCATTGAACTCTTTCAATACTGAGGTATTTATTGCATTCTAGAGTGTACTCATCTTAATTGTAAATTAATTCAGTGGGATATTTTTGCAATATCCTGGGCATTTTTCACTTTCTGCCATATAATAGCTTAGGTGTCACATCCTGTTGCACTATGTGGGAAAAAAAAGTTTGTTCTAACACACCATTACTGCGATGATGATAGCAGATTGTTTGAATCTTGTTAACTTAAAGTATCTAGCATACCTGTTTATATATGTTGGTGCCAATAATGCTCCCCATGTTGCTAAGGAGAATCGGTTTTCAAAATTATTTTTTCTGCTAGTACTCTTACTACTGTATCGGTATCTTGCCTGTTATTTCCTTGGCCACTATGTTCAGGGCTAATACAAATGAGAATCGGTTTTCAAAATTATTTTTTCTGCTAGTACTCTTACTACTGTATCGGTATCTTGCCTGTTATTTCCTTGGCCACTATGTTCAGGGCTAATACAAATGATACATTTGTTTTCAAAGTTCTATATTTTTCACAGTATTACACGTACAAATATGATTGTTGCATGAATAGAACTGTAGAATCACTGAGTTTGTGTTGTGCCCACCAGTTGGCATTATAAGTGCAGTGCCCCGACAAAATGAAGACAAAGCGAGAGAAGAGTTTTTGTGTGTTGGAATATGCATAATTATCTGTTATATCGGTGCAGCGTACATTCAGAAGGGTTTAAGGAAAAGACGAGCCATGTAAACACAGCATTGTGGTGTTGGTACCGACAATTTGGGGACACTTGACTGTTTTTCTCCATAAACGGAATAGTACGGTCAACCAAGAGTGCCAGATGGAACCATGGAGAGATTGAAAGAAAGTTTTGTATGCTGTCCCAAAAAAAATCAGTTGCCCAAGCAAGCCAATAACTTGGAATACTGCAGCAAACTGCGTGGAACATTTTGCAATGGCAGTTGCATTTCAAACTGCAGCTTGTGCAAAAATATGACCAGCACCTTCACTTTTGCATGACAATGCAGGAAGAATTGAGGATGAACATGTCACCTCCAAGCTGATATTCAGCAATGAATAAGAGCAGGGCATTGAAAATCCTCATGAAATTGTGAAGCAAGAACGAGGTTTTCTGAAGGTTAATGTTTCATATGCAGTGTCACAGATGAATCCTTATGGGCTACTTCCTCTGTGAGGAGACTGTGAAGAGTACGTCGCACCTTTGTATGTTGCAGCTCTGATTGTTTCTACAACTTAGTGCTGATTCCAACAAGATGGGTCACCTCTTAATTGGAGCATCCATGTTCATCGGAGCGTCCATGTTCATCACTACCTAAACAATGAACTTCCACATCATTGGATAGGGCGTAGTGAAAATGGAGTGCCTCTGTTACCTTGGCCCCCCAGGTCATGTGACCAAACACTTAGTGACTTTTTCCTTAAAGGTAACATTAAGGACTGTGTTTATGTATCCCCACTGCCAAGAACATTGGAATAAATCAGAGAACATATGCTGATGTGACAACCATTAATGGGATATTGCTACATAAGTTGTGGAATGAATTTTGCTACCACTTGGACCTGTGTAGTGCATACAGAGAACATTTGTAGAGTGAAAATGCAAACTTGGTGAGTTTAACATATATTCGTGCAGCAGTTGTATTTGTACATGTAAAAACTTGAAAAATAGAGAGATCTGAAAGTGACTGAATCATTTTTAATACCTGTAATGCACCTTGACATGTTAATATGTATTTGTGCCTATTTTCTGTCTGAACTAGTGGACCTATAATGTCAATAGCAAATTTCTGGAAAATACTTTGTGGGGTTCTTTTTATTCAAGTGGCATCTTACTCCCCACCCCCACTTGATTTTGTTTCTTTGGAAACTTTCACATGTCCTTATATATTCCTCTATATCTTTTCTCATACCATCCTTCCTCTTACATCTCTTCTCATATGATCCAAGGTGAGGTTCTTTCAAACCTTGTCAAGGGTTCTGCCAATCCCTTTATGACATCCAACAGGTGCATCATGTACTTGTCTTAGAGTCATTTTTACTTCTTCAGGACCCAGTCTTTGCTGTCCTCTTTCTGGTGTGTTTGCATCACATTTGCCTGCCAATGCTCTCTTAGCTTCCTTGTCCTCAGCTCTCTTGATATGCAGCCCGTTTGCCTCCAGTGATGCAGTTACCTCTTCAGTTTCACAAATCCTCAATAGTGGTTCAGCAACCTGATTGCTCTTCCTGCTTTCATATAGAATTTTGTAGCCATTTTCTTCTAGTTTCAATTTAAACTTCAATTATCTCGAGGAAGGATTTGGAATATTTCCTATCCACATTACTGGGTTATGGTGAGTACATATTGTAAATCTGCGACCAAATGCATGTGATCTGCGATGTCGTACTGCCCAAACAAAGGCAAATAATAATCTTTTCGTAGTACCATAATTTCTCTCAATTTTATTAAATGTCCTGGGCAAAAATGTTATGGAAAGATCCATTCCCAGCTCTCTTGGGCTTAGCACAGTGTCAGCAGTGTCCTGCCTTGCATCAGTGGTGAATACTTTTTTGAAATCTGGATACTGTAAGGTTGGAGGACTCAGCAGCTCTTCCTCTAACTTCTGAAATATGTTTTCATGCTTCCAAATCAAATATATGCGACATCTTTCTTTAATAGTTCACAAATGTATCAAATTATCATACTGAATCCATTGATGAACTTTCTGAAGTATCTAACAAGACTTAATTATGCTTTAAGTCACTTATGTAGCTGGACAGTCTTTGACAGCTATTACCTAATTCAGATTTGGTTCTAGCCCTTCTGTTGACAATACATGCTGTGGGTAAGTGACTTCTTTTCAGAGGAATCTGCGTTTATCTTCCCCTAGTTCAAGAATTATGTGGCATTAATAATTCAAAAACTTCCATTAATCAGATACTATGTTCTTCTAATGATGATCCAAAAATTATTATACCATCCAGTTATATAAGTAGTTTCTCTCCTTGTAGCCCCATAACACAGAATTCATTAATTGCTGGAATGTTGGTGGCCCTCAGCCCAATTGCTATTCTGGTATTCATAATGACCTTATGTCTACTGAATACTGTTTTCACTTTCTTTTTCCTCAACCCACCCTTGATAATATCCCTCAGCTAAATCCAACGTTGGAAAATCTTTTGCTTTTCCAGTCAATGGAGAAGCTCATCTAGTCTTGGTAATGGAAACACTGAGTTACATGCAATGTGGTTGAGTTTGCAGTAGTCTGCCACCAGTCTCCATTTCATCCTTCCACCTTGGGACAATGATCAGCGGGAAATCTGAGGCATCCTTGCTTAGTGTGATGTATCATCCTCTAATTTTTTTCTATATCTTCTTGTAGTACTTCTTTTGACAACATAATGAAAATGGATTGCTACTCACCATATGGTGGAGGTGTTGAATCACAGCCAGGCCCAACAAAACAAGTAAGCTTTCAGCCAAAAATCCTTCTTCTACATTAGACAACATACACACCTATTCAAACAAATACAACTCGCGCACATGTGACCGCTGTCTCTGGCTGCCGAGGCCAGACTGTGAGCATCGGCACATGATGGGGGAAGCACTCTAGGTGGTGGGGCTAACAAGGCTGGGCAGGAAAGGGGAGGGATAGCTGGGTAGTGGCAGGGGATGGTAAAGTGCTGATTATGGGAGCATACAGGAATGAGGTGGGGAGAGGGTAGGACAGTTAGGTGCAGTCAGGAGATTAGATGGAGGATGGAGGGAACTGGAAAAGGAGAGAAATAAAAAGATTGTGGGTGTGTTTGCAGAATAGAAAGCCGGGTAGTGCTGGAGTAAGAACATGAAGGGGGTAGGTGGGTGAAGGACAGTGACTAACAAAGGTTGAGGCTAGGGGATTGTGGGAATGTAGGGTATATTGCAGGGAGAGTTCTCACCTGTGCAGTTTGGAAAAGCTGATGTTAATAGGAAGGATCCGTACAGCACAGGCTGTGAAGCAATCAGTAAGTAAAGAATGTTGTGTTGGGCAGCATGCACAGCTACAGGGTAGTCCAGCTGTTTCTTGGCCACAGTTTATCTGTGGCCATTCATGCAGACAGGCATCTTGTTGGTTGTCATATCCACATAGAATCCAGCACAGTGGTTGCAGCTTCGCTTGTAGATCACATGACTGGTTTCACAGGTAGGCATCTGTTTGATGGGATAGGTAATGCTTGTGACAAGAATGGAATAGGAGGGGGGGGGGGGGGGGAGGACGTAGGGGACATGTCTTGCATCTAGGTCTATTATGAGACATGAGGCAACAAGAGGTTGAGAGCAGGGGTAGAGTAGGAATAGACAGGGATTTGCACAGGTTAGGTGGGTGGGGTAAGAAGGATAGTGGGTAGGACATTCCTCATTTCAGGGCATGGTGAGAGGTAGTCAAAACCCTAATGGATATTGTGATTCAGTTATTTCCGACATCCCAAGTGGTACTGAGTCACAGTAGGAACGCTCCTCTGTGTCTGGATGATAGGACTTTGAGAGGTAGTGTGTGATGAGGGTTGCCGACACATTATAGAGAAAATAAGGCATCGAGGAGGAAGCATACAAAATAAACATTTCAAATAGTGTTTTCTACAAAGAGCTGTAGGAATGTATTTAAAATGTACACACATGCTTTATTTTACTTTATTGCCTGTATTTATTTACAAATTGTGCTTCTTTTCGCAAAGATTCATTCAATTTTACATATGAAAAGAATTCTCTACAATTAAAATACACTCAATGGTAAATTTGTTGCACATCTCTGTCTATTTATGGTTCATTGGGGAAAAAATCTATCTGCCTAAGCATTTGAACCAGCAATGCTTATTTCAGCAAACTGGAAACCTGAATTGTTCTCTCTCAAGCTACTGGAAACATTAACACACCCTCTGTTTGCACTGCCTTCCAAAGATATGCCTTGCTTCAAAATATCATTTGTAATGCAAAATTCATCATACAGACAATCTTCATGTCTGTTAACGATTATTTAAAACCACTGCATCTGTATTATTGCACATTTATTGTGTTACAATTGGTTTTGTTTTTTGAACATCTTCAGAATGCCAAGTTATGCTGAAGTCGTGACGTAAGTAGTCTGGTTCTCATATGTAATGTTAAAGGCCAAATCCAAGTGCTCTGAGCATAAACATTCTACAGACTTACAAAAAGCTTCATCTACATCATTTACTTGAATTGAGTTAATTATTTTCGGAAGATACTTCAATTTTAGCTCGGAACTTAGACAAGAATAGACACCACACATTGATGTAATTGATTAGCCTTGATGGGCTACGAATCAACCTCCTTCAGTGTGAATGCCCCATAACGTTCGACCTCCTGTGGGAATCTCAAAGTAGCAAGCAAGGGAGACATGGATGAGGTCTGCGGATAGGTGATGATAGTTGGAAATGTGGGTCCAGACCACGTATCAGTGTCCCTTCAAGCTGCCCTGGATAACACCATGGTCTACAAGTCCTGCTCACAAGCTGATGCGGCCCCGGCACCAGCGCCAATAGTGATGACAGCGATCCCATATGGACATCACATAGCTCATTGTCCTCGTGATGGCCCTCATCCCAAACTGTCACAACTCCCATCTTCCAACACAGATGGATGGACACATAAACAACATTCACCTAAACAGCGCAAGAGGAGGCATCGAACTGTCTCGGAACAAGACAACTTACTTTCCGTGGACACTTCAGAGGCTGTTGAGCACGACGAGACCTCAGAGAACCTGCACAATGACAATACTGATGACAACATGACACCAGATGTGCTGATGCTTTATCTGCCGGTTCACTCATTGCACCTGTACCAATGGACTGTGCCATTACAATTGCCACCAAGATGTCCTCCACTGCTGTGGACAAGTTGGAACATATGAACACCACAATGTCAGTGTTCTGGCATAAACTCAAGTGCCAGCATGCCAGTTGAAAACGATAGAGCTGAGAGGGCTGTGAAGAACACATCAGCCAATTGCACGCCAACCAACCTGTTTCCAGGTCGACAACGTGATGGCAGGCCCTCTACGTGAAGTTGGTTGCAGACAGATCTGCGAGCCCTACAAGAAGCATCAAGACCAGCATCCTGGATAGAAGCATTCCCTGTACTGCTTCTCTTGTATAGCGAATTGTGTGTACTGAAGAGAGTTCTTGTTTGTCTGTTGCTCTTTGCTCGCGACTCATCTGTATTTCTCAAAGTTTAGTATTGTCATGTGTTTTCTGTAAATAAAATTCACTAATACGATTTGCAGTTGTGTGAGTCATGTGGTGTATGGTACACCTTTATGCTGCCTTCCCCCCCCCCCCCCCCCCCCCCCAAAGGCTTTCCCGACCATGATGCGGTTCAACTCCAAACATGATGCCGAATAGCAACATTAATGACATTAGCTCCTGAGTGAAAATTTCAACAGCTGTGAGAGATGATATGGGCATCAGACAGTGATATTGCACTACTAGAGGCAGTACACTTGGGCACATTGCCAGACATTGTGGGCTATACCACTTATCACTCCCCTGCTGACCACGTCGTATGTGGCATAGCCATCTGTGTCTGCAAGGACATCCCAGTAGCTGATAATCACATACCTCCCATTCACCAGAGGCATGGTGTTCACCATCATGGGAACAGACACTGTCAACATTTACACCCCGTCAGGCTTCATCCATGGACATGACAGAGCACACTCCTACTAAGAAGAAATCGCCCCTTTCTTTCTTGGGCACTGCGACCATTATTTGCTTGGGGTGATTTTAATTGTGTCCTGCACTCTAATGATCAAATGCCCCACTCTAGCACCTCTCAAGAACTGCATCTTGTCATCTGTGTTCTGTTGCTCTGCTACACACAAGAAGTTTGGCATGCCAATACACCTGAACATACCAGACTGGTCACTTCGCGAGCCACCTTGACAGGAGTTACATCTCTTGGAAACACACAGCTGCCCTCCATGGAGCAGAACTTTGCCCTTGCCCTTTTAGGACTACTGTGCCTACATTTGCAATGTTCTCCTCCTGCAACAAGTGGTCGGGCACAGTCATGCGCCATGGAAATTGATCACCTCCCACCTGCACGATACCGAATGTTTTCAATGCATTAGCAAGATGTGGACCACCTGTGAGCATCAGTTGTCTAAATACTGCACTACCTTGACTTGGTGGCCGGAATGTGCCAAATTTGACATTCAGTGTGCCTTGACTCAGTACAGCAAAGAAGTAGCTGTTTGGTGCCGACACCCTACCAACTATTTCTGTGCCGTTCTCCATGACTTAGATGCCCAGCCATTGACCCCAAAAACCCAGAGGGAACACAGCAGGATTAAGGTACGAAACATGACATAGATGCTCCATAGATAAAAGAGGGCGATGATGAGCACTAGACATCAAGATTCAGTGGAACAAGAACAGCCTGCCATGCATCATATTGTCTCTGATGGAAAAAAATGACTCATCACCAAGACACAGAATAGAGAGCATACAGAAAGGAAAACTGAGGGCAGCTCCTTTGATTTGTATGAAGCCAAGCTTTGTGCTCAACGCTGTAATGAAACGAATTAAATGCAAAATGGTAGCCGCTTACTACTACAGTTCGAAATAGACATTTTTAAGAAACAGAACTAATCTAACTGACCAACTAAAAACTTTTACAAAAGGAAATTCTAATGAAACAAGGTGTAATAAATCTTGTTAAAAACTTATCACATGAACTTTTAAATTAATTGCTGTTCACATGTACAAGCTGTGAACTGAACTGCCACTGCTTTCAGCTTCAGGTGACAATGAAGCTACTTTGTTTTGTAAATATCAGTTCTTTGCTTGCAGGAATTTAATTTTGCTCCTCAATTTTTCTTTTCTGGAATGTGAAGTAACAAATCAGCTTCACTACTGAAAGAAATAGCTGTTACTCGACCGTCTGCAGGAGTATCAGTGCTAGAATTTTCATTTGTATTTTCAACCAGAAAGTAACACAGAAGCATTATTTTAAATGAAGCATGTAGGCTGATTAAAATTTAATTTACGCAAATGTTTTGAATTAGTCTGTGACCTATAAGTTCACATATTATTTAATATTAATCATATGTATTTAATAAATGCCTCCCCCCATGAAGCATGGACCTTGCCGTTGGCGGGGAGGCTTGCGTGCCTCAACGATACAGATAGCTGTACCGTAGGTGCAACCACAACGGAGGGGTATCTGTTGAGAGGCCAGACAAACGTGTGGTTCCTGAAGAGGGGCAGCAGCCTTTTCAGTAGTTGCAGGGGCAACATTCTGGATGATTGACTGATCTGGTCTTGTAACACTAACCAAATGGCTTTGCTGTTGTGGTACTGCGAACGGCTGAAAGCAAGGGGAAACTACAGCCGTAATTTTTCCAGAGGGCATGCAGCTTTACTGTATGGCTAAATAATGATGGCGTCCTCTTGGGTAAAATAGTCCCCCATTCGGATCTCCGGGCGGGGACTACTTGAGAGGACGTCGTTATCAGGAGAAAGAAAACTGGTGTGGAATGTCAGATCCCTTAATCGGGCAGGTAGGTTAGAAAATTTAAAAAGGGAAATGGATAGGTTGAAGTTAGATATAGTGGGAATTAGTGAAGTTTGGTGGCAGGAGGAACAAGACTTTTGGTCAGGCAAATACAGGGTTATAAATACAAAGTCAAATAGGGGTAATGCAGGAGTAGGTTTAATAATGAATTAAAAAAATAGGGATGCAAGTAAGCTACTACAAACAGCATAGTGAACGCATTATTGTGGCCAAGATAGACACGAAGCCCACGCCTACTACAGTAGTACAAGTTTATATGCCAACCAGCTCTGCAGATGACGAAGAAATTGAAGAAATGTATGACGAAATAAAAGAGATTATTCAGATAGTGAAGGGAGACGAAAATTTAATAGTCATGGGTGACTGGAATTCGTCAATAGGAAAAAGGAGAGAAGGAAACATAGTAGGTGAATATGGATTGGGGGTAAGAAATGAAAGAGGACGCCACCTGGTAGAATTTTGCACAGAGCACAACTTAATCACAGCTAACACTTGGTTCAAGAATCATAAAAGAAGGTTGTGTACATGGAAGAAGCCTGGAGATACTGACAGGTTTCAGATGGATTATATAATGGTAAGACAGAGATTTAGGAACCAGGTTTTAAATTGTAAGACGTTTCCAGGGGCAGATGTGGATTCTGACCACAATCTATTGGTTATGAACTGTAGATTAAAAATGAAGAAACTGCAAAAAGGTGGGAATTTAAGGAGATGGGACCTGGATAAACTGACTAAACCACAGGTTGTACAGAGTTTCAGGGACAGCATAAGGGAACAATTGACAGGAATGGGGGAAAGAAATACAGTAGAAGATGAATTGGTAGCTCTGAGGGATGAAGTAGTGAAGGCAGCAGAGGATCAAGTAGGTAAAAAGACGAGGGCTAGTAGAAATCCTTGGGTAACAGAAGAAATATTGAATTTAATTGATGAAAGGAGAAAATATAAAAATGCAGTAAATGAAACAGGCAAAAAGGAATACAAACGTCTCAAAAATGAGATCGACAGGAAATGCAAAATGGCTAAGCAGGCATGGCTAGAGGACAAATGTAAGGATGTAGAGGCTTATCTCACTAGGGGTAAGATAGATAGAGCCTACAGGAAAATTAAAGAGACCTTTGGAGAAAAGAGAGCCACTTGTATGAATATCAAGAGCTCAGATGGAAACCCAGTTCTAAGCAAAGAGGGGAAAGCAGAAAGGTGGAAGGAGTATATAGAGGGTCTATACAAGGGCGATGTACTTGAGGACAATATTATTGAAATGGAAGAGGATGTAGATGAAGATGAAATGGGAGATACGATACTGCATGAAGAGTTTGACAGAGCACTGAAAGACCTGAGTTGAAACAAGGCCCCCAGAGTAGACAACATTCCATTAGAACGACTGACAGCCTTGGGAGAGCAAGTCCTGACAAAACTCTATTATCTGGTGAGCAAAATGTACAAGACAGGAGAAATACCCTCAGACTTCAAGAAGAATATAATAATTCCAATCCCAAAGAAAGCAAGTGTTTACAGATGTGAAAATTACCGAACTATCAGTTTAATAAGTAACAGCTGTAAAATACTAACATGAATTATTTACAGACGAATGGAAAAACTGGTAGAAGCTGACCTCGGGGAAGATCAGTTTGGATTCTGTAGAAATGTTGGAACACGTGAGGCAATACTGACCCTACGACTTATATTAGAAGCTAGATTAAGGAAGGGCAAACCTACATTTCTAGCATTTGTAGACTTAGAGAAAGCTTTTGACAATGTTGACTGGAATACTCTCTTTCAAATTCTGAAGGTGGCAGGGGTAAAACACAGGGAGCGAAAGGCTATTTACAATTTGTACAGAAACCAGATGGCAGTTATAAGAGTCGAGGGACATGAATGAGAAGCAGTGGTTGGGAAGGGAGTGAGACAGGGTTGTAGCCTGTCCCTGATGTTATTCAATCTGTATATTGAGCAAGCAGTAAAGGAAACAAAATAAAAATTTGGAGTAGGTATTAAAATCCAGAGAAAAGAAATAAAAACTTTGAGGTTCGCCGATGATGTTGTAATTCTGTCAGAGACAGCAAAGGACTTGGAAGAGCAGTTGAACGGAATGGACAGTGTCTTGAAAGGAGGGTATTAGATGAACATCAACAAAAGCAAAACGAGGATCATGGAATGTAGTCGAATTAAGTCGGGTGATGCTGAGGGAATTAGATTACGAAATGAGACATTTAAAGTAGTAAAGGAGTTTTGCTACTTGGGAAGCAAAATAACTGATGATGGTCAAAGTAGAGAGGATATCAAATGTAGACTGGCAATGGCAAGGAAAGCGTTTCTGAAGAAGAGAAATTTGTTAACATCAAGTATAGATTTAAGTGTCAAGAAGTCTTTTCTGAGAGTATTTGTATGGAGTGTAGCCATGAATGGAAGTGAAACATGGACAATAAATAGTTTGGACAAGAAGAGAACAGAAGCTTTTGAAATATGGTGCTACAGAAGAATGCTGAAGATTAGATGGGTAGATCACATTACCAATGAGGAGGTATTGAATAGAATTGGGGAGAAGAGGAGTTTGTGGCACAACTTGACTAGAAGAAGGGACCAGTTGGTAGGACATGTTCTGAGGCATCAAGGGATCACAAATTTAGCATTGGAGAGCAGCGTGGAAGGTAAAAATCGTAGATGGAGACCAAGAGATGAATACACTAAGCAGATTCAGAAGGATGTAGGTTGCAGTAGGTACTGGAAGATGAAGGAGCTTGCACTGGATAGATTAGCATGGAGAGTTGCATCAAACCAGTCTCAGGACTGAAGACAACAACAACAACAACAACAATTTAATAAATGATGATTGACAAGTGTGGTAAAGAAACTTTTGTCCAACTTTGTGCTAAATATGAGACGTGTTCAGCTTTTCCATTATATAACTGTTGGTGTAGGATGTTTTCTTCATCTTTTTCTTCCAACAATCAGTACTATAAAATATTGTAACCACTAGTTTGAGAAATGTGCCTTTACTTCCATGAACTGTTCACAACTGTTTTCATGATGAATATGAACCCAACAAGTGTAAATCATCAATTGTAAAATAATGAAAGCATTTAATTTTATGTGTGAAGTTCTCATGTACTGCTTACAATCACTTCTTGGAAAATTATATAGAATTCCAAATTTTGGTTTGCCTTTCCTTCCCATGTGTTTTATTTGGGTATTAATAAGTGCAATACATGAAACATTATTTCTATTTATTTTGCAATGTAGATAATGTAAAAATTGAAAACAGAAAAGGTGAAATAATTACACAGATGGACTTCAATCTATGACCCTTGGCTTACCTTTCCTCTCTTTTTTCCACTTCGCCACACACTGCTTGCATGTTGCTTAACCATAATGTCTCATCCCTTGTCTGAGCCATGGCAAAAATGATATATTCCTTTAAATGCCTGGTTGTGTGAAGCTCCCACTTCTGTCACTTGTATTTCTGGCCAAGCCCTGCATATGTCATAAACATGGCCGAAAACAGTGATGGCAAGTGAGCGCAGTCCCTTTGTGAGCTGCAGGCTACTTGTGCATGGCCCATTCAGGCAGCACACTGAAATAAAATACTTGAACTTACCTTTTTTTCATACTGAGTGAGACGGGCCTTCCTTCCAACTTTAAAAACAATTACAATATGTTAGCTACATTTAGTATACATCAAAGTTTGCATAAAATGAACTAGATGTAAAGTAGCCCACGATCACAATTTTCACTGCAAGCCCATAAAATTTTGTGCTATTTCGAAATTAAAGTATCACAGTAACTATGACCCATAATGAAGAATCAGACATAATGGGCTTTCACCCCCTTCTATTGCTATTATCCAGTGCTTGTAGTAGGACCAGTGACTGTACACTGCACCATTAGGCAAGGTTGCTTGCTTTTGACACTACTGTCTGCCATAACCCTGGAGCAATTCTTTGGGAGCCTGACAACCCACATTTCTGGTTTCACGTTGTGTCAGCACACTTTTCACTGTTGTGTGTATGTGAACAACCTCTTCCTCTTCACACAGATGTAGGCATTGATGACCTCATCTCACAGTGGAATAAATGTTTTAGTAGTTATGGCGATTACTTTTGAAATTATAAACAGTTTACTTATTTTTTTCCATCTGTATCATTTTCATTTGACTGGCTAGCCTGATACCAAGCATCAGCCAGTTTTGCAGCATAAATCACAATAATTATTTGTTTATACATCTCCACAGTAACTGAATAATAACAAGTAGGATCCCACCTCACCTCACTTTTTCTTATTATTCTGTGTCTGAACGGTGACTGAACCTTCCACTATGATGTACAGTTCACAATTAATGAGTCCATGTTTGGATAAGTAGCAACTGCAGCTTTCTCACCAGATTTAAATCACCCATTTCATCTAGAGAAATGGCAGAGAGGGTAGAGGAAGGGGAAATCTGGCAGCAGGGCAGGATGTCATAGGGGAAGGGGAAGGAGATTTGGTAACAATTCAGACTCTGTCCATAAGCATTCAATCCCATTACTAATTGGTTCATGGTCAGGTATACAGTGTGGGTGCATGGGTTAATCTTCCAAACAGCTACCTGTTTATCCAGACTGCTTTCTGTCAACCCACACACCGTTAGTGCAGTCTCTGATTCTGTGTTGTTCTTTGGTTCTTTTGTTGTCATTCTCACTCATAATATTGTTGCTCCTATGATGAATACTTGAGTATTGCTCATCAGTGTGGGATCTGTACCAGGTCGGGTTGACAGAGGAGATAGAGAAGATCCAAAGAAGAGTGGTGCGTTTCATCACAGGGTTATTTGGTAAGCGTGATAGTGTTAGGGAGATGTACAGTATAGCAAACTCGAGTGGCAGACTATGCAAGAGAGGCACTCTGCATTGTGGTGTAGCTTGCTGTCCAATTTTCGAGAGGGTGCGTTTCTGGATAAGGTATGGAATATATTGCTTTCCCCTACTTGTACCTCCCGAGGAGATCACAAATGTAAAATTAGAGAGATTCAAGTGCGCACGGAGGCTTTCCAGCAGTCGTTCTTCCCGCGAACTATACGCGACTGGAACAGCAAAGGGAGGTAATGACAGTGGCACGTAAAGTGCCCTCTGCCACACAGCACTGGGTGGCTGGCGGAGTATAAATGTAGATGTAGAATTACAGACCCATTTCACTTGCATCAATTTGAAATAGGATTATGGAACATAAACTGTGCTTGAACATTATGAATTACCTTGAAGAAAATGGTTTATTGGCACACAGTCAACATACATGCAGATTCTTTTGAAACTCTGGTAGCTCTTTATTCACAAGACATAATGAGTGGTATCAACAAGGAATCTCAAATTGATTCCACATTTCTATATTTCTTGAAAGCTTTTAGCACTATTCCTCACAACAGACTTGTACTGGTATTGCATACTTATCTGATATCAGTTCAGCTGTAAGACTGGATTTATGATTTTCTATCATAAAAGTTGCATTACATAGTAATTTACAGAAAATCATTGAGTTAAACAGAAGTGATACCCTACATTCCTCAAGCAAGTGTTAAGGACCTTCCACTGTTCCTAATCTATACAAATAAGCAGCCCTCTTACACTGTTTGCAGATGATGCTGTCATTTACTGTATAATAAGGTCATCAGAAGACCTAAACCAATTACAAAATAACTTTGACAAAATATTCATATGGTGCAAAAATGGCAAATGTCTCTGAATTAGATGTAATGTGTGGTCATCCAACTAAATATCTCTTGTTGATGTGGTATTCAGTCCAAAGGCTGGTTTGATGCAGATCTGCATGCTACTCCATCCTGTACAACCCTCTTCATCTTTGAATAACACTGCAACCTACATCCTTCTGAATATGCTTACTGTATTCATCTCTTGGTTACTCTCTACCATTTTTATCCACACTGCCCTCCAGTACTAAACTGGTGATCCCTGGATATCTCAGAATGTATACTATCAACTGATCCCTTTTTTTAATGAAGTTGTGGCACAAATTTCTTAACTCCTCAATTTTATTCAGTCCTCATTAGTTACATGGACTATCCATCTAATCTTCAGCATTCTTTTGCAGCACCACATTTCAAAAGCCACTATTCTCTTTTCATCTAAACTGTTTACTGTCCACGTTTCACTTCCATACACAGCTACAATCCAAACAAATATCTCCACGAAATACTTCCGAACACTTAATCTATATTCACTGTTAACAAACATTCTCTTCTTCAAAAACACTTTTCTTGCCATTGCCAGTCTACAGTTTAAAACTCCCTACTTTGGTTGTCATCAGTTATTTTGCTGCCCAAATAGCAAAACTCATCTACTGCTTTTAGTGTCTCATTTCCTACTCTAATTTCCTCAGCATCTTTTGATTTAATTCAACTACATTCCATTACGTTTGTTTTGCTTTTGGTGATGTTTGTCTTATATTCTCCTTTCACGATGCTGTCCATTCCATTCATCTGCTCTTCCAAGTCCTTTTACTGTCTCTGACATAATTATAATGTCATCAGCAAGTTTTTTATTTCTTCATCTTGAACTTTAATTCCTTCCTCAGATTTCTCTCTATTATACTTTACTGCTTCCATAAAGTACAGATTCAATAACACAGGGGATAGGCTACAGCCCTGACTCACACCTTTCTCAACCACTGCTTCTGTTTCCTGCCCTTCGACTCTTATAGCTGCCATCTGCTTTCTGTAAAAGTTGTAAATAATCTTTCACTCCCTGTATTTTACCCCTCCTAGCTTCAGAACGCCCGTGAGAGTGTAGGGAGCACTGAACGATGGGTCAGTAAGATATGACTAGTAATACATGGTAATTATGTGGTATAAATAGTTATTAACATCAACTGCCTCTAACATGTCTGTACAATAGCATCATCTATTACATTCTGCCTCCTCACTGTTTGTCAAAGACCTTCCTGTCTTCCTTGTGTATGACAGGTTCCCACAATGGTTGAGGTTGACATCCCCACAGAGACTCCCTCCCCCCCCCCCCCCCCCCCCCCCCACCACCACCACCACCACACCAGCAATACGGAGCACTGTGGTGGGCAACATCAGGCAGTGTCAATGCATGCAGGTGCACATGACTGGCCTCATCATGACTGGTGAGAGAGTGGGACACAACTGAACCATTTACTGGTAAGACCTGGGTGTCGCCAAATACCCTACAGTTATAGCGCAGGAGGGTGGTCAAGGCAGACATACTACGATTCCGAGAGCTTGGCAGGCTCAGCATATGTGAATGAGATTGCTTTGCTGTCCACGATATCATCCAAGGAATTTGTAGCGAAACAGGGTGAAGACAGCCCGTGCCGGTCACCCTGGACTCCCAGGAAAACCTGGTCAGCTGCCTGGGATGGGCGGTGGTCATCATGTAGCATCCACACCAGTTTTGTGCAGGTGATGCAAATGGTCACTGTTGTACCACATAGTCGGATGTCAAAGGGCTGTGAACCTCAGCTGATGACTCTGAGTACAGAAGCTGCAAGGCAGTTCGTACAGAGTCATTCCGTAACATGATGTAATTGCACTGTGCCAGATCCATTGTAGAAAGATCTTCAGTGTTGAATGTGGCATTGATGATGGTACACAAACTTTGTGAATACTCTGGCATACCCTACAAACCAGTAATGGATATCTGCCTGAATGGGATTTGTAGAAGGTTGTGCAAAGTCTGCTGGCAGGGAAAGAGGTTCATCATATGGTACCTCTGTCAGTGACACCTTGAAGGTCACCTTGTATGCTGTACATAAGGCAAGTAGAAACCACAGAAGGTCTTCAGACCAGGACTCAGCATGGTACATCATGGCTGCATTCATGGTCCTGTGTCACCTCTCCATGAGCTCATTAGTTTGTGGGTGATAGGCATTGGTGTGGGTGTGCAACATTCCACAATGGTGACACAGGGTGTTAATCTTGCCAGACTCAAACTGACAGCCCTGATCAGTGAGCTCTGGAGTCATGAACCATATGATCCACAGGTTGACAAACATACGAATGGTAGGCTGAGCCATAAAATCACATAGAGGTGCTGCTTTGACCCACCATGTGGTTCTGTCAATTACCAAAAGAAGGTGGTGATAGCCTTTTGAATACAGTAGGGGCCAATGATGTTAAGATTTACATGCCTGAAATATGCTTTCAGGGTTGGAAAGCTTCCAAGGTGAGTCTTAGCATGGTAACTGATCTCATTCCATTGGCAGGGAATGCAAGCCTAAGCCCACTGATGGCAATCACATTTCATGTTTGGCCACATGAATCTGTCTGTGATGAGGTGTATTGTCACCTTAATGCTGGTATGACTCAAGTTATGTTGCAAATAGAATATCTCCTAATGCTAAAGGCACCAACAGATACTGTTTGTCTTTTGACACCTCACATGACGTTATTTGAGGGGAGTGAATGATATTCGATGCAGAGATCAGTGTCTGGACTGTTGCACAGCTCTCTGAGCATTGGAGAACTCAGATTGTTCATCTCTTCTCTTGCCATGCGTGTGAAGTTGTATAGTAATGATATAACACTGACTCATGAAAGAGAGTCTCCAATAATGTTGTCTGCACCATGTGCATGTCTGATGTCTGTGATAGACTGTGAGATAAGGTCTGAATGTTGGCGTCACCTTGGACTTGTGTCTGATGATGAGTTTATTACAGCATCTGCTAGTGGTGTGTATGTATGATAACTTGCAGTCATCATTGTGATTGTGGACTACTGGACAGCAGAATAGAGTGTTAGAAGCTCACGGTCGAACATGGACCACTTGACCTGGGAGAGTGACAGTCTCTTGGAGAAAAACTAGAGTGGATGAGGTTCACCATTGAATACCTGTTGCATAACTGCCCCAAACACAGAATTGTTCACTTTGGTTCATGAGAATCAGTTGGACATCAGAGTTGGAGTGTGCCAAGGTGACAGCATGTGTTAGCAGCACTTGACACATTAAAATGCATCTGCCATCTCCAAAATCCAATGAATTTTCTTCTTGGCCAGTTTCTCGGTGCCAGCCAGAGCATTCAGGAGAGGCATCAACAGCTCAGCTACACAAGGTAGATGGTGATTATAGAAATTTAGAGTTGCCAGGAAGGAACATCAATTGTGATATGTTTCAGGAAGCAGAAGACTGTTCACCATAGAGATATGCTCCACCATGTAGAATGTCCAAGAGCATTGTAGGGTCTGTGAAAGGTGCACAGTGCAGTTGGTGGTACCATGAACAGGGATTTCTGAGTCATTTGCTGAATGGAGGAGTAAGATTGCTGTTAGCCTGAGTGTCAGTGTGCTGAGTTGTGGCAGGGAGCTGATGTCTGTTCCTGTGTCTATCAAAAAGTAGTGATGTTACCTAACCATTGTGATGAGAAAGGCAGGTGAACAACCATGTTGGTTGATGCATTACGACATTATGCAACACTGGTGATGGATCTGTGTAACACACAACTGGTTGTTTGGCTGTTGCTTGAAAGCAATTCATGGTGCACAAGATGCAAACATATAATCATTCATACTTTGTGGCTGTTGCTTAATGGACGCAGAGGCAAACATAGTATTGTCCTCGAAGTCTAATAACAGGTGGTTCACAGGATATGTGACAAAGCCAGTGTTAGCAATGGAAGCAGAGCACTGTTGAACATAGTACTCGGTTTTAATCACACAATTATCACACTGACAACACAACACCTCCTGCACTGCAATCATTGAGCTATTGTCCAGAGAAATCAGTACAGTTAGTGAATTAGTGTGGGATGACCACATTGTTCCAAGATGATAGTCTAGCCTTTATTTTTGTGAACTCCAAATAGATGCATGTTCCAAGGTAGATGTGAGGCCACCAGTGTAGGGAGTATCAGACTAGGGGTTGGTAGGATACCACCAATAATACGTGGTATGTTATGTGATATAACACTTTATAAGCATGAGCTGCCTCTAACACATCGATACAATAGCATCATGTACAATGCACTCCCTTTTCGCTGTTTGTCAAAGAACTTCATGTCTGCCTCATCAGAGAAGTTCCCATAGTAGGAGAGGTCAATATCTTCACAGAGTATTTCAGTCAACATTTTCAAAAGCTTTCTCTAAATCCACAAATGCTATTAATGTAGGTTTGCCTTTCCTTACCCTATCTTCTAATAGAAGTTATAAGGTCAATGTTGCCTCTCATGTTTCTACTTCTACATTTCTCATGGACCCAAACTGATCTTCACTGAGGTTGGCTTCTATCAGTTTTTCCAGTCTCCTGTAAAGATTTCTTTTTGCTACCATAACTTATAGTTAATATTCACACCTGCTTTGGAATTGAAATTATTATATTGTTCTTGAACTCTAAGCTATTTTGTCTGTTTCACACATCTTGCATGCCAGATGGAATAGTTCTTAGGGCTGGCTCTCACAAGGCTATCAGCAGTTCTCACAGAATGTTATCTACTCCAGGGGCCTTGTTTCAACTTAGATCTTTCAGTGCTCTGTCAAATTCTGCTCGAGGTATCATATCTCTGATCTCATCTTCAGTTACATCCTCTTCTCTTTCTATAATATTGCCTTGTACAGACTCTATTTACACTCCTTCCACCTTTCCCTTTTTTATTTAGTAATGGTTTCCATCTAATCAATCAATCAATTCCTTTTATTTGTGTGAAGACAACATTGCTGTTTTTTTTTATTTATTTACTTAGCATCCTTGTATTTCATCATTATAAAAATGATATAGGATTTGTCATACATTGCCTTACATAGAAAATAGGACATAAAAAGATTTACAATTATATGTCCATAAATAAAATGTTATTACATATAACATGAAACCATATGCGTAACAACATTCATAATATGCTAAATGAGAATAATAGATGAATACAGTTTAGTTTTCAATGAGCATTTTGGGTCATCACGATGAAGGAAATAAGCTACTGCTGGTGATTTAAGTATTCCTTGACATTTTTTAAGTTCTTTTTTTCCTTTGGTAGTTCACCAAATAAGATTTTTGGCTGATAAAGAACACCTTTTTGATACATAGCTCTTGTGTGACTTTCTCTATGAAAGTCATCTCTGTTTCTTGTTTTGTAGTTATGAACTTGACTGTTGAACAAAGAATGTTCCTGGTATGCCTTCATAAAACATATACTTTCATAAATATAGATACATGATAGAGTCATGATTTGTAGTTCCTTGAAAACTGTGTGTCATACCTCTGATTATCCTTATTGCCCTCTTTTGAAGCACAGACAAGTGTTTGGCCAAACTGGTTTTCCCCCAAAATATGATACCATAGCTTAGTGTGCTGTGTATGAGTGCAAAGAATGAACATTGCTGTTGTACAAGACATCGTCAAGAACAAGTTATTTCTTTGTGGACAACAGAATATAATGTTACGTATAACTTACATAAATTTAAATGTATGCTGGTATAAGTTATTTCTTTGTGGGCACCAGAATACAATATTACATATTAAACTTACATAAATTTCAATTTACACTTTTATATTGCCCAGTTCATAATGTACATAATTTAGCTCACATTACAGTTAAATCATTTATAGTATTACATAAAAATTCCTGGACATTAAAGAAAGCCTTTCTTTTTAGCCATGACTCCATCACCATTTTAAATTTATTGTGTAGCAGTTCCTTAAGCCTTTGTGGTAATTTGTTCAGAAACACCTTGCCAATGTGTGTAAAATTGTTTTAGGTCTTGGATAGTCTAGTCCAGGGGACATTTATCAAGTTTCTGTTCCTGGTTTCATAAGTATGGACATTAGCCCTACTTTCATACATATAAGAGCATTCTCTTTGCCATAGACAAGAACTTGCAGTATGTACAAGCTGGGAACAATAAGCATTTTGTATTTGGTGAAGTATTCTTTGAAGGAAGTTGACCAAAAATGCACCTTACTACTTTCTTCTGCCACAGGAGGACATTCTTAGCCCCAGCAGAGTTCCCCCAGATTATTATCCCATATTTCAAATGTGTGTGAAAAAATGCATAATAGGCCATAAGGAAGTGGTCTTGATTGACACAGCTTTTTAATTTGGTACACTACTCTTGATAATTTATTACAAACTTTTTCTGTCTGGGTATTCCAACATAACTTACTGTCAAGATGGATGCCTAACAATTTCACTGGCTTTTCCTTGAGTTTGTGCAGGTCAGTATCAAGGTCTTTGGAGGAGAACAGTATGCGTTCTGTTTTATCATCATTTAGCTTTAATTTGTTGTCCCTGAACCACTCACTAGTCTATTCCATCATTAGTTCATTCATTTGTATGGCAACCTTTTCATCTGTATGAGATGTGATGAAAGTGGTGTCATCTGCATACATCACTACTTTACATGGCACCATACTTGGCAAGTCATTTGCGTATATAACAAACAGGAAGGGTCCCAACACAGAACTCTGTGGAATCCCATACATAACATTCTGAAAATCAGATTTTTTGTGACATATTTAAAAATGAAACTCCAAAAGCTATTGATGAATTAAGAAGTGTTTAAGACACTTGACACATACAAATGTTCTGTTAATGACTATTCCATACCGATATGACCTACCAACATGGTCGTGTGTAAACAGAGATAAGTGCTGCTAATGTGTTACTGTCGAAAATGTGCATAGAATATGAAAACGTAGAAACCATTGATTTGAGTGGTGTTGGACATAGATTCCACACTAGACATTGACTACATCTAAAAGGGCTAGGGAAGCAGCTTGTTGTGGAAAAAATAAATATGTGTTGACAAGAAATCAGAGATAAGACATACAGCATCAAAGAAAACAGATACATCATCACATCTTCTCTGTTAACCAAAACAGCAGTCATCTCCCTGATATGCAGAAGCAGTGCACAGCACATTGGAACAAAAGAAGCACAGTCCATCAATCCAGAAGAAGACTCCAGGCTCTCACACAGATGGTTTTTTATGGACAGAGTCTTACCAAGCAAGAATGAGGTCAATGATACAATAAAATGCCCTTAGGAATCTCAACTGTAAATGTAAATCCCAGTACTGGTAATCAAATATATTACAGCACCAAACATCTTTGTGTTTGCCATCAAAAAAAGTTTTAAATGTAGAGATCTTACTTAACTTTATTAATGTTCTGCGCATTACAGAACACTGGCTAAATAATGACCAAATTTACTCTTTTTCTATACTAGGATGCACACTAGTAAATTATTTCTATAGAAACAGCTATAAAAATGGAGGTACTACAATTTTCATCAAGCATTGGTTAAAATATAAATCAATCAATAAGTTTCAACATCTCAGTGCAGAAAGAGACTTTGAGCTGGCACTCATTGAAGTCAGTGAGGCAAATACAGTTGTAGCATGTATTTATCACTTTTGACTCATTTCTAAATAAGCTTAAATATGTACTAAACAGGGTTTCATCTAGACAAAAAAATCAATAGTGCTTTGTGGGGACTTCCACATTGATTTTCTTGGAACCAGCAAAAGAAATGAAATATTGCTTCACCTCACAGATACTTTCAAACTTAAAACAGGCTATAACAATCCCAACAAGAAAAACAAAAACTACTGCTACTGCCTTGGATCAGCCTTAGTGATCACAAAGCTCAAGTTGTCACCATCCAAAGCATCTTACTGCCCAACCAGAACTATAAAAGAACTATTAACAGCACAACAGCTTAATATACACAATAGAGAAACATTCAACTCCCTGTTATCAGGAGAAAGGCGGGAAGAAGTTTTGCAAATAGATGACACCAACAAAAAGTTTGAGAAATTCTCTAGCATCTTCATTGATTACTTTGAAATTTGCATTCCCTCTCAAAACACAAGAAATAAGACTCACATTCAAATCCACAGAAGAGCGATACCGGCAAAAAAAAAAGGGGGGGGGGAGAGAGAGAGAGAGAGAGAGAGAGAGAGAGAGAGAGAGAGAGAGAGAGAGAGAGAGAGAGAGAGAGAGAGAGAGAGAGAGAGAAGAAGAAGAAGGGGAAAATGATGAGTATATAATAGAATCAGCAAATAAAAGCTAAGCAGTATGGAAAGTTATAAAGAGGGAAGCAAATAAAGTGTCCCATAAAATGGAAAATATCACTCTAAACCATGAGAACATAGTACAATTGATCCCCAACACATTGCAAATCTTTTTAAATGGTTCTTTGCAGAGATCACAAATAACTTGATATTCTGTGGGAAAACAGATACTAGAAAGAAACAGAAAAACAAAGTGTACTCATGTTCCCCTTCAATCCACATTCATGGAACAACCCCAGAGGAAATCATCAGTGCTGCATTGGCTCATAGGAAAATGTTTTCAGGGATTGATGGTATTCCTGATGACATCATGAAGTAATGTATTAAAAACATTCCACTTCCTCTTGCAGCTATATTAAATTCATCTTTTCTGACAGGCACATTTCCAGACAGTTTAAAAATTGCTGAAGTGGTCCCTATCCATAAGAAAGGAGACAAAATAAATATAGAAAACTATAGATCAGTTTCATTATTATCAGGCTTTAGAAAATAGAAAAATTAATGTATAATAGGTTAATGAAATTCTTAGAGAGAAACAAAATTCTCACTGAGTCGCAGCATGGATTCAGGAAAAATAAATCAACAACCAGTGCAATCTATGATTTTATAGAAAATGTCCTGCAAGCAACAGACAAAAAACAAAAAACCACCGGTATTTTTTTAGACTTAAGTAAAGCCTTTGACGTACTGGACCACAACTTACTGTTGGAGAAGCTCCAAGTATATGGCATTAGAGGCACTGCACTAAAGTGGTTCACTTTGTACTTGACGTACAGGAAACAAAAAATACAAATAAAACATGAACTAAAGGAAAACACCAGGACATGCTTCTCAGATAGAGAAATTCTAAATAAAGGAGCCCCTCAGGGATCCATTCTTGAGCCAATCCTCTTTCTCCTGTACATAAATGACCTAGATCTGAACACTGAGTCACAAACAAACACTTTTTTTGCAGATGACACAAGCATCCTAATTACAGGAAATACCCCAAGCCAGCTTCAAACAGCTGTTAATAAGACTACAGAACAGCTAAATAGATGGTTTGAGGAGAATAAACGTATGATAAACACAAAAAACAACATTCCTAAATTTCTGTGTAAAAGGTGATGCAAGCTGCACCAGTGTGACAATAAACTGCAACAAAATTTCATATTCTCTGGAAACAAAGTTTTTAGGCTTATGGCTTCAAAATCACTTCAAATGGCACACACGTATAAACAAACTTAATGGAACACTAAAGAAAAATGTTACAGTCTGCATTTACTCTCTGTCAAATGAAGTTATAGCATTGTCCAACTGCCTACTTTGCCCAATTCCACAGCATCCTACAGTACGGAATTATTTTCTGGGGTAATACACTAGTTCAGTCATTTTCGTAACTCAAAAAAGAACTGTAAGAGCAATGCAACATGCTCAACAAACAGATTATTGCAAACTCCTCTTCCGAAGGTCATCAATTCTCACTCTTCCCTGTCTGTATATATTAGAAATCTCTAAATATATTAGAATGAAAATTTCAATATCCATGAACATGACACAAGACAAAAGGAAAAGTTTCGTGTCCAGTCAATAAGGACATCAACCTATAAAACCTCCACAGTAAAAGCGAAATTCACAACATGAGGGGTTCACAGTGCGACTCCTCACATGCCAGCGATAAAAAAATGTCTGTCACAAAATTTCGTCCGGCGAGTACATCCGACAGAAAAAGGACGTTAAAGAGTGTCAATCTGGCAGCACTGTAACCAAATGTACAGTAACTACCTCTTTGAAGAAAAGCCACTTGTGCTGCACAGTTGGTGGAATGGATAGAGTTTTAGGTTAGCATGCACGAGGTTGAGCGTTCGACCCTGGGTTCAAGCGTATGTTTTCTATTTGGTAAATGTAGTCCAGGTGGTATGGTATCTGGCATCTGAATCATCAACAGTGGTTGCAGTGGGTCCTTTGGAAAACATTTGCACTGACATACTACTATCATAGAAATGGAAAATTGGTCAGCTTTGAAAGAAGCCCTTTCCATATTGTGGGCTCAAATTTATTCGCACCACTTCATCTACTAGATGTGAAACCTGTTTTCTTTGTACCTTCCTCTAATGCTCACATAGATTAGGACCAACTATTATTCTTGCCTCATTCAGGTCCATTACATTTAATTAGGGCCTTGCATTACCAGTAGGACTAGCAACATTCTTTGCAAATAATGCCCAAAGTCGATTTCTATTTCTATGAGTTATCATCATGGTCCCATTAATTGTTTCAACTGTCTATTTCTTATTTGTCTAACCACGTATCTATTGTGTTCAGCGTTTCAAAATGTAAGTTTAGGATACATGTGACATAAGAAATGGTATACTTTACAGTATGAAATGTCAGAATGAAATTAGCAAATAAAAAGAATGGCCACAACCCAGGGTTGAACCCTCCACCTCCTGCATGCTAACCCAAAACTCAACCCCCTGCACCAACCGCACAGCACAAGTAAAATCTGCTGTCAGAGGTATTTACCATTCATGTGGTTACAGTGTTGCCAGATTGCCACTCTTTAAAAATCCTTTTTCTGCCAGATGTACTCATCAGACGAAATTTTGTGAAAGACATTTTTTTATTGCTGGCATGCTAGGAGTCACACTGCGAAGCCCGAGTGCACAAATTCATGTTTGTGTGTGTGTGTGTGTGTGTGTGTGTGTGTGTGTGTGTGTGTGTGTGTGTGACTTACCAAACGAAAGTGCTGGCATGTTGATAGGCACACAAACAAACACAAACATACACACAAAATTCAAGCTTTCGCAACGAACGGTTGCTTCATCAGGAAAGAGGAAAGGAGAGGGAAAGACGAAAGGATGTGGGTTTTAAGGGAGAGGGTAAGGAGTCATTCCAGTCCCGGGAGCGGAAAGACTTACCTTAGGGGGAAAAAAAAGGTAGGTATATACTCGCGCACACACACACACACACACACACACACACACACACACACACACATATCCATCCATCCATACATACACAGACACAAGCAGACATATTTAAAGGCAAAGAGTAAGGGCAGAGATGTAAGTCGAGGTGGAAGTGTGGAGGCAAAGATGTTGAAAGACAGGTGAGGTATGAGTGGCGGCAACTTGAAATTAGCGGAGATTGAGGCCTGGTGGATAACGAGAAGAGAGGATATATTGAAGGGCAAGTTCCCATCTCCGGAGTTTGGATAGGTTGGTGTTGGTGGGAAGTATCCAGATAACTCGAATGGTGTAACACTGTGCCAAGATGTGCTGGCCGTGCACCAAGGCATGTTTAGCCACAGGGTGATCCTCATTACCAACAAACACTGTCTGCCTGTGTCCATTCATGCGAATGGACAGTTTGTTGCTGGTCATTCCCACATAGAAAGTGTCACAGTGTAGGCAGGTCAGTTGGTAAATCACATGGGTGCTTTCCCACGTGGCTCTGCCTTTGATCGTGTACACCTTCCGGGTTACAGGACTGGAGTAGGTGTTGGTGGGAGGGTGCATGGGACAGGTTTTACACCAGGGGCAGTTGCAAGGGTAGGAGCCAGAGGGTAGGGGAGGTGGTTTGGGGATTTCATAGGGATGAACCAAGAGGTTACGAAGATTAGGTGGATGGCGGAAAGACACTCTTGGTGGAGTGGGGAGGATTTCATGAAGGATGGATCACATTTCAGGGCAGGATTTTAGGAAGTCGTATCCCTGCTGGAGAGCCACATTCAGAGTCTGATCCAGTCCTGGGAAGTATCCTGTCACAAGTGGGGCACTTTTGGGGTTCTTCTGTGAGAGGTTCTGGGTTTGAGGGGATGAGGAAGTGGCTCTGGTTATCTGCGTCTGTACCAGGTCGGGAGGGTAGTTGCGGGATGCGAAAGCTGTTTTCAGGTTGTTGGTATAGTGGTCCAGGGATTCAGGACTGGAGCAGATTCATTTACCACGAAGGCCTAGGCTGTAGGGAAGGGACCGTTTGATATGGAATGGGTGGCAGCTGTCATAATGGAGGTACTGTTGCTTGTTGGTGGGTTTGATGTGTGAAGCTGGCCATTGGACAGATGGAGGTCAACGTCAAGGAAAGTGGCATGGGATTTGGAGTAGGACCAGGTGAATCTGATGGAACCAAAGGAGTTGAGATTGGAGAGAAAATTCTGGAGTTCTTCTTCACTGTGAGTCCAGATCATGAGGATGTCATCAATAAATCTGTACCAAACTTTGGGTTGGCAGGCTTGGGTAACCAAGAAGGCTTCCTCTAAGCGACCCATAAATAGGTTGGCATACGAGGGGGCCATCCTGGTACCCATGGCTGTTCCCTTTAATTGTTGGTATGTCTGGCCTTCAAAAGTGAAGAAATTGTGCGTCAGGATGAAGCTGGCTAAGGTGATGAGGAAAGGGGTTTTAGGTAGGCTGGCAGGTGATTGGCGTGAAAGGAAGTGCTCCATTGCAGTGAGGCCCTGGACGTGTGGGATATTTGTGTATAGGGAAGTGGAATCAATGGTTACAAGGATGGTTTCCGGGGGTAACAGACTGGTTAAGGATTCCAGGTGTTCAAGAAAGTGGTTGGTGTTTTTGATGAAGGATGGGAGACTGCATGTAATGGGTTGAAGGTGTTGATCTACATAGGCAGAGATACGTTCTGTGGGGGCTTGATAACCAGCTACAATGGGGCAGCCAGGATGTTTGGGTTTGTGAATTTTAGGAAGTAGGTAGAAGGTAGGATTGCGAGGTGTCGGTGGGGTCAGGAGTTTGATGGAATCAGGTGAAAGGTTTTGTATAGTGCTGCAATCCTTCTTTCCATCAGTCCTTATACCAGTTCCAAACAGCACAATCCATAGCCCTCACCCGCCTAATCCTTCACCTATACATCGACTCGGCCAATGAACACACCCGTCAACTCCTATCCCAAATCAAAGTCCTCAATCTTTCCTCTCCCACATCCACACTGGCTGTTCATAGCATCCTCCTACAGGCCAACCGCAAATTAGAACAGCATGCCACCCTCCACCTCAAAAAACTATCCAATCTCCTGGTTTGTTGGTAAATCACGTGGGCGCTTTCACACCTGGCTCTGCCTTTGATTGTGTACACCTTCCAGGTTACAGGATTGGAGTAGGTGGTGGTGGGAGGGTGCATGGGACAGGTCTTACACCGGGGGCAGTTACAAGGGTAGGAGCCAGAGGGTAGGGAAGGTGGTTTGGGGATTTCATAGGGATGAACCAAGAGATTACGAAGGTTAGGTGGATGGCGGAAAGACTATCTTGGTGGAGTGGGGAAGATTTCATGAAGGATGGATCTCATTTCAGGGCAGGATTTGAGGAAGTCATATCCCTGGTGGAGAGCCACATTCAGAGTCTGATCCAGTCCCGGAAAGTATCCTTTCACAAGTGGGGCACTTTTGGGGTTCTTCTGTCCTGGTTTCCCACCTCTGGAAAGGCAACTCACTCACCCTCCACAACCTTTCCAACAAACCTCAACCTCCTGTCTCAATCTCGCACTTACAGCTCCACCCCCCCCGCCCCCCTCCCGAAACTTGAAAATTCTAATCAACACAATCTGGAATTCAGTAGTTAACCTTTCCTCCAAACCTCTCTCCCAATCGGAAACCTCTGTCCCATCCAAAGGCCTCACCTTCAGCCCTAAGGCCTCACCTTCAGCCCTACTCCCAGATTCAACCAAACAGCCCTCATCAAAGATTTACTGTCCTACACTCGTAGTCTCTGCTGGAAATATCACTTTGCCATGAAGAAAAAGAATCCTAATCCTACTCCTAATGATCCAACTCCCCAAGACACTACCCAAATTGAACCGTGCCTGGAATAGTTCTGTCTTCTGTCACAGCAGGACCCACCTCCTCTTCCTCAAAATCACCTTCTCCAAACCTTCCAGGAATTTCTCACTTCCAGCCTTGCCTCTCAATCTTTCTTGAAAAACCTTCATCCTACCCCCAACATCAACACAGCTGAAGCCCAGGCTATCCGTGATGTGAAGGCTGACCAATCCAGCATCATTCTTCTGGCGGGCAAGGGTTCTATGACCGTGGTACTTGATTGTTGGGAGTATGTAGCTGAGGGACTGCGTCAGCTTTCAGACAACACTACATACAAAGTTTGGCAAGGTAATCCCATTCCTGATGTCCAGGTGGAGCTTCAAGGAACCCTCAGAACCATAGGCCCCCTACAAAACCTTTCACCTGACTCCATCAAAGTCCTGAGCCCCACCAACACCCCTCTACCCTACCTTCTATCTTCTTCCTAAAATTCACAAAACCAAACATCCCGGCCACCCCATTGTAGCCGGTTACCAAGCCACCACAGAACGTATCTCTGCCTACATAGATCAACACCTTCAACCCATTACATGCAGTCTCCCATTCTTCATCAAAGACACCAACCACTTTCTCGAATGCCTGGAATCCTTACCCAATCTGTTACCCCCAGAAACCATCCTTGTAACCATTGATGCCACTTCCTTGTACACAAATATCCCACATGTCCAGGGTCTCATTGCGATGGAGCACTTCCTTTCACACTGATCACCTGCTACCCTACCTAAAACCTCTTTCCTCATTACCTTAGCCAGCTTCATCCTAACCCACAACTTCTTCACTTTTGAAGGCCAGACATACCAACAATTGCCGGCCGCAGTGGTCTCGCGGTTCTAGGCGCGCAGTCCGGAACCGTGCGACTGCTATGGTCACAGGTTCGAATCCTGCCTCGGGCATGGATGTGTGTGATGTCCTTAGGTTAGTTAGGTTTAAGTAGTTCTAAGTTCTAGGGGACTAATGACCACAGCAGTTGAGTCCCATAGTGCTCAGAGCCGTTTGAACCATACCAACAGATAAAGGGAACACCCATGGGTACCCGAATGGCCCCCTCGTACACCAACCTATTTATGGGCCGCTTAGAGGAAGCCTTCCTGGTTACCCAAGCCTGCCAATCCATGGTTTGGTACAGATTTATTGATGGCATCTTCATGATCTGGACTCACAGCGAAGAAGAACTCCTGAATTTCCTCACCAATCTCAACTCCTTTGGTTCCATCACATTCACCTGGTCCTACTCCAAATCCGATGCCACTTTCCTCCACATTGACCTCCATCTGTCCAATGGCCAGCTTCACACATCTGTCCACATCAAACCAACTAACAAGCAACAGTACCTTCTTTTGACAGCTGCCACCCATTCCATATCAAATGGTCCCTTCCCTAAAGCTTAGGTCTTCGTGGCAAACGAATCTGCTCCAGTTTTGAATCCCTGAACTATTACACCAATAACCTGAAAACAGCTTTCACATTCCGCAACTACCCTCCCAACCTGGTACAGAAGCAAATAGATAGAGCCACTTCCTCATCCCCTCAAACAAAGAACCTCCCACAGAAGAACCATAAAAGTGCCCCACTTGTGACAGGATACTTTCTGGGACTGGATCAGACTCTGAATGTGGCTCTCCAGCAGGGATATGACTTCCTCAAATCCTGCCCTGAAATGAGATCCATCCTTCATGATATCCTCCCCACTATGCCAAGATTGTCTTTCCGCCGTCCACCTAACCTTCGTAACCTCTTGGTACACCCCTAATGAAATCCCCAAACAACCTTCCCTACCCTCTGGCTCCTACCCTTGTAACTGCCCCCCGTGTAGGACCTGTCCCATGCACCCTCCCACCACCACCTACTCCAGTCCTGTAACCCGGAAGGTGTACACGATCAAAGGCAGAGCCACATGTAAAAGTACCCACGTGATTTACCAACTGACATGCCTACACTTTGAAGCCTTCTATGTGAGAATGACCAGCAACAAACTGTCCATTTGCATGACAGTGTTTGTTGGTAATGAGGATCACCCTGTGGCTAAACATGCCTTGGTACACTGCGAGCACATCTTGGCACAGTGTTACACCATCTAGGTTATCTGGATACTTCCCACTGACACCAACCTAAAAGAACTCCAGAGATGGGAACTTGCCCTCCAATATATTCTTTCTTCCCGTTACCCACCAGGCCTCAACCTCCGCTAATTTCAAGTTGCTGCCATTCGTACCTCACCTGTCATTCAACAACATCTCTGCCTCTGTACTTCTGCCTCGATTGACATCTCTGCCCAAACTCTTAGCATTTACATATGTCTGCCTGTGTCTGTATATGTGCGGATGGATATGTGTGTGTGTGTGTGTGTGTGTGTGTGTGTGTGTGTGTGTGTGTGTGTGTGTGCGGGTGTATACCTGTCCTTTTTTTCCCCTAAGGTAAGTCTTTCCGCTCCTAGGATTGGAATGACTCCTTACCCTCTCCCTTAAAACCCACATCCTTTCATCTTTCTCTCTCCTTCCCTCTTTCCTGAACATTGGGTTGTGAAAGCTTGAAATTTGTGTGTTTTTATCCCACAATCTAGAAAGATTTATAGGATGAATCAGTGAATCAATTCACTTTTCTTTGCTTCATTTGTTACATTTTAATGCTTTCTCCTTTTGCCAATTAAATTTTAGCCCCCCATAACTATCTAAATACACTCCTGGAAATTGAAATAAGAACACCATGAATTCATTTTCCCAGGAAGGGGAAACTTTATTGACACATTCCTGGGGTCAGATACATCACATGATCACACTGACAGAACCACAGGCACATAGACACAGGCAACAGAGCATGCACAATGTCAGCACTAGTACAGTGTATATCCACCTTTCGCAGCAATGCAGGCTGCTATTCTCCCATGGAGACGATCGTAGAGATGCTGGATGTAGTCCTGTGGAACGGCTTGCCATGCCATTTCCACCTGGCGCCTCAGTTGGACCAGCGTTCGTGCTGGACGTGCAGACCGATGCTTCATCCAGTCCCAAACATGCTCAATGGGGGACAGATCCGGAGATCTTGCTGGCCAGGGTAGTTGACTTACACCTTCTAGAGCACGTTGGGTGGCACGGGATACATGCGGACGTGCATTGTCCTGTTGGAACAGCAAGTTCCCTTGCCGGTCTAGGAATGGTAGAACGATGGGTTCGATGATGGTTTGGATGTACTGTGCACTATTCAGTGTCCCCTCGATAATCACCAGAGGTGTATGGCCAGTGTAGGAGATCCCTCCCCACACCATGATGCCGGGTGTTGGCCCTGTGTGCCTCGGTCATATGCAGTCCTGATTGTGGCGCTCACCTGCACGGCGCCAAACATGCATATGACCATCATTGGCACCAAGGCAGAAGCGACTCTCATCGCTGAAGACAACACGTCTCCATTCGTCCCTCCATTCACGCCTGTCGCGACACCACTGGAGGCGGGCTGCACGATGTTGGGGTGTGAGCGGAAGACGGCCTAACGGTGTGCGGGACCGTAACCCAGCTTCATGGAGACGGTTGCGAATGGTCCTCGCCGATACCCCAGGAGCAACAGTGTCCCTAATTTGCAGGGAAGTGGCGGTGTGGTCCCCTACGGCACTGCGTAGGATCCTACGGTCTTGGCGTGCATCTGTGCGTCGCTGCGGTCCAGTCCCAGGTCGACGGGCACGTGCACCTTCAGCCGACCACTGGCGACAACATCGATGTACTGTGGAGACCTCACGCCCCACGTGTTGAGCAATTCGGCGGTACGTCCACCCGGCCTCCCGCATGCCCACTATACGCCCTCGCTCAAAGTCCGTCAACTGCACATACGGTTCACGTCCACGCTGTCGCGGCATGCTACCAGTGTTAAAGACTGCGATGGAGCTCCGTATGCCACAGCAAACTGGCTGACACTGACGGCGGCGGTGCACAAATGCTGCGCAGCTAGCGCCATTCGACGGCCAACACCGTGGTTCCTGGTGTGTCCGCTGTGCCGTGCGTGTGATCATTGCTTGTACAGCCCTCTCGCAGTGTCTGGAGCAAGTATGGTGGGTCTGACACACCGGTGTCAATGTGTTCTTTTTTCCATTTCCAGGAGTGTAGTTTATTTCCTTCTCATCACATCTGGTAAGTCTCCCCAGACCCCGGGTTCTGAGTGATTTTTCTGAACTCTAACCTTTTTCCCAAACCCCTCCAGTCTGTTTCCTTCACTGCTCTTCCTTTTCCTTCAACCCTTCTGCAGAACACGGAGCTACTGGCTCTGGAAGCTTGCATACATAAAAACTTTTTTAAACTTGTGTTCTCCTGCTGTCACTTGGTGAGTAGATTTTTTTTATCTATCCAGTTACATTATAGTGTTAATATCTTCAGTGATGTACAAGGATTTCTGCGAGATCCTACTTTTTATTTATTTTATTCTCTGCTGCCTTCGCTATTTCATCTTTCAAAGCTACCCACTCACCTTCTAATGTATTCCTTACCCCTGCTCTAGAAAATCATTCCTTAATGCTCCCTCTGCAACTGTCAACAGCCTGTAGTTCTTTCAGTTTATCCAGATCCCATCTCCTTAATTTCCTACCTTTTCACAATTTCTTCAGTTCTAACCTACTGTTCATAACAAATAAGTTGTGGTCAGAGTTCACATCTGCCCCTAGAGATGGCTACAATTTAAAATCTGCTTCTGTAATCTCTCTCTTGCCATTATATAACCATTCTGAAACCTTCCTCGTGGTCGTGCGGTAGTGTTCTCGCTTCCCACGACCGGGTTCGCGATTTCGATTCCCAGTGGGGTCAGGTATTTTCTCTGCCTCATGATGGCTGGGTGTTGTGTGATGTCCTTAGGTTAGTTAGGTTTAAGTAGTTCTAAGTTCTAGGGGACTGATGACCATAGATGTTAAGTCCCATAGTGCTCAGAGCCATTTGATCCATTTTTTTGAAACCTTCCAATGTGTTCATGTCTCTACCATGTTTGCTACCCTCTTTCATGGTTCTTAAACAAAACGTTGGACATTATTAACCTGTGCTTTGTGCAAAATCCCATAAAGTGGTTCCCTCTTTGATTTCTTTCCCACAATCCTTATTCACCCACTATCTTTCCTTCTCTTCCTTTTTCCACTATCCAAGTCCAGTCAGCCATCACAATTAACTCTTTGTCTCCCATAACTATCTAAATAATTTCTTTTATCTCATCACACATTTCTTCAATCTCTTCGTCATCTTTGTGGCTAGTTGGTACATAAACTTGTACTACTGTTTTGGTTGTGGGCTTAGTGTCTATTTTGGCTACAATATTGTGTTCACTGTGCTGTTCACAGTGGCTGATCCTCATTCTTATTTTCTTATTCATTATCAGACCAATTCCAGCATTATCCCTATTTGATTTTGTACTTATAACCCTACATTCACCTGACCAGAAGTCTCATTCCTTCTGTCACTGAACTATATTAATTCCCACTATACCCAACTTCAACTTATCCAATTTCATTTTTAAAATTTTCTAAGCTATCTGTCTGATTAAGGAATCTAACTTTCCACTCTCCAACCTATAGAACAGCGGAAAACCCAGGACAGAATGTAACAATATTATGAAAAAGAAAGTTGTCACTCACCATATGGCGCAGATGCTGAGTCGCAGAAAGGCACGACAAAAAGACTGCACAAATAAAGCTTTTGGCCATCAAGGCCTTTGTCAACAATTAATGACAGACACTTATGTCCCACATTACTCCTACCAATCACTCCCCTTCCCACCCCAGCTTCCTCCTTACCCCCATCCAGTCGCCACTTGCATCACGCAGTGGTGCTGCTGCTTGCAGCGTGGTTTTAGTTGCGTGAGACTGCAGTAATGTGTGAGTTGCATTTGTGTGTGTGTGTGTGTGTGTGTGTGTGTGTGTCTCATCTATTATTGATGAAGGCCTTGATGGCGGAAAGCTTTTTTGAGACAATGTTTCCTGATGATGACATCGTCGTGAATAGTCTTTGCCCGTAGGTCTGAATGAGGGACTATTTTACTCCCAAAATATTTCACCTGAGAGGATGCCATCATGCAACCATACAGTGGAGGTGCATGCCCTTGGGAAAAATTGCAATTTTAGTTTTCCCTTGCTTTCAGCCTTTTCAGTTCCAGCACAGCAAGGCCATTTTGCTTGATATTAGTAGGCCAGATCAGGTAATCATCCAGACTGTTGCCCTGCAACTATTGAGAAGGTGCTGCTACTCTTCTGGTACCACTTGTTTGCGTAGCCTCTCAACAGATACGCTTCCATTGTGGCTGCACCTACAGTACAGCTGTCTGTATCATTGGGCACACAAGCCACCCCACCAATTTGCAAGGTCCATGGTTCATGGAGGGGGCTAAATACCTAGGAATTGCAATTACAAACAACTTAGATTGGAATGATCAGATAGATAATGTTGTGGGGAAAGTAAAGCAAAGACTATATGTTATTGACAGAACACTTAGAAGATGTAACAGATCTACTGAAGAGACTGTCAGTGTTACTCTTATCTGTCCTCTGCTAGTTTGCTGTGGTAGGGTATCCTTATCAGACAGGATTGACAGAAGATCGAAAAATTCCAAAGAAGGGCAGCTCATTTTATATTATCTTATAGCAGAGGAGGGAGTGTTATGGTTATAATAAGTGAGTTTGTGTGGCAATCACCAAAACAAAGTGTTTTTCATTCTGGTGAGACGTTTTCATGAAATATCAGTTACCATCTTTCTCCTCTGAACTTGAAAATATTTTACTGTCATCAATCTACATAGGAAGAAATGTTCATCGTAATAAAAGAAGAGCAGTCAAAGCTTGTACAGGAAGATTTAAGGGTTCAATTTTCCCACATGATGTTAGAGAGTGGAATGGTAGAGAAATAGTCTGAAGGTGGTTTTTTGAACGAATTTGTATAGAGAATAGCCATGTTTGTGGGAAATAAAACTGAAAGAGTACTCCAACAGCAATATGAGGAACATGGCCTATGAAATTATTGTACCAAAGTACAAAGAGATAAATCATGCTTCAGACAGCATCTTTGTCATAAAAAATTAGTTGGCTATTGGTGTCTTTCTAGCATCAGTACAGGAAGAACCAGGATGCTAAAACAACAACCAGAAGCACCGCTGAAAACACGCAAGAACCGACACTGCGGTATTTTGATATGTAGCACTGCACCCTGAATCAAGAAGAGGTGTGATGTGGAGTATCCTCATTAATACAGGTGATAAATCTGCAGGGCAAACAGACTGAGAAACTAAATGCTGGCTGCAATGTGTCAAAGATGGCCAAGCACAATTCAGAGATTCCTTTTGTAAGCAACAAAGACAAAATCAAAGGCAAAATCACACTTCTGTGTTTCAGGTTACCATAACTTCTGCCAGTAACCAGAAATCTTAATGTTGCAGCTAAACTATCTTAATCAGTGATGGTAGCTCTCATGTGTATTTCTTTCTTTTCAGTTTTAGTTCGTATCAATTCCAGCAATTCAAAACACTGTTATTGCCCATAGGTAAAAAACTTTTATAGTCTGTAGGCTCTTGAACTCAGAGGTTTCACAATGAATTTACATGAGAAAACTTGATTTTATATTTCAACCATTATTTCATTCATAAATGTTTCTTTTTCTTGTTCTCATCTAAACAAATATTAATCCTGCAGCCACAGCAAATTTTCTCTTTTGTTTTGGCATGGTGAAAGCTGCCACATGACTGGACACACAGCAGGTAGAGTCCACAAAGTGGTTGCAGGTGTCCACACACTGTCGAATGGGTCACAGCCGAAGAGGAGATGATTCATGCATGCAGTTCGCCTGACCAGCTGGGTTATGAATGAGACCTTTAGGGAAATAGTGTCCAGATGAAAAGAAGTTCAATATTCATTAATATGCTTGCTTAGAGGCATCATTCGAGATGTGCAAATAAGTCCCTGAATTTGCTATCCTCCAGGAAAGCTGTTGTCACATATTACACTCACCTCTGACAGCTGGAGGAAACCTGATGTAGAGAGTTTAGAAGTATTTAATGATGCATGTAACATGTATTGAAAAGACAGGTTAGACACCACAGGGATGGGGAGTGTTATTTGCAATCTTTAAAGATATTGATGTTGAGCTCGAAATTGAATCTGACTGCACAATTATCTGGAAGTGAGTAAATGGCCTAAGTGAACTCAAGATGTTTTCAGTTTATACTGAGTCCTATATGCCACCATAACAGTTGTCATTAAAAGAAGGCTATGCTCAGTGACTCAGAAGTATTCCACCACAGACACACAATAGTAGCTGGAGGTAGCTTTAACCTACAGAATATGCACTGGGACATCTATGGATTCATTGTTGGTGGTACACACAGATAGTCTTGTGAAGCAATTCTGAACACAATTTTGAAAAGTGTCTTGAGCAGCTAGTTTGCCAACCCATATGCAATGGAATTATTTTACACATGTTAGCTACAGGCCAGACTTACCAACAGTGTCCAGATAGAGACACAGATTAGTGACCATGATGTCATTATAGTGACAATGGTTTCTAAAATAATTTGAACACAGCCTGACCTGCTTACTTCATGCAAGTAATACTGCAGCTCTTGAGCAATGCGCATGCAAGACAAAATTGGGACCATAAATGGTTGCTACAACTGATTTTGCGTCCTGACATATGCCTCATTGTCCCATTCTGACTCTGAAATTTAAAGCAATTTCAGAAGTAAGATTCTGGCTGGGTCAACATGAACAGAACCTGCTCTGCCTTTCTACTTTTGTCTTGATCCAACTTATCTTTAGCACATCTGTGATGAGCTCAGTGGAATGCTCTTAGATCACAACTCTAACCACAGATCAAAATAATCTCATATTTAATATTTAAACAGAAAGGGTCAGCACCTGCTTTGCAATGGAACACTGTCACAGTGAGACAAACAAAGTATAAATGCAACTTAAAAAAATGAGTATAATAAGTCATTTATTTACTCTAAGATCTCAATAAATACAACATTACAATGACATGGAACAAGGTTCCAACAAATCGTAAATGACCCACTAAAACTGTGTGTAGATACCTCATCTATGTGGAAGACTATTTGGGAAATGCTGCAAGCTTTCCTAATTTTTGCATGCACAGTAAACGAGTCCAAGACCCATGTAACAAAACATTTATACAGGCATCAGAAGTTGTGTACCAAATGCTGCAAATTGTGAGCTGCTCAGAAAGTGAATAGCACTAATGTGAAAAGTGATACCTACTCGAAACTCAGCAAAAATGCACCCCAATCAGTGCCCAGAACAGAAGTCTCTCTCCACCCACATCAGTACTACAAGTGTCTCTCCTTCCACAGCAAGACAGTAAGTGTCTTCCTCTAAACCTAGCTCCTGACTTTCAGAAAACCTCTGTGTGAAAGGACTGACACGTAGACATTGCCACCATGACCAAGCCTTTTTCTTTGTTTGTGTGTATACAGTGGAATACTGCAGAAATTTCCAATTCTTGACTTACAGAACACATCTAATCATGGTAATCTGAGAGGTTGGTATCAGCACCCATTGGCCAAGCTCTTTGTGACAAAGCACTGTGACAGGAAAGGCTCATTTGACTGGATAAGAAGATTGGGAGGGAAAGGCAATGAATTTTCTCATGGTTCATGAGCAGTTCAGTCGCAGCCCATTCTTAAATCTGCCCACCAGGAGGTGAATTTTTCATGCACAATTACACTCTAGAGACTTCCAGTGGCTTAATGGCAGCTGCCTTCAAAAGAGAAAACTACACTCGCTGCCAAAGCATGGAATAGGGGCTTACCACAGCCACTTCTGGGAACTCCAGTACCCTGGACATCCACTTCCCTTCTCTAGGGCCTCTGTGACTGATATCCTGCAGTCAGGCCAGAACACAGGATTAACACTTGGGCCCACTCATTTCTTAAAAAATGATATGAAGCCATCATCTTGAATTAGCAAGCCTTGTACTCCCCTCTAAAATAGTCATGAAATGTGCAGAAAATAATCAAATATCACTCAGTGATATGTGACTGTTACATCACAAGTTGTTAGCATGCTAATTGGACGATGGACAGGCATAATTTACTACCAGTATGTTGGAGATAGAGTAATTAAGGATGTGGTTTTAACTCATTGTAAATTACACTATGGAGAATTATGAGGATTAAGGACAAATAGGACCCAGTGTGGTCTATTCACAAAATTTGGAAAGTGCTGAGCAAACAGAGATGGTTGCATTCTCATTTCAAAAAGAATGTGCAAATTATGACAGGCAAAAGTTAGTAGAAATTCATGCATCTATAAAAAGGTGGATGCATGAAATGTGCAGCTGTATGCAACTTCTACTCTCAGCCCATGGCTAATGATCTCGCCAAGAATACAAAAAATTCTCTGTTTCTACATAAACTCACTAAGCTGGTCAAAGGCTTTTATTCAGTCACTCGGCAACCATTCTGGCTTAGCAATAGAGGACAGCAAAAGAAAAGCAGAAATTTCAAATTTTGTGTTAAAAAAGTAATTCACATAGATTTGTTTGACAGTCACACAGATTCCTGTATGGAGGACATAAATTTAGGCATAACTTGCACGGAATGTTACAATAAACAATTTCAGTGCCAGATGGAATATTATGATCTCTGTAGAAAAACAGAAGATATGTTAAGGTCGATCTTGTTTTGTCACATTCAGGTAACTATAACATTTTAATTTTTAACATTGAATAGAGTTTGAGTGGAGAGGAGTATGTCCATTCACTGTTGAGTAATAACCATTCAAGTGAGTAAATTGGTGTGTGTAATTATTATTATAATCCTGTGGCACCTTTTAATATAGCGAAGGTGAAGGAGTTTGCCGGGTCTTCAAGGCTGTAAGAGGAGGTAAGTGAAAACAGATTAATTGTCAGCCAGTTTAGACAGTGTCAAAATGGTGGCTTGAGCTGCACATAAAATTTAATAGAGTAATCCTCACCCTTTTGAAGAGCTTGCAGTCTTTAACTTTCTAATTTCATGGTAAAAATATAAAAAGAATAATAGTATTCTCCAGGTCAGCTCATCAGAGAAGGCCTCGGCCTCTTGCCAACTGATGTAAAGCAAGACAAGGTATTTTGCTTTTTTAAAAAAAAAATTGTTTTTTAGGTTGTAAAACTCACCATAATCATGAAATATGGCATTAGGAAATAATCATCAAGAATCATCTTCAAATTGTGAGTGTATCTGATTTTCGAAATTATTCAACTATTTTTCTATCACTAAACAATCACCCCCCTCCCCATGAACCATGGACCTTGCTGTTGGTGGGGAGGCTTGCTTGCCTCAGCAATACAAATGGCTGTACCGTAGGTGCAACCACAATGGAGGGGTATCTGTTGAGAGGCCAGACAAATGTGTGGTTCCTGAAGAGGGGCAGCAGCCTTTTCAGTAGTTGCAGGGGCAACAGTCTGGATGAATGATTGATCTGCCCTTGTAACACTAACCAAAATGGCCTTGCTGTGCTGGTACTGTGAATGGCTGAAAGCAAGGGGAAACTACAGCCGTAATTTTTCCCGAGGGCATGCAGCTTTACTGTATGGTTAAATGATGATGGCGTCCTCTTGAGTATAATATTCAGGAGATAAAATAGTCCCCCATTCAGATCTCCAGGCGGGGACTACTCAAGAGAATGTCAATATCATGAGAAAGAAAACTGGCATTCTACAGATCGGAGCGTGGAATGTTAGATCCCTTAATCAGGCAGGTGGGTTACAAAATTTAAAAAGGAAAATGGATAGGTTATAGTTAGATATAGTGGGAATTAGTGAAGTTCGAAGACAGGAGGAACAAGACTTTTGGTCAGGTGAATAGAGGGTTATAAATACAAAATCAAATAGGGGTAATGCAGGAGTAGGTTTAATAATGAATTTAAAAAAATGGAGTGTGGGTAAGCTACTACAAACAGCATAGTGAACGCATTATTGAGGCCAAGATAGACATGAAGCCCACACCTACTACAGTAGTACAAGTTTATATGCCAACTAGCTCTGCACATGATGAAGAAATTGATGAAATGTATGATGAGATAAAAGAAGTTATTCAGGTAGTGAAGGGAGACGAAAATTTAATAGTCATGGCTGGCTGGAATTCGAGAGTAGGAAAAGGGAGAGAAGGAAATATAGTAGGTGAATATGGATTGGGGGTAAGAAATGAAAGAGGACGCCGTCTGGTAGAATTTTGCACAGAGCATAACTTAATCATAGCTAAACTTGGTTTAAGAATCATAAAAGGGTTGTATACATGGAAGAATCATGGAAATACTAGAAGGTATCAGATAGATTATATAATGGTAAGACAGAGATTTAGGAACCAGGTTTTAAATTGTAAGACATTGCCAGGGGCATATGTGGACTCTGACCACAATCTATTGGTTATGAACTGTAGATTACAACTCAAGAAACTACAAAAAGGTGGGAATTCGAGACCTTTGGAGAAAAGAGAACCACTTGTATGAATATCAAGAGCTCAGATGGAAACCCAGTTCTAAGCAAAGAAGGGAAAGCAAAATGTGGAAGGAGTATATAGAGGGTCTATACAAGGGTGATGTACTTGAGGACAATATTATGGAAATGGAAGAGGATGTAGATGAAGATGAAATGGGAGATACGATACTGTGTGAAGAGTTTGACAGAGCACTGAAAGACCTGAGGTGAAACAAGGCCTCGGGAGTAGACAACATTCCATTAGAATTACTAATGGCCTTGGGAGAGCCAGTCATGACAAAACTCTACCACCTGGCGAGCAAGATGTATGAGACAGGCGAAATACCCTCAGACTTCAAGAAGAATACAGTAATTCCAATCCCAAAGAAAGCAGATGTTGACAGATGTGGAAATTACCAAACTATCAGTTTGGTACATCACAGCTGCAACATACTAACAAGAATTCTTTACAGATGAATGGAAAAACTGGTAGAAGCCAACCTCAGGGAAGATCAGATTGGATTCCGTAGAAATGTTGAAACACGTGAGGCAATACTGACCTTACGACTTATCTTAGAAGAAAGATTCAGGGAAGGCAAACCTACATTTCTAGCATTTGTAGACTTAGAGAAATCTTTTGACAATGTTGACTGGAATACTCTCTTTCAAATTCTAAAGGTGGCAGGGGTAAAATACAGGGAGCGAAAGGCTATTCACAATTTGTACAGGAACCAGATGGCAGTTATAAGAGTTGAGGGGCATGAAAGGGAAGCAGTGTCTGGGAAGGGAGTGAGACAGGGTTGTAACCTCTCCCCAATGTCATTCAGTCTGTATAGTGAGCAAACAGTAAAAGAAACAAAAGAAAAATTTGGAGTAGGTATTAAAATCCATGGAGAAGAAATAAAAACTTTGAAGTTCACCGACGACATTGTAATTATGTCAGAGACAGAGGAGGATATAAGATGAACATAAACAAAAGCAAAACGAGGATAATGGAATGTAGTCAAATTAAGTCGGGTGAAGCTGAGGGAATTAGATTAGGAAATGAGACACTGAAAGTAGTAAATGAGTTTTGCTATTTGGGGAGCAAAATAACTGATGATGGTCAAAGTAGAGAGGATATCAAATGTAGACTGGCAATGGCAAGGAAAGCGTTTCTGAAGAAGAGAAATTTGTTAACAGCGGGTATAGATTTAAGTGTCAGGAAATCGTTTCTGAAAGTATTTGAATGGAGTGTAGCCATGTATGGAAGTGAAACATGGACAATAAATAGTTTGGACAAGAAGAGAACAGAAGCTTTTGAAATATGGTGCTACAGAAGAATGCTGAAGATTAAATGGGTAGATCACATTACCAATGAGGAGGTATTGAATAGAATTGGGGAGAAGAGGAGTTTGTGGAACAACTTGACTAGAAGAAAGGACCAGTTGGTAGGACATGTTCTGAGGCATCAAGGGATCACAAATTTGGCATTGGAGGGCAGTGTGGAGGGTAAAAATCGCAGAGGGAGACCAAGAGATGAATACACTAAGCAGATTCAGAAGGATGTAGGTTGCAGTAAGTACTGGGAGATTAAGAAGCTTGCACAGGATAGAGTAGCATGGAGAGCTGCATCAAACCAGTCTCAGAACTGAAGACCACAACAACAACAACAACAACAAGCAATCAACAATTTTCTATCCCCTTCCGTTAACACAAATCAGAGAGAAGGATATTTTACAGGAACTGAGAAACAATGAAAGAGTTGAAAACAAATAAGTCACCACATTTACATAAAATCCAAATTTGGTTTCACAGAGAGTAAACTTTGGCATTGCCCCTTACTTAGTTCAAATTTATTGTGAATCTCTTGCCCAGTGAAAATTTCATGTGACTGGGAAAAAGTGAAGGGATTCTTGTATATAAGAATGGGAACAGAACATCAGTTTGCTGCAGAATTTTTAAACAAATTCTAAGTTCTAAAATAATAAATTTCTCTGAGACACAGAAACTTTTGTCCGCAGATCAGCATGGATCTTAAAAGCATCACTCATGTGAAACTCAGTTTGCCCCTTTCTCATATGATATATCAAATGAAAGGCAGCATGCAGATTCCATATACCTAGTTTCCTGGAAAGTGTTTGCCGTTGACCGCACTGCAAATGTTAACAAAGATCCAAGTGTATGGAACAGGCTCTCAGACATGTGAATGACTCAGAGACTTCTTAAGTAAAACAATCCAGTATGTTTTCCTGGATGGTGAATGTTCATCAGAAACAAGGGTTTCATCAGGAGTGACCCAGCAAAATGTGAAGGACCTTCCTTGTTCTCCATATACATAAACAATCTGGTGGGTAAGGTGAACAGCAATTGGTGACTGTTTGAGGATGATGCTATAGTGTACAGGCAAATGTTGTCATTCCAACATTTTCAGTTTTGATGACATTATCAATCTTGGTTTCAAAGTAATGGACCAAGTCAATTTAATGTCTGAAATGGTGTCTTTTTCTGCCCTTGATGCTTTGTGCAATTCTTCAGCAATGCCAAAATTTTGTAGAGCTCACCCACTACCACGCGTGACTAGAAAACTGCTCAAGCAGAATTGCTCAGTTTCAAAACCAAGGCATCATTTCCTTGGTTTCAACCAGTCAGTGGGTGGTTGCTATGGTTGTCCTAAAAATTCCTAATGAGTCTTCATGCATTTCTGGTGATTTTACATCCACTGTAAATTCCCATTGCAGCATTGATCTCCATCCTATACCTTGCCTGGTGGATTTGTTAACTTAACTGGCTATGAGCCATATTTTTCAAACATAGATGTAATAGTGTAGATTTGAAAGATGTGCATCTACAACTGGACCAATCGATGATGTGTCAGTTCAACTACTAGTCTTAAAAACATAATTTGATTTATATGGGAATAATTGCCTACCTTTAAAGTTTCTAGTGCACTCACCATTTGCTGAAACTGTTTACAACAATTGATCCAAGAAGTCTGCTCTGTGATAATTGTCTGGGTGGTTGTTACAGGATCAGTTTATACAGAACACTGCAGGAACCTGGAATCATTTTCCAAATGGCTCCAGAAAAGTGGTTTCTGCTTTTAGCTGGAAAAGTGCAGTTTCTTGCTCCTATTATCACATGCCTGGGGCACGTTTGTAGTTACAAAAGTGCCGCACCCATGGATTACTTCATCAATGCAATCACTAATATGCCTCAGTTGCAGTCATTTATGGATAATATCATGTACTATGCCCAGATTATTTGCCAAGTGACGCAAATCACACACCCTCTAAATCAGCAGCTCTGAAGGGTGTCAGATAATCATGGCAGGCTATTTGCTGTCAGACTTTCCAGTGCCTTAAGGATGATCTCAAGGTGGCACTGTGTCTGGCGCCATGTACACTGAAGCAGTGATTGACACTAACAATAGATACTTCCCAGCATGAAAATGAGTCACTTTTGTCCCATAAGTTGGCAGATGATTCTGAATGGACCTTTACTTTCATATCAAAAATGGTAACTGGCACAGCTCAACTACTCACAAATTGAGAAGGTGATGTTGACAATCATTTATGAAGTCAAGAAATTTCATATGTATATGTATGTCAGCAACTTTTAACAGTTGACTGACAATAAACCTCTGATTTCTGCAGCAGTGGGTGCTTTTTTTTTTTTTTTTTTTTTTTTTTTTTTTTTAAAAAAAAGTGGATACCACTATGAAATCCACTTTCGGTCCACTGTTCAACATGCCAACACAGAGATACTGCCTCACTTCCCTCTTGGCCCTGATGTGGAATTCTATCACCAAGAAACAGTTTGTTTGCTCTGGACCAACATCTACAACAAATCCTGGATGAATTACTGCCTATCATGTGCAACATGACCACACTATCATCCCAGGACCCATTCCTGTGGAAAGTTTTGTATGGAGTACAGAAACAGAGCATGTTTCCACCCAGGCTGACCCATGTTTTTGCAATTATCTCTCATTGTGCTATGAGCTCAACACCACAAAAGGTGTCTTCATGCTGGCTTCAGAGAAATATGAATGCTAGGTTGTAGTTCTGCCTCCTCTCTGGACCCACATCCTGCAGCTCCTTTATGCTTCACATAAGGAGATAATGTGTGTGAATGCTTTGGTCCAGAGGCACTTTTGGTTTCTTGGCATCAATGAATGTGACATCATTGAATGTGATGTGGCTGCTTCCTCAATTGGGTGGTCCCTGTGAAACATTCCTTTAAGTGGCCCCTCCCTATCCACCCATGGGAGAGAGTCCACATGAATTTTGCAGAGCTTTAATGGACCAATGAGGCTGACAGTAGTGGGCACTTATCAAACTTCCCTTATGTAGTGTGAATGTCATGCACTACCATTCTTGCCTCTCAATGATACTTGCTGTCGAGGGAGTGCCCTGTGTCCTGGTTTCAGAAAACAGGCTCCACCCTAAGTCAGCAAATTTCCAAGTCTTCTGTCTCTGTAACAGAATCAAATACCTCACTACCATCACCTTTCATCTCACATCCAATGCAGAAGCTGAGCAGATGGTCCATTTTTTCTCATGATGGACATGGAGGCCTTGCAGACGTTATCTATTGAGGAAGTCCTGCACAACTTTCTCACAACACACTGGTCCACCTCCATAGACAGAGTCATCTGACCAAAATACTGCACAGGCACCACAATCATAGCCCATTAGACCTCCTGTGTCTCACACAGCATGCCCAGCCTGACTACGGGTGAGGCGCTTCTGATGGGCAAGCCCATTTGCCAGCATCTGGAATGGACCCATGGGATCATAATCAGCCACAGAGGGCATCAGCTATTTGAAATTTGGCCTTGCACATTTATCAGACCCACAACCACAGCCTGCTCCTGCCATGACCCTAATTAGCAATTGGTGCCCCACTCCATTTTCCACCACTGACCCCTGGAGTGACACCAGGATCATGACCAAGGTCAGCCATCCCTTGCACCATCACCTTGTGCCTTCCACAATCCATTACGACCTCCAGCTCAGTGTCCCCACTTGACAGAGGCTTGGTGAGTTGATAATCGCATGGGAGCCGATGTAGACTTGGATCCACTCTCTGTGCGCCAACCTTCCTTCACACCTGTTATACTACCACAGTCTGCTGACTCCAGCGTGCTGCCACCTCCAGAGTCCTTGACCATACTGCCAGCATTGCCCCTGGGCCCTTTGTTATAGATCCACTGGAGGGGTGTTCTACCATTCCATCCATACCTTCCCTCCCCCTCTCTCCCCCCCCCCCCCCCCCCCCAGATGCACTAGCACCAGCATTAGCCGGGATATTTTTAGCCCTATGTGCTGATTTAAGGGTGGAAAAATTTAATATCCCCCACCAGCTGCCAATATCAATAGTGGCTCAGATGCACTGTAAATAATGCTTGATCATTGCCACTTGGGGTGTGCACAGCATATCACGTGGGCACAGCTGCTCACAGCAATGGAGTCAGGCAGGCAGCCATGATTCCATCTAGTACAGGCCATAGCATGAGCTTCTATCAATAGTGCCACTCTGCTTATTGGATCTCAGCCTATCATAGTACCTGGTCTTCATTGTTCTCATTATTGGATTTCATCCAGTGTGCTGTTCTTGATGAATCTGGGTTTGGATTACACATTTTTGCTCAGAACTGACAGAAAAGTCTAGTGGAAATGGGTAAGTCAGACATCAAAATTATTATGGCTACAATAAGGTTGTGTAAAACTCCTCATCACCTGAACACAAACAGTACATTCCTCCAGTGATCCACACTGTCAATGTAAGAATGGACACGAAAGTAAGATACACATCAGGCATCCAACAGTGTTTTCAGAAGACACTGGCCATGATTCTAGTAAATGGTTATAGTAATTTGACTGTGTTGTTACATATGACAGATCAGATAACTAATGTGCTGGGACATATTTTACTTTCAGTTTAAGAATCATAGCCTAGGAATGACAGAAACATCCCAGTGACATGCTGCTGTGTCATACAGTGAACCAAAATAACACACAAGCCAACAAAGTTTCATACATATTGAAGGGTTTGGCACAAGATGTCTGTCAAGTACTAGTTTACTACTTTTGAATGCGTCAAGCAGTGCCATTACACTGAAGCATTGCCAATGAAAAAAGTACTGTATTTTATAGCATAAGCTCCTCTGTCACATATTCCCCTTCCCTATGACTTTTCATCATTAAAAAATTGTTTTATTAATATCACACATAATTCCCTATCTTGATTCATTCGCCTTAAAATAACTTGTCAATGGACACAGTGGTACTTCGCATAAAAAAATTTCCATTCTCACAACATATCGTACATTGAAAAGTGAAGTTGCAGGCGTACTTCTAAGTTAGTTAATTACAAGCCATCATAATATTGAAATATTCAAACTATATGGGCAAATTTAAACTAAATGTATTATCTTATGCCAAAACAAACAACACAGACAGTGCACACCAGCTAACGGCAATGTGGACAGCCTTCCTCTTAAGGACTTTTTGGTTTGTCCTTCATGTACGTCATTACCTTTGGGATGGTTCCAGAACTGCAAATCATACATTTCTATGCACAGGGTAGCACATTCTAATATTAATGTTGCAACACCTCTCCTACATACCGCTTCGATGACGCTGGTCACCTAGACCGCGCCGGTTTCTGTGACCGTCGCATCATGGGTGCACCATGACCGCCTTCCACCTGCTTTCATAATGGCGTCAGCCATTCCAACTGCACTGGTTACCGGGTCCGCCACCATGTGGCTCCACCGCACTATCGCAGCACACCGCCCCCTCCCGCCACACCCCATTTCGACACCACCAGATGCCTTGACTGTGCCAGTTTCCACGCAGCCGCCTTCTGCTCCATTTCATAATGGCACCAGCCGTTCCACCTGCACCAGTTACTGGGCCAGTCCCCCTGTGGCTGCGCAGCGACCGCCTTCTGCCCGCTGTTGTAACGGCACCGGCCATTACACCTGTGCCGTGTTCTTCGTCGGTCATGTAGTTTGGACACAATGTGCCGACTTTTGCACTCACACTCTTTACACCATGTGCTGCATGTGGCCACCCCACCTCGCAGACCTTGGACAATGCACCATTCAGCACTACTGCACTTTTGGTATCAGAGTCATCCTGCTCTGCTCATACCAATCTCCGTCTGTCGGTACTGCCTCAACATGTGTTACCTGGCAGGTTTCCTAAGTTACTTGATTTGCAAAAAGATAACCCAAAGACTTGGTTCACCTTAGTGGATCACCTCCTGGACATCCACGGCATTTCCGACGACGGCGTTCATTTTGTCTAGCTGATAAGCCATCTTCACACACATACGGACCTCATCATCTACTTGCTCCTCTCACTGCCTGTCTTGCACAAATATTCGACTGCCAAACCACCACTTATCGAGAGGCTTTCCCGCTCTCCAGCAGAGGCTATCCATCAAATTATTCACGAGGAGCATCTTGATGACTGCACCCTTTTGCAACTTTGGCATCACCTATGTGCATTAATCGACAATCAAGCATTACCTGATGCCACACTTTGGATGTTGTGAGTGGTCAAAACGCCTTTGGATCTGCAACTTTATCTACTGTCCTCGTCGCTGACCCACTAGTGGTTTGTTTACGCATGGTGGATCAGGCTAACACTATCATTCGTCACCGACCCCGCCTGTCATGAACAACATCTACATAACCCTCAACTGCCACACCTGCACCTTTGGTTCCACACCTTGCTGGCAGAGGCCAGTGCATTCACCTGGACATCTTAGCTGCTAGTCAGGAGCTGCCACCTAGCGGCCTGCAAGAGGTACTGCCAGCAGGCTCCCGACAGCCACTGACATCGCCCAAGCAGCAACCTGATTAGCTACCGGCCCCAACACAGTCAGCTGCGGCCCCCTTCCACACCACACTGCCCCACCAACCGGCCTACCCGCTGTGCTAGTTCCATGCTACCTACAGGGACGCTGCCTGCAACTCCGTGTGCCTAGCACCTACCCAAACAAGACCGGCGGGCAATGTTTAGGCACCATGTCCCGCCACATTCTTTCACAGTGCCTATCGCCCAATGCTGCACCACTTGCTTTAGCACTGCGATGCCTCTATGCCGCAGACATATCAACAGGAAACCGCTTTCTTGTCGACAGAGGCGCCAACATTACCGTAATCCCGGCCAAGCACACTGCTGACGCACTATCACCTTCTACCTCACCTTGATTGCCGCCAACCGTTCTCGTATCACAGTCCATGGCTCCATCAAGATGTCATTTCACCTATCACCAGTTCACACCTACCTTTAGACCTTCCATGTTGCTGATATAGATAAACCTGTGATTGGGTTGGATTTTCTGCACCACTATGAACTTTCAACAGACTGCAAGCCACAGCTTTCCAACATGCTCCGTGCTCACATGAGTTCAACATGACTCCACTCTCTGCCTCCTTGGTTACGCTTTCCACGTGTGTGTCCCTGGTCGAGCGCATTACTACATGGCTCTCTTACCTGTCAGCATTACTACATGGCTCTCTTACCTGTCAGACATACGCTCACAAAGTGACGAAATCTGCACCGAGAACAATGCCTTACTCACCTGCATCGCCCCTGCTTCCACTGAATTGTCACATGCATGGCGTACCATACATCGGATATCTGCAGACCTGCAACAAGGCAGTCCACCACACGCCACTACACCGTCTTCTCACCAATCTGCTCCTGTGTCAAGCATTCCACCACCTGCTCTTGTTTTCCCACTGCCATGGACGAATCTACAAGATGCATCTGTATGCTCTGCTCCTGCACCACATCTCCCATCGATGACTACAGCTGAAGCCCCGTCTACACCGCCCCGTTTCACCAAGGTCAGTGAACCAATATTGCCTGCATATAGCTTCTTGACCCCTACTGGCCACCCTCCTATGCGACTATCAGCCATCACTAATGGCACTTGTCATAGGATTCGCACCATCGACAGCGCACCTGTTCGTTATAAGGCCAGGCACCTAAACGCTTCCAAACTTCAGCACGCGAATGAGATTGTTCAGGATCTGTTAGCTTCGGGCGTCCTCTGCTCTTCCTATACCGACTGGTCTTCACCTATTCACCTTGTTCCTAGAAAGGACAGCAACTTATGCATGTGTGGGGACTACAGGTCTCTTTAGGCTTGCACCATTATTGATAACTACCCCATTCCTCATATCCAGGATCTCACGCAATTACTACATGGTTCTAAGTTTTTCTCTGTTTTTGATTGTTCCAAGGCGTACCTTCAAATTCCTGTGCATCCACCGGATATTCCAAAGACAGCCATTATCACACCCTTTGGCCTAGTTGAATACTGTTACTTGCCTTATGGATTGAAAAATGCTGCGCAGACATGGCAGAAGTTCATTGATTCAATTTTGCTCCCACTGCCATTTGCTTATGCTTACTTCCTCCTCTGCTGACGATCATCAAGCTCACCTCAATGCAGTCTGTTCAGCCCTCGCTGCCAATGGCGTTGTAATCAACCGTGATAAATCTCAACTGTGTTCCACATCAGTTACCTTGCTAGGCAATACTGTCTCCGCTGATGGCCTCCGACCAACGAGTTCTCGTGTCAAACCCATACTTGATCTTCCTCTCCCTGAGGATTCTGCTCAGCTCCGTCATTTTCTGGGTACAGTAAACTTTTAACGCGGCCACATTCCTCAGGCTGCTTCTGTCCATAAGGCCATCACCGATGCCCTCTCCAGCAGAAACACCACAGAGAAACGGAAGTTGAAGTAGACCAAATCCATGCTCGACATCTTTGGCAATCTTAAATCTGCCCTCACCAAAGCCGTCACACTCGCCCTCCCTGACCCTGAGGCCTGTGTTTCGATCACGACTGATGCCAGTGACTCAGCTGTGGGCGCTGTCTTACAGCAGCACACCACTGACTCCACCCAGCCCGTTCTCTTCTTTTCCAAGAAACTGACTAAGAGCCAGTGTAAGTGGTCGGCTTTCGATTATGAGCTCCTCGCTGTGTACAAGGCGATTAAACATTTTGTGTAGTGACCTCGGGTGGCGACCTTTCACGATCTACACAAATCACAAGCCACTCGTGGATGCTATTCGTAACATGGCGTTTCCGCCATATGGACTACATCTGTCAGCACTCTTCCAACTCGTGCTGTATCCGTGGCTCGGAGAATGTTGTGGGAGACTACCTATTCCGCATCTGATTGCTAACCACACTGCTGAACTTGAATGAGCTCACCTGACATCAGGCTGAAGATGATAATATACAGAAATTAATTTCAGATGAGTCATCCTTCTCTGTCCAACCCCACATCCTACACAGGTCGACGACCCCAGTCCTTTGCAACATCGCTATGGGCACTCCCTGCCTCCTGCCTCTTGGTCTCAACCACTCTTCGACAGAGGGTCTTTACTGCTTTGCATGGCTTGGCCCACCTTTGAATGCAGCCCACGATGAGGCTGGTTACTGAACACTTCATCTGGCCTGGCATGAAGCACGACTGCCGCACTTGGACCCACACATGTGTAACTTGCCAATATTGCAAGGCTCATAGTCACACTCAATCTCCATTAGGCAAGTTTGATGTTCCAACGCATTCAGCACATCCACATTGATGTCATTGGCCCCCTTACGAGGAGTACAGATACATCTTATCGACTGTCGACCGCATAACCCGCTGGGTCAAAGTGGTACCTCTTGATGACATCATGGTCGAGTCCATCACTCATTCTTTCATATCCATGTGGGTTGTGCGATTCAGTTGTCCTCTTTCCCTTACAACTGACTGGGGATGAAGTTTGAGTCCGTCCTCTTTGCAGGGCTGTGTGAACTGTGCGGTCTTGCTAAATTCCACACCACGGCCTACCATCGACAGACAAACAACCTGATCGAACGGTGGCACCATACCCTCAAGGCCGCACTTATGTGCCACGGTGGCTTATGCTCTAAGGCCCTCCCTTGGGTCCTGTTGGGCATCCACTCGGCACATATAGAAGACTAGAATGTATCGCTCGATGAGATGCTATACAGTGAGCCCCTCCTCATCCCAGCAGAATTTGTCGAGGACTCACCATCAGCCAATACTATGAACCTTCTAGCTCTGGTTGAATGGGTTTGTGCACATGTCGCACACCTCCACACCCCCCTGTCTTGTCCTCATTACGCCCCGCCTGTGTTCGTCCACAAGGACCTTGCATCTTGTGAATTTGTGATGCTGTGTGATGACTCTGTGCGAGCAGCCTTACAACCATCTTACTCATGGCCTTACCGAGTGTTACGTTGAGGCGTGAACACGTTTGTAATTCATCTACATGGACGAACATAGACAATGTCTGTTAATCACATAAACTGGCGTGGTCACTCTCCGACCTGCCTTCCAACGCTTCTGATCTCCCTTCTGTCGCTGCTGACCTGCCTCCCAACGCCACTGACCTGCCCTCGACCAAAGCTTCTCTGTATATGCAGTAGTTGGTCACACGGGACTCTTGCAGCACATATTCCAACACAGCTACTTGTCGCGATGGCCGCCACCAACTGCTGCGCTGACGCAAGGCTTACAATTTCGAGTGATGAAGTTTTCCTACGCCGTGCTCTGCACTGCTGGATGCGACTCTGTGGCGTCTCTGGCGTGCAGCGCCCTATCTTTGACTTTAACCTCTTTGAACTGCTTTGTTCTATGTCACTCACAGTGCAAAACTTGCCTACTGCCATGCTTTGTGCTTCTTACTACATATCTAGTAAAAACATTTATGATATTTAAAGTGTGTTATTATAAACCAGCATAACATGATAACCAACTCCTAATTCAATAATGTTTTGGTGGAGGCGAAAAGACAAACTCATGGTTGCAAAGGCAAGCTCCAAATCTTTCCATGGGCCCAGAACAGGGGAATATCCTGATATTGATAATGGTGCAATTGCTATTTTCTTTTTTTACTTCGAAATGATGGTTGTGCTGTTTGCTATGAAATGATTCAGAACGAAGCTCACGAGATAGTTGCCATGCTCAACATTGACAAGAGGATTTTAAAGCAAGCATCAGTTGGGTGAGTCATTTTATGTGATGGCAAAATCTCAATCTATAAAGGAGAATATCTTTGTGCCAGCATTTACCTCGAGACTACACTTAATCAGGTAAATGAATTCCATTTTATGTAATGCAATATGAGTATTGGTTCTCCCAGATTGGTAACGCTAATCAGTCACCAGCAGGCCTGGAAGGAAACTGGGGTATCTGCCCCGGGCAGCAATTTCAGGGGGCGTCAAATTCCAATTCTTGATTAAAAAAAAAAACACCCTTGTCTCACAAAGCGCCTAGTATCCAGCACATGTTGATCTATCAGTTATTCATATTATTTTGAACACATTCTAAGTTGATTTCTGAACAAATCATAGGTTGATTTTTGAATGCGTGTATATTTTATGTGTCTCTGCCAGGGGTATCCCCGTCGTATCTAGAAATAAAAAAACTGTCCTGCAGACAAAAGGCGATGGGGCTATACAAACTGAGGCAAATAATCATCAGTAAACACTTCCGGGCTAAACTGCCGTGGTCGATCTGTAGAACTTCTTCTCCCTGAAGTTTCATTCTCAACTACGGAGAACATCTCCCAAGGTGAGTAGACGACTGGCTGCTAGGCTTGCACCTTTCTTCGTGTGAGGAAGGTTCTTCTCTCTTCCCCGGCATCTTCCAGTCTGAGCTTTGCAGCTATTCCTGCGGACAAATCTTAGATACAAGTGTAGCGTGTGCATACATAATTTGGGTGGCTTCTTTGATTAACACTTTTTTGGTGCCATGCTATTATCTTCTTTGCTACGTAGCGAATTTTTTTTAATGCTCATTCACACACACATTCATCCTCACCACTTAAGGTGATCTCTGTTCTTATTCATTCTATCATTTATACACTTACTCGCTCTTGTTGGTGGCGACATTACTTTTGTTTGGGAGAATATTTACAATATTTGCGTTCTTATGAGGTGGGGTATTTACAATAATCAGGATGGGGTTAACAGGATGGGTACTGTCTTCTTCTCTTGGTTTATCCCAGCAGCAGGTCCGGCCATCTGGTGTTGATGTTGCAATGCTCTCGGTGTCCGAGGGCAGAGATGAGGGGGTTCTCTGCTGCTGCTGTCCTCTCGTAGAAGGTGTGTGCTGCTTGCTGGAACCTCTCGTGTAGGCGGGGGACACCGGCCAGTTCACGGAGCTCTTCGGTTGGGAAGTCCCACGGCAGGTGCAGGGCTCTCTTCAGCGCCCTGTTCTGTACGTGCTGCAGACTGCCGATGTGTTGCTCTGCTGCATTGCCCCACACTACTGTGGTGTACTCTAGGAGTGTCCGCACTAGTTCGAGGTATAATTCGATGCCCAGCTCCTGCTGGTAATGTAGAGATGGGGTTGAGTACTAGGCAGAGCATCCGGAGTCGACCCATTGCCTTATCTTTGATGTTGTTGACGTGGTCCTTCCATGTGAGGCGTCTGTCCAGTGTGACTCCTAGGTAGAGTGCTGTTCTGCTCCAGGGGGCTGCGGTACCACGAACTTCTATTAGTGGCAGGTTCATTGGGAACTTCTTTCTGCAGATGGGTATTGCTTGAGTCTTCGTCCCATTGAACGCCAGGCACCACTTCTTCGCCCAGTCGCAGAGGTCATGGGTGGCTCATTGCAGTCTGTGCCTGAGGACTCTGGCGCTCCTGTTGCGTGCATAGAGCGCGGTGTCGTCCGCATAGAGAGCTGTATGGACGTTGGGTGCTTCTGGGATGTCGCTGGTGCAGAGTGTGTACAGCACTGGGCTTAGTACACTTCCTTGCGGTACTCCAGCTAGGATGCTTCTTCTGGAGGATTCTCCATTCTGGACTCTTACGTGGAACATTCTTCCTTCCAGATAGGACTTCAGTAGTCTCACGTGTGACTCTGGCACTTCACTGTCTAGCAATTTGAACAGCAGGCCCTTATGCCATACCGAATCAAATCCTCCGGAGACATCCAGGAACACTGCGCCAAAGAATTCCCTTCGTTCCATCGCTTCCATTGCCTCTTCTGTCACTCTGAGGAGTTGCTGCATGGTCTAGTGTCCTGCTCGGAAGCCGAACTGCGTGTTGGGTAGTATCTGGTCCTCATTCACAAGGTGTAGTAGTCTGGCCAGATATAGGCGTTCGAATACTTTCGAGATCGCCGGTAGCAGACTTATGGGCCTGTAGCTTGCTGGTTGGGTAGCGTCCTTTCCCGGTTTGGATACCAGTACTACTATTGCGTGTTTCCATGTTCTGGGGAACTTCTTTGTCCGCAGTATGGCGTTGAAGGACCTTGCTAATACTGCAGCTGCTTCATCTGGCATCTCGTTGAGCATCTTGTTTGTGAACAGGTCTATACCTCCTGCTTTGCTTGGGTTTAGGTATCTGAGCTGTATCTTTACTTCCTCTGTGGTGATTTCCTGTATTTGGTCTTCTTCGTCTTGGACTTCCAAGGATCGGGGGAGACAGTTGTTCACCAGTTCGATGTGTTCCCGGTCGCTGGGGTCTTCTATCGGGGTGAAGTTTTGTGCGAACACATCTTCGATTCGGAGTGCTGATATCCTGGCTGCCCATGTTTGTATCCTGTGGGCCTCCACTGCAGCCTTTATTTCCCTCTGCAACCTGTTGACTTGCCTCTTGGTTGCTGGATTCCTCATTCTGATCCACTCTCGGAAGAGCCTGTTTTTGTCAGCTATTGATGCTCTTATTTGTGGTGTGGTGTGGAATCTTATCTCTCTTCTCTTCTTGCTGGTGTGGCGGCTACTGCTGCGTCTATGGTCTTTCCCGTCACATATCGTATGGTTTCTTCTGCTCCGACTTCTTCTAGATCAGGTGGGGTGGGCTAGCAGTTCTTTGTAGTTCTGCCATTTCGTGCATTTTAGGTCGAGTCCGTCCTTTTGCGGGGCGAGTCCTTCCAGGGCGATGTCGTAGACGACTGGTATGTGATCTGAGGCCAGTACATCTCAAATGCTGGCGTGGATGGCCAGGGGAAGTCCTTTTACCAGAGCTATATCCAGTATGTCTGGATTGTGATTTTGATGACCCCATTAGTACGTCGGACTGTTGGGTTCGATTATGGTTGCTTGTCTTCTTTCAGCAGTGTTCAGTAGTCTTCTTCCACTGTTGTTGTTGACTCCTGAGTTCCATGCGTGGTTCTTTGCATTGTAGTCTCCTCCCGCAAAGACGTTCCCTAGGATGGAGAGGAGATCTTCAATGTTTTTGTCTGTCCTTCTTGTGGCAGTCGTAGTTGGGTACTCCTACCCTGACACCCAGTTTCAGGAACGTCTCACATATGAGGCATATGTCTACGACTTCGTCATATAAGAACTGACGAAATTCGCCTGCCTGGTGTGCTATCCCGATGGCATTCCACAACGCGTTTCTTAGTCCCTGTGCGAGCCTATTTGCCATCTTGATTTCTTGGGGCTGGTATCGTGTTCACCACGTAGGTGGCTATCTTCTCTGTCACACTCTCGAGCGTGACGATGGCTTCCATCATGACTGTCATGAGGGAGGTGATGTCTGCGGCTGTGGGTGCTTGTGGGGCCGCGTCTTCTCTGGCGTTGGCTCTTTGTTGCGCTTCTGCGCCTACGGTGGTTCCCTGCTGCTTGTGGTGGTCGAGGTCTTGCATCTGCTGCTCTTCTTCCATTCTCGGCCTCTTCTGCAGGTGGCGGCGGGGCAGCGGTCGCGGTGCTTGCATGGGCTCCACCTGGTTTCTTGGTGCTCCTGTTTCTGGATTCCTGCTGCGCTGGTGGGCTGCTGGGATGGTGCTGGGGGTGTTCCTCAGCTGGTGGCGGCGGCTCTTCGCTGTGTCGGTGTAGCTCGTTCCCGGCTTCCTGTGTGTTGTCTCCTGTCTGTCCCATGCGTCAAGCAGGGTCCTGCACCTGCCGTAGCTCGCCGGGTGCGCTTCCCCGCAGTTGTAGCATTTGGCCGGTTCTTCTTGTGGGACAGGGCACTCATCGCTGTGGTGGTCTCCCGCGCACCTGACGCACTTCTGCGGCCTGTCGCAGTAACGGGCCACATGCCCGGGTTGGAGGCACCTGTAGCATTGTGCCTGCTTCTTCTTGGCTCTTGGGTCTTCTACTGTGGTGTCGCAGGCGGCTATGGATTTGACGTTCCATATCGTCCTATTTTGGGCATTGTTCGTGGCCACTGCTTTGAATAGTGGCATTGCCCTTCGTGTCCTTGGGGACTTCATTTTGGTCACTGATCTTGTTGTGAACCCCAGGTTTGTTAGTGACTTTCTCATGTCTGCTGTGAATGAGTGTGGCATGCCTCTTATTACCACTCAGTGGTTTATCATTCCCTGATGAGTGGGTGTGGAATGGGATGTTCCTGCGTTATAGTTCTCGCAGGATTTTGACATAGTCTTCTGCGTTTTTGTCGTGATTTTGAGGGTGTCCCCTCCTGCTGATTTTATACGGAAGACGTGCGTTGTTGCTTCCTTTAAGCTTTCATAAAGGCTCCATGTAAGAGCCGCTGTACGTCGAGTTGATTGTTGCCTGTGCGCTTTTTGCAGCAGCTTCTACTGGGTCTGATTGTGCCTCTCCCAGCATTGAGAAGCTGTTTGTTGTAGCTACTGGGGCGGGGGCCACCTGGTTGATGTAGGCTGCTGGTGCCGTCTTCTTGGGTAAGATGAACCCGTCGCTACTGGGGCGGCGTGCGTCACAGACCCTTTTGTCTGCGGATTCTTCTTCTGCACTGGCGGCGTCCTGTGTTTTCCTTTTGCGGGAGATCGCCTCCTGGTCCATGGGCTCCGGTTCTGTTGCGGGTGCTGGTGCTGTTGTTGCGTCCAGGACTTCTTCTTCCCCTCCGGCGTCAAGGTTGGGGTATAGCCCCTAGTCGTACCTGGAACTGTTGGGGGTGGTGGCTGCGTCTGGAGCGTTGTGGAGGGCAATCAGCGGTTCCTACTGGTCTTCTAGGTGGTCGCTTGGGGATGGCGACGGGGGTGGGAGTTCGGAGTCTTCCCTACTTTCAGTGTACCTGACCATTTTTGGGGCGTGTGGAAGTGTGGACAAAGAAGATAGTGCTAGCCTTTGCCTGGTGGCCGCAGGCTGGTCCCACATGAAGGGGGCCCTGGACCACTTATTTCCCTACTCTATCTGCCCTAGGTGGCTTGGCCTTCTTTCTGAAGAAGGCAAATGCCAACCGAAGAGAGTTTGCATGCAGTTGCACGCTAGGATGGGTGCCAACTTAGTTGGCGACAACCACAAGTTTGCTTTTCTCTTGTGTTGACCGAGGTCTCAGAGCGAGAACTGTTGCTTCGTTCTTCTGTGATGATCTTTTTGTCACTTCTCGAGCTTCTGGAAGCTCTGTAGTCTCAGAGATTCTTCTTTCTTCTTCCGGAATCTCGGAGTTTCTTCTTCTTCCCCTGGCTGGCAATGAGAAGGCTGGCTGCTACTCCGCTTGCTTGCTCTACCTTCGTCCCATAGCTAGCTCTATTAGGGACGCAAGCGTCCTCTGGGGAGCGACCCCTGGCAGAGAGGTGAGAAGGGAGGTGTCCCGCCGGCTTCTGATGCTGGCAAAAATAATAAAGGATGGGGCCCCTCCATGCCCACACCAACGTGGTGACCAAACCAAAAGTTCTACTGTCACCTCCGAAAGCATGTTAGTTTTTGAATCAGGCTTCACAGGATGGAGGCTGTGATGTTGTCCATGCATCTGGGTAAGAGTACTCATTACCATGGTCCATCTGGAGATAGAAGTGGTCGAAAGCGATCGAAGGGCAGCGGTTGTAAGGGCAGAGGAAAAAAAAGTGCCAAGGCCAGCGCCAAGGGAAAAAAACCTCTGCGACACTAGCATGGGTATTAAGGGCAGTAGCGGCTTGCTAGCTGCGACAGAGCATGCTAGGTGAGGTCAGGTTAGAGTGAGGTATCGTGCATCGTTACCTATGTGCTGCATGTCCGTTAGCTGGGTCAGTCCGGGTGCTGCAGCTGGGCTCACTTGTAGTCTCCTGGGCTCGCCGCAGTGGCTTCCTCCCTGTAACATAAGAGTTCGGGGCGGCAACTCATGCGTTGCTGTTAGGCCCTCTGCTGCGCCTTGTCGACGGTGACTTGGTGCAGCTTCATCAGGCTGGTGCAGAACGGCAGCGATCGGCTACCGTTCAGCGTCCTCCTCTACTGCACGCCGCAGCCCTTCCGTAATGTAGCTTCCATGAGCCCCGCTTGTTCGAAGAGCTGCGTCAGTTCAGCGTCGGAGGAAGTTTTACCATTTGCTCGCGCTTGTGCGATAAAGGCTGCCCTTTTGGCTTCTCGATCCCTTGTGGGGCCCGCTCCCGCAGCGGTCGGCGTTGCCACTGGTTCAGCTGGGGCGGCGGTTTTCTTCTTTGCACCTTTCGCCTGCAGTGCTGCTGGGGCAACCGCTGGGACAGGCACACAGACGTCCTTCTGTGAGGTAGCAGGAGTGTTCGCAGGTACTACTGCACTGGGGTCTTGGGCGAAGACTGCTCGGAGTTGCGTCAAGGCCTCTTCCTTCTCTGCAGCCACATCGGCTGCGAAGGCAGCCCTCTCTGCTGCAATGACGGTTTTGAGGGCTGCAGTGGCCTCCTTCACGGCGGTGCCGAGTTCGAGGTCACGTATCTTCTCGGGAGCGCGGGCTGCATCCTGGCTTCCCCTTTCCGAGTGGTCATCCCTGCCCCTGGCAGGTGGAGCTGCTGCTGCGCTGTCCCTCTGCTGCGCCGGGCTGTCCTGCGCCCTACGCTGTTTCCGACGGTGTCTTCGCTTCTGCCGCTGCGTCGGTGCGGCCGCGGCCGCCTCGCCCCCCCGGCACGGCTGCGGCTTGCAAAAGCCGCACAACCGCGCCAACTGGCGACGTGCGGGCCGCCACACCAGACACAGGTCGGGAAAATGTTGCTGCCACAATCGCAGGCGCGGCTGTCGTGCTCCCCTGAGCACTTGACGCACCGCACTAGGTTGCGGCAATACTTCGCAACATGGCCCTCGCCCTGGCACTAGAAGCACTGGGGCTGGGGGTCCATGGCGGTCGGGAACGCCTCTGACGTCACCGGGAAGCCCAGCAGCTTCCGCAAGTCGAAGATGTTGCTCCCGCCGTCGACCGTTTGCACGGTCACGGCATAGAGCGGCGCCCTCTTCTTGTTGGTCCGGTTGTGCAACCTTGCGGTTGCATTATCAAACCCGGCTCACAGCAGCCCTTCCTGGACCGCTGCCTCATCACAGCACCAAGGTAGCCCCCTGAGGAGTGCCTCGGTCGTCTTCATCCTTCCTACGGAAGGTGCCTTTTCGTGCGCCGGCGGCGCGTCGACGGTGTGGTCGGCCACTTCGACCTTGATCGCCCTGTGCTCGAACGCAGATCAGTGAGTCTGTATCGACAGACTCGTAGACCACTTCGTAGCGAGCGCAATTCGTAATGGTGTCGAACAGCGCTGTCCACCCGCCTCTGCACTTGATGTACAAAGGGGGGACAGTCCGCGACTCTTCTTCTCGAGAGTTCCTTGCATGGTCGGCAGATTCAGTGAGTTGCACAACCGAAGGACCCTTCGTAGCAGCAGGTTTCCTCTGCGCACCCTTCTTTCCCATGCTGTGAGGCGCGGACACGACAATCTGCACGCGTTGTGAGAACAACGCACGACAATTTGCTCTCCGCGGCGCCCACAGCACAGAAACCTCTTCACGAGCTCTCAACAGCCGAGTTAGCGTAGCGCACAACGGCAGCGATGCGCTCGCCTCGACAGCTCAGGTCGCTCTTTCTGACGCTGGCATTTCTTTTGGATGGGGCCCCTCCACGCACACACCAACGTGGTGAGCAAACTAAAAGTTGTACTGTCACCTCCGTAAACATGTTAGTTTTTTAATCATGCATCACAGGATACGGGCTGTGATGTTGCCCATGCGTCTGGGTAAGATTACTGATTAACATGGTCCATCAGGAGATAGAAGTGGTCAAAAATGATTGAAGGGTAGCGGTTGTAAGGGCAGAGGAAAAAAAGTGCCAAGGCAAGAGCCAAGGGAAAAAACCTCTGCGACAGCAGGACGGGTAGTAAGGGCAGTAGCGGCTTGATATCTGCGACAGTGCATGCAAGGTATGGTTGTGTTAGTTCGAGTTATAGTGCATCGTTACCTTTGTCGTTGTTGGAGCTTATTGCGGCACTTGCTGCAGTTGCTGCGTCCCTGCAACAGTTCAAGGTCATTGTAGATTAGTGGACGATCGGTCATAGATCGGCTCACAGACAGTGTAGGGGGTGTGTGTGGCTGGTTTGCGTGCTGTGTACAGTACAGTTTCCCTGCGGTTGCCTGTTTTTCGGCTGGTCGCACATCTGGGTTTCCAGTAATAACTGTGTTGCAGGGGTCGCCAGTACTGTCGTGTTAGTGTTCTATGGACCATAGATGTTTAGTTCCTAGCCAGTAATGTCTTTGGTCTGTTATGCTTCCATCTATGGTTGTGGTCGGAGTTACCCAGAGAAAGGATAAACGGGTTGCGCGAGTCTCTCGTGTTATTGTACAGTCGTGTGGAGAGTTTTTGGAATACCTGCAAGGTAGTATCTAGCTGGTATTCCCAGTGAAGGTCCGCGATGCGTGTGTAGCGCAGAGCATTGCTTATGATTTTGAGTACTTTGTTCTGTATGAGCTGCAGACGGCGCAGGCGAGTTGGCGCAACGTATCCCCAGACAGGGGCTGCATACGCTATCAGGGTTCTAATAAGTGTCATGTACATGGACCTAGACGCATGTTAAGCATAGGGTAAAGTTGTTTGAGCCTCGCGTTAGCTTTGTTGGTCACGTGTTGAATGTGGTCCCCCCAGAGTAGTTTCCTGTCCAGCCAGACACCGAGGTACACTCCTGGAAATTGAAATAAGAACACCGTGAATTCATTTTCCCAGGAAGGGGAAACTTTATTGACACATTCCTGGGGTCAGATACATCACATGATCACACTGACAGAACCACAGGCACATAGACACAGGCAACAGAGCATGCACAATTTCGGCACTAGTACATTGTATATCCACCTTTCGCAGCAATGCAGGCTGCTATTCTCCCATGGAGACGATCGTAGAGATGCTGGATGTAGTCCTGTGGAACGGCTTGCCATGCCATTTCCACCTGGCGCCTCAGTTGGACCAGCGTTCGTGCTGGACGTGCAGACCGCGTGAGACGACGCTTCATCCAGTCCCAAACATGCTCAATGGGGGACAGATCCGGAGATCTTGCTGGCCAGGGTAGTTGACTTACACCACTATTCAGTGTCCCCTCGATAATCACCAGAGGTGTACGGCCAGTGTAGGAGATCGCTCCCCACACCATGATGCCGGGTGTTGGCCCTGTGTGCCTCGGTCGTATGCAGTCCTGATCGTGGCGCTTACCTGCACGGTGCCAAACACGCATACGACCATCATTGGCACCAAGGCAGAAGCGACTCTCATTGCTGAAGACGACATATCTCCACTCGTCCCTCCATTCACGCCTGTCGCAACACCACTGGAGGCGGGCTGCACGATGCTGGGGCGTGAGCGGAAGACGGCCTAACGGTGTGCGGGACCGTAGCCCAGCTTCATGGAGACGGCTGCGAATGGTCCTCGCTGATACCCCAGGAGCAACAGTGGCCCTAATTTGCTGGGAAGTGTCGGTGCGGTCCCCTACGGCACTGCGTAGGATCCTGCGGTCTTGGCGTGCATCCGTGCGTCGCTGCGGTCCGGTCCCAGGTAGACGGGCATGTGCACCTTCCACCGACCACTGGCGACAACATCGATGTACTGTGGAGACCTCACACCCCACGTGTTGAGCAATTCGGCGGTACGTCCACCCGGCCTCCCGCATGCCCACTATACGCCCTCGCTCAAAGTCCGTCAACTGCACATACGGTTCACCTCCACGCTGTCGCAGCATGCTACCAGTGTTAAAGACTGCGATGGAGCTCCGTATGCCATGGCAAACTGGCTGACACTGACGGCGGCGGTGCACAAATGCTGCGCAGCTAGCGCCATTCGACGGCCAACACCGCGGTTCCTGGTGTGTCCCCTGTGCCGTGCGTGTGATCATTGCTTGTACAGCCCTCTCGCAGTGTCCGGAGCAAGTATGGTGGGTCTGACACACCGGTGTCAATGTGTTCTTTTTTCCATTTCCAGGAGTGTATTTGACCTTCTCGCGGAAACATATTGGGCGTGTGTGTAGCGTTATTGGGTTGCAGTGCTGATGTTTGCGCAGTTGCTTCGGTCTTCTAGTGAACAGAACGGCCTCACACTTGTCGACGTTTACTCTAACACGCCATTTCAGCAGCCAAGGCTCCGCCATTCTGAGTGCAGTCTGTAGTCGTGAGTTAATGTTAGACAGCTTCCAATCTTGCACGAGGATGGCAGTGTCATCCGCGTAGATTGCTACCGTCGTGTTATGTGTAGCTGGGAGGTTGTTAATGCAGAGGTTAAACAGTAAGGGCCCTAGGATACTTCCTTGGGGTACTCCTGCCTGTATACCATGCCGTGTCAATTGTTTGCCCTGCATATCAGTGTTGAAACTCCTGTCCCTGAGGTATGAATGTATGAGACGTACGAGCCCGTTGGGGAACCCTGCGACACTAAGTTTGCATATTAGGCCGTTGTGCCATAGATGATCAAAAGCCTTTTCGATGTCCAGGAACGCCGCCCCAGTTGCCTTGTTTGTATTGTTCCCGTGTGTTATGTATTCAACGATGCAGAGGAGTTGTTGTGTTGTTGAGTGGTGATTCCTGAAACCGAATTGCTCCGGTCTCAGAGTGTCGTTTGTGATGCAGTGCCTGGTGAGTCATTTTAGTATTACCTTCTCAACGATCTTGCTGAGCGCGCTCAGCAGACTGATGGGTCGGTAATTTTGTGGGAGGGAGTGGTCTTTCCCCGGCTTCCTGAACATCAGGACCTTGGCTGTCTTCCAAAAGGCTTGGAAGTGTTGGTGCTTGAGTATGGCATTCATGATGTGTGTTAGGTAGTCTACAGCTTTGTCCGTGAACTCCTGGAGGACACGGTTTTGAATGCCATCGTGACCAAGGTCCTTCCTAGCGGTGGTATGCATGATGGCCCATTTGACTTCTGCTGTACTAGCCTGTCGGATGTTGTTGCGAGCTGGTTGGGCCAAGAACGTGTGACCTCCCGGTCTGTAGCAAGTGTGAACGCTGGGTCTGAGGGATCCAGGTTCGGTGTGAATGACGCTGCGAGTGTGAGGGCCATCAGTTCCACTTTTTCTTCTGCACAATATGTTGGTCCGTCGGGCCCTTGTAACGTGGGGGTGTACAGTTTCTCCCTGGTGAAGTGTCGGGCTAGCTGCCACACGCCAGGTAACGTGGTGTCCAGCCCTTCGAGTTTCTGGTCCCACTGTTGAGTCTCAAATGTTTGTACTTTTTCCCGGATTATACCCTGGAGTCCGTTAATATGCAGTTTGAAGTGCTGGCGCCTGGTACGCTGCCATTGTCTCCTGAGGCGGTTCCTCATTGAGATTAGGCCCAGGATTTCCTGGGGCAGGGCTACACTGTGTTGTTGTGGCGTGCAATTCGTATGGTGTCGGTTATTGCGTCCTGGACGGCGCCAGTGAGGGTTTCAACTGCCTGGTCAATTTGGGCTGTCTCGTTAATCGTGTGGGTGGGTGGGATGCGACTGTCAAGCGTTTCCTTGAACTGGGTCCAATTCGCGCGCCTGTAGTCTAACATCCTGCGTTGTTCCATGTGCTGCAGTGTTTTTTCAATGTACAGTATAAAGGGTTGGTGATTTGAGGGCAGATCGTTTTCAACGGCAACGTTGAGTGTCGTTGTTATGCCCTTGATGAGGGCCATGTCTCACACGTCTGGCCTGTGTCCCCTCCGGTAGGGAATGTGCATCGGTTCGGTCGGCGCTAGTGTGATGTAGTTTAGTCCTAGTGCGCTTTAGTATAGTTTCTTGCCATTGGAGTTTCGTATTCGTGAGTTCCAGTCCGGGTGTTTTGCGTTAAGATCTTCAGCGGTTATTACGCGTGGTGATATGTTGGGTATTGTGCTGATGTCGCATGTTATAATGTTTTTAGGGCTGTTGTATACTGACACCAGTGTAGTGTAGGCTCCGTTGAACTTGACCCTGATGGCGGTTGCGTCTAGTTTTTCAAGTTCAGGGAGTACTATGTTTGTGTGTTCTATGTCTTTGTGTATGATGATGGCTGTTACTCCATGACCTGAGCCGTCCGGTCGGTCAGGGAGTACTATATTTGTGTGTTCTATGCCTTTGTGTATGATGATGGCTGTTACTCCATGACCTGAGCCGTCCAGTCGGTCGGTGCAATAGACGCAGTAGCCGGTGAAGTGTAGTTGGTTGCGTGGTTTGAGCTTAGTTTCGCTCAATAGTGCAATAAGGATACCCTTATGCTCCATGAGCGCGGCAAATTCCGCCCTTTTGTTGTTGATCCCGTCTGCATTCCAGAACAGGATCCGTGTTAGTGTTCGGTTGTTTGCGTTGGGGGCGTGTTATCCATGTATGGGTGTAAACAGTGTGGTGAACGCTGCTTTTATGGCGGCCCAGTACTGCCCAGGTTGAGCAGTCAGGATCTGTGTGAAGACTGTGGTGACGGCCGCCATGATCTTGTTAAAGATCTGAGCGGTCGTGTGATGGAGGAATATTGTTTCCAATAAACCCTCAAATGTTGTGTTGGTGTTGTGTGTGTCGGCCTGCGGCTCAGTTGTGGTGTTGGCGGCCGCTGGTGCGGGTGTTGGCGTTATGTGTGGGCTGGCGCTTGTGTTGCTGTTATGTGGAACATTTTGAGGTGCCTGTGTGTCAGACGTGGTGGGGGGTGGAGTAGTGTGTGTGCTGGTGTCGCTGGCTTGCTGATTGTGTGTCATTGTTTTGTTGTCTCTGGTTATTTTGTTGTGGTGCACGTGTGTTCCCACTCCTGTTTCTGTGTGTACGCCTACGCCTTCTCTGGGTTTTTGGTTCTGGGGTTCCTTGTGTGTGTGTGTTTACCAGTGTGTCGTCTGTAGGTTCGCAGGCAGTGGCTTCAGGGGTCGGGGTTGTGTCTGACGCTGGCAGGGATGCTGCGGTCCTTTACACCTGCGCTACAGCGCGCCGGTGGTGCTCCTAGCGGCGGGCGGCGGAACTGCGGCGTCTTCTTCGGTGTGCGAGGTGCGCGGGCGTGGACCTCCTGAGGAGCGTCCTGGCGTCTGTTGAGTTGGAGATGTCGGCCGATCCTAAGACTGGTCGAGGGCACGTCTTCACTGTGCAGGCTCACAACTCGAACTCTGGCTGCTAGGAGCTGGGGCCGGTGCTTATTTGGAGATCGTCGAGGGCGCCACTGCACGTCACGTGGCGTCGATGTATAGCTATCTCTGGCTATCGTCTGTTCTCTCGATTGCAGGCAATCGATTGTCACATGATTGATGCAACGTCGACCGCCATATCTTGTCCAATTTTAATCCTTCTTCTTTACGATTAAAATTGTATTGATGTTTGTGGATTTCTATTGCCTCTCTATACACCGGAAGATGTTCTCCATAGTTGAGAACGAAACGTCAGGGAGAAGAAGTTCTACAGATCGACCATGGCAATTTTGCCCTGAAGTGTTTACTGATGAAGACGCCGGCCGTGAAAGCCTACATGGGATGAGCCAAATAAACCAGAACGTGTGAATGCCAATTGCTGTTCGTTTATGTGGTTGATTGGGTGTGCAAGGATCAGCTATGTTGTAATTATTAGCGAAATCTATAGATTCAGGCTACCAGAGCAGAAATAAACGACTAACAGGAATAACAGGTAAGAAAGATTACATATTCCCAGTGTATCTAAGAAAATTAAGTTTTGACAGCAAAAATTTTTGCAAGATCGTTACACTATCAGTTGCACAGTCCCTGGTTACCAGCCGCTTTAAGTTCTACACTCGGAATAGCGCGTAAAACGTATTGTACGAACATGTAATAACGCCTAACCGGAGAATAAACACGGTATTGCTGAACCGGTGATTCTGGTAGGGTCAAGTTAACCGGAGAATAAGTTTTGACCCTGGCAGGAATATTACATAATTAGTGATGACAAGATTGTTTGTTAGAATGAGGAAGGAGAAGAAACGCAGACATCATACAAATTATATAGAAGAATATGACTATTCCTAATTTATATAAAAATTTCGTACTGTTATTTTTCGGTCTCATGCTTGAGAAATTTGAGCGTATGAATGAAATGTGGAACTATTTCCTAACATGAAACTTTTTGTTTACAGTAGAACTAATAGGCATTTGATATTGGTACTTCGTGAATTATGTTCTGTTGTGTTATTTATGTAAATGAAGTACATAAAAATCTGTACCAAAACAGTCTCGCTTATTTGGCGTGTCTTACAACTGCTGCAATATTAGAAAGGCCTGTTTCATTTTATCCAGCAGACACAGTGACAAAATAGGCATAATCAGATCGAGAAACCGCACTAGTCTTAGGTACTGTTCATATTAACAGCTTTTTCAGTATTAGGCAAAGACATTTTGATTTCTCATGTAGCAAAACGTTTGTCGAACTTTGATGAAGTAACAGATTCTTCGCAGAAAGGAAAGCACGCCATGTAGAGCAGTAGCAAGGTTGGAGAGAGAAAAATGCTGAGACCTAAGAAATGTGTTCTGCCTTGCTTGTCTCTCGTCTTTACTGGTTTTATGTTTTTTATATTCAGTATTGTGTCACATGAAAGAGAAATTTATTAGCTAATAGGCACTAAAGAGTGCAAATTTTGTGAAGAGTTCTTATTCTCCCAGTCACAAATAATCCCACCCAGGATTAATAGTGAGTTTTTTTAAGGGGGATGGTAACATGTCAAACCGACTGACTGGGAGCACAACAGGAGATTTTAATTTCCACTGTTCTGAATATAGATTTGATGGATTCCATTACAAAATAAACACGTTTGAATTCCACAAAGCAAAATTCAGTGACATGTGACAGAAGAATGCTGTGTGAAGAGGTGTGGCACTGCAGTCTGGCCCATTTAAGACCGAATAACATGTGTTATATTTCCTCAAATATATATATTTTATATGTCAAACTCTTCAGAACGATGTATGAAAAAATTTTTTTTTTAATTTTGAAATCCTAACTCAAACCCTAGAGGAAGAGGGGTGCCATTATCAAGTTTTTGCCCCAGTTCAAAAATATCATAGATTTAGGGATGGTCGCCAGTGTTTTTTGATATTGTGTATAACGCCACAATTGCTCCAACTGGCTCAAAAAGTGTCGTCATGAAGACGACTGAAGCTGAGAAACTAAGATGCACAATGATGTACATTACAGCAGATTTCAATAGAATTCCATTGTATGCCATGTTTAAAAGAAAGACATTACCAAAGAAGACTATTCCACGTGGGTTCACTTATGAATTCAGGAAAATGGCTGGATGACGGCAGATTTGATGACATATTGTCTGGAGACAGTCTGGGAAAGATAACTAAGGGCATTATTACAAAACAAGTCCCTTCTTGTCCTAGACAGTTTCTGAGGCCATCTTGTGGAAGCTGTAAAGGCGAAAAGGAAACGGATGAAGTCCCATCCTGTCATCATTCCTGGAGGTTTAATGTCCATTCCTAATCCCTTAGATGTCGGCACCAACAAACCTTTCAAAGAACATCTTTGACGCCTGTATTCATAACGGATGGTAGCGGGATCTCATCAGCTGACGCTGGGAAGCAAGATAAAGGCCAGTTCACACTATCTGTCATGGCACCGTCACATCAAGGTATATTCATACTGTCCGTCATCTCACAGCACATCAACTTCATTCAAGTCATGTGATCTCAACTCGCATTGCTGTCCTCAACTGCCCTTTTTTTCCGGAATTGCGATCTTTGCAAGACGATTTTCAACGTTTTTATGCACGAAGTGCACATAGACAATGCAGTAGCTTATAAGCATGAATGCTGGAGCCCACGTTTGTTCGAAAATGACATTTGTTGGACTCAAACGGTTTGCAAGTTTCAGGGAAAGTTTGTAAATTAGAGAAGAGAGACAGAAGCGCAGAACAACACAAAGCTAGTGCGTGGGTCGGAAAATATGTCATTATGTGGTACAGAAGGGGAATTTCACACATATACATGGAGCCTGAGAAAGAGGAATCTGGATTTTATATTTTTGAAAGTGGAATCATCAGTTTTTTTCATCTGATACATCAAATTTTATCGAGAATTACTAATAAGAACACAGTGTTACGAGCTGCTGTCACATCCCATGAAAATTTGATTTAAGGTTAACTTAAATTGCTAGCCCAGTGCAAATTTTTGTGCCTTTTCGTGCAAGATGTATAGGTTTTCTTCACACATTTAGCAGTTCAAGTGCCTTTTTTGTACCAGGGTTAACGAGTGATACCACGTAAATATTGACCTCTGATGTTTGCAAAACTCTTTTCACACAGAATTCAGAGAGTTGCTTAACAATAAATAGGTCTGCCACAAATACATATTAAACAAACAACTTGCACTGTCTAAAGGTTTCAGTGCATTTCTTTATGTAATATTAAAAATACATGACAACATATAAATAAACTCCACATACTAAACAGTCTCCATGAGAGACAGTTGCCGAGATGCTGAGAGAAGCAGGGAGAGATTAGTGTTTCACTTTCTGTCAAAAACAAGGTTATTAGAGATGGAGAAGCACAAGCTTAGGAAAGGATATTGGCCGTATCCTTTCACAGGAACCATCCCCAAATTTGCCTGAAGCAATTTAGGGAAATCATGGAAAACCTAAATCAGGATTGCCAGATGTGGTTTCGAACCGTCATCCTTCTGAATGCCAGTCGAGTGTGCTAACCACTGCGCCACCTTGCTTGGCAAGTGTTGAGAAATCATATCTGTGTCACAAGCAATTATCAATGTGCCACGCACTAATGATGCTGGGGCGATATTTTTTCTGATACTGAATGCTTATTGCCACCAGCTGAAGAAAATTATGTTCCGTTCAAAATGGTTCAAATGGCTCTGAGCACTATGGGACTTATCATCTCATGTCATCAGTCCCCTAGAACTTATAACTACATAAACCTAACTAACCTAACGACATCACACACATCCATGCTCGAAGCAGGATTCGAACCTGCGACCGTAGCAGTCGTGCGGTTCCAGACTGTAGCGCCTACAACCGCTCGGCCACCATATGTTCCGTGATTCAGAGGATATTTAACTGAAGATTACAAGAGAAAAACTACATCCAGTCAACATGAAACTGTGTGGTAGAAATAACAATCAACGTCAGAACGTAGCCTTTCGAATTTGTAGTTTTACTGGAGTGGAGCCATGGTGTTAATCTTGGGTGGGCTTCTTGCAGGCATCACAAGGTGATATATAATGTGGAAAATGGGAACTCCAGACTGACAAAGCCATTAATAATGCTTGCTCTACATTGAAATTACCCTTTCCCATCATGATTAGTGAGACGAGTTGAAGTCCACAATCTGGATGCAGTTAATCTGTGGTCAAGAGCAACAATGCACTCACCTTCACAAATGAAATCTGTAAGCCAGGCACTACGATTACCATCACAAGTGGACCAGTAGAGGTCTGCATCACCAATTACCATGAACAGCTGCAAATCATCCATAAATGTCGAGTGACGCTTGGCGCAACAGAACGCCAACATCGGAACATTCCACAGTGCTCTTTAACTGGTAGCATCCACATAGGGAGTGAGAGGAATGGAACGGGACGTCAAATTCAAGTTTTCTCGGGAAGAAAGTTGACGTTGACGTTAATAAGGAGGGAGCGGGAGGAAGGGCGACGATATCGTCGTCTGCTAACATCGAAAGTTAACCTATTTTTGCCGCCTCTTACTCATGTTATAGTTGAGGAGTTCGTAACTTTGCGTCAGCTTAGGCCAGATATAGTAAAGCGTAAAATTATTTAGGTTTTACAATAACTGGACAGAGAAAAGGCCTACTCTGTTTATAAAGAAGAAAATTAAGCGATGAAACCTTTTTCGTCAAATACCTATTTTTAACATTGAAAAACTGAGCTCTGTTAAAACAAACAGGCTTAAGGTGGATTCACACTCGACGGAACGTCACCGTCACGACTGTCCTATATAATACAAATAGTGGCACTCACACATGCTGTCAACGGAACGTCATCGACATGTCCCGCCGCACAGCGTCATGTCAAGGTTTCTCGGGAAGAACATTTTGACAGGCCATTGGCAGAGTCACGTGATATTTCACTGTTGTTGCCGGCAAGTAGCACCCCCATATGTGTTTTGTTTAGTTAAGAAAAACGGCCCATGTAGACAAACCTAAGGCAAACAACCAGCTTCTGCCATGGTGATATTGGACACCTAAACCTTCAATTTATCTTCATAATTTTTATTTGTATCTTGCTTAAGAGGTAAAAAACTGTTGTTTAGACGTTCTGAAATATTTATAGAATGCTGACTCCTCCTCTTCCAGCTCCTTGTAAAGAGTGTGGAACTCTCCTTCACAGACGTTTTTTTGCTTGCCGTTCCTGTTCCTCATCATCAAGTGCAACAGCAATCATTGCAAGTCGATTTATATTAAATTTCGTCATGAACTACGAAATGGAGGGTATTTTAAGAACCAGTTGAAAAGTCACGACGTTCTTTGGACGTTGACTTGCATTTAGTGTGAATGCTCAGGAATTCCTCTCGCCATTGACACTCAAAAATATGATGGTTACATGACGGTAACATTCCAACAAGTGTGAATCCACTTTTAATGTATCACCTTATCAATTCTGTAATATTGTTTGATGTGCTTGTGTTCATATATCTCTGTTAGTAAATTTCGGTATGTAGATGTGTTTGGACGACACTTTCTTCTGTTTCTCCATAACTCGGCAGTTTAGTATATAAACTTTTCAAGAACATATGTTGGCAAGTTTGTTTTGACCATAAGTAAATTTCATCGTTGCTATTTCCTATGTTCTGATATTGTATTCTGACTTTTTGTACCAAAGATGGTATCTCATTACTTTATGTTAGCCCTTCAGTACTGGGGTAAGTGAATTGACGTTGTGCCGGCGACTAGTATTAACATACTAACACTTGATGATGACATCGCCTGTCATCCTATTGACACCTATTGTGAATTGGGTTAGGTCACAGGGGCAGCCAAAGCAGTTCATAAGGGGGAGCTCTGTACCTTTGATGGATAATCATTGTAAGCTACCGTTACCATCCTCCCACAGGCAGAATCTACTATCCATCTGATAATAGGTCATGGATACACTGAGGAACAACGTCAGGAGGTATTGCCCATGCTGCGTCAGTTTCTTGCATGCATTCAAGTACAGAGTGGAGATGTGTCACACAGGACAACCCAATGTGGAACATCATATTGACACTGCGGATAATTCTTCCATCACTGAGCGCTCATATAAGGTGTCTCCAGTTGAACAGAAGCGGAAAAGTTGCGGCAAGACGACATTACTGAGTTGGTTGAAATTCCTTCTTTCTTCTGTGTGGTCCTTATGAAAAACAAAGATGGCAGATACCGTTTCTGTATCGATTACCGTGGCTGAGCAAAATTACTAAATGGTTCAAATGGCTCTGAGCACTATGGGACTCAACTGCTGTGGTCATTAGTCCCCTAGAACTTAGAACTACTTAAACCTAACTAACCTAAGGACATCACACACACCCATACCCGAGGCAGGATTCGAACCTGCGACCGTAGCAGTCGCAAGGCTCCGGACTACGCGCCTAGAACCGCGAGACCACCGCGGCCGGCAAAATTACTAAAAATGAATATGTTGACAACTAAATTGTCTGAAGATAGCACAGTAGTTCTTCATTATTGATACACAGATTTGCTACTGGAAGAAAGAGACTGATGAGGCAGAGGTAATAAACTGCTTTTGAAACTCCAGATGACTGCCATTGGTTCAAAGTTATGCCATTTGTTATGAAATGATCCAGCCACCTTTAAATGGGTGATGGAAAATCAGTTTTGACATCTTCAGTGTGCAACATGTCTATGCAGCCTGGATGACACTCAGAGACATCAGAAGAGCATCTAAGCCTCTCTACCGCATTGGTCCATAATGCAGGTCTTCGTTGTCAAACAAATAAAAATATTTGCACACCTAATAAAGGAAAAATGAGTCTATCATAGCCCAAGAAATGGCGCCACAAGACATTTTCCAACTCCTTGAGAAAATTGTGATGTGAGAGGTTTACCTCGAAATGTGCTCCTACTAAAGATGCTTCTTAAAAGATTTAAGTTTCAAGACATAGCCACTACTAACAAGTCTACAGGGAGAAGCCAAATTTACATGAAATGAGATGAAAGAAAAATCTTTTTGTATCTGAAAGGAGGCACAGACATCTTCACTAGTAATATGTGATCTGATGCTTTCCCGGCGCATATGCTGTTTGAGGGATTCTCAGGTGTAGGTATAAATATCACAGCCACTGGTCCAGGATATTAATCAGCAGGAGAAACTCGATGATGCAACTCGTTGTTATCCAAAATTTGTTCTGTAACAATCAATTGATCTGGCCACATGCCCAAGAGACATCCAGGCAGCATATTCGCTGGGAAAACCTGTGGACACATATTAGTTTTCTCCACTAAGAGGGAATGCTACAGCTAGTCAAGAAGCTTGATAAAATCCGAAACAAGGAACAACATCTCGAGCGTGCACTTGCCTTTTTGAAAACGTGCTGTCACGTCTGTATTGTGCCAACCTTTGCCTAGATATCATATCAGGACACCAGCAGCGGACTGTTTTACCAGAAGATCCATCCTGGCTGTAGTGAACCAACAGAGTAGAGTACATTCCAGCAGCGTGACTCCACAGAACTCAAACCTAAATTTAGAACTGGCATCCTTGCTCACCTGCATTACCTGGGAGTGAGTTGAATGTCGAACCTGGGCGCAAGTTTAGCGGGTTCCGGCCGTCGATGAACCTATGTGTAGTCCTGTATCAACTGTGGTGGCCAATATGTACATAGAAGACTTTGAGGACAAAGCACTAGACTCAGCACACTGGGAAACAGCATCTATCGGAAGGAAACAGCATCTATCGGAAGGAAACCCACACGGGCCAGTAGCTTCACGCCTCTAGCTGTCATCACCCATCACCAAGAGAATCGCTGCTAAGCACGCTGGTCCACAGAGTTCTGAGATCTCCAATGAAGAAAGCCTAAAACTGGAATTTGATCACCTCAAGGATGTTTTCCACAAAAACCTCTATAGTGGCCACCAAATTCCGTGCACCTTCAAGCAAAATACCACACAACAATCAACACCTGATGAAGATCACCCGAAAAAGATAGCCTATATTCCATACATGGGCAACGTATCTGGAAAAGTCGGTAGAATTTTACGTCGAAAAAATATCAGAAGTGTGTACCACCCACTGGCAAAGAGCAAATCTCTTTTGAGGATAGTAAAAGGCGACTAGCGACTCCAGAAACCTGGAGTGCAGACAGACAGACCATTCAAGCAGTTGAAGAAAGGTACATGGAACACAAAAGGTACTTAGACCTTCAGCAGCCCGCAAAATTTACAATTGCTGAACATTACCACAACAACCAACCACAAAATGAAATACAAAGATACAAAAATTCTGCAAAACATCTTTCTATTGGGACTGTGTATACAAGGAGACTATCGAAATCCGGCTACATGAGAACCTTATAAACAAGAGCGATGGATTTAATCTTAGTCAAGCGTGGACTCCAGCACTAAAATGAACTATATGGAGTGCAGATTGAGGACCGACATTCGATTCCCAAGCGCGAGCTTTCTCCAGCCCCCAACACCGTGGTTGGCACATAGAGCAGTGGAAGGGGGAGACGACTGGTGTATATATTGCACTCACTGGTCCATGATGTCAGTCAGCCAGAGTAACTAGATGATCATGGCACATTACAGCATCGAATATCTGTTCTACAATTAATCTGGCTGAATGCCCAAGAAACGTTCAAGCATTGTTTGATGTGTTTGTATGAATATATTTCCTCTATCAAATAAATGTCGATGTTTTGACATTGTTTCACTTGTCAGCAATTTATCAAACAAACTTCACAGTTTTGTGTTGGGAGTTGATGATTGATCAAACAGCTGCAAGGCACTCTTTTTCAATTGTACAGTAATTCTTCACAGACTTGGAGAGTTTTGTGAATATGCAATTAATGATTCTTTCAACGCTTTCTCAGATTTGCACCCACCGTGTTATCACTACCAATTGTGTGCAGTTCTATCTCAGTATTCTCGTCAAAAGTGGCATGGCTAGTGAAGAAGTTTGAATGGTTCTCAGGTGTCCAGCCGGATACGATCGTCGAGCGCCCACGATATTTCGGCCAATAACCGTTCCGCCGTCATCAGGTGACGCTGATGCAATGGTCTATCCGCTCTCTGCTGCTAGTATTTATTCCTCGCGGGTCCAGGTGCAATTCCGTGGTGAGGGAAGCAAAGGCGGGAGGGCACAGTAAGCCTTCAGCGGCCGTGGCGGAATGATCTCGTGTCCGCTTGCACCACTGCTCCTTGATAGAGCTTAGTATTGGTTCTCAGGCCTTACTGAGTTGGTACCAAGTGTACCTCTTGACGAGGTTTATTGTTACGCGAATTCCTATGGCCTCTTTGAAGATGTAGTCCCAGTAGTTATTAGTGGAGACCAGTACTTTTGTCTCGCCATAATTCGATGTGTGTCCAGTGTTTATGCAATGTTCTATAGGGCAGTGTGGCTTGGTTGGCCTAGCCGGGTGTAGTGTTGGTGTTCTTTGCATCCATCTTCCACCGTATGAACTGTCTGGCTGATATAGTATTTGCCACACCCACACGGAATTTTGTATATGCCCACTTTCTTGAGACTAAAGAGTCTTTCGCCATTCCTAGTAAACTGCGCATCTTAGCCGGTGATCTGAAGACTGTGTCGATCTTGTGTTGCCTCAATTGTCTCTTTTTTTAAACGACACGTTGTTTGCAAAAGGTAGAAACGTCAAGCCTTTATCCTCTTCTTCCGTTTGTTCTCCATCTTGGTTTCTACTGAGCCTCTGTTGTTGGAAGCCCCTTGGGATTTGGCGATTTCCGTATCCATTCTTGCTGAACACAGTCTCCAGATGTTTGAGTTCCTTGGATAGGTTAGGGTGGTCAAGTTCCATTTTTTAGGATTTCTTCATCAGAGATCACACGAGCTCAATGGACCAGCGTGTTTAGCTTTCCTTCCCTTTCTGATGGGTGATAACAGCTAGAGGCATGTTCTGACGGAACTCTGTCCCATTGGTCCATCCGTTTTTCTCTGTACCACAACATCCAAGAATGGCAGCTGACTGTTTTGCTCCACCTGCATGGGGAACTGAATTTGGTTGGGAATAGAGTTCAGGTGTTTCAAGAAAACTTGATGCCCATATTTCCTGTGAGACCAAATGTTAAACTATTGTCAACATATCTATAAAAGTTTGTGGGTTTTAATGGTGCTCCATCTAGTGTGTTGTCCTCAAAGTCTTACACGTAGATATTTGCCATTTTCAAGCAGTGTATTTGCTGGGAAAACCTACAAACACACAACATCAAACAATATTTAGAACACTATACATGGAGCCTTCCTACCTTATACATTGTATTTTATTTCTTTCTAAGAATCAAATAGCGTCAAAAACAAGTGTATCTTTCTGTTTCCATATAGCTGACTTCTAAACTGTTATAAGAATGTAATTTGATAAAAATTGTTTATTCAATGCTTGTTCTTATTTTTGCACTATGAAACCTTTTTCTTTACCCGGGTATCGTAAAACATAAGTTTGTTTCACTTTCAGATATCTAGTGTGTTCAGTGGAAGAACAATCATGGTAAAAATAACCTAGTCATTGTGGAATCTATACTATGTGTCACAAAAAATAAGCAATAAGACAAAAATGTCAGATACCTGAATGAGAGAAAAAAGATTTTACAGTACCTGCACTGTTCATAACTAAGAATATACATTTTTTTAAAAGAATTAATTAAATAACCTGTTTTAAGTGTGAAGTAGTCAGTTCTATTCAAGAGTAAAAATACATATTTTTTGACATTATTTGGTACTTGAAAAAGAAAAACAGATACAATGGGTAGGATACAAAGGTTCCACATACTGCCTTCTAAATATTTTTTGAAGCATTTTCACGTATATATTCTCTCCAGCAAATAAATGCTGATGTTTTGACACAATTGGACGACATTTTTCCTAATTTTTACTTCTCAGCAGTTTCCCATACAAGCTTTGTCAACAAAATCCAGTATCAAATTTGCTTTGGCCATTAACAAACGTTATCATTGTTAGTTCATGAATTCTGAAACTATTTCACAGATGATATCTCACAATGCCACTTTCACCATTTGGTACTGGACTAAGAGAAGTGACATTATGTTGACACAGAGCATTAAGCCTAATTTTATAAGTCTCTGGCATTGTCCAATATTTCCTCAATATTCGCAGATATCCATAAATAGTTTAGTAGACATTAGTGCAAATGAGATACATGGGCAAACGACACCTACATTGTCTCATTATCATTTAAATAAGTAAATTATAAGGACACTGTGTTTGCCACTTTCTTCTCATCTAGTAAAATGACTCAAGTATTAGCATAAAGATAATTAAGAATAATTGTCTGCTGCACTTAAAACTGCTTCACACCACACTCAATTTCCAATTCTAACAATGTATGTTCGAATCTGCTTGACAATACTCAAGGCATAAACAGCAAAATGTGCAAGCAAAATTATAGATTGCAATCAGTGCAAGCATTGAGAAATAGAAATATACTATTACCATCTGAATTTAGCCTTGTGTCCAATATTTCCCCGTCTTATGGCAGCTTGCAAAACACTCACTTGAACAATACTTGGATAATGCCCATCACTGTGCGATCTGCACCAGATAGGATTGACAAAGAAAATACAGAAGAGCATGTTCATTTAGTAAGTGCGAAAGTGTAATGGTAGATGCTCAACCAACTCCAGCAGTGGATACTGCAAGAGAGGCATTCTGTATTATTGTGTGGTTTATTTTTACAGTTCCAAGAGTATAAGTTCCTAGAAGAGCCAACAATTATACTACTTTCTCTTACACGTATCTACAAAAATACCATGAAGATAAAATTAGAGATCTGAGCCCACATGGAGGGTTACTGGCAATTATTCTTCCCGAAAACGTTTTGCAGCTAGAACAGGAAATGTGGGAAGTGACAGTGGTGAGCAAAATACCCTTTGCCATACACCATAGGTGGCCTGTGGAGTATAGCTGTACACGAAGATTTAATCACCATATTTAAAACATAAATTCTTTTGCACTATAGACAAAATAGTGCATATGAAGATTTTATTGGCAGAACATGGACTTGATTTCAAATAAAAAAAGGATGATTGGAAGGAAAAAATGAGACCAAACAAAAAATTTAATCTGATTAAAATGATAAAGGATAAGAAATTTTAGAAGATTACTGAATAAAAAGAATGATCGAAGTCATTTCAGTAAAAATCCAAAAATAAAAATTTCAAAGCCTCTTATGAGATCTGAACCTCATTCACGTGACAGGATTATATTTTAACCCCTGTGCTACTTTTTTCTGCTGTCTGCTTCCTTTTCATCTTTCTCCTGCAGTAAGATCAGTTCTGTGGGTTCACCACATGATGTCTTCTCTCAGAGTTTAACTATGTAAACTTACCCAGTTTTTTTTTTTTTTTTTTTTTTTTTTTTTTGAGAGGATGGCTAAGTCCCTGGCTGAATGGGCCAGTATTATCCTACCTGACCACTTCAGATAATACTATCAACTTTATCACAGCTGTTATGTTTTTCTATGGAAATGTAGGACACAATGCTAAAAATGTAGGGGCATCTGATAAAAATGTTGGATATTATGTCGATACAGAAATAATGTAAAGTCATAATTTAAGTGCTATTTATATATACCCCCATTTACATTTATAGTTTCCTAAAATCCAGGCACACACAGTGTTAAATACAATCATCAGCAGCAGTCAGTTGTATTTCTCTGAATAACAAATTTTGCACAAACCATCTACATTATTTTAAATATAATGAAGAAATTCCACGCAACTGAAGGTTTTAAAATTTGTACTCCCCCCGCCCCCCCCCCCCCCCCCACACACACGTCCCACAATTACTAAATTGTTGATCCCTTGATGTCTCAGAATGCGACCTACCAACCAACCCCTTCTTCTAGTCAGGGTGTGACATAAATTTCATTTCCTCCCAATTCTATTCAGTACAACCTCATTAGCTATGTGATCTACCCATCTAATCTTCAACATTCTTCTGTAGAACCACATTTCAAAAGTTTCCATTCTCTCCTTGTCTGACATGTTTATCATGATTGTTTCCCATAAAATATAGTTCATAAAAAAATACCTTTTACTGGTTCAATACATGATCTGTACCTTCCATCTGTCCACTGTGCTGTTTTTAGTGAAAATATTCTTTCAACATTAGCGCTGTGTGCAGGAATAGAAAAAATGCTGCACAGAATATCAGTCTTCAGGCATGCTACAACTAAAATGTCTAACCCACTTACCATAACATGATGCTTTCCCGTGTTAAGAGCAATGGTGCTAAAAATTGATTCACATTACATATCTCATCTTTCAAGAAAGAGACAACTGAAATTACTCATACAGGAGTTGTGCAGGTTTTAACATAAAAGCTTTTAGTGACACTGACGAATTCAAAATGGATGTGGAAATGAGCATATTGTAGGAATCGATTGGAAACGACAAATATGTTAATAAGGGAGTTACATGGTGGAAGACGATGTTTCATTCAAAAATCATTTTCGAATGAGTAAAATCAATTTTGAAATCTTTTTCAGCCATAATTCTGGCTCTGTATAAATGTCTAATACATGTATGTGGGATGGTGTGCTAGCTTGCATTAAATTACAAGTAACAGGCAACTACCAACTGTAAAACTGCAATACAAGTATGGCATTTCAAACAATACTACCAGATTTCTAAATTTTTATTTTGTCTCCAACACACTGGAGGTACATTGCAAGGTAATGTTTTTATCTCAACAGTTCAATTTCGTTTTTATTATTAGAGTTAAGCAAGGTTCTGATACACTTCAGGCGCTGCACTTATATGTTTGTTTTACCCTTATGATAATTTTGTATGAAAACTTTACACAGAAAGGCCATTACTCAATAACAGCGCTAATTCGAACACTGATACATTTACATGAGATTTTAATTAATGTCAAGAATAGTTTTAAATCTATTAAGACATAAATAAATTTCCATTTGACTGCAATATTTACACTCAACTACTAAAGCAAAAAATTATGCTCATTATACTAAAATAAAAAATATCTTAAAGGTATTATTTGCTCATCAGTAATACAGACCTCTGCAAATTCATACTCTCAGTCTTAACACATTTTAATCAATTTTGTCACTTCAAACGATTGTGTTACTCTGTTACAAATACGTGATTATAAGGAGTTGCTGAAGGTTGAAATGATATCCCTACCGCACATTTTAAGAACTTTGGACACTTTAGAAAGTATTTATTTACTTAGTTGAAGATTAAGCCCATTAGTTTGGCATGATGATAATTTTTTGTACACATAATCAAACGATCCTAGATTGGTGCTGGCAAACGAATAAGAGCAGAATGGAAGCAGACCCACATAGCAGCAGCTGCTCAAGCTCATAGGCAACAATGGGGGAAGCAACATCGTGCAAGAAACTAGGATGCCTTTTAACTTCCGTAGCTTACGCATTAGTCGACACAACAGTGTGCAAGTTGGGTGTGTCAACTTGTGACTTGGCTGGAGGAGAGTGGCGTTACTTTGCTTTGGCTCTGAGAGCAAACTCTGCATTGCCACATGTCTTGTTCTATGTTACTAATGTATGACTATGCTCTTTCACTTTAGCTTGTTTAGCTATGTTGGCATAGTGAGCTGCAACTGTGGTTAATAACCAAATATTCATTCATGTTCTCGTAATTGTCAGTTCATTTTCTAACAGTCGCTGCTTGTTGCTGAAAATGTAGGGTATTAGGACTATCAAAAGATCCCTCCGGACGCTGGACAAATGTTTAAAATGTAGGACATGTCTAGGAATTTCTGAACATCTGGTAACTTTAAGCTAAATCTATTACTACATCTACATCTAGTCTGCAAATCACTGTGAAGAGCATGGCAAAGGAAAGGCCTGTTGTACCTGTTATTAGAGTTTCTTCCCATTCCAATCACGTATCGAGTATAGGAAGAGTGATTGTTTGAATGTCTCTGTGTGTGCTGTAATTAACATATATGGTACGAATCCTGCAGACTTGAGCAATATTCTAAAACCGGTCACATGAGTAATTTGAGTTCCCTACAAACAAACATAAGTCTACCATCTTCCTCACTCACAACTGAGCTCGTATCACCATTCCATTTCATATGCTCACAAAGTTTTACACTCCGGTTGGCCAATTCCAGCTGTTACTCTTTGGCTGTAGTTATAGGATACTATAGTTTTTCGTTTTTAGAAGTGAACATCTGAAGCAAGTGCCCAATCTTTGCACCATTTTGAAATCCTACCAAAATCTGACTAAATATTTATGGAGCTTCTTTCAGACTGTAATTCATTGTAGATGACTGCACCATCTTCAAAAAGTCTTATGGCACTATTAACATTGTCCACACTGTCACTAATATACAACATGAAAAGAAAGGTTCCCACACACTTCCCTGGACGCACTCAAAATTACTTCTACATCTGACAGTGACTCTCCATCCAAGATCACATGCTGCATCCTTCCTACACAAAAGTTCTAAATCAAGCCAAGAAGTGCACTGTTGCACTTGATATCTCATATGATCATATCGTCGTCAATAAGCTTCGATATAGTACTGAGTCAAATGCTTTTAGAAAATCAAGAAATACTGCATCTACCTGACTATCTCGATCCAAAGTCTTCACTACGTCATGTGAGAAAAATGTGAGTTGGTTTTTCATGATCGATGTTTTTAGGATACATGCTGGATGGCATGAAGGATGTCATTCTGTCTGAGAGACCTCATTCTATGTGAGTTCCAAATATGTGGTAAGATTCTACAACAAATCAATGTCAATGATATTTTACAATAGTTTTGTGGAGCACTTAAAAGAGGAGCTGACTCAGACACAAATTCAGAAAAAAAATCTCATAGGCATTCCATTGGGCCCAGCGCTTTGTTTAGTTTTGACGATTTCAGTAGTTTCTGAACACCACAGTCGCTAGTACTTATTTCACTCATATTTTCAGTGGTATGAGGATTAAATTGGGACACTTCTCCCAGGTTTTCTTTTGTACAGAAACATTTCAAAACAGAGTTAAACATTTTAGCTTTTGCTTTGCTACCCTCAGTTTCAGCTCCTGCCCAAATTGCGAGTGACTGGACAGTAACTTTGATGGCACTAACAGCCTTTTCATATAGCCAGAATTTCTTCAGGTTTTGTAAATAGTCATGTGACAATATTCTGCTACGATAGTCACTGAAGGCTTCACGCATTGCCCTCTTGACTGTCAAACGCATTTTATTCAGCATCTTTCTATCTGTAGTCCCATGGCTTGTTTTACACCTATTATGTAGAAGTCTGTGTTTCTTTATAGGTTTTTTTTTTTTACCATGAAGGTCCCTTCCATTATGAACTTTCTACTGGGTACATATCTATCCAGTGCATGGTCAGCTATTTTTTTACATTTGAGCCATAATTACTCTGCATGCCCCTGCCCTGCGCTGGAAATTTCAAGTTCCTCATTGAGATAAGACACCATCGCTTTTTACTTACTTTGCTGATCATCTATATCTTTCTACTTGTTTCAATTGTCCTTTGTACTTCGGTCATCATTGTTGCCACAGTCGCATCGTGTTCATTGATACCATTTTCCATGTGAACATCCTGAGAGAGGTAAGGTCCATTCATTGCCATTAGATACAATATACTTCCGTCATCAGTGGGATTCTGAAACTATCTGTTCTAAATAATTTTCAGAGAAGGCATTTAGTAATGTTTCACAGGATGTCTTATCACGCCCACTACTAATAAAACTGTAATTTTCCTAGTTGATTGTTAGATGATGATGCTGTACAAGTTGTAAATGCTGTACAAGAACACTGGAGTTTTATTTAAAGCTTGACACTCATCAGTAGATGAGTCTAATGGACGGTAGAAGGATCCAGTTACCAGTTTGTGCTCAGCCATGATACTGAGTCTTGCCCACACAATCTTATATGCAGCTTCAACTTTCATCTTGGTGGATTTAAGTCTCTTGACTACTACGACAAATACAGCACCTCCATTTCCCATTAACCTAATCTTTCGATACACACTTAAATTTTCGCCAAAAATCTCACTGTTATCAATTTCAGGTTTCAACCTGCTTTCCGTAACTAGTATTATGTGTGCTTCAACGCATTTCAGAAGTACTTCCAACTCTGGAACTTTGTTGTGAATGCTTCAGCAGTTAAACACTGGGCTGTTAATACTGACACATGTGGAGGCATTTCTTTGGATCTTTCACTGATACTTCTGGGTTTCCTACAGCTATCGTTAACTGGATTGGATGGTGAGTCACCCACATGACACGCTGCCAATAAATGCGCCAGAGGTAGGAGTATAAAACATTCTGACACTAAGACATAACATTCTGACACTACGAAGTCCGTTCCATTCTGTCAAATATGAGTCCTCGATTGATCACCTGAAGTGGCCAATATGGCTACCACTGTATAATCCTATTAATACTGTTTTGTGTTGAAACTTCACACGTTCAATAATATTGTAAAACTGTCAATATATTGATCACCTGAGGGCGCGTATTTACACATTGCCAATACTAGAAATATCAGTACTGATGGACCTCAAAATATTCTCGGTATTGTCAATACATACTGAACGTATGAGGCCAAATATTGAAGGTTTGATAATGTTGACAGAGCTTCAGTAAACAGACACGCGGCGTGAGTGCGCAGTGTTTATATTTTAAATTCGCCATTGCGTATATCACATCTCAAATTCAATTTTTAAAGAGTCTTTAACATAAAAGAATTTTAATAAGCCTATGCAAGGGTAATCATTCTAAACGCCACTTTATGATGATTAACGGAGGATTCTCTATGCATTGTTTACTTTATTAATTTGGGAATATAGTGCAGATTGTTGTTACACAGCGGTTTTAAAAATATGTCGTATACCTACAATGACCTGAGAGGCCTGCTAAATGCATGTCAGTTTCATCGAATTACCACAAAGGGTGAGAAACAAGTTTTAAGTTAATTGCCTGAACAGGTCTTAGCCACGCAGATACAATTCGTTCACAGGTTTCCATAGAATTTCACTAATTGGTCTTGCTGGTATTACGCAACTAAACTTCCAGCATTAGAGTGATCTGTCATGCTTTAGACATCTCAAAGTTACTCCTAATCTCTTGACGAACGCGACATCTCCTCTCACTAATACATTTTACTTCTCAGCTTTATCTCGTATCAACACTAATAACTTACCGTATGATCCAGAAATCTTCGGAAAAAACATGAAACTTATCGGGTCCCTGGTTCTAACTTCAGTCAGTAAATTAACATGCGATCCTTTTTTCAACCAGTCTCGGACCCATTTCCTCTTTTTCGTTGTTTTCTATTACTTGCGAGCTACAGATAATATAATTGCAACACACGCTTTCCTTTGGCTGTTCGACACCTTAACCTTCTAAAATCGCGCTGTCAACTGACAATTTTTGTCGATTTTATAGTGTGAAGCCGTTTCAATACATTGCAGGTTTGGCTAACTAGTTTTGTCAAAAAACTGAACGTGTGCAGGCCTCTTAAAAGAATACTTGAAAACTCAGTCTGTGGGATGGCATGTTGAAAGACGAACTGAAGCATAAACAGTGAGCATGTTGTGTGGTTGATTCGTAAATATCATGAATATTTGCAACATCTGAATGGCGAATAGACCGTCAGTTCTCGACCCCACATACCCGATACACATTAACAATACCGAAAATATTTTGGGATCCGTCAATACTGCTCGTCAATATTTATAATATTGTCAATACTTCAATGTCCGCCCTCAGACGGTCAATATGTCGACGGTTTGACAATAATATTGAACTGTTATGGTTGGGCAAAATCATGCGTTAAGTGCACTGAAACAGAAAGGATTTTTTTCTTTCTCCTTTTTAACATGTTTGACTTATTAAAAACACGAACTATATCCAATTTTATTATATTACAAACTGTTATGAATGCAATATAAACATTTGGCCGCTCGTAATATGAAAAAATATAAACAATGGATTAATACGTACTAAACTTTCAAACTCATTTAAGCTTACCATGTATGTTTATCGTCATTTAGCAATTCAAACCGGAAAACGAAAGAAAAAAGAGTAAGAATATCGCATGTGTATAGATTGCTCTCGTCTAAACGTCACCAATTGGAATATTCTACGATTAACGATGCAAAATGTTTGTCGTCAGTGCTGAAATCAATACCACCTTTCCCTTCATCCGTGACTTTCAGTGTTGGCCGTCGCCATTACAGCGACGACAGTGTTCGTCAAAAGCGCTATCGTTCATCGTCGTTTTCGGCGACAGGGTTTATCCCTGCTCCCGAAAGGGTTTCGTTTCCTTCGTGTATAAACTTTTAGCATCTTTTGAACCAGTTTTGTGGCACTGGCAAAAGGTTTTATTATTTGTGTAATTTTAATCATGGCTTGCTGAAAAAATGTCGGGCCTGAAATTGTTTGCTGTTTCTCCATGCGGAGATTATTTCTCCACCATCGTAGATGCTAGAGGACTTTACTATGGACAAAAAATCAACTCGTTCAGTACAACCCCCAGTAAAGGGGAATGGTACTGAGGCTAAGAAGAATCAAGGTGAATATTGACTTAACCTGATCATTTTAATGACCTTGACAAACTGTTATTTGTTTTCTTGTTTTTATGAAGGATTGTTTTGACACTGGTTTTTCATTAGCATAGCAAAATAATTTGTGTGTTGTGAGTTATAACAGAATGAACTTATGACTCGCTTTTTAGCACAACAGATGCCGTGTTGTTGGCGTTTTTCCTTCTAATTTAACGATTGCGCCATAGTTTCGGACAAGCTCCTCATTTTTCTTTCGTTATATAATAATTCATATTGCGAAGTCGTAGTAAATTTGCAATTGAAAGAATATAATGCCTATGGTCATGTTTACATTGTAACCAGAACAGGGAGAACAAAAATTAACTTTTTGTGCTTATTTTATCTAGTCGCAGAAACTCACAGAAGCGAGAAAGGAGGAATAAGGTTAAGTGTAGAACTTGAATCATCGTAGCCCATAGCTTAAAAATATGAAGTAGACAGTTTTGCTTGTAAATCTGGAATAAAAAATATTACCTGATAGGAAACGTCAACAATAGAAGGAAACGTTCCGTAATATTAACAAAATAGGCTTACTTGATTTTCTAATCGTCCTATGGTGACTGATAATGAAAGTATCTGTTAGCCTAATTGCTGTTGTCACAGTGTAAATGACAGGGTGAAGAATATTTGACAAGTTGTAGCTTTTCACTTAACTCGCGTGGAGGTGCGCTTGTCTTTGAAATACTACTCACACAGATAAAAGATAACTTAAAAGTAATGTAAAATGCAGTTGTATAAAGTAGATGTATGTTGATGCACTGTCGCCGTATGAATGGGAATAAAGTTGATTTTTAATTGTGTAAATGCTCCGTATGATGCCATGTTTTTTAAGAGAAGCTGTACTTTTTTGTGAAGTGACACATTCCATGTCATACCAATTGTAGCCTATGGAACAGAAAAGTAACTAATTAATTATACGCAAGAATGTACAGTGCAATTCAAAAAACATATCAGAAGAGGGCGTGTGTGCTTAAAAAAATGGAAAAGACAGGAAGTATTCCAAATTAAATTTAAAAGTTTTAACTAGAGTGAAGTTATAGTATTACTGTTAATTGATCACCACCTGTAAAGTCAAAGATAACACATTTTCTGTATCTTATTACTTGGTTAAGTTTAAAAGTAATCTCATTCTAGTGAAATATCCTGTGCCAGTAGTAACTGACAGTCGATCTACTACTCTCACTGCTACAGAAAAGATATAAATTAGGTACAAAAATATAATGGGCGTCCTTTCTTAACTCTTGCTCTTTTAGTTTATTTCCTCAGTTGAATATTTGTAAAGATGATGGGTCAACAGGTGTGTTAAAATGTCCTTGGCTTTGGCTAGATACGTAATGTTAATGGCTTCTGTCAAATCACCTTTTGGTGAATATACTCAGTTTTAGAACTTTCCCAGTTCATGGTGGGATGACATAGCAACCAATGCTAGATGTTTCAAAGAGAGAACACACTTTTAATTGGAAAGATTATATTTATGAAAATTCGTTTACTGGTTGAAGCAGACTACTCGCCAAAATGCAGAAGTGTTGAATCATTGATAGGCACACTCAAAGAAAACTTTACTGGTTAAAGTGATCAAGGGTTGAACTTCATTCCAATCCTCCCCCTGTTATCAGGATTTTACACTTCTGGGAGCTGCAACTCACTCTTGTCCCTTAATATAATGAATTATAACACACCAGATGAAAAGACGAACTTGCTCTCATTGTTTTTAAAGTGTAAGTACAGATTGCGACTGATGATGTACTTAGCATAATTTTGAATTTGTCAGCTTTTGTTCACTCAAATCCACAAATGGATTCAAATCATCATTCTGCTCCCCCCCCCCCCCCCCCTCCCTGTAGGAGTGTGTGTTCGCCTTTTCTGATCGCAAGAAAACTGTTACCAATGTTTCCTTGTTTTCCAGTGCGTCTTCTTCCATTTGGTCTGTATAGTAAAACTTCTTTTAGTATTAATTGTTCTTGAGTACTATTAGAGAGAGAGAGAGAGAGAGAGAGAGCAATTTTTTTTTACTTTCGTTGAGTCTATCTTGTGTTTTAAAAATATACTGTCCTTTGCTCATTGACATTTTTAGATTACCCAGTCCTGTAAAGGCTTCGGCTTAGATGTATTGTGTGCATCAACCTTGCCCCTAATTTAATTTTTCTTCAGACAACCTGTGTCATCAATTAGTTTCTTCTATAATTTGGTACAGTGACTCTTCATTAGTTATTTGCTTTCCCCAATTAATCTTAAGCATTCTTCTGTAGCATCACATTTTAAAAGATTCCAGTCTCTTCTTGTCATCTTATTATCCATATTTCACTTTCTTATTGTCCATATATCACTTGTGTACAAGGCTACACTTTCAATATAATTTTTCTGAAAAGACTTTAACACTTAAATTTGTGGATTTTTTATGATTCAGCTCTACAAAAAAAAATTTGATAGAAAATGAAATGGAATAAGTAATCTAATAAAAAGAATAGTTTTCTCTTTCTTGACGCTCTAATAATTTGAAGTAGTCATGTTTGAGAAGTGTAATTTTTTTGGGTTTTGTCTCACCAAAATTTCTTCCCTAACAGTCCCATCGGTGACAGCTTGTGGCCGACAGTATAGTTTGCCTCAAGACATTCTACAGTAAATTACTGAAACCTGTAAAAATTAAGATCTTGAACTGATCATGGTCTTGGTGGAAGGAGACCTCTTCTTATTTTGACCTCAGACACTTACAGAAGTATATCATTGGGCTTGAGATCGTGTGTAATGAAAATACCAGGTTTGGGAACGTGATGCAGAAACAGATTTTGGCTGCTGTTTCACAGCTATCACCCGAGGCCTATCTGATAATGGAGATGCTCGTTTTCCCCACTTCAAAAGAAACCAGCAGTTTTTAAATTACCATGGACCATAGCAACATATTTATCAGTACAGTAATGTTCCACATAAAAGGCAGATTATGCTAACAAAAGGTACACTATACCTTAAACTGGAATTAAACTAGCACACCAACAGCATTACACAATAAAATGACAAATTAATAATTATCTGTTAAGTGAAGTCATTTCAAAAACAGTCAGAAAGATTGTTATAAAGTTCACCAAAATATATACGATGTGTTAAATTGTGGGATTTATAACTAGGTTTATTCCCCAGTTATAACATGGAACAATGAAATTTGACACGCTGCATTGTGATAAGAGGCTTCCTTTCTGAAGTTTGGCATTGCCTTCCCCAGAGAGTTGTAGAACATAATAAAAGATGCCACTTTTAATTTGAGTACGAGTAGAATATGGACCCATTTTTAACACACCTCCACCTTATTGTTTCTAGAGCTTATACACTCACATTACAAAACGAAATATTTTTAGTTTGTATAGAACATTTTCTTTCTAATGACTATAGTTTAAAGGAGATTGCAGAAAACTCCTTTTGTGTAAAAGTTGTCCAAAAATAGCTTAAAAAAATCTATCTTTGCACTTCATTTGTAAACTATTCGAAAGCAGTGATAGGAGAATGAATTTTTATGTTTCAAGACCTTGTAGTGTTAAGGCACTACATGCCAAGTTACACGTTTATCCAGCAATTACTTCTGGAAATATAAATTGCAAAACTCCACTAATTCCGCTCCCTCCCCTGCCCCCCCCCTCCTATTTTTTATTTTTTGTCTGACTTTGCTTCATGTTATCCATACAAAAATTGCTGTGTTTTTTTTTTAAATAGTGCAAAATGTAGAAGACGGCCTAGTTTTGTTTGGTTCAAGAAAATATCGCCGGAGATATTACTCTGAGTTGCTGAAAAGTCATGGGTGCTTTGTTGACAGCTGCACTTTGTGGTTAAACAAATGATTACATCTCTGGAAGTATATATTTAGTGATTGTAAAACTTTACCAATGTTCATTTGGAACATATACAGATGTTCATACATAATTTCATCGCAGTCCGTGATGGTCATGTGGGAACCTCTAGACACCTTGGCATATATGTAGTACATTTGCACCTTTTAAGTTGAAAAATTTATCAAACATTTAATCTGAAATACACCTCTTGGTTTTGATGATACAATAGGAATCACTTGTGTAGTGCTAATGGCCATCCTGTCATTTTGTGCTCTAACCACTTCCAACTGTTTCACACACCACTTTTTCAGTATGGGCATTAAATAAATTTTAAATGATTTTTGTCTCGGATGGAATTTATGGTGTGGTAAGACTGATACATAGTATACCCTGATGTTCAGTTTGGATGGGACGATAACATCTTGTAAGTTGGTGAAGCTAACGAATGTGATTATTAAACCTAAGATGTGGTGTCCAGAACCTAAGATATGGTATCCTGTAGTGCAGTGCGAGGTCTAGGTTAGGTTGAAAGGTGAGAATTTAGTGGTGAGCTGACAGAGCTAAGGAAAGTGAGACACGTGTGATGTTGCACAGTAGTCTAAAATGCAAGGAAACAGAATATAGCGTATTAAAGTGGTGTGGTTTCAAAATCTAATGTCGTTCTTATTATCCTTACTACAGATAATTTATAGCCTCTCACTCCCCTGCAGTGTTGGGCACCAAAATAGACCTGCAGTACTTCCTTGCCTGCCTCAAGACAACTGATAGTAGTATTTTTATTTGGTCATGTTATTACCTTCACCAGGTGTACCGGTATAGAGTGAGTGTTAAGATGCAAATGTGTCGATAGGGAACATTTGTTGTGAACGGGCCTTAATTTATTTATTTATTTATTTATTGGTATGACATCTGTGAAAGATATTTAGTATACGTCAAGCCATGAAACAAACATCATCATATGTTTTCATCGTGTTAACAATGTCGAATTTTGTACCAGGAAGTGATGATTTGCAGAAAGCATTAATTTTTCGTTTTCATTTGATAAAAAGTGCTGCAGAGTCCCATCGAATGCTTGTCGAGGCATATGGTGATCATGCTCTATCAGAAGCAACAGGCAAAAGATGGTTTCAACGGTTCAGAAATAAAGATTTTGATATAAGAAATGAAGAATGTGGAAGACCACCAAATAGTTCGAAGACGCCGAATTGCAAGCCATATTGGATGAAGATGATACTTTGAGTCAGAAGCAAATGGCAGCAATGTTAAATGTTGCACAACAATTTCTGACCATAGGAAAGATCCATAAGTGTAGAAAATGGGTGCCACATGAATTGAATGAAAGGCAGATGGAAAACCGAAAAACCACTTGTCATATTTTGCTTCAAAGACATGGAAGAAAGTTAATTTTGCATCGAATTGTTACTGGCAATGAAAATAGGATATATTTTAAGAATCCGAAATGGGCAAAATCGTGGTTTAACCTGTGACAACCATCAACATCGGCTGCAAAACCAGATCGATTCGGTAAAAAGACAATGCTCTATGTTCGGTGTGATCAGAAAGGTGTGGTGTATCATGAGCTTCTAAAACCCGGTGAAACTGTGAATACTAATTGCTACAGACAACAGATGATCAATTTGAACTATGCATTGATCAAAAAAAGACCAGAATGGGCCAGAAGACTTGGCAAAGTAATTTTCTTACACGACAGTGCACCTGCACACAAAGCAAAACTGGTTCAGGATACAATCAAAACACTTGGCTAGGAGCTGTCACCCCACCCGCCGTATTCACCAGACTTGGCCCCTTTCGACTACCATTTGTTTTCATCAATGGGACACGCATTGGCTGAGGAACACTTAGATTCCTACGAAGAAGTCGAAACTTGGGTGTCTGATTGGTTTGCTTCAAACGACGAACATTTCTATTGGCGTGGTGTCCACAAATTGGCAAAAAGGTGGTCAAAATGCATAGAAAACAATGGTCAGTACTTTGAATAAAATGGTTTTTACTTTTCAGTCCAAAATTAGTGTTTCATTTTCACACAAAAAAAGCTCATTTCATACCGGTACACCTAGTAAATTCTGGTCCCCAAGTTGGGTTTAACCTTCATGTTCCAAATTTTACAGAAGTGTGTGCCATTTAGGGAAGAACACCTTACTGTGGCACATAAACTGTGCACTGTTACCTTTTACACCTAACAATCAAATGGATCTACCTCTGCACCCAGAATCCAGCATAGCAGCAGGTTTGTTATTGTGGGGTTGTCACACACCCTCTCAGTGGCAGCCCCCTGATAACACAGGGATCGCACTGCCGGTATCTGAGCTGTAACCTTAAAGTGTCAGTCAAGGAGTAGGTGCCTGTCAGCTTCTGGGTATTCGCACTCCGTGCTATGGCTGGTGTGCCAGGTAGCCTTTGCCTTTGCAGTGTGGTGCCCACAGGGAGGGCCTGTGATCAGAGTGAATGGCAGGTGATCTGCAATGAAACGGATCAAACTTAACAGTGGCCATGTCAGCACAGCCATCTTATCAGTCAGGAACAGTGATTTTAATGCATAGGTTTACAGTCACGTGGCATTTCAGTCTATGAACATGTCTCAAGATGAGAGCCATTCAATGAGAAATAGAAGTGTAAAATTTGCCAAGTTCTTGGTTTGTTCCCGAACTGATAGCCACTGTTTTCCATTGAAAATATTGAAGATTGGTTTGGGCGGAAAAAAATGAGGAATGGCTCTTTGTTGACCAGTCGTGTGCCAATCAATCATGAGCACTTCAGGGCTGTGTAAAGATAGGAGATATACCAGAAACTATTTCTCATAACAAGTTCGATGGAATTCAGGATGATGAAGAGCTGCATACTAATCTAGTGTGGCTGGTGTGGTGTCTAGTTTGTTTACTGCATCAAGAAGGGACCCAAAGATAATAGAATGGGCAGTGGAGCTTTTATCCTGGCCTTCCAACAGCAAAATTTTGCCTGGAAGTTTAAGGTTATGGTTTTTAGGTGTGATGTCAGGTCTAATTTTCCTCCTCCTATGAGATATTTTAGGTGCCAGAGGTTCGGACACACATCCACCCTCTGTTCTAATGAGGCTGTTGGGCACATCCCATGAAGGCAGTCCTTGTGACCAATGCCCTCAATTTGTTAACTATCTGGAACTATACCCTCATTGGTCACCACAATGCTTAGTGCTCAAGAGGAAGAAGAAAATTCAAGAGAGTAAGACTTGACTGCTTGTCTAATCAAGATGCAAAGAAAAAGTTTGAAAGACTTAATCTGATTTGTTGTTTTGTTGTTGTGGTCTTCAGTCCTGAGACTGGTTTGATGCAGCTCTCCATGCTACTCTATCTTGCGCAAGCTTCTTCATCTCCCAGTACCTAATGCAACGTACATCCTTCTGAATCTGCTTAGCGTATTCATCTCTTGGTCTCCCTCTACGATTTTTACCCTCCACGCTGCCCTCTAATACTAAATTGGTGATCCCTTGATGTCTCAGAATATGTCCTACCAACCGATCCCTTCTTCTGGTCAAGTTGTGCCACAAACTTCTCTTCTCTCCAATCCTTTTCAATACTTCCTCATTAGTTATGTGATCTACCCATCTAATCTTCAGCATTCTTCTGTAGCACCACATTTAAAAAGCTTCTATTCTCTTCTTGTCCAAACTAGTTATCGTCCATGTTTCACTTCCATACATGGCTACACTCCATACAAATACTTTCAGAAAAAACGACACTTAAATCTATACTAGATGTTAACAAATCTCTCTCTTTCAGAAACGCTTTTCTTCCATTGCCTGTCTACATTTTATATCCTCTCTACTTCGACCATCATCAGTTATTTTGCTCCCCAAATAGAAAAACTCCTTTACTACTTTAATTGTCTCATTTTCTAATCTAATTCCCTCAGCATCACCCGACTTTATTCGACTACATTCCATTATCCTCGTTTTGCTTTTGTTGATATTCATCTTATGTCCTCTTTACAAGACACTATCCATTCCGTTCAACTGCTCTTCCAAGTCCTTTGCTGTCTCTTACAGAATTACGATGTCATCGGCGAACCTCAACATTTTTATTTATTCTCCATGGATTTTAATACCTACTCCGAATTTTTCTTTTCTTTCCTTCACTGCTTGCTCAATATACAGATTGAATAACATCGGGGAGAGACTGCAACCCTATCTTACTCCCTTCCCGACCACTGCTCCCTTTTCATGTCCCTCGACTCTTATAATTGCCATCTGGTTTCTGTACAAATTGTAAATAGCCTTTCGCTCCCTGTATTTTACCCCTGCTACCTTCAGAATTTGAAAAACAGTATTCTAATCAACATTGTCAAAAGCTTTCTCTAAGTCTACAAATGCTAGAAACATAGGTTTGCCTTTCCATAATCTAGCTTCTAAGATAAGTCGTAGGGTCAGTATTGCCTCTTGTGTTCCAATATTCCTACGGAATCCAAACTGATCTTCCCTGAGGTCGGCTTCTACTAGTTTTTCCATTCGTCTGTAAAGAATTCGCGTTAGTATTTTGCAGCTGTGACTTATTAAACTGATAGTTTGGTAATTTTCACATCTGTCAACACCTGCTTTCTTTGGGATTGGAATTATTATATTCTTCTTGAAGTCTGAGGGTATTTCGCCTGTTTCATACATCTTGCTCACCAGATGGTAGAGTTTTGTCAGGACTGGCTCTCCCCAAGGCCGTCAGTAGTTCCAATGAAATGTTGTCTACTCCGGGGGCCTTGTTTCGTCTCAGGTCTTTCAGTGCTCTGTCAAGCTCTTCACGCAGTATCGTATCTCCCATTTCATCTTCATCTACATTCTCTTCCATTTCCATAATATTGTCCTCAAGTACATTGCCCTTGTATAGACCCTCTATATACTCCTTCCACTATTCTGCTTTCCCTTCTTTGCTTAGAACTGGGTTTCCATCTGAGCTCTTGATATTCATACAAGTGGTTCTCTTATCTCCAAAGGTCTCTTTAATTTTCCTGTAGGCAGCATCTATCTTACCCCTAGTGAGATAAGCCTCTACATCCTTAGATTTGTCCTCTAGCCATCTCTGCTTAGCCATTTTGCATTTAGCCATTTTGCAGTTGTTAAGTCAGCTTTTATGTAAAATACATTCCTGTAAACAGTGGCTCAGAAGTGTGTAATTTATGATGTTAGTGATGTGTGTAGTGTTGCTGGAAAAGGAATTGGATTCGGAAGTGTGGCACTGTGCTACTGTCTGTCGTTGACAACATATTGCATATTGTTAAACCGTATAATTGGTTTGTCATTTGGTGGTGACTTAAAGAATAACCAGAAAGTTAATGGTACTTCTCTCACCATTAATTGTGTTAGTGGTACACTACATAAATCTCTTCCATTCAAGAACTGCTGGCATTGGTAGAGTAGGCTGTACTGAGTGGAGCCACTTGCCACATCTACAGTATAGCTTCTAAGGTGGGTGCAAACGATGGAATGAGACTGATAGTGTTAAAGACCTGCTGTAGAGTGATGTGTGACTTGCATTGAAACATCTGAAGTTCCTTTGCAAATAGGTTATCTGCTTCTGTCCCAGAGGGAGGCAATAGAAGTCTCTGGGAGAGCTGAGGCTTGGTTGATGCATTTGATGTGCCTCCTATTGTGAAAAGTATTACCGACTATGATAGTGGGGACTATGAAATCGACATTGTCGAATATGTATCCATAGCATGTAACACTTGAGGGGCAGGCTCTTCATTGTGGTGGAAAGATTATTGCTCCAGCCGTAGAGATTTTTTACATAATAGCTCACCTAACAACTGAAAAAGTACTCATTTGATAACTTGAAAATGGTACACACATCTAATGTTTGTTTTCAACCCACTTCAGTTATAGAAAAAGCATCAATTTTATACCATTAAAACAATATTTTTAATAATCTGAATTTTTCCATTTCTGCAGCACAGAAACCGTTTTTTTTTTTCTAGAGAAAAAACAAAAAGGAAAGTTTTGTATGAAATGTAATGTAGTTTACCTTTAACCCCCCCCTACACACACACACACACACACACACACACACACACACACACACCACACCTCTCAACCCATTTGTTCAGACCCTATCAGTCAGGATTTTTTAGTATGTTGTTTGTAGCACATCCTCCTACCACTGTACAAAAGTTTGCGAATACACAATTTTTTCTCTTAGTTTTTCTATGTTGAATGGACTAATATCTCCAAAATATACTTGGTTTAATAGCTGCTGGCTCAAGTGCTCTCTGCTCGGAAGTCCTGCATAATAAGGTTATCCACCAGTTGGAACAGAGGGCCACACATGGTGGTGATGTCAGTCCACTCAAAATATTCACGGTTCAACATAGTCAACATAGAACAGATTGAGGGAAATGCGTGCCGATTTGAAGTAGTGATGTCCATTTCAAACTTACTACCAATTGGCGCAAAAGAATCTGCAAGAGATAAAAAAGAGATGCTACATCAAAGGAGACCAAATAGCCAGAGCTACTTAGATGGAGAGCCTCAGTGTGGGGATACAATTGGCAGAGTTTTGTACATGATGTATTTGCCCCCCCCCCCCCCAAAAGCCTTAGGAAGAAAACAGGGTTCTTGGGTGCATCGTTTAGGGACACCAATTTTGCTTACCACTGGCTGTAAAGCTAGGCTTTATTTATGTGCTTTAGGAAAGCCATACAGTGATCATCAAGGGGTTAAGGCCACCTGGTTGCACACCATGTCTTCCTTTACAGTTAATAGCAAGCAACATGAAAGCCGCCAAATATGATTTAGCCAAATGTCTCGCTTCCTCCACTGGTGGGTAAATGCTTAACTTATATAGGAAACTCTCAATTTAAGTAGTTGAGAACTTCCCCCCCCCCTCCTAGCGTCTCTTTTTACAAAGATCCCTCTCACCAATTCTTCGATACTAATGAGTAATAAGTTGCAGATGCACATCTCTATGTCACTTCGGCTCACACATTCCTCTACCTATTTTGTGTTCAACCATGAATATTTTGAGCAGACTGGAGGGTGTCACCATGGGTTGCTTTCTGTCTCCCCTGATGGTCAACCTTTTTATGGTGAACTTTGTAGAGAGTGTGCTTGAATCAGCAACCCCTTAACCAATTGTATTTTTGAGGTATGTAGATGATGGCTCCAGGAGAAACTAATGCAATTTTTACACCACCTAAACTCCATCCATAAGAACATTCAGTTCACTGTGAAATTAAAGAAAGCAGGTTGTGTGCCTTTCTTGGATGATACGATTAGACCGAAGGATGGTGGCTCTGTGGGACATTCAGTTTATCATAAGTCCACACATCTACAATCATAGTGGTCATCACTCATTGCAAACAATAAGTGTGCTTAAAAATCTTGTACAGAGAGCTCACACAGTCTCAGGTGCAGATATTTTATCTAAAGAGCTTGCTAACCTAAAGACAGTGTTCAAGAAAAATAGATACTGTACCTGAAAGATTAACAGTCAGGATCAGTTAAAGCCAAGAACCAGGAAGTGGACAAAGAAGAGAGCAAGCCAGCCAAATCTCTCGCTTTTCTTCTTGTTGTTAGTAATATGTCATTTAAAATAGCAAGAATCCTCCAAAATTTTCAGGTGAAAATGGTTTTCTACTCATGATCTGAGGTTATTGATTTATTGGTATCAGTGAAGGGCACTAGAGCTGCATTCAGGAACACAGGTCCGGCCATCCTGATTTAGGTTTTCTGTGATCTCCCTATATCACTTCAGACAAATGCCGTGATGGTCCTTTCGAAAGAGCACGGCATATTTCCTTCCCCGTCTTTCCTTAATCTGAGCTAGTGTTCAGTCTATAACCTCATCGTCAACTGGGTGTTAAACACTAAGCACTTCCATCAGTGAAGGACAGTTTGTTATTACAAAGGCTGGAATATACAAATAAACTGTGCCAGTGTGTTATGACTTATATAGGGCAGAACAAGTGCACTACGGGCTTTATGGAAAAAGACTGGATAACATCAATGCTGCACTGCATTTTGCTCCAACCAAGTTTTTTATTGCCAAAAGTTGCATCTCCATTGGATAATGGAGTATGATAAAACAATTATTTTGGCCACAGCAACATCTTTTTGGGACTCCATTATTAAAGAATCTGTGCAAATATGCATGGTGGAAAATCTGATGAACCGCGACAGTTGCTACCAGCTGCATAATGTGTGGAATCCTCTTTTCACTATGAGTTGCCCAAACCAAACAAAACCGTATGTGCCAACAGCCATGGCGAGCATTAATGCAGAGGACGGCTCTTTTCATAGTTCCACAAGCGAGGGCGCTGTAGCCGGTTAGTGTGTGGTTCTTATGTCAACATGATTTTGACACATGCATGGAATATTCACAGTGCACTGCATATTGTGGAACAGAGGACATGTTCGTCCATCTTCAGTGACTCACATAAGGATGATTCAGGTGCCCTATTAACTATTCTTTGAATACTTCTGTCATAGTTGGTTTTCATAAGGATCTTGATAATTCCAAGGGAGTGCCATCCACTTCAGGGATCTTGTTCGGCTTCGGTACTTCAGTGCTTTGTTAGATGCAGTTTCCTCTCCCTCATTTAATCTCAATTTACTTTCTTATCCCATCTGTACTCTCCTTACACCTTTCTGCCTGGCCTCCTTTGCCTAGCAGTGGCTTGTCATCTGAGCTCGTGGTATGTTTACATCTGCCTCTCTCCCCCCCCCCCCCCCCCTTCTCTAGTTTGTCACTACCAGACCCTTCCGCGCTTGGCGCAATACAATGTCACATATACAGCTATTATAATCAGAGATTGACTTCCATTAGATAAGTTTTGCTCTACATCAGGTGAAGCCGAATTTTTTAGAGCTGCAGTTCATGGTTGCTACTGGGATACTTGCGTTATGAATGTGAGAACTGTACACAGCACTGTTGTAGCATGGTGGTTAGCATGTTAACCTATATAGTGTAGAAGGTCATAGGTTTGAATTTTATGAAGTACGTAAATTACAGAGATTTTTTTTATTTCTAAATCTAATCAAAACACCTTATTATTTTTATTCAGTTGACTGATTTAAATGTAATTTTTTTAGTTTTTAATTCTTTACCGCGTCACTTTCACTCACTACATTTACATGCGACACGTCTTCTGAAAGACAAAAGCTGAATTTCGGAAAACTGTTCTTTTGTCATGTTTACATGTAAAGGTTTGAAGTGGATTTGCTAGCCCATTTAAATATGGTGCCTGAAAAACAGCTGTTACAGTTTGTCAGTACAATTGCTATTTCTCTTCACATAGACAAGCTGTAAACAGCTTCAGTCTAATATTTATATTTATACTTCACTGTACAGGAAATCACCCTGTCCATATTAGCTGAAAATTTTAAAGAAAAAGACAAAACCTGGCAGCCCAGGTATGTTTCAAAACTGGTTGCATTTACATGGAATTGAAAATTGATTGCGGAATTGTAAAACTGGCAATCTGAAGGAGATTTCTAGAATTGATTTCGAAGTGTTTACATGACCACCCAGAAGTGGTGTTGGGAAATTAGTTCACAAAGTCCGGTTTTGGGAGCCCCGTGTAAATAGGTTGATGATTTTATTTGCTCATATTTTCCTTCTCAACAATCTTTTTCATTTGTAGTCTGACTGTATCATGTGTAACCGACAACCAAGTGCCAACCAGAATTGCTCATTGGTTTGTAATGCAGCAGTTCATGTAGCCAGTTGAAGGGTAGTTTCAGGCAACCAATTATTGATAGCGAGAAATTAGTTTGTTTTGTAGCACTGAAATTGAAATCTGTTTGCTTGTAGAGGTAAGGTTTAATCGTGGTTTTAGTCCTGTCGCAGATTGTTCACTGTCATTTTCTCACGCACATTACAGACTACTTCTGCCAAAATTCAGTGGCTGGTCACGTAAAATCAGCTGTTGACAGAGCATCTCATTTTTCTGTCATCCTTTCTGGTGCCCACTTCCAAAATTCCTCTGCATTACGCATTAACAGCATTAATGAACTGACCCACCATGCTTGTGTGTCACCTGTAACCAATGTCTATAACAGCTGTTGACAGTAACTGATGTGGCAACTCTAGCAGGAAGTGATAAACATTAACTATCAAATAATTTTAATTGAACAATAGCTAAGATTTCTGGAAAGTTATTGAAGAATTGTCATTATAGCATTCTGTAAGTGAGAAGTTTTAATTGACTATTGTAATTCAGTACAAGTTTGACTTGATCACTATGTAATAAAAAGTACAGAAATGTACACTACGTGCTGGAACAAATTTATAGTGTTAACACATCTACATTCAGAAATACTAAATTGATCATTACAAAAGGTTCGTTCATTGACCCATTGTTCATGTTCTGTTTTAATGATTTACCATTTTATTGTTGCCATAGCAAGCAAAGAAACAGCAATAGGATAAAATAGTAAATGATGGTTTTCTTGACTTAACTTTTTTAGCTGTCTGTAAACCTTTGTAGAAGTAATGTCACTGCAGTTCACTTTTGTTACCACTTAGCACTGCCGAAACATGCAGTTTCAGATACTTTTGATACAAGAATTGCAAACATTGAAGACATATCAATCAGTACGTAACATTTTTCATTAGAACTCTCATTGCAGAGAGAATTTTAATCTTCCTAAGTACTGTTTAACTCTTAAGCCCAGACACTAGAATTCATGGGGTTAAAAATTTATAAGAAACTGAAATGCAACACAATATTCAACATGAAACTGGGTCATAATAATTTCATATTTCAAGCAGGGGACAATTTTTTTGAGTACCTCTATTTCAGCAGAAAGTATTCATCGTGCAAAAGACCATAGTACACTGCTGCTAAACTCTTTGACAGTCTGCTTACAAAAATGAATTTTCTTAAATGAATATTTTAAATATTACTTCTCCGTTATGACTTCTATATGGTCAAGGAATTGTTGACTAAAAATAGTCCTTCAGCTAAAGATCTGTAATTGGCTTGCATGTAGCCAAATAAATACAAAGTGTGATAAAAAATTAATGGAAATTTAATTTTATGGACTTCACACATAGTTTTCAGTTTTTATCTTTTTTTTACACAAGTTTATAAAGTACATTTGCATTTTCTGTTGTTTTGTGTATTTTGTTTGTTTTTTCACAGTTGAAAAGGTTAAGAGTGCTTGGTGAATTTTAACTTTTGGTAAAGATGGATCAAAGAATTTACATTAAATAATTTTGTTTGAAAAATGAAATAAAGTGCAGTACCATACTTGAAATGTTGACTGCCTTTTTACTAATCTGTTATGGTTACGACAAGAGTTTACTTTTCAAAGAGGGTAGAGTGGCCATTGAAGGTGACGACCATTCTGGATGCCCAAATTAACACATCAATTGCTGACACCCTAGTGGTAGAAGTAAAGTAAATGGTCTTGGAAATGTACCGTATCACGATCAGAAAGGTTACTGATGTCAACATATCAGACAGTTCTCGCCAAGCAAATTTTTCACACGTTTTGGCCATGAAAAGTGTAGCACCAAAGTTTGTTCCAGAATTGTTGAATTTTGACCAAAAATGACTTCACATAGACATAGCTCAGGAACTGCTGAATGAAGTCAACTGCCCAGAACTTCTGAAGACTATAATGGGTGATGCAACATGGATTTAGGAGTATGACATTGAAACCAAGGCCCAGTCATCCCAAACTACCTGAATAGCCAAGACACAAAACAAAATTCACCAAGTTTGATCACATACGAAGTTCTTCTCACTATTTTCTTTGATTGCAAAGGGATAGTGCATAAAGTCTTGCTGCCTTAGTCGTACGACCGATAAGGAATACTACCTAGAAGTTATGTGCCATTTGCGTGAAGCCATCTGAATAAAATGACCAGAATGGTGTCGAAAACACTTGTGGAAATTGCATCACAACAATGTATCTGCTCACACCTTAATGCGTGCTCCTGATTTTTTGGTACAAACAGATTGTTTTTTGATAAAAAAACAAAACGGTTATGTTGCCTCAGCCAACACATTCGCTGGACGTCGTCCCCTGTGACTTCTTTCTCTTGCTGAGGCTGAAGAGAACCGCGAAAGGATGTCGTTTTGCCACCATTGATGAGATGAAACAGAATCGCTGAAGGAGCTGAACAAAAAGTGATGGCACAAATGTGGTATGTCTGAGGGGGTGGGGGATTACTTTGAAAGGGACAAAGTTGATGCTCATTAATAAAGACTCTTTAAAGAAAAGAAATTCCCTACTTTTTTATCACGCCTCATAGCCTTATTTGCTTTTATGGAGTGTGAGCAAATTTTGTTCAATCTATGCATTCCACAACACAAAGTTTATCATTAATATGGACTATACTAAACTCAGATGATATGGTGCAAGTCCATCCACATTAAATGAATAGTTCTTTCACAATAACAGGAAGAAAAGTATTCTGAACACACAACCAAACAGTTCTCCTATATGGTACATTAGTTTTGGTTTTCAACCTTGAGACCTATTTTAAAAATATACCAAAATTATTTGCTATTTTTAAAGCACATTTTGCAGAACAGCCAAAGCTAACCACTCCAGCACTCAGTAATAAACAAACAACATACAGTTCTTCTCATAGTTATGCAGGTGCACATGTGTGTTGTGCAACAAAAGTAATAAAGACTTGAAGAGGTCAACAACGAACTCTATTGATAAGTCTGAGAGCTTGGTGATGATTTTATAATAGGTAAAAGCTGTTAAAAAATAAAGTAACGCTGTGTATTGAAGCACTTCTCAGTTCATCTGCAGGTAAGATTGATAAGACATTTGGGCTGTTGAAAGATTTGAAGATTTTCGAGCAATTTCCATGACTTGTGCACCAAGATTGATACAAAACATTAAGTCTGCATAAATAATCAGTAAAGGCAATAGGTCAGTAACAGATTATAGTGGTGAGTAGATAAGAAGGTGGCTGTATGATGCATTCTGAGCAGAGGAAGAGGAGGAGAACATTTTTCAGTGTCGCCAGTGTGCTTTCGGTGTCTGTCCCAAGCTTCTTGCTCTAGCCATTGCCTACCCTGGTAACTGGCAGCATTGGAGGAGTGCACTTACGCTCATTATATCTGCTTCTAACTACTTCTAGATAAAGCTATCACTGTCTAACACTTTAGATGACAAGAATCAATGTGAAGTTGGATTGCAAAATTCACACCTCTCTCACATCAGTTGACTTACTGGAATGCCCAGCCTATGTTCTTCTCGGGATAGTTGGCCACGTCGATCTCAAAAAAAGCTTCTACTCCAAAGAATAAAGCTGATCAAGGGAATTTATAGGACTCTCCCCCCCCCCCCCCCCCCCCCCCCCCCCCCACTCATGAAATAAGTGGATACTGGCACAATACTTTTAGTTTAGCATTGGTATATTTCAACTTCCACAAAGAACAAATTCACCATTTCTCATAAATATTTGTAAGTTTGCAAATCAACCGATTCAACTCCTGTTAAGACTCTATTAAAAACAGTTACAATAGTGTTGGTTTAACAACCACATAATATATGAACATGTCTTGCTTCTAGCAAGTCCAACACATAAATTACTTATGTCTAATCTCACTTGTCCATAACAACCATCAGTCACTAAACCAGCAAAGAATAGCACAGGCTCTTCTCTACACGTGCACTGAAACTCTATGGATCGTACAGTAGGTACTTGTCAGCCGCTGCACCCACATTAAGGTTGTGACTGTTTTCAAACCTGCACACACAAACATGCAATGCACAATAGGTCAGATTCGTCTCTCACATACTTCTATTTAAAATATCTTGTGTTCGAGGCGGAGGAAGGCCAACGACTTATCAGTTAAAAACATTTCATTAAGAACGTCTTTTCCATTTTGTTGAACAGAATTTTTGAACCATTGACAATAATGCAGTCTCTTGCCATAATCAGTATTTTTTAGTTTTTGCACGACTGTCGCTTTGTATGGGAAATGTTCTAATTTTTTCCTTACAGCTGTGTGGGCCATTCCAACACTAACATTGATTTCCTGGATGAGTTTTCTTACTGACTTGATAGGGCTCATGGACATTTTACCAGAAATTTTGAGTAGTTTATCCTCAAACAAAACACTAGGACAACTACTGAAACCGTAATTCGAAAATTGTTAATCAATTCTCTCACGGTATTGCGATGTGGGAGTGTTGTCTCCGGGAAAATTGAATTAAATGTTTGACGAACTGAAACTGTGTATTTACCACCAGCTTTGAACAATTGTTGGACCAAAAACACATGTTCTTCAGTGGTTAACATTTTAACAGTGACACAAATGAAACAGATGAACAAAGGAACTAAACTTAAACGTTCACGTCAACAAGTAACGACACACAGCAACAATACCACTGACTCTTCCTGAGATAAACGAAACAGTGGAATGTTGGGAGAGTACACGTAAAGGGAAGTAACCCAGGCAGGCGAACAATCATATGGCGCTGCGGAGAGACTTTTTGAACGCCCCGTATAATCTTATTGGATAATATGCTTACACATTATTCAACTGATAGTAGATACTATCTCTACCTAATTTGTTAAAGTCGCACTATCCTACTATTCATCAGTTCTAAGTATTCGCTACACTGACTTCTCTTAAATAAGCATCACAATTAACTCCAATCTGGCTTGCGTGCTCTTCCATTACTCATGCTTTCTGCTTATGTATACTCATTGTAAGATCATCATAGTTATTCTGTACTTACGACGTATGCGATATGGAATCTTCGTTTTGTGTGTGTCAGGGAAACATTCCACGTGGGAAAAATATATCTAAAAACAAAGATGATGTGACTTACCAAACAAAAGTGCTGGCAGGTCGATACACACTAACATACACACAAAATTTGAGCTTTCGCAACCGGCGGTTGCTTCGTCAGTAAAGAGGGAAGGAGAGGGAAAGATGAAAGGATGTGGGTTTAAAGGGAGAGGGTAAGGACTAATTCCAATCCCGGGAGCAGAAAGGCTTAACCTGGGGGGGGGGGAAAAAAGGATAGGTATACTCGCTTGCGCCCGCCCGCGCACACACACACACACACACACACACACACACACACACACACACACACACACACACACACACACACACACACTTGTAAAGGCAAAGAGTTTGGGCAGAGATGTCAGTCGAGGCGGAAGTACAGAGGCAAAGAAGTTGGTGAAAGACAGGTGAGATATGAGTGGCTGCAACTTGAAATTAGCGGAGATTGAGGCCTGGCGGATATCGAGATGCGAGGATATACTGAAGGGCAAGTTCCCATCTCCGGAGTTCTGACAGGTTGGTGTTAATGGGAAGTATCCAGATAACCCAGACGGTGTAACACTATGCCAAGATGTGCTGGCCATGCACCAAGGCATGTTTAGCCACAGGGTGAACTTCATTGCCAACAAACACTGTCTGCCTGTGTCCATTCATGCGAACGGACAGTTTGTTGCTGGTCATTCCCACATAGAAAACTTCACAGTGTATGCAGGTCAGTTGGTAAATCACGTGGGTGCTTTCACATGTGGCTCTGCCTTTGATCGTGTACACCTTCCTGGTTACAGGACTGGAGTAGGTGGTGGTGGGAGGGTGCATGGGACAGGTTTTACACTGGGGGCAGTTACAATGATAGGAGCCAAGGGGGTGGGGAGGTGGTTTTGGAATTTCATAGGGATGAACTAAGAGGTTACGAAGGTTAGGTGGACGGTGGAAAGACACTCTTGGTGGAGTGGGGAGGACTTCATGAGGGATGGATCTCATTTCGGGGCAGGATTTTAGGAAGTCATATCCTTGCTGGAGAGCCACATTCGGAGTCTGGTCCAGTCCCGGAAAGTATCCTGTCACAAGTGGGGCACTTTGTGGTTCTTCTGTGGGAGGTTCTGGGTTTGAGGGGATGAGGAAGTGGCTCTGGTTATTTGCTTCTGTACCAGGTCGGGAGGGTAGTTGCAGGATGCGAAAGCTGTTTCCAGGTTGTTGGTGTAATGGTTAAAGGATTCTGGACTGGAGCAGATTCGTTTGCCATGAAGACGTAGGCTGTAGGGAAGGGACCGTTAGATCTGGAATGGGTGGCAGCTGTCACAATGGAGGTACTGTTGCTTGTTGGTGGGTTTGATGTGGACGGATGTGTGAAGCTAGCCATTGGACAGATGGAGGCCGACGTCAAGGAAAGTAGTGTGGGTTTTGGAGTAGGACCAGGTGACTCTGAGGTTGGAGAGGAAATTCTGGAGTTCTTCTTCACTGTGAGTCCAGATAATCTGTACCATAGTTTGGGTTAGCAGGCCTGGGTAACCAAGAAGGCGTCCTCTAAGCGACCCATGAATAGGCTGGCGTACGAGAGGGCCATCCTGGTACCCATGGCTGCTCCCTTTAATTGTTGGTATGTCTGGCCTTCAAAAGTGAAGAAGTTGCGGATCAGGATGAAGCTGGCTAAGGTAATGAGGAAAGAGGTTTTAGGTAGGGTGGCAGGTGATCGGCGTGAAAGGAAGTGCTCCATTGCATTGAGGCGCTGGACGTGTGGGATATTTGTGTATAGGGAAGTGGCATCAATGGTAACATGGATGGTTTCCGGGGTAACAGAATGGGTAAGGATTCCAGGCATTCGAGGAAGTGGTTGGTGTCTTTGATGAAGGATGGGAGACTGCATGTAATGGGTTGAAGGTGTTGATCTACGTAGGCAGAGACACGTTCTGTGGGTGCTTGGCAACCAGCTACAATGGGGCGGCTGGGATGATTGGGTTGTGCTACAATGGGGCAAGTTTTTGTAGGGGGCCTACCTTCTTCCTAAAATTCACAAACCCAATCATCCTGGCAGCCCCATTGTAGCTGGTTACCAAGCCCCCACAGAATGTATCTCTGCTTACGTAGATCAACATCTTCAACCAATTACATGCAGTCTCCCATCCTTCATCAAAGACACCAACCACTTTACCGAACGCCTTGAATCCTTACCCAATCTGTTAACCCCGGAAAACATCCTTGTTACCATTGATGCCACTTCCTTATACACAAATATCCCGCACGTCCAGAGCCTCGCTGCGATGGGGCACTTCCTTTCACGCCGATCACCTGCCACTCTACCTAAATCCTCTTTCCTCATTACCTTAGTCAGCTTCATCCTGATCCACAACTTCTTCACTTTTGAAGGCCAGACATACCAACAATTAAAGGGAGCAGCCATGGGTACCAGGATGGCCCCCTCGTACGCCAGCCTATTCATGGGTCGCTTAGAGGACGCCTTCTTTGGTTACCCAGGCCTGCCAACCCAAAGTTTGGTACAGATTTATTGATGACATCTTCATGATCTGGTCTCACAGTGAAGAAGAACTCCAGAATTTCCTCTCCAACCTCAACTCCTTTAGTTCCATCAGATTCACCTGGTCCTACTCCAAAACCCATGCCACTTTCCTTGATGTCGACCTCCATTTGTCCAATGTCCAGCTTCACACATCTGTCCACATCAAACCACCAACAAGCAACAGTACCTACATTGTGACAGCTGCCACCCCTTCCACATCAAACGGTCCCTTCCCTACAGCCTAGGTCTTCATGGCAAACGAATCTGCTCCAGTCGGGAATCCTTTAACCATTACACCAACAACCTGGAAACAGCTTTCGCATCCCGCAACTACCCTCCCGACCTGGTACAGAAGAAAATAACCAGAGCCACTTCCTCATCCCCTCAAACCCAGAACCTCTCACAGAAGAACCCCAAAAGTGCCCCACTTGTGACAGGATACTTCCTGGGACTGGATCAGACTCCGAATGTGGCTCTCCAGCAGGGATACGACTTCCTAAAAGTCCTGCCCCCGAAATGAGATCCATCCTTCATGAAATCCTCCCCACTCCACCAAGAGTGTCTTTCCGCCATCCACCTAATCTTCGTAACCTCTTGGTTCATCCCTATGAAATCCCCAAACCACCTCCCCTACCCTCTGGCTCCTACCCTTGCAACCGCCCCCGGTGTAAAACCTGTCCTATGCACCCTCCCACCACCACCACCTACTCCAGTCCTGTAACCCGGGAGGTGTACACGATCAAAGGGAGAGCCACGTGTGAAAGCACCCACGTGATTTACCAACTGACCTGCCTACACTGTGACGCTTTCTATGTGGGAATGACCAGCAACAAACTGTCCATTCGCATGAATGGACACAGGCAGACAGTGTTTGTTGGTAATGAGGATCACCCTGTGGCTAAACATGCCTTGGTGCATGGCCAGCACATCTTGGCATAGTGTTACACCGTCTGGGTTATCTGGATACTTCCCACTAACACCAACCTGTCAGAACTCCGGAGATGGGAACTTGCCCTTCAGTATATCCTCGCTTCTCTATATCCAAGCCTCAACTTCTGCTAATTTCAAGTTGCCGCCACTCATACCTCACCTGTCTTTCACCAACTTCTTTGCCTCTGTACTTCCGCCTCGACTGACATCTCTGCCCAAACACTTTGCCTTTACAAGTGTGTATGTGTGTGTGTGTGTGTGTGTGTGTGTGTGTGTGTGTGCGTGTGTGTGTGTGTGCGTGTGTGTGTGTGTGCGTGTGTGTGTGTGTGCGTGCGTGCGTGTGTGCGTGCGTGCGCGCGCCCGCGCTCGCTACTGTATACCTGTCTAAATCACATCTCTCAAAAGGTGTAAAACATTCTATACAAAATAAAAAAATTATTTACTATTGTGCCAACAGTTGTTAAGTTCGTCACATTATATTATATTTTACACAGACATAATTTTTTTATTCCGTTTATTTCATCTAGACATCACTGTTTATCTGTGATTCCTTTAAACCAATCTTTATCTTATAGTCTTATAAGTGCTAACATTATAGGATAGCTTAAGATTTTAGGAATAGATTAAAGAATAGTTTAAGATTTGAAGGGAAATCTGTGCAGGAAAATTTTATTACAGAAGAAACACCGAAAACAACACTCCATCAGTTAACAAAGAGGATTAATGTCCCTGGGGGATGGATGTGACCCCGCTTGGATCCCATGGATCTGATATTAACTTCACTTGAGCAAGTGAAGACCAATAATTCTCTTCACATTTGTTCGGACATTTTTTCCTGTTGCATAACAATCACCACTTCCCTAGGTAACACCACATTCGGTGTGTGCCCCGATAGCTGAATGGTCAGCGTGACGGACTGCTGTCCTAAGAGGCCCGGGTTCGCTTCCTGGCTGGGTCGGGGATTTTCTCCGCTCAGGGACTGGTTGTTGTGTTGTCTTCATCGTTTCATCCCCATCTGGTTCACAGGTCTCCCAGTGTGGTGTCGAATGTAATAAGACCTGCACCAGTTGAAGCTGCACTCTGGGCATCTAGTTTTTCACTTAGTCGCAATTTGAGCATTTGAAGCTACACTTTGTGTGTGACCCCAAGTGAGCACAAGTGAACAGCAAGCCTGTGGCATCAGACATCGGTGTTGATGTCGGTAGCCAGCTGTGGAAGCAGGTCAGCTCCAGTGAACCGCAACTGGTGCCGGTGTCACTGGATGTTGTTTCCGTGTCCGCGCCACCGCGATGTGTGCGAGAACTGTAGACTTCCCCCACTGGATCTTCTATAGTTGAATTATTCTCGTCATGTCTCTTCTTAGTCTAATACGTCAGGGTCTTCTTTCCATTCTTTTAACGTTATTACTTACTTATGTCTTCCCATTTGTTGCATCCACAAACTCTTCCATTTGATGTTTGGACTTGATCCAATTAAACGAAACAGTTCTCTCATCTTGTTATATCTGTTTGCTATGGCAACACTTCATAACTTCTGCTTAGATTTCTTTTCAAAATTCCAGTTTTTGTTTTTTAGTCCTTTTCACTGGTCGCCACGCTCTAACATTTTTTTTATGATAGAACGTGTGGATGGAGTAATATACAAACTTGCTTTTCACCAATTAACGATGTATTGGATTATTCAGAATAACATTCTCGCATTTCACATGTAAATATCTCCGTCTTCTCGTATTTCGCTCATATTTCAAGCTTTATAAGCGCATAAAATTAACATTCATAAGTGTATTGGCTTAACAACCACCCGTAATTTATCAACATGTCTTGCTTCTGGCAAGTCCAACACATGAATTACTTAAGTCTAATCTCATTTCTTCATTTGTCCTTACCAATCATCACAGTTACTAAACCAGCAAAGAATAGCACAGGATCTTCTCTACACATACACTGAAACTCTATGGATCGTACAGCAGTTACTTGGCAGCCACCGTTCGGCCGCCGCACCCACATTTAGCTCATGACTTTTTAGACCTGCACACACAAACATGCAATGCACAATAGGTTGGATTCGTCTCTCACACTCTTCTATTTATAATATTATGGGTTCGAGATGGAGGAAGGTCAAGTGGTTCTATAATTTACATGGAAATTCTCGAAGCACTAAAACTGTTGCATCTTAGTATACTGCTTGTCACATTTGCTGTTTCACCCATAATTAGCACTACATTGACTAAATACTCTCACCTTACCCAAAGTTGCCTAAAATTCAATACTAAATATTATGTGTGTGCCCTGAAGCATATATTACCAACAGAAGACGGGCATGAGTCTTGAGATTAGATTAGATTTGTTTTTCGTTCCATAGATCCGTGCTGAGGAGATCTTCGTGGATGTGAAACATGTAGTTATCTCTTCTTCGAAGCTGAAATAACAATACTAATAGTATGAATATATATACATCATTTGTTTCTATTAAAAAATTTGTCAATGGAGTAGAATAAATAAAATAGAAAGAAACTTCCATATGGGAAAAATATATTAAAAACAAAGATTCCAAGACTTACCAAGCGGGAAAGCGCCGGTAGAGAGGCACAATAAAATAACACACACACACACACACACACACACACACACACACACACACACACACACACACACACACACACAAAATTACTAGCTTTCGCAACCAACGGTTGCTTCGTCAGGAAAGAGGGAAGGAGAAGGAAAGATGAAAGGATGTGGGTTTTAAGGGAGAGGGTACGGAGCCATTCCAATCCCGGGAGCGGAAAGACTTACCTTAGGGGGAAAAAAGGATAGGTATATACTCGTGCGCAAACACACACACACACACACACACACACACACACACACACACACACACACACACACACATATACAGACACAAGCTTGTGTCTGTATATGTATGGGTGTGTGTGTGTGTGTGTGTGTACCTACCTATCCTTTTTTCCCCCTAAGGTAAGTCTTTCTGCTCCCGGGATTGGAATGACTCCTTACCCTCTCCCTTAAAACCCACATCCTTTAGTCTTTCCCTCTCCTTCCCTCTTTCCTGAAGAAGCAACTGTCGGTTGTGAAAGCTAGAAATTTTGTGTGTGTTTGTGTGTTTTATTTATTGTGCCTGTATACCGGCACTTTCCCGCTTGGTAAGTCTTGGAATCTTTGTTTTTAATAATACATCATTTGTTTCTGTTAAAAAATTCATCAATGGAGTAGGAGGAGTTGGCCACTAGTAAGCCTTTCAGGCTTCTCTTAAACTGATGTTTATTTGTAACAAAATTTTTTACGTTTGCTGGCAAATTACTTAAGATGAGTGTTCCTGAGTAGTGGATCCCTTTTTGAACTAAAGTAACTGATTTTAAGTCCTTGTGCAGATCATTTTTGTTCCTGGTATTGTATGTATGAACTGAGCTGTTTGTTGGAAAAAGAGATATATTATTTAGGACAAATTTCATTAAGGAGTAAATATACTGAGAGGCAGTAGTTAGTATACCCAGTTCTATGAAGATGTTTCTACAAGATGTCCATGAATTTACTCCACAAATAATACGTATTACACGCTTTTGGACTCTAAAAACTTTTGTTTGACTTGAAGAGTTAATTGGCGGGAATATAACATGACACACTGTTCCTGAGCATTGCGCGTCACCCCACCACATGCTGTGAAACTGAATTCAGGAAAGCCTTTATTTTGATAACGAGCAGAACTGTCATTAAAAACAATTTAGTGTTAGCACATAAACAGTAGGTACACCTGGTGGTGTGCATCAGTGACTTATTTGATTGTTTCCACAGTACCCATTGTTACCTCTTAATGTCGGGATCGGGTGATCTATGTATGATACAGGGTGCTAATTGCACCATTAGTCGTGATGCTTTTGTATATTGCTTTGTAATAGGTTACTTCCCTGTTGGTCTCCATTCCTCGCTTAAGGTGTAGATTTTTGTAGGCCTGGCTAGTCCTTTATTCACTCAAAAACTAAAATAAATAAAGGAAAAGTTCCCAAAATCACTGCTGCACCAGATAAGTTTCAACTGTTAATACATTTTCTACAGTATTTGTTTATTATTGAAAGTAAAAATTAAGAAATATTTTTAGGACACTATACTGTCACTTTCTTGCTACACACTACACTAGAGCTATGTAAAAACTTTACAGTAGTTAGAGCAGTTTTGCCTTTCCATTTGTAAAGATATTTTTTATCTAAAAATGTATTTTTATTTCTCCAGATGTCAGCAGCAACAAACAGTTTCAAAAAACAGTTCGACGAAGAGAGCAGGCAACCTCAAGTAATACCAGATATGAAACAAGTCGGAAACCTGTCCCACAAAAATGTAAATCTATTGACAAAAGACCAAAACCACGGGGTCAGTATTACAGTGGTGGAAAGGAGGATACCAAGGTTTGTTTTGAATTTTCTCTTATTTGGAGAAATTTGTTTATAATTTCCAAGACAGTAACTGTTGGTTTAAAAGTTTCCGGGTTTGGAGTCAATTTGTCATTCTTTATTTTATTATATTTTATTTTTTTACACAATATTTTGATGTCAGTTGTAAAGCACAGATTTTGTTGTGTGCTGTTTGGGTTCCAATTAAACTGAATTGTATACACAGTGTGTCGCCCCTAGCAGTTAATTTCCTGATGCCATGAAGCAATACAACAGTCTACTTAAATTCAACAAAGGCTACGCCAAAATTTTAAAAATTGAAATTCTCTAAGATTACAAAGTGTTTTAACACATTCAAGACAGGATTTTTTTTCCGAATTACCACATATTCAGGGAGTTCTCCTGGCAACTTTACGTAGCAGTTTAACAATAAATCGCACATTTCTGCCAAAGCATCATTAAATTCATCTCCAGTTGATGAGACTACTGCTATGCCACTTAAGATACCTTCACATATTCCACCGATACACCGTTAAATTCATTTCCAGCTAACAAGACAGCTGCTACACCGCCTTCACAGATAGCTCCACCTACTTCTGCTGAAACAAAATTATCTGTATTACTGTCACTATATTACTATAATTGTTGCTACTGACTATTATCTCATCAGATTTACTGTAACATCCATCTCCACCAAATTCAGATACACGTCAGCCTCTCTTTTGATCACAGAATTTTCCATTCATTCATTCCGTTCTTCACTTCTCATTCACACCCTGTGAGTAAGGCCAGAAGTCATAATCAATTCTGCCAGCTGCCATGAGAACTGCGGATGGGTTCAGAACCTAAGCAACAGACATCATAGGTGCTGACATGAACAGCAACCTGTAGATGGCTCAGTAATGGCAGGCAGGGTGTCCAACACACGTCAGTCCTCAAAGGAGGCTCGCTGCACTTTGGCAGGTTCGTTCTTGGCCACCACGAGGCCCGAGCCTTTGCAGCATCTTTTTCCTTCCATGCTGCATGTCTCTTCTCTTGCTCTTTCTGTATCTTGGGAAACATGTCTGGGGTGTTTTTGGGAAGGTGTTCCGCATTTTCAGTAGATGACATAAGAGCAGTCTCGCCACTTGTTTTCATTCCTTTTTTCCTTTCTTTGTTCACATTCTGTCCTTCCCCTGCTTTGGCATTTTAAGCTCCTCTTTTCTTCTTCTTCTTCTTCTTCTTCTTCTTCTTCTTCTTCCTCTTCCCTGTGCACTCCTGAAGGTCGGCCCAACAGGTGACTGGGTAATTTGTAATTTTCAGCTCTGGGACAAAAGGTGTGGTTAGCATGTACCCCCTGATACAGGCCAGGCCCAGGGAGGGCTGATTGCCTGAGCTATTACCTTCCCAAATTGCTGATTGGTCCCTCTGTCAGGTGTTCAGGAAGTGTGACCTAAGGTATGAACAGTCACCTAAAGAGAAATGAGCACATCATCAGAGATGCTGGCAACCATGGGGATTTTCTTGCAATGAGCCACCATTCCCTTCGCAGTCCATGTCTACCAAACATAAAACGAATGAAGCTCCTTGTTTAAAGACACTCCCAGCTGCACCACGGTTCCTCATGGTTTCATGTACAGGAGGTCAGTCCTTTGCAACGGTAAATCCGTATCTTACACAGAAAGGTGTTGATGCAATTGCTTACCCTGTGAAATCCTGCTCTCGTTTATGCAATGGCAGTTTGCTTTTGAAGACTACTTGCGATTCTCAAGCACAACTACTACTTGCAGCTTTGCTTCTCTACAGCTATCCTGTTTGTGTCGAGACCCATAGAACTCTAAATTCTTCCCGTGGTGTTATTTACACTAGGCTGCTCAACGATCTGACCGAGGCAGAAAGTCAATTGTACCTCTGATCAGGCCTCATGCCTCTGGCCATCCATCGAGTGATAAAAAAGGTAGATGTATCCTTAGTGCCCACATGCACTTTTTTCTCACCTTTGTTAGTGGTTCTTCTTTCCAAGCTAAAAGCAGGCTATGAAATTAGCACCGTCCGGCCATGCATTTCGAACCCGATGCGCTGCTACCAGTGTCACAATTAGAACCATACTCGAGAGTGATGATGACCTCAGCCAAATGAGCAACACGCCACCAAACTTCTGCCTCACAGGGCGAGATCACCTTCTACACAACTGACAGGTTGGAAAGGACGGAAGGAATATTCCCTGAAGACTCCCTACGTCCCTTCAGCCAACCAACATCTGCACCTTCCTCTGCCAACCGGAAAGGGTCAAGAAGTCAAAGGCAAAGGGTCTTCTCCTTCACCGACTTCTAGATTCTCTTTGATGGTGTTGCCATGTGATACCCTCGTCCTGCCTTTCTCCAGGTCACTGGTGCGCACTGCCGGGCGTTTTTCTGCCCTGAACTCTGCAGATCAACAGAGAGAGAATGCCTGTGGATATCATGGAGCAGGATCCTCCAGCCTCTCTGCCTTGTAGCAGTGCGTCTTTGAAGGCTGGCACTGAGCCGCCACCTAGGTTCCACTCCTTTCATTTTTTCCCTCCTCCCCTTTCCTCGTAATGCCTCTCCTTCAATTGAATGTTCGTGGCCTTTGATCAAGCAAAGAGGATTTACGGTTGCTCTCTAATTGCAACGTCCATTTTTCTCTGCCTCCAGGAAACAAAATTGTGAGAGGTCATGAGAACACCTTGTGACTGCTTAGAGATCTCAAATGTCTTCCTGGTACATTTTGACCTTGCCCCTCCTCCCTGAAGACAGCAGTCCATCCCATGGGGTAGTCTTGCTGCTCATACGGGATGATGATCATAGTCACCTTCAACCTGTTGCAGTTTCTTTTCCTTCCTTCCTTACTTGACCTTTTCTCTTAGTACTACACTCCTGGAAATTGAAATAAGAACACAGTGAATTCATTGTCCCAGGAAGGGGAAACTTTGACACATTTCTGGTGTCAGATACATCACATGATCACACTGACAGAATCACAGGCACATAGACACAGGCAACAGAGCATGCACAATGTCGGCACTAGTGCAGTGTATATCCACCTTTCGCAGCAATGCAGGCTGCTATTCTCCCTTGGAGACGATCGTAGAGATGCTGGATGTAGTCCTGTGGAACGGCTTGCCATGCCATTTCCACCTGGCGCCTCAGTTGGACCAGCGTTCGTGCTGGACGTGCAGACCGCGTGAGACGATGCTTCATCCAGTCCCAAACATGCTCAATGGGGGACAGATCTGGAGATCTTGCTGGCCAGGGTAGTTGACTTACACCTTCTAGAGCACATTGGGTGGCACGGGATACATGCGGACGTGCATTGTCCTGTTGGAACAGAAAGTTCCCTTGCCGGTCTAGGAATGGTACAACGATGGGTTCGATGACGGTTTGGATGTACCGTGCACTATTCAGTGTCCCCTCGACGATCACCAGAGGTGTACGGCCAGTGTAGGAGATCGCTCCCCACACCATGATGCTGGGTGTTGGCCCTGTGAGCCTCGGTCGTATGCAGTCCTGATTGTGGCGCTCACCTGCACGGCGCCAAACACGCATACGACCATCATTGGCACCAAGGCAGAAGCGACTCTCATCGCTGAAGACGACACATCTCTATTCGTCCCTCCATTCACGCCTGTCGCAACACCACTGGAGGCGGGCTGCACGATGTTGGGGCGTGAGCGGAAGACGGCCTAACGGTGTGCGGGACCGTAGCCCAGCTTCATGGAGACGGTTGCGAATGGTCCTCGCCGATACCCCAGGAGCAGCAGTGTCCCTAATTTGCTGGGAAGTGGCGGTGCGGTCCCCTACGGCACTGTGTAGGATCCTACAGTCTTGGCGTGCATCCGTGCGTCGCTGCGGTCCGGTCCCAGGTCGACGGGCACGTGCACCTTCCGCCGACCACTGGCGACAACATCGATGTACTGTGGAGACCTCACACCCCACCACCCGGCCTCCCGCATGCCCACTATACGCCCTCGCTCAAAGTCCGTCAACTGCACATACGGTTCACGTCCACGCTGTCGCGGCATGCTACCAGTGTTAAAGACTGCGATGGAGCTCCGTATGCCACGGCAAACTGGCTGACACTGACGGCGGCGGTGCACAAATGCTGCGCAGCTAGCGCCATTCGACGGCCAACACCGCGGTTCTTGGTGTGTCCGCTGTGCCGTGCGTGTGATCATTGCTTGTACAGCCCTCTCGTAGTGTCTGGAGCAAGTATTGTGCGTCTGACACACCGGTGTCAATGTGTCCTTTTTTCCATTTCCAGGAGTGTATTTAGACCCCTCCGTCATTTGATGTCACCAGGGCAGACTTCGTCAATCTTTTTGGGCAGCTCATTCCTTTCTGCTGCTTGGTGACTTTAATGCAGACCATCCAATTTGGGATTCTTCCAGAATGTGTCATAGTGACCTCTTGGCTGACCTTTTCAATCAACATAAGCTCTTCTGCCTTAAAACGGGAACACCCACATTCCTTTCAGACTCCACATACGCCTATTCCGATTTGAACCTCTCGTTCTGCTCTGCCCAGTTCGCCCATCGTCTTGAGTGGTCCATTCTCTGACACTTTCTCAAGCGACCACTTCTCGTGTCCTGTTGTTTGCTGATACCTACCCCACCTGTGTGCACACCCAAATGGCAGCTTACTAAGGCCCTATAGTTATCTCTTAACACCTTTGTACACCATTTTGCAGAGATTTCGAGCTCCTTTCACTATCACCCTGCTTTCCTACATCTGAAACGAGTGGAGCCTGCTCGGGCGATACTCTTCTCAGAATAGTGAGTGCTACAATGCTGCCTTTACTATAAGGGAGCTAGATCATGCTCTCACTTCATCCTGATCCTCCCCTCTAGGGCCAGACGATGTTCTTATTCAGATGTTGCAGCATCTTTCTCTTGCGGGCAGGCACTTCCTACATCATCATAGAACCGTATCTGGGCAGAGGGCACACTTCCCAGAAGCCGTCGTGAAGCCTCTGTCATACCCATACCTAAGCCTGATACACACAAAACACTTTCCTTCCTTTTCTTGTCTCGCCAGCTGTGTTTTTGCAAGGTGATGGAACGTATGATTCATGCCTGGCTGGTGTGGTGGCTGAGTCTTGCAATTGATTAACCACTGCACAGTGTCGATTTCAAGCGTGCCTTTCTGTAGTTGACCATCCTATCACTTCGTCCACCCATGTCGTGAAAGATTTTCTGCAAAAATACTAAACTGTGGCAATGTTTTTCGATTTGGCGAAAGCATAAGACATCTGCTGGAGGACTGGTATCCTCTTTACTCTCTAAGCGTGGGGCTTCTGTTCACGCTTACCCAGTTTCCTTTGGGAATTTTAAAAAAGACCAAGTTTTCAAGGTTCGTGTGAGTTCTGACTTAGACACCTCTATCCAGGAAAACGGTGTGCCTCTTTGCTATTGCCATTAACCCTGTAATGTCCTATCTCCTGCCAGGCATGTCCGGCTCCCTTTTCATTGACGATTGTGGCATCTACTGCAGTTCTCTATGGGCTTGTCTCATTGAGCAGCATCTTCAGCAATGTCTCAATAGTCTTCACTCAAGGAGCATCGACTATAGCTTTCATTTTTCAAAATCGTTTTTATGAATTTCTGGTGGCGCAGTTGATTTCTTCCACCCTTTCTACATCTAGGGCCTGGTGCTCTTCTGTTCCTTGAATTTATTAAATTCTTGGCATTCATTCCCTATAGTAAACTTCCTTGGTCCGCCCCCATGTCTTAGATGGCAGCCTGCTGTATACAGTCCCTCAATGCCCTAGGTGTCTTCAATGATACTTTCTGGGGAGCAGATTGAACCACCCTCTTCTGTTTGTGCTGGTCCCTTGTCCATTTGAAAGTAGACTACGGGTGCTTCTGCATGTCCTCCTTACGTTGTCTAAATACTATCCACCATCATTGCATCTGTTTGGCAAATGGCACCTAGGTTTGAGAGTCGGAACACAGGAGCTGTGAAACTACCGCTGTGACTTTCTCCTTAGCAGACACGCATGCCGTTTGTCTGCCATGCGTGGCCACCTATCCTATGCCTCCTCCTTGAATGACTCTTTTGATTGCCAGTTTGGGGTGCATCCCTCTTCTCTGTTACATCCTGGAGTTTGCTTTCGGCTCTTGCTGTGGCAGCTTAACTTCATGCCACCTGCAACTTTTCCAGCTGGTGGGAATCCTTCGTCATCTTGCTTCTTCTGATGGGCTGTGTTCACCTTCTTCATTCGCTTCCTACGGACACTACTCCAGCCTTTCTCTATCACCTTCAGTTTCATGATCTTCACATGGAACTTCACGATAGTACTTTTGTGTGCATTGATGACTTTGACTGACTGACTGACTGACTGTGGTGTCAGGTGTGCATTCATCATTGGCACAGACATTTTTTGGTATCTGCTTCCGGAACACTGCTCAGTATTTACAGCAGAGCTCTTCACCCTTTATCAGGTCACGCAGTACATCCGGCAACACAGGCTTTCAGTTGAGTCACCTGCTCAGACTTTCTCAATTGCCTTCAAAGCCTCTGTGTGCTGAACACCATCCATCCCTTGGTGCGACAGGTTCAGGATAGTTGTCACTTGCTCATTTTTGATGAAACCAGTGTAATGTTTGTGGATTCCTGGTCACGTCGGTCTGACAGAAAATGAGGTCACCAATGCTGCTGTGAAGGCTGCAGTCTTTGCACCTCAGCCCGCTAGTTCTTACATTCCCTCTGATCTCAGTGTTGCCATGTGTCAGCAGGTGGTGTTACTTTGCCACCACTACTGGTCCTCCCTTCGTGGGAACAAGCTCTGGGTTATTAATCCTCTCCCAGCAGCTTGGACAACCTCCTCTCGGTTCAGTCGTGGTGAGAAGATCATTTTAGCTAGGTTGCGTATCGGGTGCTGTCTTTTTAACCATTGCCAATTGTCAAGTGGTGCTCCCCAGTCACTTTGTATTCATTGTGCTCAAGCTTAGACTGTCTGCCATTTCCTGACGGAATCCTTTTTTTAACCACTTCTGTTCTCGTTTGTGTTTGCCATCTGAATTATCGGTCATTTTAGAAAATGATGCGCGGTCTGGCGACTGCATTTTATTTTTTAGCCATTGTATTAGTATGGTGAAGGCCGTTTAATTTTTAGTTCTGGACCTCTCTTTCTGTTATGGTGCATTTTATAGACCTTTCTCCACTTCCCTGTTTGTAGCTGTCTTCTCTTCCGTCGATTGGGATTAATGGGTATTCGTTTTTAATTCCTCTCTTTGTCTTCATGTTCTACAGTTCTGACGGGAGCGTATATGACACTAGTTGTTTTCGTGCCCCCCCTCCTCCACCTGCTCCTCCTCCAACTCCCACTCCTCTCTCCTACCACCTTTCTGGCAGACATACTTGGGTGCACATTGGATTTCTTTCCAATCCTGGATGTTGTTTCCCTAAGGAGCTCCATAACTGTTTGAAGGTAAAAATGGTATTCTCTATGAATTACAAGAAGCAAGTGGCTGAAACTTACCTTTCCACTTGTTGCCTGTCGCTGGAGCTTTGAATTTACTGTGGGTTGCAGGATCCATGTAGGGCATCATTCGAAGGACATGGACCGTATCTCTGATCTTTTGTCGTCTTGTGTCAGGGTCGAAATCTTCAACTTCATAAGTAACATCAGACAACTGTTTTACAACCTTATTAGGTCCAAAGTAGTGCCTGAAGAGCTTCTCAGGGAGACCAACCTTCTGAACAGGAGTGAAGATCCAGTCAGTCACCAGGCTGGTAGACGACAGGGCAGTGGCTCATGTCATGCCTTCGGCGATTGTTTTCTTGACCCTGTAGCGTGCGGAGTCGAACTAACTGCTGGGCTTCCACAGCTCTGGTTAACACTTGGTTGATGTAGTCGTCGTCCACATCATCAGGATGTAACGGAAACAGTGTCCATCATCGTTGTCGCCTCATGCCCATGCACCAGGAAAAGTGGCGTAAATCCTGTGGTGTCTTGTTTGGCGGTGTTGTAGGCAAAGGTCACGGAAGGTAGCACCTCATCCCAATTGCTCTGCTCAACATTGACGAACATTGTTAGCACATCGTCCAAGGTCTTATTAAGGCGTTCAGTAAGCTCATTAGTTTGCGGTTGGTAGGCAGCCGTCATGTGATGAGTAATGTCGCACTGGCGGTTTATCTCTGTCACAAGATTCGCTTGAAAAACTTTCCCTCAATCTGTAATTAACGACCTTGGAGCACTGTGTTTTAATACAATGTCTTCCATCTCATCCGTGATGTGGAGGCGGCCCTGCTGTCGGCGATGGAGGGCACTGGGTGCACCTGACTGCAAATTGTTGCTCATGTCGGCCCCAATGACTCCTGCTGTCTGAGTTCAGAGGTAATCCTCAGTTCACACAGGTGTTTGTCGGAGTTGGTGAAGGCGGAAAGCCTCGCTCGCGGGGTGGAATCTGAGCTATTTGTAGTGTCATTCCCAGAACCGATCACGGTCCTCTGGTTTGGAACTGAGTGGAAGACTTAAACCAGAAGCTCAGACAATTCTGTGGTACAATGTAGCAGTAGGCATAACACAACAGGCAATCACAATACTAATGTGGTAGTAGTAAATTGCAGGAGTGTCTATAAAAAGGTCCCAGAACTGCTCTCATTAATAAACGGTCACAATGCCCACATAGGATTAGGGACGGAAAGTTGGCTGAAACCAGATGGAAACAGTAATGAAATTCTAAACTCGGATTGGAATGTATACCACAGAGACAGTCTTTCCAGTGGGGGGGAGGGGGGGTTATAGCGATAAAAAGTGCAATAGTATCGAAGGAAATTGACAGAGATGCGAAATGTGAAATAATTTGGGTGAAGGTCACGGTTAAAGCAGGCTCAAACATGGTAATTGGATGTCTCTATAGCCCCCATGGCTCAGCAGCTGTTGTGGCAGAACACCTGAATGAAAATTTGGAAAATATTTAGAACAAATTTGTCGACCATGTTGTAGTTCTGGGTGGAGATTTTAATTTACCAGGTATAGACTGGGAGACTCAAACGTTTATAACGCGTGGCAGGGACAAAGAATCCAGCGAAATTTTTTTAAGTGTATTATCTGAAAACTACCTTGAGCAGTTAAACAGAGAACCGACTCGTGGCGATAACATATTGGACCTTCTGGTGACAAACAGACCCGAACTATTTGAAACGGTTAACAAAGAACAAGGAATCAGCGATCATATAGTGGTTACAGCATCGATGATTTCAACTGTAAATAGAAATATTAAAAAAAGGTAGAAAAATTTTTCTGTTTAGCAAAAGTGACAAAAAGCAGATTTCAGAGTACTTGACTGCTCAACACAAAAGTTTTGTCTCAAGTACAGATAGTGTTGAGGATCAGTGGACAAAGTTCAAAACCATCATACAGTATGCATTAGATGAGTGTGTGCCAAGCAAGATCATAAAAGATGGAAGAGAGCCTCTGTGGTACAACAACAGAGTTAGAAAACTGCTACGGAAGCAAAGGTAACTTCACAGCAAACATACACATAGCCAAAGCCTTGCAGACAAACAAAAATTTCATGAAACGAAATGTAGTGTGAAAAGGGCTACGCAAGAGGCGTTCAATGAATTCGAAAGTAAAGTTCTATGTACTGACTTGGCAGAAAATTCTAAGAAATTTTGGTCTTATGTCAAAGGGGTAGGTGAATCAAAACAAAATGTCCAGACACTGTGACCAAAATGCTAGTGAAACAGAGGATGACAGACTAAAGACCGAAATACTAAATGTCTTTTTTCCAAAGCCGTTTCACAGAGGAAGACTGCACTGTAGTTCCTTCTCTAGATTATCACACAGATGACAAAATGATAGGTATCGAAATAGATGACAGGGGTATAGGGAAAAAAAAAAAAATCGCTCAAAAGAGGAAAGGCCGCTAGACCTGATGGGATACCAGTTCGATTTTACACAGAGTACGCGAAGGAACTTGCCCCTTCTTGCAGCGGTGAACCGTAGGTCTCTAGAAGAGTGTAGCATTCCAAAAGGGCACAGGTCATTCCCATTTTCAAGAAGGGATGTCAAACAGATGTGTAGAGCTATAGACCTATATCTCTAACTTCGATCAGTTGTAGAATTTTGGAACATGTATTATATTAGAGTATAATCACTTTTCTGGAGATATGAAATCTACTCTGTAGGAATCAGCATAGGTTTCAAAAAAGATGATTCATCCACAAGACTCAGAAGGCCATAGACACGGGTTCCCATGTAGATGCCATGTTTCTTAACTTCAAGGCGTTTCATACAGTTCCCCACAGTCGTTTAATGAACAAGGTGAGAGCATATGGGCTATCAGACCAATTGTGTGAGATTGGATTGAAGAGTTCCTAGATAACAGAACGTAGCATGTCATTCTCAATGGAGAGAGGTCTTTGGAAGTAAGAGTGATTTCAGGTGTGCCGCAGGGGAGTGTTGTGGAGCTGTTGCTATTCACAATATATATATAAATGACCTTGTGGATAACATTGTAAGATCACTGAGGCTTTTTGCGGATGATGCTGTGGTATATCGAGAACTTGTTACAATGGAAAATTGTACTGAAGTGCGGGAGGATCTGCAACGAATTGACACTTGGTGCAGGGAATGGCAAATGAACCTCAATGTAGACAAGTGTAATGTGCTGTGGATACATAGAAAGAAAGATCCTTTATAATTTAGCTACAATATAGCAGGTCAGCAACTGGAAGCAGTTAATTCCATAAATTACGTTGGTGTAGGCATTAGGAGTGATTCAAAATGGAATGATCATATAAAGTTGATCGTCGGTAAAGCAGATGCCAGACTGAGATTCATTGGAAGAATCCTAAGGAAATGCAGTCCAAAAACAAAGTAAGTAGGTTACAGTACATTTGTTCGCCAACTGCTTGAATACTGCTCACCGGTGTGGGACCTGTACCAGATAGGGTTGATAGAAGAGAGAGAAGATCCAACGGAGAGCAGCTCGCTTCGTTACAGGATCATTTAGTAATCGCGAAAGCCTTAGCGAGATGATAGCTAAACTCCAGTGAAAGACTCTGCAAGAGAGACGCTCAGTAGCTCGGTACAGGCTTTTGTTGACGTTTCGGGAACATACCTTCACCGAGGAGTCGAGCAGTATATTGCTCCCTCCTACATATATCTCGCTAATAGACCATGAGGATAAAATCAGAGAGATTAGAGCCCACACAGAGGCATACCGACAATCCTTCTTTCCATGAACAATACAAGACTGGAATAGAAGGGAGAACCAATAGAAGAGGTACTCAAGGTACCCTCCTCCACACATTGTCAGGTGGCTTGCAGAGTATGGATGTAGATGTAGATGTCAAAGAGCACGGAGCAAACTGCCTCCAGCCACAACACATAAAGTATATATACAGCTGCAGAACATTCCAGTACTATGATTGTTGACATTTGTGGATACTTCTAGAATGTACTCGAATGGTATATAGAAATTAAAATTGTACAGTCCAGGTGAGTTTTGAACTCGCGACCTTCCATGTAACAGCTTAGAATCGTAACCACTACACCACGGCGCTACTCAGCTTCTTCTGTGACAATATTCATAACATATTGCATATCCTGCTATTTATAAATATTTAAATTATGGCTGGGAATTTAAACGCTTTCTCTTCGGCATAGTGCTGGAGGAATTTGATCTGCTTTAATTTCTTGTGTATACTGTTAACTTAATTACTACCTTTTTAATAAAACATTTTTTGTATACAGGTAGCAGAGGATGAGAGCATTGCTGAGTATGGGTCAGTTGTACTACCCAGCAGCAAAAAGCAAAACTTGAACCACTTATTAAACTTTCATTATGCACCAAGAGAAGGTACAAGTTGGCGTTCTGGTTGGGGTAGCAGTGGCAGTGGTCGTCACCACCATGTTTCACTTCGCCACAAATACAACAAGGAGCAGTTTTTACAAGCAAACTGTCAGTTTGTGGTCCGTGCTGATGCAGATTATTCAGCATACATCTCTGACCCTGATGCACTTGTCAGTTGGGATCTTATTGAACAAATTGTAAGTAATAACAATTTACAAAATTTTATAGATAAGACACTTACAATCAAGAACAATGTTACATTAGTGTTAGAAATCATGTATATTGTGCTAATTGTTAGAGATAGGTCTGATTTTAACGTTTAACTGTTGGCACCATCAGTTGTGCTGCCTCAAGATACACACAATTTCTAACTGTAGTACTTGTCTTATTGTGTCAAATTTTTAACGTAAGATTTTACCTGTTAGAGTAGATTACAATAGCATTTAAAATTTTTAAATTTTTGTTGCCTCTAGAAGGCAACAGGTACTGAGTTCCAGGATAGTCACTTAGTGATAGAAGATGCACATCAGATGTCTAATGTCAAGAGATTTCTGGATGATACAACTATCCCTGAAAGTTTTTAATATATCACAAATCTCCATAGAAGTAAGATTTCAGTTGGTTACTGAACTTTTAAAAACTTGAAATGTTCATTTCAGCGAACAGGGAAACAATTTCCCTGAGGCTATAGTGAAAATCACATGGTATTTTCTTTTTTCATAAATACACTTATTGTATTTTTGAGGAAAGCAATGGGTTTCAGTGAAAAAATAGATTTTATACCTTAATTGTCAATGCTTTCCATAATTACTAGATGTTGTTTGGACACAAAGAGTGCATCAGAATTGATCCGTGTCCATAAAAAACAAAATGTTTTGGTTTAATGTTGTGTTGCTGGTGTAATTTACTACACTGTCTGATCAAGACAGAAGAAACATGAAGTGAAAGTAAAAATGAAGAGAGACTACTGCTTCCCTATGGCTTGTAATGGTACATATATTGTCAAGCTACCATTATTTTTGTGGTGTAACTAAACGCTCTGACTTGCACACATTCATGCAGGGTAATATATGTATCTGCTATTGTTTGTTGCTTATGAAATTTCCATTATTGTAACTACATAAAGTGGCCTAAATTGGTAAACAGAATTGTTTTTCATTTATAAGTAGAGCCTACAATGCAGAAAAGATATTTTAAAAAACAGACTGTGGAGAACTTGGTGCAGACGGATCCATTCCCAAGGGATAAAGTCAACCTATGTATGGTACTTCGTAATAGGGCAGCTATACAATGCATTGAAAGATCGACCTGAGATAGTTACCACTTCTCTGAAAGTAGTGATTTGTCGCCTACCCAACCTTCACAACATCCTAGTCCATCCCTATGCCACTCCCAAGTTGCAAAATCTGCCCAATCCACCCACCCAGCACCACCTATTCCAGGTCCAGTCACAGGTTTATCCTACCCGATCAGGGGCCAGGCGTCCTGTGAAAGCAGCAATGTCATTTAGCAGCTCTGCAACAGTCATTGCACAGCTTTTTGTATTGGTGTGACTACTAACCAGCTGTCCATCAGCATGAATGGCCTCTGCCAAACTGTGGCCAAGAGCAAAGTAGACCACTCTGAGGCACAGCATGCAACTGATCATAACACACTTGATTTCAATGGCTGCTTCACTCTCCAAGCCATCTGGATCCTTTCCTCCACCTCCAGATTTGCGCAAATGGGAGTTATGATTACAACACATTCACCACTCCTTTACTTGTCCCAGCCTCAATAGTTTCCACCTCCTCAGTTCTATCATCTCCTCCCCATTCTCACCTCTCACTCTGTTTATTTCTAGACTCCTCCCTACACACTGCAACAGAGAGCATTGGTCTCTGCCCCCATCCATACACTATTACCCCTTCTCCTTCTCTGCCCCCTCCAGATTACTGATTGCATCACACGTGATGCTGCTCTCCGCCCAAGATGTTAATTGAAAGCTCTTTTCTGGTTTAAATAGTTTGCATCCAGAGTACATCAGCTGTGAGAGGAATTCTATCCAAGTCATTACTTTGTATTAAAAAACTGTGAACTATGATGAGAGAAACTACTGCAAAGTTCAGCTGTAACTGTTGCTCAGTCCTAACTGGGACAGCCCAGACAGGCAGCAAAGTGCCAAATATTTAAGTGATCCTTTCTCATCTTTGTATTATTAAAAAGATCCATATGACAAACTACCACCCACAAAGCAATGGGTAGGTGGAACGATGATACTGCACCCTTAAAATTGCACTCAGGTACCACGACTGTCTCTGGTCCGAGGCACTTACTTGGATGTTGCTGGGCCTATGCTCTACATTTAAACCGGCTTTACATGGGACAATTTCTGAATTCGTTTTTGGTGAAAACCCGGTTTTACCTAATTCTCCCCCAAGATCGCGGAGATTCCCTCTCCTTCCCAAACTTTATCGGAAGGATGCAAGCACACTTTAGAAACACCCGGCTACACCCACCTGTCAGCCATTCCCCACCTGACACTTACGTGCCAACTGCACTCAGCACTTGCTCACACATCATGCTCAGGGACGAACGACTCTGTCACACAACCCTTACAACCCCCTTACCTCGGCCCCTTTGAAGTATTCCAGAGGGGCGAGACGACGTTCAACATTATTATAATAGATCATCCACAAACCATTTCTCTACAGAGGCTCAAGTCTGCCTTATTAGACTCCAACACCCCTCTGCCATCTCAGTTGGATTGCCCGAGTACATGTTCTTTTGACGAACCTGCTAACGAGTCCGTTCAACCTACAGTTGGATTTTGTCCGTCCAACAAGTCACCACTGCAGTTCGCGGGTTCCTCAGGCATATCATCATCATCATCATCATCATCATCATCCCCATTCACAGGTTTTGAAGACATTTCACGTACTAGAGACACGGATGCCCCGTCCGTTTCGTGCTGCAACATACCACCTGACCGCGTCAACGACGTGTCTATTAAGGTGTTAGATAATCGTATGCTTGTACTGTTCACCGACAGCGCAGACCCGACCCTCACCGAGGAACTCGAGGTCAAGATAATGCACAGCTTGTCCCTCCCGCAAGATTACGACCTGTCATGTGTTCGAGCCGTTGGTTTTCGAATGACCGCACAAACCCATGAACCTCCACCCTCCCCTCAGGGCTCATAGGCCGTACTCCTTATGGGAGGATGGGGGGGGGGGGGGGGCTGTGTGGCATTGATAGGTCACATCTACCACACAAATTACAATCTTTGGAACATTAACTGCTCTGATGAGCTGCCATGTTTGATTCAGTCTGCCTTGTACTTTATGCAGTGTTCATGTGTATCAGTCTTTATGATAAAATATATGTGTATATAGAAAACTTGGGAACTGTTTATTACGTATATTACGATCCATATCCAGAATCCCATCCTGTTATTAAGAAAACTGCCGAGATTGAAATGGCGAGCATCTTCATAAATCAAGACAGAGGTTTTTGCCTAGAATGCTTCCCTCCACCCCCACCCCATTTCCCATTCCTGTCTCGCATTCGGGAGGACAATGGTTCAAACCTGTGTCCGGCCATCCTGATTTAGGTTTTCCGTGATTTCCCTACATCGCTCCAGGCAAATGCCAGGATGGTTCCTTCGAAAAGGGTACAGCCGACTTCCTTCCCCGTCCTTTCCTAATCCGATGAAACCTATGACCTTGCTGTCTGGTCTCCTCCCCAAAACAACAACAACCCATTCTTATCTTTCCCCATGTTGTTTCCAAATTTTTGAAATCTTGAAGAAAGATATTTGTCGCCTATGATTTGCTTACGGCAAAGAGCCTCGGTATAATCATCATTCCCTGACCAGTTGCAGAAATTTTTGCATGAAGGTATAGACCATCTTGTCTCTGTGAGATAAATGTATTAACCATTATGGCATTTACTTTTTAATTAAGGAACAGTTAACTTACCTTTTTTCTGTGTTGCTTTTTGTCTTGTCTTGTCTGCCAGATCATTCCATGTCAAATTATCCAGAAATTTTAGGAAGTGACATCCATTGTCACACACATCCTTGAAATTTTGGGTAGTGGAAGTTTATCTAGATACATTCACATTTCCAAAAAGTGAATGTTTCAGGTCCATTACTTTTTCACTTATGATAAAAAGAAGTCGTATAGATTCAGGAGCCTTTCGTAGACGCGAGCTCCTTTATGATTTAAAAACACAATAGTTCCTGCAGTTTTTGCAGTGGAAGCTTGATTTTTTTTATTTTTTATTTTTTTTAGTTGAAGAGGATGGTTTATATAGTCATGCTTCTTGCAGTGAAATGTCCATCACCTACATCTCAGAAAAATAGGAAATAATTTATTTTAAGCAAAATCCACACAGGGACATTATAATTCTTTTAAGGTATTGCTCCCCCATTGATACCTTTGAAAAATTTACAATATTATTATAAATATTCCATTATGTCCCACAAAAAGTATCAGTCGTGTGTTCACTGAACATGTACTTTTGAGCTCTTGTACTGAGTTGTACCCAGAGTAAGTTATTGGTTAAAAATTCAGTTGTTGCAGTTTAACTATTCATTCCAAAACAAAAGTAAATCCCCTAATGTTACAGTATTAATGTGAAAAACTTTTGTTATGAAACAGTGGGGTGGACTGCTTTTTCATTATTTAATTACCTTTTAGGTTACACCAATCATCGTTTGAATTTTTTACAACAAATATTGGTTTTATGACTGAAGCAGTATGGGAAGTACAAGTAAGCAGTGTTTTCTTGGACAGGATCTGCAAGATACATGTGATGATGCCCTGACTTGTGTGAATGAACTGACCAGTAAAGAACAAAAACTTTTATTATGGTGAAGCAAGTCATTCATACTGTGATTTAAGTGTGTGTGTGTGTGTGTGTGTGTGTGTGTGTGTGTGTGTGTGTGTGTGTGGGTGTGGTGTGGTGTGGTGTGGTTGTGTGTGTGGTGTGGTTATAAGAAAATTTGCTATTTGCTGTGATCCCTTCAAGTGCCGTAAATGATCTGTTTCATCTGGATAGCGTGGAATTAGTTTAGAAAATCAAAGACCTTCAAAATGAGAGGCTTTAGCTTTATTCCTGGGGAGAAAATGTGCCCAACCTGTATCAAAATTATCAATGAAAATCAAGCAAGTGACAACTGATCACCAGACTATATAAATGACAATGTGAAGGTGCAGACTCCTGAAAAATCTGTGCTTAACTAGCTTAGGAGTATTTCCTGCAAAGCTGCATTCAGTTGCTTGGAATAGTCGGTATGCAGCAGCCAAACAAAAATTGAAATCAGCAGCTGGGGTTCTCAAAACTAAAATTCCACGTACATATCAAGTTGAGCTGGCTGCAGCTGATGCAAGCACTATCCCTGACAGTGATTTAACGGAACTGGAAGAAAAGGCAAAACATCATGATGAACTCGTGGAAAAAATCAAACAGAAAATTGAATATGCAAATAATCGTGAAAAAATTCAATTACTTACTCTTGTTCTGTCAACTTGATCTCGACAAAGTCAGTTCCAAATTTCAGGTTTCTGAGTATTTGCTACGACAAGCAAGAGCTCTTTTAATGGAGAAGGTTATTTTATCGATGGCTGGGCAGAAAAGAAGAGACATTGCCACGTGGCACAGTGCAAAAAGTTGTGTGTTTTTATTTAGATGACGAAAACATGTGAATAATGCCTGGGAAAAAAGTCAAAGTGAGCACCAGCAAATTACCAACGAATGAAAGTGTCTTGTTTTAAGTAATTTAACTGAACTGTATTGTCTCTATAAGAAAGTATCCTGAAGACAAAGTAGGATTCTCAAAAACGTTAAATTGCTTCTAAATTCCATTTCTATGAAAGAAACATACCAAGATCTAATTAAAATAATAGCATGTGATATAAATAACTGAGTCCGTATGCTTCGTCTGAGGGTCATTTCATGTCAAATCAACACACCAATCCCGACTTTGTATCTCAGATTTCCAGTATTTTTGATATGCAGAGATATATCGTGGACTTTTGGAAAAATACCAAATTTCAGTAATGAAGCACAATTATTTTTAAAGTTATTAATTTTCAAAGATTCAAATTTTTATAAAGAAATTTCATGATTTGGTGCTTTCCATGCCTATAGGCTGGCAACCAGTGATGATATAAACCTGGGAGTGGTTTCATTTTAAAGCTGTTGAAGGGGGCTTTAATATGATATGCCACAAGATAAGGGTCACAATTTTTAAAAAAATTGAAAATTTTAAAATTTAAATTTCTCAAAGTGGCAGTTTCAAAAATACCAAAAATTTATCAAATATAGTTTGTAATGTCTTAATACATATAGCAAAATTCTATCATGGGATCTCAGTGGGATCAGGATATATAGGACTTCAGAAATGCACATTTTGTGAAAAATACCAGAATTAGTATTGTTTTAGAAAATTTTGAATAGTTCATCGAATGAAACAAGCACTTCTTGCCACTAGCCTAGGAGCTGCCAATGAGAGGCAGTGAGGAGTGGTTTTGATTCTCAGAGGCTGGAGACAGCACGTGTGTGTGTGGGGGTGTGTGTGTGTGTGTGTGTGGGGGTGTGTGTGTGTGTGTGGGGGGGTGTGTGTGGGGGTGTGTGGGGGTGTGTGGGGGGGTGTGTGGGGGTGTGTGTGGGGGTGTGTGGGGGGTGTGTGTGTGTGTGGGGGGGGGGTGTCTAGTTTCATCAACACGCTGTCTGTGGCTCATGAATAGTTGGCCATATGTGTGGGTTTCCACAACGGGCTGAAACGGCAGGCCATTTCTTTGGGTATCTGTAATGGATTTGGCCTGTTGATCTGAAGCCATTCATTTCAACTAATGTGCAGAGACTGCCCATTGGATCTAGTCTGCCTGCAGGCAGGGTCTGTTTGTGTGTGGCATAATGCAGCAGATTTTCATGGTTTGTCCATGGACCCAGAATTGGTGCTCCTCAGCAGGCCAGGTGACCGATGGATTTCAGGAACTGCAACTGTCTCACTGCAAATATTTTGTACAGTCTAGCATTCTATAGAAATTTTATTTGTTCTAGTCCATTTTGGCAATTCAAAGGCTGTTATATGTTAGAAAGTATGGATGATAAGGAGAAGAAAATTGTCAGTCGCTACTCATATATTTCTTGAAAGGAAAAACGCACAATACCTGTAAAATAACATAACACAGTGGGTAATAACCGACAGTAATGAACATCGTATAACCAACATTTTATTGGTGGTTACCTTCAGTGTTCATTTACACAATTCTTCCCCGCATTATACACTTTTTTCAAGCAGCCTACTTCTTTCTGAGGTTATTTCTGAAATCAGTGAAGGTATTTTAAATTGGTCTTGCGACTCCAAGGAAATATGTATTTTTGTCACCAAATGTGTCTTCTTGTATTGCAATAAAATAGCATTAGTGGTCTTAATAAAACATACATACCATTTGGCTTGCTTTCTCCATCTAAAAACAGTATATATTTTCACTCTTGTTTCTTGTGCCATAGCTGCAAAGACAGATTGTCAACTTAAGATTTAACTTACCCTTGAGATCTCAAAATTTGTCAGGAAAAAATCCTAAAACTTGTCTGGAAATCAGGGAATTTCTCTTGGGGGAAACTTGTGGCAACCCTGTTTTTGTATATTGTCCACAATACAAAAACTGAATTAATTCTGCCGTAGACAGTGTAATCTGCCTAAGAAAGGGAAGAAAATGAAGATTGAAACTGTATAGTCACCACTATCCCAGGCAAATGAAATAATAAGTATTTGCTATGAAAAACATGATATATTTAAATTTAATATTAGGAAAATTGATAATGTTATTGTGTTACGAAACATAAGTATAATGTTATGGAAATATAAAATAAAATTGGTAGTGTGGAAGACAGTTTTGATGGTAGTTATTTGTTACAGCGTCTTCAGAGTTGTGAAATGGTTTCCTGCCCAATATGCCTCTATCCGCCTGTAGCTGCCAAGATGACACGATGTGGACATGTTTATTGTTGGCCTTGCATCTTACACTATCTGGCATTATCAGATAAATCATGGAGCAAATGCCCAATCTGTTATGAATCAGTACATAGACAAGACCTGAAGAGGTAATACGTTAATTACTTGTTGATGGGTGTTCAAAGGAGTGTTTTCTAGTCTCAGTTCAATTAATTAATTCTTTAGTTGCAGAAACTGCACCATACTTACTAGTTGGCATATGTTCTATATTTATTTTTGTATTTATTTGTTTTTACTTCTTACTTACTTGTTACATTTGGCCTGGTCCCTTGTGCATTGGTAATAGTTAATTATTTTTATGGATTAATAAAATATTCTTTGATTTTGAGCTGTGTCAAGTGGTTAACTGCTCACGAGCTTTGGCAGAGGTCTCCTCTGCCGTTTTAAAGTGGTTGTCATGTGACTGCCACTGCTGTGCTTCCGTCGTCATTGTCACTGGTGCTCAGTCCTGCACCATATGTAGTAATGTTTTGGTTGTGAGACTTACACACACACACACACACACACACACACACACACACACACACTAAAACTCCTCAATCACAGAATCCCAGGCCATACTCAGCTGCAATCTGCTGTCTTCATTGAGGGTATTGTCGGATACTTTCATCTCATTTATCTTCATTTATTATGCTGTGCCGGAACCCGTTGGTCCATTTAAAAATAGAAGTCTTGTCAAATGCAGTTTGATGTCGGACAGTCTAGTAGACATAAAACTGCCCACACCCACTCGGTATTTCGTATATTCCAGGTGTTCGGAGGCCTAAATCATCTTTCAAAGGCTTTTACTTGCCAGCTAGAGGCTATCAATTTTATGCCTGAGCAGCTGGCTAATCTTCACTGTTATTGAGTCACAAAACAATAAAAACCTTATCTTCGTGTCTTCTTAGAAGGTCTTCTGCTGCACTCGTACAAATTTTTATTCACACACAAAGGCAATAATCAGACTTCCAATGTGTCTGAGAGAACAGTCTTGTGCTTCCTTGTTCTTGTGTCCATTCTTTCACCATTTCTTTCATTTATTTAGCATTCCTATATCAGCGTTACTTTTATATCCTCAGTATAGGATTTTGATGTCTCATTGGATAAGGCAGACAATTTGTGATAGTGCAGGGTGAATTTTCGGACTGCTTATATATTTGTTGCATGTGGATTTCATAGCCATTAGTCTTGAATTGGTTACAGCACAATGACTTGAATTATATATTCTGTTGACTTAAATATTACTTCTCACATGAGTCACTGTGGGTATTGTCTTACAATAATTAAATAGACACCAAAGCTTGTAAATGTCTTCATGGTACACTGTTCCAACTTAACACAGATCAAAGTAAAAGTTGCTGTAACTGATAAACTCTCAGGCATTGAAAGGATTCTTCTTTGGGCTGCAGGGATACTGGTTGCTTAGGTTGTAAAAATATTTTGCAGAGATAAAGTAACCATTTAACATCAAGGCACATATTAAGTTATGGATGTTAATTAACTGTTTGTGTTCTGTTGTGACTGAAAGTTCTGTTCAGCATTTTTAGTTGTCTAATTGAGAAACCTTCAGAAAAAGGAAAATCCCAACAAACAACACTGAAACTCATTAGTTATGCAGTTTTTGTTTTGAGCATAAGCAACCACACCAGGAGTGTGTGGGAGATGCAGAGGGAGGGCGGAAAAAAATTAAAGTCCTATGAGAAGTGTGGTGCTAAATGTGGAGAGGCGAGATGTGAAAATGCAAAGCATGTGATCAGTGGTTAGAAATTGACCACCACAGGTCCAGTACACCTATGAATGATGCCAAGAGAACTGTCTGTTTAAAAATGCCTGTTTTATAGGCTAGTGTCTCCCTTCTCCACCTTCCTCTGAGGTGAGTGTTGACAGCCAGTTAGACATGATGGATTTCTGAAGGCATCACAAAACTGTTCAAAACTAATATTAACAATTGTCGCCTGTGTGCCATCTGGTGGGGACAGACCTGACTGTTAAAACTTCTCCCCCTTTGGAGTGGGGAGCTTCTCCTTGAATGTCTTCGCTCAGTGTTCCCAAGTCCAGTGTATCACTGAAATATGAATTCACATGAGTAGAAGCTAGTAACCTCATACTTAAAGTAGACCTGGAGCACCTGTGTCACTAAAAACCTTGATATACTAGCAGATGTCCATCATTTAAGGTGACAATTGTCTGCAGTGGCTATGGCCTTGTCCCAGGTGCCAGTTCCACCATGGAGTTTATACTTCATGAGGCGCACAAAGAATGTTTGTTTCTGCTGTTTTGTTAACTAGTATCAGTTTGTACTTCTGGGTCTGCCTCTTGGTTTCTCCCATATTAACACTGTTGACTTTAGTTGCAGATAACAATACGCCTATTTAAGATCAAAGTAACGTAACTCCAAAAACAATCCTTTGAGATAATTTGATTTATAGGTTTTGTCCAAAAAACTGAGTACTTACTAATAGTTTCTCACAAACCTTTCTATGGTAAATAAAGAGTATACTTCATTGACTGTTGTTTTCTACTAGGTGTTACATATTCTAGTCACTCGTTGGACGGTAACGAGATATTTTGTGAAATTATGCACGTGGTTACATTTGTCCGATCTTTAACTTAATGGCTGCTGCTGTATAATATATGAATATCAAACAAATAATGTGCAGCCTTAAGCAATATTATCGTATTAAAGATTACTGCAGTTGTGTTAGTAATGTCTTCATAAATACAGATTACACGGAATAAGCTATGGGAATGTGTGTCAGTGCTATTCAGTGAGTACTACAAACGAGAACTATTTATCTGGAAGTTTATCGTCAGTCTGCTATGGAGAATACATAAAAGCCATTATTATTTTCAGTTTACATCATTTGTCTGCAATAACATTGAACTTGCAAAAAATAATAATAATTTACAGGTAACAGAAATAATAATCTTGTTTTTTAAACTTCACATAACACACATAGCTAAAATCATTTTAATGAAACACAGTGCTCCCTCACACCTGTTTTTCTGATTGTGGATTATTGTTTCAAAAATAATACAACACAGACATTTAAGAGCCAAGATTAATGGTTTACACAAAATAGCTAAGGTGATGAACTAGCAACAATATTAAATGATACAAACATGAAGTCTATTCCTGTGATTCTTCCACATTTACCTCATTTTCTGAATCGTTAGCAGCATTGAGCCCTCGATATAATGTGTTTCACCTTGGAGGTATGATACCCTTATTATATAAAACTTTAAGATCATTTTTCTTTTCTTTACTTAAGCATACAGGACTGTCATGCTGGGCACAGGTCCTGAATTTGGCGAATTTCATACGCCAGGTCTTTCTTGGTGTGCAGAACTTGAAAAGTCAAGATCATCGTAGGAATACTTGAAAAACATCATGCCAGACTGATCTTTCCTATATTACATCCAATCAATCTTAAGCCATTTCACAGTTCCTCCATTCTCAGCAGTTTTCCTCTTCCCAGTTATTTTCTTCTGTAGCTGGTTGAAATCTAAAATTTGAGTGTTATCCATTCATCACTCTGTACTTGTTGGAGGTCATTCTTACAATTGTATACCAGCCAATGGGATAAAAAAATCCACATGTTTACTTTTTCTTTCGGTGTTCACATGCGCTGAGTGTACTTCCATTTGTGAATGTCCAGGCTCAAAAAACCATTGGTTGATAGTTGGAATGTCCACTGTATTCACTGCATCCAAACACACAGTGCACATGTTGGCATTCCTGTTCTTCCCCCCACTTGTATCAGAAAACAAGGTTTTTGGTTTTCCTAGTGCATAATTTTTCAAAAAATCCCACAGACATGAAACCAGCTCTATGGAGCTCCTTTTTGCTGTTGCCTCGTCCCATGTTTTGTTTTCTCCTACATTAAGAACTGTTATACTGTACATGTAGTGCTGCTTTTGTAGAATACTGCCTTTGCATTCACTTTAGGGCAGTAAAGCACAGATTGTTAGTCAACTTCAGCTAGCAAAGATTCACTTTTTCTTGCAGTTTCTTTCTTAATGTTCTTAGATTCCCTTACAATTTCTTTCTTTTCCAAATGCTCTTCCAGTTCCCTTTTATAATCTCTGTGAAAACTTTAACCCATTTATCACTCGTATCTTTTTGTGGCCAGTGGAATTTCAGATTAAATTCCTTTGTGAATATCTCCCTATACAGCCATAATTTCTCAACTGTTTTATCTTCCTCATAGCATTGTTCCCAATATAACTCATATTGGCAGGTAAATAATCTGCTGTAGATTCTTTCCTCTGGTAATGAGGATAAAGGGTAGGAAAAATCTTAATGTGTTTCCTTATAGCCTCTACTTTCGTCTGGTCTCTTTATACCTGGTTCGTGACATCCTCTTCACTCTTTCTTAATTCCATGATGTGCATCTATGTTTTTAAAATCTTACAAAGGTTTCGGAAATGTCAAATGTCTCGAGAGAAAACTGCATACACACTTGAATCTTATCAGACCCCCTTTATTAAATAGAATTTCTTGGTCCTCTTCCTTTGAGTTATCCGATTTTGTCCTGACACTTCATTTCTTTTCTTCCACTAACTTATTTAGGTACTGCCTTTGTAGTTCAATTGATTCAAGATCCCAAAAGGCTCTATGGATATTTTGCCTGTCTTGCTCATTAAACTTACTGCTGCAGTCTCGTGGACATTTAATAGAGTAATCTTTTGGCTTTATATTTCTTGCAGGAACTTCAGAATTCTTTGTAGAAATATGTACCCTACCATGCTGTCGATTGAGTTTTCTTTGACTTCTTTTCCATCCTACCCTGTTTAGTTTTCTTGTTCAGTTACTACTCTCAATACCAGAATTGTCATCTGTAATTTCCCCATCCTGATTGTGATGATTTACTTGTGCAATAGTTGCATCCTCAGCAGTTTTTGTGACATTCTTTACAAGGGACATTCCATGTCGAACACCACTGTCTGCAACAATAACATGACAGGTATTTAGAGGAAGGAAGAGAAAATTAACTGGAACTACTATAGTGTCTAGTAAATGCTTGGCTACTCAACAGAATCTGTCGTGTTGTCCTGAGCATCTCCACATCACGCTCTTCCTCAGCTATTGGTATAAACAATAATAATAATAGCAGTTATAGCAATAATAATAATAATAATATTATTATTATTATTATTATTATTATAGTAGTACTTACCACCAAAATACATAACTAAGAAACAGGTTCTAATACTTCAAAGATTCCATTATATTCTGTTCCTTCTCCAGGCACTTCTTCCTCTGGACTCCATAATACTTCTACTTGCTTGTAAATACAACAGTGACAATGCGTCTAAAGAGAAGCAGTGGGCAAAGCAACTTCTAAAAGTTCTGTTACGATCAGAGAAATGTAAGAGCTGTTGCATTTCACAAATTAATGCTGCGTCCTGTGATCTAAAAATGGATCAGATCTTCCGTCTGTTTGATCGTTACTATTTTCCGTAAAATGTAGATATGTTACAAGTAAAACGGAAACCACATAAGATAGAGTTACGCTTGTTTGACCGTAACATAGGTCTTGATTCCGTGTACCTTATGGTACTAACAACTCAAAAGTGGCAAAAATGTAGCTATGTCTATCTGATCCTAAATGGGCGAATAGTTCTAGTTTCTGCTCTAATTTATGATGGAGCAGCTGACAGGCCCACTAGTGATAAACTACTACTTTTAGTGCTGGAAACTATGACAGTGCTTGTTATGCAGTCTTTGCATTTCCATCCTCTATGACTAGTTGGCAAGTCAGTAATAGAAGTATAAATTGTTAAGTTTCCACAAATAATTTAAAAAGAATGACTGAATGATGCTTGTGTTTTTGATCTATTTGTGTAAAATATTTGCTTCATTACTGGATAAAAATGCTTGCCTTTGACTGATAAATTGAGGTTTGCAAGCACTGCATAGTTGGTGACACAGTACTATGGTTGGATATTACGTAAGAAGAATTCTCACTCTAAATAAATTAATATTTTAAAATGTAACTACAATCAAATAACAGCAATAAGTTTGCTTGTTATGTGGCAGCAGTTTAACACACACATGTAAGCCAGCATTTTTAATGACTTACAGAAACATACATGCCTGTATTTGTTAAAAGAAGTGAAACATTTATTTATTCATTTATTTTAAAAGGTGTACCCCTCCTAACTTACTAGCTTTTCAAGTTGCTTGAACTGGAGTTTCTTCCGCCTCAGTTTTGCTGCATCTCTGGTGACCAGTTGTCTTGTATGGCTACATTGGCTCCAACAGGGAATTGTATACCTACAGGTACCTCTGGCTAATGCATGTGCTATCTTATATCCCTCTTTGCTGATGGGATATTAAACCTTTATCTTCCTTCCTTCCTTCACTGTATGATTTCTATCTGTTTTGCATGTGGCTTCATGCGCAACAGAAACAAACTTGGTTTTCTTGGTTTTGAAATAGTTTTGTCTTTGTTACACTTATAAAAAGTGTAGATTGCTATTCACTGCATCGAGGGAGCATCAAGTCACAGACAGGCACAGCGAAATGGCTGCTAGACATGTAAGCTTTTGGACAAAAAGCCCTTCTTCAGAAATAGAAAATACACAAATACACACATTCACACAAGCACAACTCGTGCATATATGGTCACTGTCTACAGCCACTGTAGGCTGACTGGACTGTACAGGACTGGACTGGACTGTGACTGCGTCTGATGTGAGCAATAATCTGGGGTGGCTGATAGGGGTAAGACAGTGGCATGGGATGGGGAAGGGGAGGGATAGCAGGGTTGGGATGGGCACAAGATGTGCTGTCTGTATGAGTGTGGAGGGACATCTTGGGGACTAGATAGTGTAGTCTGGGAGGCTGCACGGAGGGAGTTGGGTGCGAGGGATAGGAGGAGCAGAGAAGGGGAAGAGACTGTAGTCGCATTGGTGGAATAGAAGGCATGTGTAATGTTAGAGCAGCAACAGGGAAGGGGAGGAGATAGGTAGGTGGAGGGTGAGGGGAGTACTGAAGGTTGAGGCCAGGAGGGTTACAGCAACAAAAGATATGTTGAAGGAAGAGCTCACCTGTGCAGTTCATAAAAACTTGTGTTGGCAGGAATGATCCAGATGGTGCAGGTTCTAAAGCAGTCATTGAAGTGCAGCACATTGTGTTATGGTACATCACCGACTAGGTGGTCCAGCTGTCTCATAATCACAGTTTGATGGTGACCATTCATGCAAACAGCTAGCCTGTTAGTTGTCATGTCCATGTAGAAAGCTGCACAGTGATTGCAGTTTAGTTTGTACACATAGCTGCTTTCACTGGTAGCCATGCCTTTGATGGGGTTGGAAATGTATATTTAGCACTGGAGTAAATGGTAGGGGGGAAATGTATGAGACAAGTAATGCGTCTTTGTCTGTTGCAGGGATATGAGCAATGAGGCAGTTTGTTGGGAGTAGGGATGGACAAGGATATTATGTAGGTTTGGTGGGCAGCGGAATACCACTGTTGGAGGGCTGTGGAGGATATTCCTCATGTCAGGACGGCAAGAGATAGTTGTAATAATGGTGGAGAAAGTGGTTCAGTCCTGGGAAGTACTGAGTCACGGGAGGAATGCTCCTGTGTCATCAACAATGGATATGTCGGAGGTGGTAAGTGAATGGAGACTGTAATCAGCAGTCTAAACTGCCACCATTTTCATGCTTTCTATGTGGCCGTGACAGCTAACAAGCTGTCTTTGAGGTGGATTAACCACTGCCAAACTGTGGCCAGCAAGAGGTAATTGGCCTGCGATAATTGAACTATCCAATTGCTGAACAAACTGTCCAACACAGTGCTTCACTTTGACTGCTTCACAGCCTGCACCATCCATCCTAACACCACCAGCTTTTTAGAATTGTACAGGTGTGAACTCTATCTACAACACACCCAACAACATCCTTTGTTCCTGTACCCCCTGGCCTCAAATGTCACTAGTCCCTATCCTCCACTAACCTAGCACCTTCCCTGGTCCCACTTCAGCACTACATATTCCTTCTATTCTGCCAATGCACCAAGTCTCTTCCCTTTCTGCTGCTCTCCACTCCCCTCTAGCATTTTCCATTCCCCCTTCACAGCCTCCTGACTCTGCACTTAGCAACCCTATCCTGTCCCCACCGCGTCCCCACACTCTCTCACAGGCAGCACGTCATCTTCCCAATCCCTAATGTCCTATCCCTTCCATTCCCCACCCTATGCCACCTCCTCACTTCCACTACAAACACCGGATTGCTGCTTATATCAGATTCAGTTGCAGAGTGCCCCTGCTGTTGCAAAACAGGTGCCATAGACAATAGCCATGTGTATGGAAGCGCGCACGCGCATGTGTGTGCGTGTTTTTTATTTGTTTCTATTTCCAGAGGAGGACTTTTGGGCAAAAGGGCTTAAGTGGTAAGCAGTCTTTTCATTGCACCTGTCTGCGACTTAAAAATGCCTCCTCTACACAGTGAATAGCAACCTATCCTTTTCATAATATTGCTTTTATTCTGTCATGGATTTATTTGATTGTTACATGTTTCTAATTCACTGCTAATTAGATAGGTCGACACACTGTTTCTCAGTAATTGTGTATATGACAAGGCCCACAGAGCACGGCTAGCCATAAAAAAAAACATACTTCAGTTAGAGTACTGAGTAGCAGATTAGTGTGAAATCATCAATTATCGTGAAATACACCTGCCTTGTTCAACCATATTCAAGTGGAGAACAAACAAAACTATAGGGGTTGGCACATGTCAGTGCCCAAAGTTTGTTGGGTAAGGCTCTTAAAAACGTAAAGTAATTTCTTGCATTGGTCTTAAATTTATTGAGAAGTGGCAGCAAAGTCAATTTCTCATCAAAAAATAGACTCAAAATAGAATAGAGTATTATTTAAAATTAAATTCTACACAATTCATGGGAAGCCCATGCTGAGTTGTATTCTTCTTGAAACTATAAATAATGCTACACAATGTTGTTACCATGCTTGGGTCGTAGCGCGTCGTAGTTGGTCAAGATGTTCACAGAGCAGAAGAAGTGATTTGCAGCAGTATTTATGGGAGAGGCAGTTCAGGAAGAATTTAATTCTCACTTAGTAACTGTGGAAATTACACAGTAGTTTAGCTTGTATGAAATAAATAGAGCTGTTTCATTCATGCGAGAATTTATCAATTTGGGGAGGAAGAAGTGGTGTATAGAGGAATCTAACAATAATTTGTGGGATAACTTGATAAGATCGTGAACATTTTGACTAGACTGACACTGATATTATATCTGCTGTGGAAATCTGTCTGAAGAAAGTTCTCTGGTATGGAGGTGAAGACAATCAGGCAGGAGCAGTAGAAGTGTGGAAGTATGTGTACAGTTAATTGAAAAGTACATAAAGGATAAAATTAATGTATTGGTAACTTTTTAATTTAAAGTTAAGAGTGCCATAAATCATTAATTTGTTTGAACATATTTTGCAAAACAATTTTAATTTTCATGGTGATATTTAAATTTCAGCGTCATTGCTATTCCACACACGCAGTTTTCAGTAGGTGAAGAAATAACGTTACGCCTTATGAAGAGAGAGAAGGGCTCACTTCTGCCTGTGCCAGTTGACCAGTGCAAGGACCTCCCTGTGAAGAAGCTGCTTTCTGTTTCTGAGAAAGAACTAGACACAACTTACTCAAAGCTGCTACTAGCAACACCAGCGGAGGTTTGTATATTTTATCAAGCACAGGCATTTTCTCCTGTTTCTCACATTTAGCTAACGGATGCATATTCACCTCAGACACTGTATTAAATTAAATGAACAGACTTCTTTCTCATTTCTTCTGCCATTCAGAATATAGGTATGCATTGTGGTATTTCATGTCAGTATCAGATTGAAAGGGAAACTCATTTTGTGACATGGTGTTAACAATAAGCATACTGTTGAAATATCAGTTTGGCTGCATCCCAACGAAGTGAATACAGAAATATAGTCTGCTAATTCTTCATCAAATTTACATTTCTGTGGTGATTTATGCTGACAGTTTGACTCTCGTAGTAAATTCATTCAAATGAAATACTGTAGAGGAGATAAAGTAATAGGGAGTTCCATGTCAAGTGAATCGTCTCCAATTACAGTAATTTTTCACGGATATTCCTTATAAAATGAAACAAGATTGCGTTACATTTTAACTGAAAAATACAGAAATTAAAGGTTTTCTGTGGGGACCATTAAAATGTTGAGATAGTTCTTCGAAAGCCTTGGCCAAATTTAAGATGGTTTAAAATTGAAACTACTAGTAATATAGGGGAGATGTTTGGATCAGATGAAAAGCTTTTTCTCTTCAACACACTATTAAAATTCCAAGGTTCTGTGCTACATGCTGTCAAAGTTGGGAGGGGGGGGGGGGAGGAGTTATATAAGTTTCACTTAAATTTTGTGTAAGCTTTATCTTGTGTTTCTAAATATGATCTATTTTCTTAATTTTTGTTTTATTGAAAAGAGCAGCTTTTCTGGTACAAAAATGATTTGGTTGGTTCTGTAGACTTTCTCGGTAAGATAAATAAGCCAAGTTTGAAAATATACTAAAAACACTCACCAACCATCATTTTAAAACTTTGTTTTGTATAAAGCAATACAAAACAGTTTTACTGTAATTCTGTATTTATCTATTCGTTTAACTAACCAGTCAAACTTTTGCCAAGAATTTAGTTGTTTATGCACACAACAATCTACATAAAAAAATTTTGAGTTTGGCTGAATGGGTCATTCACATTGGACCTAAATTCACGTGCAAGTGAGAAGCTGGCTGCGTGATTATGTGTTCTGTGCAGCGACGGAGAATACTTGCCGACATTGGCACTGCTATCTTTCATTGTACCATATTTACTCGGAAAGCTGTAGCTGTTGCTTGTTAACATAACTCTGCCAGAGTGATGCCTTCCTAGAAGTCCAACATAACCTCCAATACTTGATTAAAGCCTTAGGCCCTTCTCATCCGTATGGCAGCCTGCATATTCACCTTCTACATGCTCCCCAAAATCAGCAAGCCCAACAATCCTGGACGACCCTTTGCAGCTGATTACAGTGCCCTCGCTGAAAGATTTTCGCCCCTCATTTACAAACACCTCCTACCAAGTGCCCACAACCTAGCCTCCCACATCAAAATTACCAACAATTTCCTTCACTGGCTCTCCACCATCCCCACCCATTTACCTCTTGGATACCTACTTGTCACTGTTCACGCCACTTCCCTATACACCAACATCTCTCACGTCCATAGTCTTCCTGCTACTGAACACTAACTTTCCCAATGCCCTTCAGACTCCAAACCCACTACCTCCTTCCACATCCACCCGACTAACTTCAACCTCACACAAAAGTTCTCCTCCTTTGAAGGAAAGATATACAGACAAATCCAGGACACAGCTGTGGACACCCACATGGCACCTTTGTATGTCAACCTGTTTATGGGCTGTCTAGAGGAGAAACTGCTTATGGCTTCCAGCAATGGAGGGTGAAGCACTGACAATGCCAGCCACTTGTGCTGTCAAAAGTTCAGCAAAATCGCCAAACAACTGTCAGCCTAAGAACCTGAGACAGAAGCAAACATGCAGTTTAACAAGTGGCTCAAAAGCCTTGACAGTTTTGTATCTACAAGATAACTTTCTAGCCTCCCATACCACTAAATCCCTCGTCTTGATCAGGTATACACTGATGATATTTACATGATCTGGACCCAGGGCGAATACACACAATACTCATTCCTCCAGAACTTCAACACCTCTTCTCCCTTCTGCTTCACCTGGTCCTCCCCCACCTTGTATGCAACTTTCCTGCAGTCACCACCTCCTCTCTGATGACTCCATCTAAACCTCCACATAAACCTACAAACCATCAATAGTACCTGCATTTTTACAGCTGTCATCCATTTCACACCTAAAAACCTGTACCATACAGCGTGCACAACCAGGGATGGCGTATCTGCAGTGAGAACAACTCCCTTGCCCAGAACGCTGAAGGCCTCACTAAGGTTTTCACAGACACTACCTCCCAGACCTTGTCTGTGAACAGATCTGTGCCATTTCCCCACATGCCCCCAATCCTATCACCAACCCCTAAAACCAAATATGAAGGAGAGCCCTCTTCATCTCTCAATACCACACCCTACTGGAACAAATTAACCACATTCTTCGTCAGGGTTTTGATTACCCAAGAGCGTTTTCACCCGTGCTAAAGTGGTGTTTGCTGCCTACCCGACCACTCCAACATCCTATTCCATTCTTATGCCACTTCCAGCCCCAAGCATCTGCCACAGGGATCCTACCAGATCAGAGGCCAGACCAACTGTTAAAGCAACAAAATCATATACCAGCTCTCCTGCAATCATTGTACAGCTTTTCATGTTGGTATGCCTACCAACCAGCTGTCCACAAGGATGAATGGCTACCGCCACTGCCGAACTGTGGCCAAGAGCGTGGTAGACCACCCTGTGACACAACATGGAGCTGAACGTAATATGCTTGATGTCAATGGGTACTTCACAACTTGGGCCCATCTAGGTTTTCACCTCCACCACCGGCTTTCCAGAACTCTGCAGATGCGAGTAATCCTTACACCACATTCGCCACTCCCAAAACTATCTCGGCCTTGTCATGGTAACCTACTGTAACCACACCCTGCAAAACCAATTTTGGACACCCCTGCCTTATATCCTCCTCCCTATTCATGTCCCCTCACCCGCATTGCATGTTGGCCTCTGCCAACAAAACTGCCAGTCTTTTCCCTTCCCTGCTCCTCTGCAATTCCCTTTTACAGTCTCCACAAGAGCATATGTTCTGAAAATTTTAGCTATCCAGTTCATGGTGTTCAGTTTTCAGATATCATTTGTTGTGCATGCTTTTCCCATAATGTTTTGACAGAGCTTGTCAGATTGGTCAAGTTGGATACCTGAATATTTCAGCGAGTGATCAATCGTGGTTCAACCCCACTCACTGTTTTTGTGCATTGTTTCTATCATGAAAGGCACACATTTTTTGTGGGAATCTGGCTTGAGGGAATTCTCGCCCTAGTATACCCCTAACTCTTTGAGAGTCAACATCAGTTTCCCCTCCACTTCCTTGGGTGGCCACGAGAGTACCGTTGCCACATAATAAACTGTCTCGTCTCAGCTTTTATAGGCTGGTTGTTTGTATAGATGTGATATAAAATTGGTGCCAGGACACTGCCTTAGGGTGCGCCATTTCTTTGCCTTCATCATTGGCTACTGCTCGTTTTTAGTGTCACACAAAATTGTCTGTTTCGGAGGAGACATTCTGCTAATTTTGTCATTCAAAAGTCCTTAGTCATGTTACAAAATTTAATGAGCAGTGACTGATGGCTGACAGAATTATAAGCATCAGAGAGATCTATTAAAGTGACTCCTGTTTAAATTTTAAGCAATTTTTTATGCCAACTTCATCAAAGATGGCTTGAAATTGGAAGTAGTAGTGCCCAAAAGAGATATCTGTATCAGATGCAAAACTTTTTGTGCTCAATCCAGTACTAAACTTTTAGTGGTGTCATTCATTGGTTCCATTTTCTTTGATGTCAAAGTTGAGGTACATAATTTTTCAACCATTTTGTGACTGCAATAATTCTTTGAGATATATTCAGCACTTCATTAGTAACTCAGCAGCTAAGTTACTACTTATAAAATCTACCAATCTCCAACACCTATTTGCAAGTAGGAAATTATTAATGTCTAAACATACAATTCAAAATTTCCTCAATGATGCCATAGTGCTAAAAATTATCACCTGCAGTTTCCTTCATTCGTGTTTCATTAGAAAGACTGTTTCCTTTAATGACCATGGCAATCCATTTAGAATGGTCCTCTGGACCTTACAAAAGGCAGGGGTTGGTTATTAATAGGGTGTGTGATCATCACTAATTACAATGCATGCTCTGCAATTTGCTCCCACACTGACCAAAAGGTCAGTAAGAGTTTTTGTGGTAGGGAATTTCATTCCTCCAGCAGTGCCGTTGACAAATTACCGGATTGTCATTGGTGCCTGTGGACATGCTTCAATATGTCCCCAGAATGCCTCTCACATGCAATCAGTGAGATCGTAAGCCAGTCCACTTACCAAATATCCTCTGTTCCAAGAGCTGCTTCACCTATGTTATTAAATATAGTCGTGCACTGTCACCCACAAAAATGATGGCAGGGTCAGATGCACCCCTGAAAATATGCACATGGGGAGGGAGTACAGTGTCACAATAACATTGACTGATAAGTGTGCTGTGTTCAATAATTTTAAGATTCGTACACCCATGACACATCATGCCTCCCCACACCTCAACAACTGGATCACTGGAACGATCACGTTTGACAATGATCCTGCGTGCATTATGGATACCACATCTCACCATCACCATATGAGGGATGTCCAGTATCGTCGAACAGGATCTTTTTGGTGATGCAGGTGTTATTGTGTGGGGAAGCATGATGTGATAAAGGTGTATTTATCACCGTACCTTTTAAAGGGTGCAGTTGGTCCTGACTACTTATTTGTGCCATGACGTTGCGTGACTGCATCAAACTGTGCATGTGAAACAGTGCTTGGAATGAGATGATATTGGGTGAATGGACTGGCTTACCTATTCCTCAGATTTAAATCCCATAGAGTATGTGAAGGATGCAATGGGGAGGTGTATTGCGGCATGTCACACGCACCAGTGACCATCCAGCATTTTGTCAACTGCTTGTGGAGGAATGAAATGCCCTACCACAAGAACCCCATTGCCACCTTTGTGGCCAACATGGAAGCACGTTGCACACTCATTCTTGGTCCAGGGGACCATCACAAATTGTGATGACTGAAGTATAAATATTGTATTTGAATAGAAGTGTCATTTTTGTTTGTCTCATAGTGTCTTTCTTCTGCACCATACTGTAGCAGTTTTTCCTATGTTCATTTAAAGTTTCACCAAGCTACATTACTTGGCAGTGTCGCATCATGTGAAAGTTACTTAGTTCTTAATGTTTGCACACCAGTGGATGTTGCCTACTTATCAGTCAAACCTAAAATAAAAATAGCATTCTTTTGTTTAGAAGGGTGCTGTAGCAAAGGCACCTCTACAATTTATTTAATACAGATGGGATACATGTGTGGGCCCTGCTTTATCACCAGCACAATTGATTGTTTGGAAAATTTAGAGTGGTGTTTGGCTTTGTTTAGTAACTACTAGCAACCTGCATTGGCTCTGCAAGGGTAGCGCAAAATATCTACAGTCTTAAGACTCTTCTGGTATACCAACGATGAAGTGTCTACACAAACCTTTCTCGTTGACCAGTCTATCTATTACTGAAAATTATATCAAAATCTGCACAGTAGTTTTTGAGATTCTTTTCCATGCAGATGAAAAAAATGGGAAAGGTTCTTTTATGTATAGACAAAAAGCATCCTAGTCAGTGAACCAATTCCAGCCTGATCAAAAAACCTGTTTGAACTACATACAGTCCAGTCATGATCTTGGAACAAATTTTATGAACAGTTTCCATCTTTAAGCCCTACTTCCTATTTGTTTTGACTTCTCAGAGAAATGTTGCTGCAATGTTATCTTTTGCAGAGGCTTCAAATGCTAATGAGCTTATGGAAACTACGGAATGGATCAACTCAAGTTTGTCAAGTTGTGGCATCTCTTCTAAAAATTCACAATTTCCAAGGTGACAAAATGTGAAAGTTCAGTCAAGTTGAGTTTGGTGAAGTTGGGCTGCTGTTACAATCAGCACATTCTTGGCTCAAAATTCTAATAATCAGCAATGCCAATACTTTGCTGATTACAATGACCCCACCAAGCAAATTTATGCAAGAAAGGAAAGACAAGTTCTTAAAATATTGAGAAACTGCAAATGTTATCACTTCATCCAAAAAGTTGGTAGAGAGAGCAAGTGGCTTCTTTCAACCAGAGTAATGAAAAACAATAGGAACACACAGGTTACTTAGCAATGCCTAACAAAGAAGGCCCTTTCTGGTGACATTAAAGCATGGTTTTAGAGCAGTGTGCATGATTCGGCAGTGCGCTGGAAAGAAGGGGCAGTGTAGCACCATACTGTGCGAAGACCAGTTAATAACATCATTCTGCTGCATCCATCTGTAGCATGTGCTTCGGAGTAAGCGTAGAACATTTGGTGCCAATTTTCTTGTTATCAAAGGTAAAGTCAAGATATATAAACACTAATGTCCATTATGGTCGGCATGAAGTAAACACACCAGAGGGATGGGTTAGGTGGAGGTTCACAGGTTCGTGTGCCATGGGTAAGCGTGGAAAATGAATGAGAAAATACATGAAGTTGAGGGAGGGAATTTGGTCAATAGAAATAATTTATAATCATTTATGGGAAGAATTTTGGGCATCAGATGTTAACTGACAATCTAAAAGGTCACGAGGCTGTGCATTATGCACGGACGAGATCATTGACAGTGTGTCTTGGAAGACAGAATCTGTGTGGTTTGGAAGACGATGCATACACACAGGAAAGGAGAGAGAGAGAGAGAGAGAGAGAGAGAGAGAGAGAGAGAGAGAGAGAACAGACACTCAGAAGGGAAATACTTTAAGTAATAGTAACAAGAGGAAAAAATAAACCACAGAATTGTGGGATGAAAGAAAAATAATTGGCCAAAAACAAACAATGTAAATTCAGGGTTGGAATTCCTTATATTATTGAAAAGGACAGATTGCTGTTCACCAGAAAGATGACAGGAGTTGCAGAGAGGCAAAATGAAAAGACAGTTACATAATTGGTTTTCAGCATTATGCACTTCCACACCAAAAAATACCCCCTACAATCTGGACAACCATGGCCTCTCAGTGACAAGAACATCCTTGCCCAGTGTACAGAAGTTCTCACGAAGATCTTCACACACGAATGATATTCACCTTTTCAGATTCTACCCTCACAAACATGGCACTCCAAGGATGGGTCTCCATGATGAGGCACCCCAGAACCACCTCTACTCCCTCCACCAGCTACTGCTACTGTGCAATCCCTACTACATACATCCCATGTCTGAAATTAAATCCCTTGGTCTCCAGCCCCTGAAAGAGTACTCCAGATATCAGCTGCTGGCATTCTGCCGCCGCCTTGAGGTGGCACAGCCCAGCCCTTTGTAGCATCCAGACCCTGCCTAGCTGTCCTTTCCAACTTGCCACACCACCGAAAACTTTCTGCAAACACCTCACTAAATCCAGAGCTGAAACCTTCCCAGAACACTATTGCTTAACTTCTCACCAAAATCCCCAGCCCCACAGAAGTTTCAGTCCTATCCAAAGCCCTCACCTGTAGCCCTACACCCAAATGTAACCATGTTGGACTTGTCAAAGACCTACTCTCCTCCTCTCGATCCCTGCAATGGAAACACTTCTTTGCCACAAATTCCCTCAACCAAAGCCAACCTAACCCATATTGAACCCTGCCTCATACCACCTTGGAATTGTGATCCTCCCATGCATAACCACCTTATGGGGTCCTTCCCCAGATCCCATCCTAAGAACACTAACATTTCAGCAGAATAGAGAACAGCCATACACAACCTCAGAACAGATCCTGACCTAATCGTTCTACGTGCAGACAAATGTGCCACTAGTGTCATTATGAATTGCAGTGACTATCTGGTGGAAGACTAATGCCAATTTTCTGCCTCCTCAACATACACAATTTCTCCTTTGAAGTCCAGACATACAAACAAATCCCCAGCACAAATATGGGCACCCACATAGCACCCTCTTATGTCAACCTGTGTATGGGCTATCTAGAGGAAACCTTTCTAGCATCCCAAAACACCAAATCCTTAGTCTCGTTCAGGTTCATTGACAATATCTAAAGGACCTGGTCTTAGGGCCAAGACACACTATCCTCATTCCTTCACAGCCTCAACACCTTCTCTCCGATAACCTTCACCTGGTCCTTCTCAACCCATATGCTGCCTTTCTGGATATTGACCACCTCTTCTGTGATGACTCAAACACAAACAGTACCTGCATTTAGAAAACTATCATCCCTTCCACACAAAAAAATTCCCCCTACAATCTGGACAACCATGGCCTCTCAGTGACAAGAACATCCTTGCCCAGTGTACACAAGTTCTCATGAAGATCTTCACAGGCAGGCACTATTCCTCAAACTTACTGCACAAAAAGATCTCCTGTGCCATTTTCTCACGTACCCACAATCCTCCCATCATCCGGAGAACCAGCAACAATGCAGTGTCCACTTGGTCACCCAGTACCATGCCGGACTGGAACAATTGAACCACATCCTTCATCAGAGCTATGATTATCATTGATTCAGGACATCTTACCCAAGATCATTCCCCCACCACTCCTAAAGTGGTATTCTGTCACCCCTCCAACCTCTGTTCCTGTGCCACTCCCAGTCCCAACCCCTTGCCAAGGAGATAATACCCCTATGGAAGACACAGGTGTAAGACCAGCCCAATACACTTGCCTAACACTTGGTATTCCAGTCCTGTCACAGGCTTATCCTGGTCCATCAGAGACCGGGCCATCTGTGAAAGCAATCATGTCATATACTAGCTCTGTTGCTATCAATACACAACTTTTTATATTAGTATTGGTACCAAACAGCTGTCTACTGGGGCGAATGGCTGCTGCCAAACTGTGACCAAAAGCAAAGTAGACCACTCTCTGCCACATATGCAGCAGAAAATAACATGCATGATTTCAATGGCTGCACAGCCCGGTCCATCTGGATTCTCCCCTCCACCACCAGCTTCTCAGAACTGCACAGATGGGAGTTATCCCCACAACACATTCTCTGCTCCCAAAATTATCCCAGCCCCAACATACGGTAACCTACTGTCCTTCACAGCCCCTACCCAACTGTTTCCTCCCTCCTATGTCCCATCATCTTCTCATTTACATACTTTCACCCTAGCTGTGTGGTGCCCCCTGTCAATGCCCATCTTTCCTTCCCCATTCTTCCCCTTTCTTGTTTTCCACTATCTGAGGTCTCCTGCTCCTCTGAATCACCACCTCCCAAAGCTGCACTTGATGGCAGTCTTTTCATGTTCCATTGAGCCTCCCTCCACGTGTGTCCTGCTATCCCTTCCTCTTGCTCCCTAGATTGGTGCTTTTGTTTAACGTGACAGTTGCATTCCCTTATGTGCTGCCGGAGTTGGGGCAGTTAAGTATGTGTGAGGTGTGCTGGGTTGTGTAAGTGTGCTGGTGTTTTCTGTGACGACAAAGGCTTTGGTCAAAAACTAAATGTCTAACTGTTGTTTTGTGCCTCTCCACAACTCCATTTCATCTTTACAGTTACTAGCAGTTTATCCTTTTCCTTATACTGTTTAGCAGTCTGTCTTTTTCCTTATATTGTTAATATTTATATAAAGATATAATTTTTTTTAATCCTTCATATAGGGAGTTTGGCTTTTGTTTACAAAAGTAATGTACCAAAGTTGTCTAATTCTGTAAGTTCTAGATAATGAATGTAAACCTTTTTGTATGTTTGCACAAATAAAGTTCTCTCTTAGCTCGTCCATCAGTAATAACCGTAACCATGGAAACAAATTGCTGTAGACTTTTATGCATCAATCAGTTGTTAATTTGAATGTATTAAATGCAGTTAAAACACTGTAACAAAAGCACTGCTTCAGATATCAACCAGTATGCAGAAAATTGTGCTATTGTTTTCATTCAGGTACTGTCAATAATAGAACGTGAGCGCTGTGAGTTAGAGGTACAACTAGCAGACGATGAGTCCCAGCCAGAAACCTGTTTCATCCAGCAAGCTATTGATTTATTGAGCCAGAGAAAAATACCAACCATTTGTGAAGATAACAAATTACTGGAATTGGGAGCAGCAGCTCTATTGCCTGAAACACTGTCGACCATGGAACCTGCACATCCTGATTTGCAAGTGCACACAGCAGATGTGGAAATGAAGGTATCAGTTTAATCCTACATAGAAGTTAAATATGTTGAAAATTAATTTGTGTCACTAGAGGTACAGACAATTTCTCAAATTTGTGTTAAACAAGGGCTGTTTTCTTTTAATGTCATACATGTGAAAAGCAGTGCTACTTGATTGGCGGCTGGCCAGATGCCACCACCTATCTTGAGTTCTCTCCCCTCCACAATTGAAAACGTTCAAGATAATTTGTCTACTTCTAAAGGAATAAAGAGTTGACAAATTACTTCTCAGTAGCTGGAAATTTTAAGTGAACACACTTTGCTTTTTTTATATATATAACTTACATTTCTCATTTTGACTCATATGTAGGCTCTTGAGAATCTCAGCCCTTCAGGAATTTCTTGCAATTCTTTTAAATGGTATTTATTTATTTTTAATTGAAAGATTGCAACAACATAAAAGAAAATTGTAGAAACTGTCACAGATATTTAATAAATGCTTCTGGTGAAGCTGGAGTCAGATATGCTCTTCGCTGTTATAATGTTGTATACATTAAGTAGTCTCCAATTTTTGCTTACTTAATAATTGTTTCAGCTTGAATTATGTCTTCACTGTTTGCAATCACTTTCATCACATCATTGAAATTACCAGTTTCCCTGGATCAATAGTTCATGGAATCTGGAAGGTCATAAACTCCATTGGCCATCTTAAATATACAGTAAAACCCTACATTTAAAAATCCCTTTTTCAAGACATTCCCACATTTAATGAATATTTCAGTAATCCCCGTGAAACCACCATAAGAATGGTGTTGAATGACAGCACACATTCATAGTTTTTTAAATATTGTAAACATACTTAATCAAAATCAGGCATAGCCTTTTAAAAAAGGATTATTTTAAAGCAGTTTTTCAGCCACTTACAGTGGCACCCTTCGTGACTTGACAAACAGTGGCCTGGGTTGGTGGAAAGCTGGCATCTATAGAAATCCTGTATTAATGTGACAAAGCCAACATTTTCCAGAACACGCACACCATGCATGAAAGGTACGTTGAACATGATCAGGTCACACTGATCTTTCACAGTCCAGTAGTGAGTTCTAGTTGAGTGTTACATATCCACTGGATACTTCATAACACAAGCGTTGCAGTATTGATTCGTATCATATTGCATTGTATTCCATGAGTTAGTCTGACATAAAAATCGTACCTTCAACAGTATCCTTTTGGTTCTTAATTATTGAGGAGTCTGTTGAATAAGTTTAGCATAGGACATTATTAATCTGTATGGCAGGCTTCAATCAGATAAGTCATGGGACTCGTCATTACTTTGATTAGTTTATCTGGACAAAATGTACACCTTTTCTTGTCCAGCAAAGATTAATTTTATACTTCTGAGTATTAACTCTACAGGGGTTTAGTTTGACAGAACACAGTCCTGCAGCAGAGACCTATGACCATGTCCCACCAAGTCAGTTTCCAAAATAAATGTAGCATCGTGCCCTAGAAATCTCCAGTTTTAAAATTTGCCAGAAAATCACTGCCTATACTCCAATTAAGATTACTGTGCGATTGGCGGAGTGCAGCTGGGAGGGGAGCAGTGTTGCCTTTGTGCAGCCAGCAACATACATACAAGTATTTTAGCAACCACTTGGCACTTAAGAAAGAATTAAGATTGGATGGTGGCTGGCTCGTACCACTCAACTCGCTGAACTAGCGATCACAAAGTAATTTTAATCGAAGTATAGTTGTCAGCCTGAATATTGAGGCAAGAATTCCATTGTCAATTGAAATACACAGCATACCGGGAAAATTTAGAGACTTGCAGTAATTAGAAAGTTTAAAACCAGTTGTTGTAAGAATATCAAGAAAAGTGCTTTACCCATCATACTTAGCGTGGTTGTGAGGTTGAAGCACAATAACGTAGATTTGTTCTTATTGATGTCCAGTCTTCCACATCAAAAAGTAATTCTGTTTCTCAGGATATTTTAATATTTTCCTGTTAGCCACTCATTTCCACTCCACCTATAGACTGAAGCCGTTGACTGCTGGATGTTAATCCTAGTTTCAATATCCTGACACCTTTATGAAATGAGGCAGATGTTACAACCACATGATTCACATTGCGCATGAACAGAACAGTGGGTGCACTGCGCACAACCCTCCTGTATATATAAAAACAGATATCTTAAGAATAGTGACAAATATCAATCTGTTCTCCAGTTTAAATTGATTTCAATATGGGAGCTGTATTATGTACATAGCGCAACGAATGACCTAAAATAAACCATTTTCATCATCTCTGTGAAACTTAAATTTGTGCAATGCTTTACTCAATCTGATGCAGCACAGTAACTAAGATGAACAGTGAAAAGAAATTCAATCAATTATTCGACAAAGGAATAAAGGCTGAAAAATGTGAGGATAATTCGTGTGAGGATAATTCGTGGAGATTTTACTTACAACTTTAAAGTTTAGATCTGCTCTCTCTCTCTCTCTCTCTCTCTCTCTCTCTCTCTCTCTCTCTCTCTCTCTCTCTCTGCTCAACCCCAATCGATCAGGGAGTACATATGCACTAAAAGGTGTTCAACTTCAGATTCTGGGTCAATTCTTCAATGTAATTTAACTGAACCCCTACATCAGGATATCCTCCTTCGTGTTAACATTTTTAAGCTTCATTGTTGTTGTAATATTCTTGAGAGTTGTCAGAGATGGGCAGATAACAGAATAAACAACATAGCCCATTCAAAAAGCATGTGGCAGTGTTCCCAGGGAAAAGATATTGGCAACCTTGAAGAGAAAGGGGTTGGAGAGCAAACACTTGAAGTTACCCAGGCAGTGTATGAAAAAAGCTCTAGTTGTGTGCAGACACCAGTTGGAAGAACTGAATGGTTTAAGAATGTTACAGGACTAAGAGATGCAAGTGTGATATAACCACTACTATTTATAGTCGTGATGGATGAAATAGTCAAATAGACGAAAGAAGCTCATAGAGGAAGGGAGATGAAGCTGTTACAATCGGCTGATGATATTGTGGTGTGGGGAACAAGCAGTAATGAGGTACCAAACATCTTAAATGATACGGTCGAGAAATATGGAATGAAGTTTAGTGTGGAGAAAAGCAAGACCATGGTTGTAACCAGAGGGGATAGAGTGGACAAGGGACAAATTCATATTAAATAACAGGATATTGAAATAGTGGACAGCTAAATTTTGGAAATGTATTAATGGGGAATGCTTGTTTGGAGACAGAAGTTAGTCAAAGAATACAACAGAGTAGTACATTTTACCAGTGTGTGAGGGGCTAGGTGTGGGGAAGAGAAGTGCCAATGAGGTGCAAGCTGGTTCTATAAAAGACTTACTTCACACCCATACTAATTTATGGCTCAGAAACTTGGGCTGTGACTAGTGAAATGAAGTTTCTGAGAAGTCTGCTAGGGGAGACAAGAGAGACAGAGTGAAAAATGAAGAAGTTAGGAAGGCAATTAAAGTGCAGAAGTTCAGTGAGAAAATTTAAAACATTAAAATGGTTCGGGTATGTGAAGAGGATGGGAGAGGGAAGAATACCAAGAAGAGTGATGGAGTTAAAGATTGAGGGTAAGAGGCCAAGAAGAAGACTGAGAACAAGAAGGATTGTACAATAAAGATGAGGAGAAAGGAGGAGAAACCCGCTATGGAACCAGATTGTGAAAGACGAATGGTGGAAAGATTTGATAAAGTGGCGAAGCACTCTTGAAACCCCAACCTGACAAGATGGTGGATAGAGGGGAAACAACGTAGAAGTAGTAGTCCATTCGACAATCCTTAATGCCAAGGCAAAAGTATTTGAGTGATTGGCACCTTGAAAAGAAGGAAAAAGGCACTGTTCTTAACTATAGTGCAAAAGAAAGCCCTAGACAAGCATGTACAAAATTTTCAGTTGTCATAATAATCCTTGTTCACTCAGCATTGTGTTTATATCAGTTTGTCTTACGCAAACCCTATAAACAGTGATCAGCCAGAACATAATGACCTTTGACGTACTATCAATATAAACCCATTCAGGCAATAGCAGGGTCACCTCGCGAAGAATGACTGCTAGTCGGACACAAGCATGGTGCATGTAGTATCAGTGAGCATGCTGTCCATATGTAGAACGGGGAAGGTGCGTGATCTATCTTGAGTTTGACTGAGGGAACATTGTGACGGCCTGGAGGCTCAGCACGAACATTTTGGAAACTGCATACTTGTCATGTACCCGAGAAATGCCGTGGTGAGTGTTTTCAGCATGTGGCGAAACCATTTCCAGACGTTGTGGGGTGGGACAGCCACCCCTCATGACAGATGTCGGACATCGTAGGCTGGGCAGACTGGTAAAGCAAGACAGTTGGTGAACTGTGGTGGAATTAACATCAGACATAATGCTGAGCAGAGTAAAAGTGTGTCTGAACACACAGTGCACCAAACACTTCTAACTATGGGCATCCGCAGCTGACGACCCATGCACGTGCCAGTGATAACACCACAGCATCGGCAACAACAACTGAAATGGGCACTTGACCTAGGGCAGTGGATGTTGGCGCTGTGGCAGTTTGTTGCATGGTCAAATGAATCCCGATACCTTCCTCATGTAGCCGAGGGCACGACTCCTTGGCACCCCTTCATGATGATAGTTTCCCCAACAGCAGTGGCATTTTTCATCAAGATAATGCGCCATGTCAGAAGGCCAGGAGTATGATAGTGGTTTGAGAAACACAGTGGCAAGTTTCAGTTGGTGTGTTGGCTGCTTCCCACTCCACTCCACCCCACCCCTCCCTGCCTACCCCCCACCCCCCCACTGACTTGCCAGATCTGAACCCCCCACGCATACACATCTGGGATGTGATTAAATGTGGCGTCAGAGCTAACCACCCTCTACCATGAAATTTATGGGTATTAGCTGACCTGTGTGTGCAGATTTGTCAAATTCATCCAGCGAACTACCATTGTCTCATTGAGTCCGTGCCACAGAGTGTCACCATTGTTATATGTGCTAAAGGTGGACATATAGGCTATTAGGTAGGGGGCATAATGTTCTGCCTGATCACTGTATAGCCTCATTTCATTGTACTGATGAGGAAATTCAACTGCTAAATTCTTTGTATTATTTACCATTTGAATAGTTACTAAACCTGTTGACAATAATATAATAAATTTCAATAAAATCTTTAAAATGTAACTTTGCTAGGGTTTGACATAAAAATAGTAGGAATTTGCATTAATAATTACTTCCTGACTGTGGAGTGTGAATGGGGAAACATTATCAAATGTTGATGAAATAATTAAACAAGGAATTGGGAGATTTTTACTGGCTACTACTTTGAACTCATGTTTACATGTTAAATTTCCCCCCTGTAGCTTCCAGTGGCAGCAGCAGCAACAGCAGTTGAAGCAGTGGAAGAAATTGCTGCTCGAAAACGCTGTGAAAGTTTCTGCAGTGAAGAGAGTGATTCCGCAAATATTACAGTTGAAAATCTTGAGAGCCCATCAACACAGGCGTCACAAAAATACTTTTATTTCTATCAAGGTTAGTCAGTTTAGAATTATTCTTTATACTTGGTGGTGCACACAAAGAATTCTCTTATGTATTTAATTGATGACGATGCATTGGCATGTAGTCAAAAAACATCAGTAATTTGCATTTCAAAACAGAACTAAACTGTTAAAGCTACTGATTATTATAGAAATCATAGTGTTAAGTGTTGTGTAGTGTAGTTTCTTGGGCAGATTATCTTTGAATACCTGTATGCAAATATAGAATGTGTTGATGCATTTTTGTCTTTGGTGCCTCTGACCAACACAGTCTTTCATTCCATTGTGTCTGTTTCTCATATTACCATTGTCAGTTGCAAATGTTCTATGCCTTGTGTTCAAGTGCCCTTTCCATTCAAGGAAAAAAACTATTGCTTTATTGGTGTCTTCACTACATTTAATTTAGTTTGTCTTACAGCGTTGATTTGCGTATGATCTATTGTTTGTAAAATAATAATCCCCTGGTGTTGCATGCCAAAATAAAATGTGTACATTGTTGTAATGATAACTTTTATTATTATTTATTTTATATCCTTCATTGGACCACGCTAGTCAAAAATACAAAGTTGTAAACAAGTTGTTACACAGGGGTACAATTTGGCTCAACAATAACTTAATATGATATTTAGGTAATATAATTATTAGAGTCTATTCTTATATGAAAGGTGTTTTGCTCTTCTGTCTGCCCAATATTTCTTCATTCTTTCAGATATTTTCTTTTTCTTCATCTGAGACCACCCTTCCTGTACTCCTTTTATTGATTTTCATTTGTAGTCTGGTTTGCAGGTCTTGCAGTATTCTGGTTTTTTCTGTCTTGTTTTTTAGGTCATCTACTGTAATTTGGAGTTCTTTTATATCTTCCTTAATTTCTGTGATCTATTTAATGTCGCTCTTGCTATTCCATAATTTTTGTATTATTTTTTTACTAATTCTGTTTTCTGGAGTTCTCATCATATGTCCAAAGAATGAGATGCGTTTCTTCCTGATTCTGCACATGACTGGTTCTATTTTCCTATATACTGTTTCATTTGATGCTATTCTCCAATGTCCATTTATTTTATACTGTTTATTTATACATGTCCTAATTATTCTTCTTTCTATTTGTAATATTCTGTCAATTTCTGCTGTATTAGTTGTTTTGAAGATAGTTATTTCTGGTTGTGTAGCTGTTTTATAATGTTTTAATTTTGCATCTATAGATAAGCTTTTTTGTTGTATGTGGTTTTGGTAATGTAATTTGCATAGTTCAGTTTTTTATTCTATTCTGCCATGATGGCTTCTCATTTAGATTGTATGTTATTATTCCTCATAAATATTTAAATTTATCAACAATTTTGATTTCCTGTTCTATTGTAATTTTGTTTGCACGTGGTGGATCAGTTAGCATTAGCTCCGTTTTTTCAAATGATATTCTAAGGCCTACTTTCTCCGCTATTTCTTGTGGTGATTTCACTTGTTGCCTGGCTTCTTGCTAGGAGAGCTAGATCATCAGCGAATTCCAAACAGTTTAAGCTAATATCATCTTTTGCAATTCCAATTCTTATCATCCTTGGACTGTCCTTGTACCGTCCTTGTACCATTCTCTCATTATGTATTCCAGTGCACAGTTGGACAGTAATGGTGAAAGGCAGTCACCTTGTCTTAAGCCTGTTTTTATGAAGAATGGTTCCGAAATTTCTCCTCTAAACTTCACTTTTGATTTGGTGTTGGTTAGAGTGAGTTTATTATTTTAATTAGTTTTGGATGGAGCCCTAGATTTCTTAAAATTTTTAATACTGATGGTCTGTGGAGACAGTCATATGCCTTCTTAAAATCTACAAATGTTATTGCCAGCTGTTTGTTCCATTTCTTGTACTATGCCATAATCAATTTTAAACTAATTATCTGCCCTGCACAGCTTCTCCATGGTCTGAAACCTCCCTGATATTCCCCTAACTCCTGTTCTAATTGCTCCTTGATTCTTTAATATAGGATCTTGGATAGAATTTTGTATGTGCAAACTAGGATAGAGATTCCTCTGTAGTTGCTCTTATCTCCCTTTTTGTGTAGTGGGTGGATGATAGCTGTGGTCCAATGTTCGGGGAATCGTTCTGTCACCCAAATTTTTGTTAGAGCCATGTGTAAGGAAATGTTGACAGTGTCACTTGCATATTTCCACATTTCAACAAAAACCTGATCTTCTCCACATTATATATATATATATATATATATATATATATATATATATATATATATATATATATATATATATATATATATATATATATATACCTTTAAATATGTCTGTGTGTGTGTGTGTGTGTGTGTGTGTGTGTGTGTGTGTGTGTGTGTGTGGGCGCGCGCGCGCGCGAGTGTACACCTGTCCTTTTTTTCCCCTAAGGGGAGTCTTTCCGCTCTCGGGATTGGAATGACTCCTTACCCTCTCCCTTAAAACCCACATCCTTTCATTTTCCCTCTCCTTCCCTCTTTCCTGACTCGCAACTGCCAGTTGCGAAAGCTCGTAATTCTGTGTGTGTGTTTGTGTGTTTTGTTCATGTGCCTGTCTGCCGGCGCTTTCCCGCTTGGTAAGTCTTGGAATCTTTGTTTTTAATATATTTTTCCCATGTGGAAGTTTCTTTCTATTTTATTTAAATCATATACAAACTTCGACAGGGAAAAAATATATTAAAAACAAAGATTCCAAGACTTAGGAAGCGGGAAAGCACCGGTAGACAGGCACAATAAATAAACACACATGTGCGAATGGATATGTGTGTGTATGCAAGTGTACACCTATCCTTTTTTCCCCAAGGTAAGTCTTTCCGCTCCCGGGATTGGAATGACTCCTTACCCTCTCCCTTAAAACCCACATCCTTTCATCTTTCCTTCTCCTTCCCTCTTTCCTGAAGAAGCAACCGTCGGTTGCGAAAGCTAGAAATTGTGTGTGTGTGTGTGTGTGTGTGTGTGTGTGTGTGTGTGTGTGTGTGTGTGTGTGTGTGTGTGAGAGAGAGAGAGATTTATTGTGCCTGTCTACCGGCCTTTTCCCGCTTGGTAAGTCTTGGAATCTTTGTTTTTAATATATATATATATATATATATATATATATATATATATATATATTGCCGGTAGATATGCACAATGAATAAAACACACAAACGCACACACAGAATTTGAGCTTTCGCAACCAGCGGCTGCTTCGTCAGGAAAGAGGGAAGGAGAAGGAAAGATGAAAGGATGTGGGTTTTAAGGGAGAGGGTAAGGAGTCATTCCAATCCTGGTAGCGGAAAGACTTACCTTAAGGGGAAAAAAAGGATAGGTATATATGCGCGCGCACACATATATCCATCCATACACATACAGACACAAACAGACACATTTAAAGGCAAAGAGATTGGGCAGAGATGTCAGTCGAGGCAGAAGTGCAGAGGCAAAGATGATGTTGAATGACAGGTGAGGTATGAGTGGCGGCAACTTGAAATTAGCGGAGATTGAGGCCTGGTGGATAACGAGAAGAGAGGATATATTGAAGGGCAAGTTCCCATCTCCGGAGTTCGGATAGGTTGGTGTTGGTGGGAAGTATCCAGATAACCCAGACGGGGTAACACTGTGGCAAGATGTGCTGGCCGTGCACCAAGGCATGTTTAGCCACAGGGTGATCCTCATTACCAACAAACACTGTCTGCCTGTGTCCATTCATGCGAATGGACAGTTTGTTGCTGGTCATTCCCACATAGAAAGCATCACAGTGTAGGCAGGTCAGTTGGTAAATCAGGTGGATGCTTTCACACGTGGCTCTGCCTTTGATCGTGTACACCTTCCGGGTTACAGGACTGGAGTAGGTGTTGGTGGGAGGGTGCATAGGACAGGTTTTACACCGGGGGCGGTTACAAGGGTAGGAGCCAAAGGGTAGGGAAGGTGGTTTGGGGATTTCATAGGGATGAACCAAGAGGTTACGAAGGTTAGGTGGACGGCGGAAAGACACTCTTGGTGGAGTGGGGAGGATTTCATGAAGGATGGATCTCATTTCGGGGTATTTATATTGATTTGTAAGGGTTCTTTGGGTTCCTCGCAATTCAGAAGTTTGTTAAATGCTTTTGCCATGATTTCTGCATTTTCCTTGTTACTGTGTATCATTTTTTCTATCTTTATCTTTCAGTATTAGTGTAGGGGCCTCATGATGTTGTAGCTGTTTCCCAAAGATTTTATAGTAGTTCCTGGAGTTGGTTTTATGATAATTCCCTTCTATAGAGTTTGTAATATTTTTATGGAATCCTCTCTTGATTCTTCTAATATTTTGTGTGAATTTTTTCTTTCATTTTTTAGGTTGATGATGTTTTCTTCAGTTTTATGTGTTTGAAACTTTAACCATGCTTGGTGTCTATCTTCATGGGACTTGTCACATTCTGATGTCCACCATGCATGTTTCCTTCGTGTGTTCAAGGGAGCTAGATTCTCTGCTTCTTTTTTAAGATTAGGCACTAGTTGTTCTAGATCATCTGTTAATTTGATGGTTTGCGTTATTTGTTGGTGTTTATTACTTTTAATTAGCTGATATGGGTCAAACCTTTTTATTTTATTAGTTTTTCCGGTCCTCTTCTTTAACGGGGTGAATTTGATTTTAATTTTAACTATATAATGGTCTGAGCTTGTGTCTACTCCTCTCAGTACTTTAACATTGTGGATCTCCTTATGAACATTTTTGTCCATACAGACATGGTCTAGCTGCCACTCCCCCTTCCTCCAGCCTGGATGTTTCCATGTTTTAAGTTTACCTGGCTTCCTCTTAAAGTATGTTGATTTAAATATAAGATTGTGTTCTCTACAGAGTTCTACAAGTCTTTGACCGTTTTTGTTCGTAAATTTATGTGGACTCCATTTTCCAGTTATGTATTTCCTTTCTTTTCCCGACTGAGCATTGAAATCTCCCCATAAGATTTTTACATTCTTTTTATTTACTCTGTTCACAGTTTATTCTAGAAGGTCCCAAAATTTATCTACCTCTTGCTTTGTTTTTGTTAGACATTTTTTTTATTATTTTGTTTTCAATTGTTGGGAATGAGCATTTATTATTGTATAGGTTTTATTCGTTGTTTTAAAGTTTAGAGTCGCAATTCTTGGTGATACTGCTTGAAAATCCATTACTGAATCTATTATTTTTATGTTTACTAAAAACCCTGTTCCAAAATGGGGACCTTGTTTCATTGCTCTCGGTCCTGGTTTCCCATTATAAATTCTGTATCCTTGTGATTCAAATGGTTCCTCTGTGGTGGTCTCATTTCTTGGATCCCTCTTATTAAAATTTTTTGTTTATTTAGTTCATCTATGAGCTCCTTGAGTTTTCCAGTCTGAAGTAGTGAGTTTGTTGTGTGTTGCTATATAATTTATCTGCTCATGTTTAATCTTATTTTTGTGTTTTAGTGTGCATTTTGATGGTTGCAAATACTCCGATCCATTGCTGTCTTCTAGTTGACTACCCACCGAATCCGATGTTGCCTTTTCCTGCCTTTTTGAGCAGGATGGTGGAATTTTTTTCCTAAAAGACCTTTCCATTTTTGAATTCCGAAGGTTGTCAACCTTAGTTGGAACAAGCTCCAATTTACAACTACGGTTGTTGACCGCAGAGGGTATGTTTGGTCCGCGAGGTTTGGCAAGAACAGATAGCTGTCTAGGACTGTGGCTTCCGTTGCTGTCATCAGTTATCCACAATTGTGCAGGTTCTTGTGGATAGCAAAAAGTTTTGTGATTTAGCAGATGTTTGTTTCCTTTGTTGACAGTCAGTAATTGTTTGGATTGAGATGAAAGATAAGTTTTTTTACTGTTGTTATAACTTCATTGTGATGTATTGATAAATCATCTTCAGTTCCCGTGAGCATAATTATAGTAACAGCAATTTAATATTTCATGTTACAGCTGCAGATGGACAGCACATATACATGCATGCATTGAATGTGCGAATGCTGGAACATATATTTGGTTCACTAGAGAACTGCCCTCCAACAGTGCGCGGTCGCATAATTGAGAAAGAACCTGGTTCGGTAACTGAAGAATTACGTCACCGACTTCGCTACCTGCAGCATCTTCCAATCACATCACAGTTTGATGTTGTAGAGCTCCACATCTTGGCTCCTACCATACCAAGGCGCACCTTGGAATTCTTCCATGGTAAGTGGTGTATTGGTGCTTACCACAATCATACTGATAATGATATTTATATGAAGTAATCTTATTTCCATTCTTGACTTTTTGATCTTAAAATTCAATCTCTCTCTCTCTCTCTCTCTCTCTCTCTCTCTCTCTCTGAAAATTTTCTCTTTGTGTAAAGAAGTGACATACTGTTAACATTACCAAGATTTGAGTTTGTTTTGACTCTCGTAAATTACATTAGACAAATAACAGAATTTATAGACTAAAGTCGTGAGTGAAAATTGTACAAAGGCCAGTAATCGAGCCCAGGTTGCCTGCTTATTAGGCAGGTGCGTTAGTTAGCCACAAAGTCACCTCAGCATAGTAGTTTGCGCAACTGCATGGATTGCCCTGGCACACCTCCCTCTTCGACCTGAATTCTCGCTGCCTCCCCAGTCTACTTTAAATTCCCACAAACAGAATTTCCGAAGCTTTCTATGTTCTGGAATAGCACCTCAGAATCCAGTGTAAATGGGGGTTCCACCCTGAAACTCAGGTGCAGGTACTTACACAAATGAAATGATGCTTAGATGCTATTCCAGAACATGGAGAGCCGTGACAATTCTGTTTGTGTGTTGGGGGAATATAAAGTAGACTGGGGCGCCAGTGAGAATTTGGATCGAGGAGGGAGGCTTCCCAGGGCATGTATGACATGCTATTCTAAGGTGGCTTAGTGGCTAACACACCTGTCTAGTAAGGAGACGACACAGGTTTGATTTCCGGACTTGGTACAAATTTACACACACATAAACCCATATATTTATGATACCAGTAAAATGAAGTTGTCATTTCATTAAATATCTGAATGGTTACATCTTTAGTCAGACTTTGAGTTCAGTCTTAAACTACCTAATTACCAGCATGACACTGAGACATAAGTGGGTTTTTGACGTTTTTATATGAGCAGCTTAAAGTAACAGTATAGTGTATTTATGACAGCCATACTACTGAGTTTGTCAGCTACATTGAGAACAAGTACATCACTGCATTAAGAAGGAAATAAGTGAATAATGGCGTGTTGTAGTCACTAGGATATACATGCTACAATCTTACTCTTTCTTAAAGTAAAAGTACTGGGAAAAACATGCAGACCAATCTGTCCAGTTAGTTTTTAACATAAATTTGGATTTGGATGGTTATAATATCCTGCCCTTGTAGCATTAAGTAGATTTTCAGTAGTTATCAGAAGTGTACTATGAAAATTAAATATGTCAATTAAGACTCTGGAAGTGACAAATCTGTATATTCAGCCACCAGTTTCCGTCGACCTTTTGTGGCTCATGTATACTAATGCAAGACCTTTTGTGGGTAGAGTATTTAAAATGATCAGAATGAAAGGAAGTATATGTGCTTTCTCATAGCTACCATTAGGAAAAGGCAGATAATTTCCTTAACTTTCGAAAAGGCATTAATAATTACTTGTCAGATTAATTGAAATTAATGTGTGGGTTGTGCACACATTGGGGGGAAGGTTCTCACATAAAGTTGTTCTGGATTGTTGTCAAATGTCAGAATTGGTTTTTGAAATTCAACATTGGCTGATTTCATGAACTACAGTTTATGGTGATATTTAGTAATTTGTACAGGCTTTCATAAGTAATCCATTAATATGTGGTCTGTCATTGTCACAACCAGTTCACGCATTTATATATGTTTGAATTTAATTGTTGTTTACCGCTTTTCATTAAGGTGGTTTTGTCTTGCACGCAGACATTATAATGCTAATCGTTCATCTGGTTACCTTTTAGTTGTTAATGCAGAAGTTTATTATTGATGGCATTTCACACTTTGGAACTATATAATGCATATGTGTTATGAACTAAAGATAAAAGGGGTATTTGGAAAAAAAACTTCTGATCGTCTGCAAAATGGAAACCACTGTGAAAAACAAAAATGTTTTATTTGCAACAGTGAGTTATAACTTCCAGTTACTTATCTGCACAGTCACCGCCCCGACTTAAAGGCATTTGTCAAAGATTTGTCCCAACTTTCCAATATCCTCATTGTAGAAGACAGTTGCCTGCCAATTTTCTACGCTGGCCTGTAGCTCGTTACCTGTGCTGAAATGTTGGCTTCATAGCCAGTGGGTCATGTGACCAGAGATGAGTCTACTAACTGGTTTGATGCGGCCCGCCACGAATTCCTTTCCTGTGCTAACCTACGTCCTCAATTATTTGCTTGACGTATTCCAATCTCTGTCTTCCTCTGCAGTTTTTGCCCTCTACAGCTCCCTCTAGTACCATGGAAGTCAATCCCTCATGTCTTAGCAGATGTCCTATCATTCTGTCCCTTCTCCTTATCAGTGTTTTCCACATATTCCTTTCCTTTCCTCTCCAATTCTGCGTATAATCTCCTCATTCCATTTTTTACGCACTCACTTTGCGCTCTGAACTGAAAATAGTGATATGGTGCAATCGACAGTTATACTACTAGACTAGAGATGCTGCCCAACACATCTGTGCCAAGCTTCATCGGATTTTCTCAGCGGTTTCCATTTTGCGACTGTTTGGAACTTCCCAATAGCCTCATGGTACTGGGATGAAAATAATCTATGATTATTTTCTTATCTTCAGAAGATATGCATCTAAAATCTTTCTGCTTAATTCACAGTGTAACTTTTCTTTCCGCCTAATGTCACCCCCCCCCCCCCCCCCCCATAGTTCTGAAGTGATTTCTTAACAACTGTACTTACAAAACCTTCCCAACTCTAGTGTTCTGAATGTAAATTTTAAGGAGGAGGCCGAAGGAAGTTGGTGACTATCCAGTGTGAAATAATAAATTGTAATAATAAAATGAATGAATAAATATTGGTTAAACTGTTCCTATACTAGTATTATGTGCTTGTTTTTAAGTTACTTGGCTATGTTTCTGTCTAAGAGATAGCCAATGCATTTCTTACATTACCCTGATAATAATTCACACTATTGTCAAGTAATTGAATAATATGCTTGTGGTGATAAAATAATGTACACCACACATCCAGGTTTTGATTTAATATAGATCACAACAGAAGTAAAGCTTGTTAAATTTAGACCAGAGCAGTAAACACCACCAACTAATGAGTGTTTCTGGCAAATTACTGAAAATAGTCCTTAGTGTGCATTAAGTGTAAATTAATAAAAAAAAAAAATTCATTCCTGATAACTTCTGTGAAATTATCCTAAGTTCACCTAGTCAATGCATGCATATGTTTAAAGTATATGAATTTGTATTTGGAAAACTTTCAGAATTTTAAACTCAAATTCTCGCACCGCTCTCATATATGTCTGCCCCCTACTAGCTATCTGGGACGACTGACCCTAGACAAGATGGTCACTACTTGTTTAAGCATTTCCCTGCTATTGCGCAAAATTAACAAATACGTGTTGTCCATATGTTGAAATGACTGTTAGTCTTAAATTAAACATAGGTACAACGCATCAGATTGGATCAAAATTTTGTCAGCGTTCTGAAGCTGTCTTCAGTTTTTTGTGGAGTCTATTAGTCCTCTCAGTAATTACGTTTTGTCAGTATTAGTTGTTTTAAATTTGTATACATATAGAAATATATACATTATATCTAAAAGAAAGATGATGCAACTTATCAAACGAAAACGCTGGAATGTTGATAGACACACAAACATACACACAAAATTCAAGCTTTAGCAACCAACTGTTGCTTCGTCAGGAAAGAGGGAAGGAGAGGGAAAGACGAAAGGATGTGGGTTTTAAGGGAGAGGGTAAGGAGTCATTGGACAGGTATAAGCGCGCACACACACACACACGCGCGCGCACACGCACACGCACACGCACACACACACACACACACACACACACACACACACACACACACACACACACACACACACACAAACCTACCTTAGTGTAATTTACTGTGCTGCCACAACTTTTTTGTATTGTGAGAATTTTTTTTTTTTTTAGCTTGAAATACATATTACAAAGCTTTCAATGTTATATTCTGATAGAACTTCCCAAAGTGCATTCTGTGGACACACAGTTTATGAAAATCACCGAGGGCATTAACACATTAATTTTTGAAGTTCATTTAGTTGCAAAACCTCCCATAATGAGTAGCTAATAAGAAATGGTTTGGATGAGCATGCGTCTTCGTGCCCGCAATCATTTTTCTCTTTTTCAAGGCGTATGTGATTATTTTGTAGCTGTCCTGTGGATCAGGTTTTACAGAATTATGGAGGACTGTGTGGGTACAGTATCTTCTTGTTTCTGCTGTGGTAACCAGCCCCTTTGTATCTTTTTCAAACAGCCAAGTGCTGTTTCTCCAGATCATGTAAAAGACGTACCGTTTACCTGCTGCACTCTGCAGCTGTAGTATTTCTTATACTGCAGCATCTTACAGTTAGGAGGCTTAAGTCTCTTGTGTGCTGGGCTGAAAGACTCAAACATGCTGCCATCTACCGGCGAATATAGTGACTTTCATGCAGGTGCCTCGTGTCCATCCTAGCATGACCAGTATGCTCTCTTCAGCTGTTTTGCTTATTCAAGTCTGGCATTCATCTGTTTGTGGCTGTACCTTCACATATCCGCCACTTGTTCTCTCTGCATGCAGTAGATGCAGGCAAAAGAAGCACCAAAAACTGACTCAACCATGACATTTTACATCTCACAAAAAAAAATTCATTTCTAATCACAATATATAAAAACTTACAAAACTTGTCAGGCTGTAGCCCTGTTACCTTATGCGATAGCATGTTTCCCACACTGGCCACTACACTCGAACATATTTAAACATTTGAGTGTGTACACCAAAAAGTAAGTATGCTTCTATAAACAAAAGCATAAACAACAAAAATTAATCTAATAATGACTCTAACCTAATGTCTCTTATTTTGTGTATTATATGTCCACTTTGTCGGTATAAAAAATGTTATAAATCTGAGAGGACGGCAGTTTACCAATTTTTGTAACTGATTATTGTCGAATATTGAAAGTGCACTTTGCTGGGTTTTTCTCCCCCTCAAGGTTGAGTTTTGTCTGTAACCTCACAATGATAGTTCATTTCCAGCATAATGAACAAAGATGTGATATCAAAAGGAGATATTAGTAACAAATACCAAATTTGCCAATAAAAATACCTAAATTGGCAAAAATATCGCACCTAACGTGGCAAAAGAAAATGAATGTAGTAGAAAAAAGTTAGACATTGTCTGGCAAAGAAGTAATGTAGAGTCTGGTAGAAAATTGTGAAACTGGCCAAAAACAAATCCAGTAATGAAATAGCACCAAGATTGGCAAAAAAAACAGCACAGAAATCTATGAAAGTTAACACTGAATATGCCCGTAAAATAAAAAGATCATTTTCTGTCGCTAGGCTTTGCTTGAGCTAGTTAAAAGAATGCAGCTCAAATCATTAGCACTGGTTTTCAGACTCTACTGCAAGCCAGTTAACATTGATAATAGTAACAAAAAAAAGCAATTAATGTGTGTCTCCTGTCATTTATTTGCATGTAAATATCAGGGACTGGTCAGTTAAAACACTTGCTTGATCAACTATAACTTTAACACAACAAATTGAAAAACATGGAACACCACTGAACTGAAAATATAATCAATGTCCAATGAATAAAGCCTCCATAAAAAAACAATCCTGCATCCCTGTTCTAAGGGTAGCGTCTTTGATTAGTAATAAACACGTCCTCAGTCCCAGGCTCGAAGCTCACCTCTGCTTAAATTTTGATTAATAATCAGCATTGGTGGCCAAAGATTTCCGGCATAAGAAGCCACCCTTTTACTGCCAACAGTCTTGCAGAGGGGTGGACAGAGGTTCAGGTTTCTCTCTTGTCCTTGGGGGTAGGAAACTGCCCTAAAGGCATAGAATCAGCAGTGGTCAATGGCATGAGGATGCAGAAGGCAGTGGAAACCACTAAATTAAAAACGCAAGACTTGTATCCACAGGACATGTGGCCTGTAACTGAAAATTGTCATCGTGATCTCTCCATTGGCAAAAGATTCCAGGATAGTCCCCCATTCGGATCTCCGGGAAGGGAATGCTGGAGGGAAAGTGACCATGAGAAAAAGATTCAATAACCAACAAAAGGATAACATTCTAAGAGTCGAGGTGTGGAATGTCAGAAGCTTGAATGTGGTAGAAAAGCTAGAAAATGTAAAAGGGAAACGCAAAGACTCAATCTAGAATCAGTGAAACGAAATGGAAAGAAGACAAGGATTCCAGGTCAGATGAGTATAGTATATCATCACCAGCAGCAGAAAATGGTATAATGGGTGTAGGATTCGTTATGAATAGGAGGGTAGGGTAGTGTGTGTCTTACTGTGAACAGTTCAGTGATAGGATTGTTCTTACCAGAATAAACAGCATACCAACACGGACAACGATAGTCCAGGTATGCATGCCAATGTCACAAACTGAAGAGGGAAGGGGGGGGGGGGGAGTACAAAGATATTGAAAGAGCTGTACAATATGAAAAGGGAGATAAAACTCTAATAGTGATGGGGAACTGGAATGCATTGTAGGGGAAGAAATGGAAGGAAAGTTACAGGAGAATATGGGCTTGGGACAGGGAATGAGAAAGGGGGGGGGGGGGGGACTAATTCAGTTCTGCAATAAATTTAGTTAGTAATAGTGAATACTCTGCTCAAGAATCGCAAGAGGAGAAGGTATAGTTGGAAAAGGCTGGGTGATATGGGAAGATTTCAGTTAGATTACATCATGGTCAAACAAGAGATTCCAAAATCAGATACTGGATTGTAAAGCATACCCAGGAGCAGATATAGACTCAGATCACAAAGTAGTTGTGATGAAGAGTAGGCTGAAGTTTAAGAGATTAGTCAGGGAGATCGATATGCAAAGAATTGTGATACAGAAGTACTAAGGAATGGCGAGATATGTTTAAAGTTCTCGAAGGCTGTAGATACAGCAATAAGGAATAGCTCAGTAGACAGCACAGTTAAAGAGGAATGGACATATCTAAAAAGGGCAATCACAGAAGTTGGAAAGAAGCACATAGGTAAAAAGAAGATAGCTGCAAAGAAACCATGGGTAACAGAACTACTACTTCAGCTGATCAACAAAAGAAGGAAGTACAAAAATGTGAAAGGAAATTCACAAATACAGAAATAAGTCACTGAGGAATAAAATAATAGAAAGTGCAAAGAAGCTAAGGTGGAATGGCTGCGTGAAAAATGTGAAGAAATCGAAAAAGAAATGGTTGTCGGAAGGACTGACTCAGCGTATAGGAAAGTCAAAACAACCTTCTGTGCAAGGGTGGTAACATTAAGAGTGCAACAGGAACTCTACTGTTAAATGCAGAGGAAAAAGCGGATAGGTGGAAAGAGTACACTGAAGGCATCTACGAGGGGGAAGATTAGTCTAATGTGATAGAAGAAGAAACGAGGGTTAATTCAGAAGAGATGGGGGATCCAGTATGAGAATCAGAACTTAAGAGAGCTTTGGAGGACTTAAGATCAAATAAGGCAGAAGGGATAGATAACATTCCATCAGAATTTCTAAAATCAGTGGAGAAAATGGCAACAAAACAACTATTCACATTGGTATGTAGAATGTATGAGTCTGGCAACATACCATCTGACTTTCAGAAAAATATCATCCACACAATTCTGAAGACTGTAAGAGCTGACAAATGTGAGAATTATTACACAATCACCTTAACAACTCGTGCATCCAAGTTACTGACAAGGATAATGTACAGAATGGAAAAGAAAATTGAGGGTGTGTTGGATGACTATCAGTTTAGCTTTAGGAAAAGTAAACCCAAAGAAGCAATTCTGAAATTGCGGCTGATAATGGAGCCAAGGCTAAAGAAAAATCAAGACACGTTCGTAGGATTTGTCGACCTGAAAAAAGCATTCAATGATGTAAAATGGTTCAAGATGCTGAGAAAATCAAGGGTAAGCTATAGGGAGAGACAGGTAATATGCAATATGTACAAGAGGGAATAATAAGAGTGGATGAACAGGAACGAACTGCTTGGATTAAAAATCATGAAAGACAAAGACGTAGTCTTTCACCAGACGTAGTCTTTCACCAGACGTAGTCTTTCACCAGACGTAGTCTTTCACCAGACGTAGTCTTTCACCAGACGTAGTCTTTCACCAGACGTAGTCTTTCACCAGACGTAGTCTTTCACCAGACGTAGTCTTTCACCAGACGTAGTCTTTCACCAGACGTAGTCTTTCACCAGACGTAGTCTTTCACCAGACGTAGTCTTTCACCAGACGTAGTCTTTCACCAGACGTAGTCTTTCACCAGACGTAGTCTTTCACCAGACGTAGTCTTTCACCAGACGTAGTCTTTCACCAGACGTAGTCTTTCACCAGACGTAGTCTTTCACCAGACGTAGTCTTTCACCAGACGTAGTCTTTCACCAGACGTAGTCTTTCACCAGACGTAGTCTTTCACCAGACGTAGTCTTTCACCAGACGTAGTCTTTCACCAGACGTAGTCTTTCACCCCTACTTTTCAGTCTGTACATCGAAGAAGCTACAATGGAAATAAAAGAAAGGTTTCGGAATGGAATTAAAATTAAAGGTTAAGGGATAGTAATGATAAGATTCACTGATGACATTGCTATCCTGAGTGAAAGTAAAGAAGAATAACATGATCTGCTGAAGTGAATGAAGAGTGTAATGAGCACAGAATTTGGATGGAAAGTAAATTAAAGAAAAGCTAAAGTAATGAGAAGCAGCAGAAATGAGAACAGTGAGAAACTTAACATCAAGATTGGTGGTCATGAAGTAGGTGAAGTTATGTAGGCAGCAAAATATCCAATGACGGATGGAGCAAGGATGACGTCAAAAGCAGACTGGCACTGGCAAAAAGGGCATTCCTGGCCAACAGAAGCCTACTAGTATCAAACATAGGCCTTAATTTGTGAAAGAAATTTGAGAATGTATGCCTGGAGCACAGCACGGCATAGCATTGTATTGTAGTGGAACATGGGAGGAACTGAGTTCCATGATACTACAGGGAGCTGTAGTGGGGAAAAACTGTAGAGGAAGACAGATCGGAATACATCCAGTAGCATACATTGAGAATGTAGGTGGCATGTGTTACTCTGAGATGAAGTGAAGAAGTTGGCACAGGAGAGGAATTCGTGGCAGGTCAAATCAAACCAGTCAGAAGACTGATGACTCAAAATAAAGAGAAAAAAAAAAGAAACAATTGTATCCTGAATAAGATAACTTACACTGGCATCTTATACTAATCATGTTTAAACACTTCTTATAACCTTAAATTTTCAGATACAAATTACTTGCTATCAGTTACTAGCTGATCCTGTTTCATACATTATTCATTGTCACAGATGGGATCTCCACTGGAACATATCTTAGCCCTTCAAATTCTGGCTTTGCCGTTCACCTCTACGAAGTTCAAATATCCTTGCCCTGATCTTTTGCATTGGTCTATTCTAATTCCTAAAATTGGTTAGCCATAATTTGGCCCCTATAGTTTCTGTTGTTATTTTGCTGACTTCCCAAATAACTATCTCGTCTATTATTTTGATAAGTCCTCTGATTGTTTCCCTGACTACTGCCAATACCCTCGGTGGCTTCTCCAAGTGCACTAACTTTCTCAGTCCCTCCTGGCAAAACTCTGTCTTGGTAAATCTTCCCCTCATACACTGGTCCATTAGAGCTACAATGCACTAGGCAGTCAGGCCTTGGTTACTTGGCTTAGGCAGTTGAAATGTCAAGCAGCCAACTTTAGCTGCGAGCTGACGGACAGCCGGGACTGATCAGCCAAGTGAGATAGATGAACATGAAAATGTTAAAATTGTTTACCTTTTGTCTCATAAGAAATGCAAAGCCATGTTATTCAGGTTCACTTTACTATAATTAAAAAAATTATTTTTCCATTATTGTACCTGCTTTATGCAGCATGGATTGTTTGGTTACATAAGATATTGGAGCATATGGAAAATGTTGGGACTCCTCTATTTTTAAGCACTCAGTTTTGCATAAAACAAACTCATCAATAAAGGTTTATGGGAACAAGAGAGAAGCATCCTATCAAACAGTGGAATACTGATGTCGTGCACCATTGTCTGAGATGAGGCACTTGGTGTAATGGGAAATTTAATGTGTCCATATGGAGGAAGGAGTGTAACAAACAACAAAATAGTCTGCACCAACCGTCTTGGGCTAGGCAGTTAATGGAATGTATGTTTGATATTCTGGCAAGTAAATTGGGAGTTTTCCATCACCCAGTGGATGTTAGAGAAGAATTTGTAATTGATATAGTAAAAGCATGCTGTGATTTTAATAATTGTGTGAGATCCTAGAAGAGTCACTGCAAATGTTGTTTACAGTATACAGACAAGGTCTGGCTGCTTGGACAAATTCGCAGAGACTCAAGACAGCCACACATGTTTTGCTTGGGACACCCTGCTCACAATTGTCTGCTATTCATTTGATACTCTAAGGGCTGCCACAGCCATCCTAGCTTCCTGGTGCACGGACTGCAATGAAACGTCATTGTTTTATTTGCTGTTGCAGTGTGATCTCTTTACAAATATTATTTTAACCTCATCATTCATATCCTGTACAAAACAATCTGCATGCAGCAAGAAAATCTATTGCATATTACTTGCTTTCACCTGAGTGTCTTGCTATTGGGCTCCTGCATTATGGACCACTTCCCTTTCCAGAAAAATTGATTAGCCCTAAGTTACTTACTCTGTTGGTTGCTTTATTGAATTCATTGCTATTCTTTTTTTTACAGCAGCCACATCCTTCATCTCCTTCCTGTAATTCATTCATCAATAAAGATTTTGTTTCTCATTGCATACTTGATTCTTTTTATCCACTTCAACCACAGCCTGCATTGTCAGTATCCCTGGTGTCACATATGTCCATCTGAATCAATTCTGTTGCAACTAAGCAACCTCTGCTCTACTTCCTCAAATTTTAGATTTAAAACCTCCAATTTACTGTCTATTCCCCAAGTTTTTCTTAAATGTACCCATGAAACTATCTAAATCAGTTTTCATTTTATCCTTTAAATTACCCATTTTATTCCTAAGATGGCTCACCGAATTATTTAAATTTTCTCTAAATTGGGTCCTCATCGTATTCACCATCACTCTTAATTAAATTTCTTGGCTACCTCGTGCCTCTTTCAGATCACAGGACTTGTAATTACTTGGCAATTTTTTAATTATTTGTTCCATGGCTGTGGTTGATAAATAAACTGAAAAATAAAAAATAAATAAAAAGAAAGAAAGAAAAATGGAACTGCTGCTCAACTTGAGTCTCACACTGTGACAGCAGCAGTGGCAACAACTGCTCCATTATGGTGATCTGAGATATGTCATCGTGTGTGTGGTATTACTCAAGTGCTTGCTGCTGGTGGCTGCTCAAGATGCTGCATGCAACCCATTGACAATGTGGTATGTGTGCACTGCTCTGTGGCCCCTACTTGCATCTATCAGGGCCCTGCTTGGAGACTGCTGCACTCTATGTTAAGCTCATTGTAGTAATGAGGATTTAACAACACAACCAGAACACAAGGATCCAGGATGCTTTATTCAGTTCAAGTGAGGATTTTTGAAAGAGAAGATTACTATTTTTCCAGGAGAGGGAGAAATGCCATGAGTTCTGGTGCACGCAGTGCTGTGTAGTAGTCGGCACAGCCGGCTGACATGGTGCCGGTTGCTGGTTCAAACCGAAACACTAGCAGTTATTTGTTATTTCTTATCATTACTGGATGGTTCTTTAAAAATCTTGTTTATCTGGAATATTCAATCATTTACCAACAAAAACCATTAATTATTGCCAAAATATTTAATTGGATAGATATTCTTTCCTTTTCATCTTGTATGGTAAGTCTTCCCTGACCCGCAGTTCTGTGTGACTTTCCCTTTTGATAGAACTCTCCAGCCCTTTTCCTTCACCCTTCACCTTTCTTCCTACCCTCTTCAACCCTTCTTCCTGAAGAAGGTGCCACTGGCTCTGAAAGCTTGCCATTCACAACAGTCTTATATGTGTGTGTTCTGCCGCAGGCTGGAATGTTCGATTGATGTATAAGTAGTCATGTTGTGGGATGTTTAGTGTTTCTCTAAATAACTGAACACACTGTCCAGGAGATCCTTTCCGTAACAAAAGTGCTGAAATATTACGGGTTGAACTCCATTGACAGCCCTGTCTTCTGAAGTGGACTTCACAGTGGTGACAATATTGTAGAAAGTTTCTCATTACATGTATTGGTTGAATTTCATGTTTGTTGATTAATTGAGTTTATTTACACAATATAAATACCATTTTCGGTGCTCTCCTGGTCACAATGGAAAAGTATATCTGTTAAAGATTTTTTTTAGGCCTTGTGTAAACATTTTCCTTGTTTGATTATTTTAGTATTGCCTTTTGTTATTCAGCTATCTTGAACTGGAAATCGTACATTACAGATCAGTTGGAGGTAAGGCGTAAAAGGCGTCGGCGTAAAGCACAAGATGAGCGTAAACGTGAAAAACGTATTACAGAGGAAGAGAACAAACGCTGGGGCAGGTATCCTACGCCAAATATTCGTATAGAGTCCCAGCATCAATTTCCTCAATGTGGCACTGATGTTGATGGTATTAGGTATGTGAAATTTCTGTACCTTCACACATATAGCTTGGATGGAACTGTTACTAGCCATAGTGAAATCCGAAAATGTGAAACTGTCAATAGTGCTTTGGTACCTAGTATTTTCCTTCAGCATTTGAGATACACTGTGTGTGTGTGTGTGTGTGTGTGTGTGTGTGTGTGTGTGTAATACAACATTTGTACAGTATTTATGCGTGCCTTATTATACCATTTCAACTGCATCATAGGAGTTAACGGAATAACTTGCAAACGGTGAGGTGGTCTTAAATGTGTCCTCTAGACAGTAAGCAAAAGAAAAGTACAAAAACAAAGTGGTTGGTGTACATCATGTGCAATGACAACTTCAGTAGAAAGAGGAGGAGGCAGGCAGAGAAAACACTACTAAATCTAACTCCTGTTCGCAATTAGATATTAAATAATATTGTCAGAAAAGCTGCTGCAATTTAAAATATTCCTGTACCCAGTACCCGTGCATTTCGTATAACACAGACAAGAAGCTTAAAGTACTCATTTGTATTTTTCTTGCAATGGGACATCTCCAGCAGAGAGAGAGGGGAGGGGGGGGGGGGGTCAATATCAAATAAGGCAACAAATGATGATGATGATTCCGGTTGCAGCACTTTCTATGAACCATAGTTGCCAACAATTTTAAACACAATTTTTTCATTTATTTTTTAGGGTTCCATACCTCAATTAGTGGAAAAACTGAACTATTATAGGATCGGAACTTACTGGCAGATTAAAACTGTGTGTGGACCTAAGACTCGAACTCGGGACCTTTGCCTTTTGCAGGCAAGTGCTCTACCATCTGAGCTACCACAGCACAATTCACAACCCTTCCTCACAGCCTTAATTCTGCCAATACCTCATCTCTTATCTTCACAGGAGAGCTTCTGTGAAGTTTGGAAGGTAGGAGACAAGGTACTGGCGGAATTAAGGCTGTGAGGACGGGTTGCGAGCTATGCTTGGTAAGCTCAGATGGTAGAGTACTTGCCCGTGAAAGGCAAAGGTCCCGAGTTAGTCTCGGTCCACACAGTTTGTTTTCCAGGAAGATTCGTAACAGTACACATTCTGCTGCAGAGTGAAAATTTCATCCTAATATAGGATCACTTCACTATCTATCTTTCTATCTGCCTGAATGTTAATGCCCCTTTTTCTCAGAAAAGGGAATAGGTATAAATTTAAAATTTGTTACATATGAAGGTTTATGGTCCCTTGGTGGCATGAAAAATTTAAGGCCCTAAATCAGTGCAATCAAAAGATAGGACCGTTTACTTCACATATTTTTATATGTGTAGGCTGACTAATGAATCCTGGAGACACTGAAAGGTATCAGATAGATTATATAATGGTAAGATAGAGATTTAGGAATCAGGTTTTAAATTGTAGGACATTTCCAGGGGCAGACGAGGACTCTGACCACAATCTATTGGTTATGAACTGTAGATTAAAACTGAAGAAATTGCAAAAAGGTGGGAATTTAAGGACATGGGATCTGGATAAGCTGAAAGAACCAGAGGTTGTACAGTGTTTCAGGGAGAGAATAAGGGAACAATTGACAGGAATGGGGGAAAGAAACACAGTAGAAGAAGAATGGGTAGCTCTGACGGATGAAGTAGTGAAGGCAGCAGAGGATCAAGTAGGTAAAAAGACGAGGGCTAGTAGAAATCCTTGGGTAACTGAAGAAATATTGAATTCAATTGATGAAAGGAGGAAATATAAAAATGCAGTAAATGAAGCAGGTAAAAAGGAATACAAACGTCTCAAAAATGAGATTGACAAGAAGTGCAAAATGGCTAAGCAGGCATGGCTAGAGGACAAATGTAAGGATGTGGAGGCTCATCTCACGAGGGGTAAGATTGATACTGCCTACAGGAAAATTAAAGAGACCTTTGGAGATAAGAGAACCACTTGTATGAGCATCAAGAGCTCAGATGGAAACCCAGTTCTAAGCAAGGAGGGGAAAGCAGAAAGGTGGAAGGAGTATATAGAGGGTCTGTACAAGGGCGATGTACTTCAGGAGAATATTATGGAAATGGAAAAGGATGTAGATGAAGATGAAATGGGAGATACGATACTGCGTGAAGAGTTTGACAGCGCACTGAAAGACCTGAGTCGAAACAAGGCCCCCCAGAGTAGACAACATTCCATTAGAACTACTGACGGCCTTGGGAGAGCCAGTCATGACAAAACTGTACCATCTGGTGAGCAAGATGTATGAGACAAGCGAAAAATCCTCAGACTTCAAGAAGAATATAACAATTCCAATCCCAAAGAAAGCAGGTGTTGACAGATGTGAAAGTTACCGAACTATCAGTTTAATAAGCCACAGTTGCAAAATACTAACGCGAATTATTTACAGACGAATGGAAAAACTGGTAGAAGCCGGCCTCGGGGAAAATCATTTTGGATTCTGTAGAAATATTGGAACACGTGAAGCAATACTGACCTTACGGCTTATCTTAGAAGAAAGATTAAGGAAAGGCAAACCTATGTTTCTAGCATTTGTAGACTTAGATAAAGCTTTTGACAATGTTGACTGGAATACTCTCTTTCAAATTCTAAAGGTGGCAGGGGTAAAATACAGGGAGCGAAAGGCTATTTACAATTTATACAGAAAGCAGATGGCAGTTATATAAGAGTCAAGGGGTATGAAAGGGAAGGGAGTGAGACAGGGTTGTACCCTCTCCCCAATGTTATTCAATCTGTATATTGAGCAAGCAGTAAAGGAAACAAAAGAAAAATTCAGAGTAGGTATTACAATCCAGGGAGGAGAAATAAAAACTTTGAGGTTCGCCGATGACATTGTAATTCTGTCAGAGACGGCAAAGGACTTGGAAGAGCAGTTGAACGGAATGGACAGTGTTTTGAAAGATTAGATTAGATTAGATTAATACTTGTTCCATAGATCATGAATACGACACTTCGTAATGATGTGGAACGTGTCAGGTTAATAAAAGATGTCTGTACAAGAAATTACATTACACAAAATATTGCATGACACTAATGATTAAGTTGTTTTTTTTTTTTTTTATTTTTATTTTTTTTACTTTATATCTAAAAATTCAGCCAATGAGTAGAAGGAGTTGTCATCTAGAAATTCTTTTAATTTATTTTTAAATGTTAGTTGGCTATCTGTCAGGCTTTTGATGCTGTTTGGTAGGTGCCCAAAGACTTTTGTGGCAGCATAATTTACCCCTTTCTGTGCCAAAGTCAGATTTAACCCTGCATAGTGAAGATCATCCTTTCTCCTGGTGTTATAGGTATGCACACTGCTATTACTTTTGAATTGGGTTGGATTATTATCAACAAATTTCATAAGGGAATATATATACTGTGAGGTTACTGTGAGGATCCCTAGATCCTTAAATAGATGTCTGCAGGATGACCGTGGGTGGGCTCCAGCAATTATTCTGATTACACGTTTTTGTGCAATGAATACTTTTCTACTCAACGATGAATTACCCCAGAATATGATGCCATACGAAAGCAGTGAATGAAAGTAGGCATAGTAAGCTAATTTACTGAGATTCTTATCACCAAAATTTGCAATAACCCTAATAGCATACGTAGCTGAACTCAGACGTTTCAGCAGACCATCAATGTGTTGCTTCCAGTTTAACCTCTCATCAATGGACACACCTAAAAATTTTGAAAATTCTACCTTAGCTACAGACTTCTGTTCAAATTCTATATTTATTACTGGAGTTTTGCCATTTACTGTACGGAACTGTATATACTGTGTTTTATCAAAATTTAAAGAGAGTCCGTTTGCTGAGAACCACTTAATAATTTTGTGAAAAACATCATTTACAATTACATCACTTAGTTCTTGGTTTTTGGATGTTATTACTATACTTGTATCATCAGCAAAAAGAACTAACTTTGCATCTTCATCAATGTGGAATGGTAAGTCATTAATGTATATCAAGAACAGTAAAGGACCTAAGACCGAACCCTGTGGGACCCCGTGCTTGATAGCACCCCAGTTTGAGGAATCAGCTGTTTTAACATTATACGAACCACTTATTTCAACTTTCTGCATTCTTCCAGTTAAGTATGAATTAAACCATTTGTGCACTGCCCCACTCAAACCATAATGATTTAGCTTATCTAAAAGAATTCCATGATTTACACAATCAAAGGCCTTTGAGAGATCACAAAAAATACCAATGGGTGATGTCCGGTTATTCAGAGCATTTAATATTTGATCAGTGAAAGCATATATAGCATTTTCTGTTGAAAAGCCTTTCTGAAAACCAAACTGACATTTTGTTAGTACTTTATTTTTACAAATATGGGAGGCTACTCTTGAATACATTACTTTCTCAAAAATTTTTGATAGAGCTGTCAGAAGAGAGATTGGGCGGTAGTTGTTGACATCCGACATATCCCCCTTTTTATGCAATGGTTTTACAATGGCATATTTCAGTCTATCAGGGAAAACACCCTGCTCCAAAGAGCTATTACATACGTGGCTGAGAATTCTACTTATCTGTGGGGAACAAGCTTTAAGTACTTTGCTGGAAATGCCATCAATTCCGTAAGAGCTTTTACTTTTCAGTGAGTTTATTATTTTACTGATTTCAGAGGGAGAGGTTGGTGGAATTACAGCTGTTTCAAACTGTGCAGGTATGGCCTCTTCTATTAATAGCCTTGCCTCTTCTAGTGAAGATCTAGATCCTATTTTCTCCACAACATTTAAAAAATGATTATTCAAAATATTTTCAATTTCTGATTGTTTGTTAGTGCACTTGTCATTCAATTTTATTGCACTAAAGTCTTCCTGTGCTCTTGGTTGCCCTGTTTCCCTTTCAATAATATTCCAAATTGCTTTAATTTTATTATCAGAGTTACTGATCTCAGACATGATACACATGCTTCTGGACTTTTTAATAACTTTTCTTAGTACCGCACAATAGTTTTTATAATATTGAACAATTTCGGGGTCAGTACTCCCTCTTGCTGTTAGATACAGTTCTCTTTTACGGTTGCAAGATATTCTTATTCCTTTAGTTAGCCAAGGTTTTTTATATGTTTTCTTGGAATTATGTTTAACTATTTTCTTGGGAAAACAATTTTCAAATACCCTTAAAAATGTATTGTGAAATAAGTTATATTTCAAGTTTGCATCGGGTTCCTTATACACTTCATCCCAGTCAAGCTGCTGTAGGCTTTCCCTAAAGTTTGCAATATTTATATTGTTAATTGAACGCACTGCTTTGAAAGTCTGATTTATTATACTGCATGGAGCTATGTCATGTACTGTAACAAGCTGTGCACTATGATCTGAAAGACCATTCTCAACAGGATAAGCATTTATGTCCTTAAACTTATCTTGGTCTATAAAAAAGTTATCTATCAATGTACTGCTGTTCTTTGTTATCCGAGTAGGAAAATCAATGACGGAGCTCAAATTGAAAGAACTGAGTAATACTAAAAGGTCATTCTTCCTATTACACTCTTTCAGGGAATCGACATTGAAATCCCCACAAATGATAATTTGCTTCCCCCTGTCTGACAGATAGCACAACAAAGCATCCAAGTTTTCCAGAAATAGCTGGAAATTCCCTGAGGGGGACCTATACACTGTTACAATTATGAAAGTGCCATCCTTTAGTTTAAGTTCAGTGGCACATGCTTCCATATGTTGCTCTACACAAAATTTTTTAGTTTCTAAATTTTTTGCACTGTGGAAGCTTTTGACATATATGGCAACTCCTCCTCTCATCATATTATCTCTACTTACATGTGCAGCTAATTTGTACCCATTGATGCTAACCTTTTGCATATCAGTGACAATGTGATGCTCAGACAGGCTCAGAAAGGAGGATATAAGATGAACATCAACAAAAGCAAAACGAGGATCATGGAATGTAGTCGAATTAAGTCAGGTGATGCTGAGGGAATTAGATTAGGAAATGAGACACTTAAAGTAGTAAAGGAGTTTTGCTATTTGGGGAGCAAAATAACTGATGATGGTCCAAGTAGAGAGGATATAAAATGTAGACTGGCAATGGCAAGGAAAGCATTTCTGAAGAAGAGAAATTTGTTAACATCAAGTATAGATTTAAGTGTCAAGAAGTCGTTTCTGAGAGTATTTGTATGGAGTGTAGCCATGAATGGAAATGAAACATGGACAGTAAATAGTTTGGACAAGAAGAGAATAGAAGCTCTTAAAATGTGGTGCTACAGAAGAATGTTGAAGATTAGGTGGGTAGATCACATAACTAATGAGGAGGTATTGAATAGGATTGGGGAGAAGACAAGTTTGTGGCACAACTTGACAAGAAGAAGGGACCGGTTTGTAGGACATGTTTTGAGGCATCAAGGGATCACAAATTTAGCATTGGAGGGCAGCGTGGAGGGTAAAACTCGTAGAGGGAGACCAAGAGATGAATACACTAAGCAGATTCAGAAGGATGTAGGTTACAGTAGGTACTGGGAGATGAAGCAGCTTGCACAGGATAGAATAGCATGGAGAGCTGCATCAAACCAGTCTCAGGACAGAAGACCATCATCATCATCAGACTGACTCATCAGAACCTGTTGGAACTTTCTGTTGAGCTAGAACAAGAAGCAAGATTTCACTGTACAAGTAAAGGAAAAATCCAAAAATTGTTGGTATTTTATAACAAATTTTATTTCTTTACTTCATGTATTTTTTTATTCAATTTGTTATATGTCTGTTAAGGTAACTTTTCCCAGGAAAAAGTGGCATCAAGTTGAAATTTATGTAATATGCTAAGGTCCATAGTCACCTGGCAGTTTAATTAATTAAAGTTTCCAGGTCCATGCAGTCAAATGATACTGTCATACATGTTATGTATTTCGATACTCTTAAACTCATTTATCAAAATCTGTAGACGCACTAGCTATATATGCTGACAGGAAAAAAAAATCCCAACAATAAGTAGTAATTAAATACTTTTGTATAGGTAACATATTTATTACAGGTTCACAGGCTAATGTCAATGTAAGAAGAGCCATTGCGAATGTGGATTGCTGGTACAAACAACTGGTGTAACAGCCAGAATGTTGAACCCAAGCATGCATTGTGTCGTACAGGTACTGGGTGTCAGTGTGTGGGATGCAATTCCACGCCTGTTTCACTTGGTCAGAATGGGTAATGTGGAATTAGAATGACACAGGAGTTGGCACGTGACGTTTTTCTATACGTGCTTGATTGGAGACAGATCTGTTGATCGAGCAGGCCAAGGCAACATGTCGACACTCCATCGAGCATGTTGGGTTACAACAGTGGTATATAGGCGAGTTTTATCCTGTTGGAAAACATTCCTAGAAAGCTTTACGTGAATGGCAGTGCAACGGGTCAAATAACCAGACTGATGAACAAATTTGGAGTCAGTGTGTGCGGGATAATCATGAGAGTACTACTGTTGTAATGAAATCACACCATGACTCCAGGTGTAGGTCCAGTGTATCCAGGTTGCCAACAGGTTGGTTGCAGGCACTTACCTGGCCTCATAACCAACGCATAGCCGTTGGCACCTAAGCACAACTGGCTTTCATCAGAAAACGCAGCAGACCTCCACTCCGCCCTCATGCTTGACGCCACTGAAGTGGCAAACAGCGATGGGTATTTTGACATCCCCCCGCCCCCCTTCTCTCTCTCTCTCTCTCTCTCTCTCTCTCTCTCTCTCTCTCTCTCTCTCTCTCTCTCTCTCTCTCACACACACACACACTCACTCACTCACTCACTCACCCACCCACCTCACTGTCATTTCTTGTTCACAATATTAGCTTATTCCCAAGAATAAGCAGCTTTCACTTAATTAATACTCGGCAGAAATCAAAACTGAAGTTGGATCGGACTTTCTTAACTCTTGTGCAGGAAGGTGTGCAGTATACTGCTGCATGCATTTTCAATAAGCTACCACAAGAATTCAAAAATCTTACCAGTACTCCACGTACTTTCAAATCGAAACTGAAGTTTCCTCATGGGTCACTCTTTCTATTCTGTTGACGAGTTCCTTAAAAAATTAAGCTGATTCTTGTTGTATTGTCGATTGTGTGTACTTAAACTTAATGGTTTGACTTTTTTGGGTTCATAAATATTCTATTTCTATCTGTTATTACTTTTCTGTTGTAATTTCATGTACTGACACGTTCCATGACCTTGGAGATTTGCTCCTCAGTTTAGTCCTGTGGAACTTGACATGTAAATAAATAAATAAAGGGCATATCGGTTGGAGCAGTCATTGAAGTAACTGAGCTGCAACTTGGAATTATGCCACTGTGGTGCCAGCTACTGTTCGTATTGCTGATGCCAGTACCTCGTCTCCTACCTTCCAAAAGGTGTGGGTACTGGGCGTGATTCGTGCTTCGGTAGCTCAGATGGTAGAGCACTTGCCCGCGAAAGGCAAAGGTCCCGAGTTCGAGTCTCTGTCGGGCACACAGTTTTAATCTGCCAGGAAGTTTCATTCTGTCAGAGTTGGTTTGTAATGTTATTTGAAGTTACTATTCCTCTACTGCAGTTAATTCACACTTAAATAACCTTGTAGAGTATTAAATTACTTCATTAATTGTTAGTGTTCATAAACTCACTGATAACAAGAATATTGAATCAAAGAAATTACATTCATAAAAACCCAAAAGCAAGAGTAAACAATCAGTAATGCCAGAAACACAGCAGTAATTTGCTGCACTGTAACCTCCCTGCTTTCAATACTGCAATGTTGATTCACCGTCAAAAGCCACATACTTAATTCTCTCATACTGCACTGTCATTCCAATACCTACTATTGTTTGCCCCCCCCCCCCACACACACACACACACACACACACACACACACACACACACACACACACACAACTTTTTACTTTGTGGACATATGGTAGTCTAGTCCCACCACATTCATTACATACGACAAAAGGAAAGTCAGTGAAACAAACATATCACTTTTTTTTTTGTATTCCATGCTGTCCGTAGTTTCTAGCTCAGTTGCATTTTACCCTGCATTTCAAACATCGTATGGAGAATGTAAACAATTCTGAAAGAGTTGAGGGTTAAATTAAAGCTTTTCCAGAATATTTTCCCATTGTATAAGGCAGGTTGCTTTACGGTCATGCCTCCGCACAGTTGAAAAGCATTGAGAACTTTTGATGTATTTAGTGTCTGTCTTTTGAATTCACTTATTTGTTAAATTCATGAGCTATCTTTTGTTCCAGAGTAGACAGCCCTATATCACCTGCAGAGTCGAGCTTGGCCAGTAGTCCTTCTTTATCCCAAGAAGATAACTTACCATCTGTAGTTGAGACTTTGAGCCTTGAAAATGTAGACAGTACAGGCCCATCATTTGCCCAGGTGGGTAACACATTATAAATGGTTTTAATTGAATGTTAGTAATTTTATCACCAGCAGAGTTAGTCATAGTTTGTTTACTAACATCATTAACTGCTCAAAAGTATTGCAGTGTAGATAAAACTTGTTGATACTTCTGTTGTAATTAAATGTTTGGTACTATTTCTGTATAGATGCTTCGTGAGGGTAAGAGCCGACCGCCATCAGTATGGCCTAGGGTCAGTGTGGCATCCTCAGTTTCCCCAAGAGCACCCACCCAGCACACTGGTGCTCGTCATTCTTCTGACAGTGAGACCGAGCTTGAAGGTTATGTGCCTGTACCTACATTTCAGCAGAGCTTCAGTGATGCCATTGCATTGGCCTTAGAGAAAGCAGCTACTGCACATCAGAACAATGAAGGTAATAGTTTAATGTGCTTAAAATTAACTGTTTCTATGAATTGTTAAAAAATTGCTTTATCCATTCACTTTTAATCAGTCATATGCTTTTTGGTGGTACAGAAACGCTGTGTTTGCAGGTACCTTATCATGAAAATGAAACTTTGAAGTCATTTTATTTATATTTCACCTGACTGTCTGGAAACTTAAGTGTATATCACTGTAATGTATAGCACAGAAATGCTTAAACGATAAACTGCAGTAGGGGTTGAAGCACAAATTGAGTGGTTTATTCAAGTGTGAAGGTTAAATCCATTTATGTGCTGATAGCATGTCAAGTGATTGAGAACAGTGCTGTTATCGGTTAAATTTAAAAACAATAACTATCTTGAGTTTACAGAGTTATCCCGCTTCTCATTTTGTGCTAGCTCTGCCTCATTTGTAAAGTGCCAGGCTACAGACCCAAAGATTTTTTGACTTGAACCCATTAGTCCTGAGGTTATGTCACTTATCACTCCATTCGTCTCTGGAAATGTTTGTGAATGTGAAAAAAGCTGAATTGCGCCATGGTTCAGAATGCACGTTTAACTGAAAGTCTCCTTGTAACTGACTGGTCAGTAAGTTTGATCAAAAGAAGGCAATGGCCTACCACCTCCAATAGGAAGACACCTGTAGTTAGAATCGCGAACAATGTCTCCAACAGCCAATGAGTGTTCAGAGTGCTCCGCTCTGAATGCTGTAGGTAGTGTAAGCATTAAACATGATTGTAGTGCATTGTTTAGTGAATTTTTATTCCATTTGTTTCAAGTTGTCATCACTGAAGGTGGTGGGTAAGTGATACATTCTGAGACATAATTTGCAAGATATACACTTTCTTAAAGCGGAAAGCAGGCACATATGCGTACCATAACTGTTACTTGGGATTTTCAACAATGCAAGCTTCATCTGTGTCTCACCATGCGCGAACTGCCTTCATTCTTGGATAGGACTGTAATAAAGCACCGTCATGTGGTTAATTACAGCTTTACTTTTTATCATCTTGTAATGATCCGGGGCATTTAAAATTGGACTCGGAGGTGAATAGAAGTAATCCAGTACAGATTTGTTAGGCAGAATGTTAAACATAAGAGGTAACAGGCTTGCTCTTAGGTTCACTGATACATTGACGACATAATGTAGAAGTTTGCAGCACCACCATTGACTCTCTACACCTTTCTGACTGAGTGCATGTCCAAATCAAATCATTGTGGCCATGAGTGTATTTCCACAGCCCAGTTATTGATTATGAACCACACATTCTTGATAGGCAAAAGATCAGGTGAGTATGTAGACCACCCAAGAAGCAGTAGCTGTTGTTATTAGGGAAATAAGGGAATTTGTGAGTTGTGTGATCTTACATGTTGTCCTGTTGATAACGTCTTTCCAGAATGGTCCTCGATATACATGAAAACTGGCCCAGGCATTTCCAAAATGTAACAACTGTGTAAAGGCAAGTTTTAAATCCTGATGAATCTCACTTGGTGACTACCAATATAATGTAAGACAGTAGTGCAACAACAGACATGATCATCTACAGAAACAAGACAGTGGGATACCTTTCATCCTGTCAGGTCCAGTATGTTATACAATTTTGCAGCCACAGACAAGTAGTGATCTTCATGTGATGGGATCGCGTGGGTTTTCTCAGCAACATTGATTATGGTGTGCTTTCTGGTGTTCCTGTTGTTTTTTATTTTTCTGTGTGATATTTCCACGACCAGCCCAGTCATCTTTGGGTACTGCAAACAGTTTATGTGAATTACTAACAATACTTAGTCTGACTGGGGTCCAGACAGCAAGTTCACACAACTATAGCTCACTGAACATGAAGATGGTGACTGTCAGTTCTGAATATCGTGCAGTATATTGGATTCCTTTCAATGTTATTCATCGTGCTGAGTGCTTAAAAAATATTCCCATGTCACAGTAGACAGAGATGAGGGGTGTGTGCAGATGCAGGAGGTCTTTCCATATGATCCTTATATGAAGTGCTTGATTTGTCAGTTCTTTTTTCAGTCACTATTTTTTCTGAATGCTTGCCCAATTTGTTGATGTCGTGTAAGCTACTGAGTCTAGAATCTGTCAAACCACTGCTCTTATCTTATTTATTAATGATCCATTTCTTTCAACATAATGATCAATTATGCAGTAAAATAATCTACTATCCCAGTACTCCAAAATTCTTCCTAAGTAGAAGCCAGCAAGCCCCCTCATAGACTTCTATTCCATAGGGTGTGTTAAATCTTTAAAACTGAATCTCATTGAATAAATATAGTGAACAGTAGAAAGTAAGGTTCATTGGGAGAATGAGCTATTCAAAGATCAAACTGCTGTGTGTCTCCATTTGAATTTTGTATAGAAAGTGTTTCCACTATTTAGCCAGTGATCATGACACAAGCATAATCAAGACAAGATTGGAAATATTGGCACACCTTTAAAGGACAGAACATAAAAACTTAAACTAATTGAAAGTAAATGCTTCTTGCTATGCAACAGCAGATTGGCTACATATGTCGCAGAAGACAGAAATACATTTTCAGAACCGGGACTGATTTCATACAATGGTGGAGGGGGGGGGGGGGGGGGGAGGAATCATGTCATTCGGACATACATGTATGTTCAGGAATAAGTTGTATGAATCGAGAAATTCACTCGAGGTAATTACCAAATTTTGTGAAAATAACATTTATTTGGTCTCGCATATCTCCATCCATCTTTTTCCTCCACACTACTCAGTCTATTGGTTCCTTATCCCTCTAAAATTATTTACTTTTCATGTTAAAAATTCAGAGGCAGGTATGAATCATTGCTGTATTTCACATTTCTGATGATGGGTTTTAATCCTAAATTGTACTTTTCCAGGCAACATTCAACCTTCTTCAGGCAAAAAGAAGAAAAAGATAAAACAAAAAGTTCTTTTTGCTACTGGCATGGCATGTTCTAGCAAGTAGCTTCATATTGCAGTTTCAATTTTTGTCTCATTCTGCTCTCGAATACTGTGTCTTTAAATTGTAATAGTTTTTTGCAATGAAGAAAATTTCACAAACTCTTAAATTTAATATAAATAATTTAGCTTCGTTTTAACATTGTAATTAATCTTATTTTACATTTTCAATAAAGAATAGTTACTGCACTGTAGTCCCTCGAAGAATCCTTGTTTTCTGATAGTTTTGTGGCATTTGTCTTGAGTCAGGTTTTAGTTACTGGGTATTTGTTTCTATAGGTTATTTATCAATTAAAGTAACATTCAGGTTACAAAATTTGTGTAATGCTGTGGAAGGTACAACACAAAAATGTGTAGTACTCACAAAGTTAATGAAAAGGTATATCCTTTGCTGAAGTATTTGTATAAATATGGTTTATGTCTTGTTTGGATGCTACACTGTTAATACTGCACAAGCAGTAGATATTTTGTTAATTTTCTGAAATTATCATTGTTTGGTAGACCACCGAACAGTAAGGGAGGCAACACTGGTTGTGATAAAGATTGATAAGACTCCTGTTTGAATATAGCTGTGTACTTTTAATTCAGTATGGCAGAATGTACTATTTGACAAACATAAAAGGTTATTCTATAATTTTTGCTAAATATTATGTGCTTTAATGCCTTTGCCAATGTCTTGGCACTGCTGTGTGGAATCTTTGGCTGGGTGGCCTCGGGCCTGGCTTCTGTGATATTTGTTCCTACAGTTCAGTGTTCAATTTTGTGACAAGGCACATGAATCAGATATTTGTTGTGAAATTGCCATGTTTTCAAGGTTTATTATGTTTAAAATATTATAAATTTAATTTGAATAAAATTTAATAAAACTGACTGTTTGTACCTTATTTTTAAAAGGAGTAGCAGTATGGTACTGTAGGTCATTGGAGTATTTTAAATTCCAATATAATAATATGTCAATGGCACCCACTAATACAAATTACAGTATTCCAAAACCCCACACTATTCACATATGGTAGGACTACTGATTTGCGAGGAACTTATAAAATGTGTGTTGATGCAAGATCAACACAGTTAAGGTCTTGGTATTTTGTAAATTAATTTAAACAGTTTCATACAGATTGTTATTCATAATTTACGGTAGTCTACCTCATAGCAACTGCAGAATAATTCCCAGTTTTGAGTGAATATAAAGTTATACAGTGCCCAATGAAATGCACAAAATCTGTGTAAAAGTCACTGCGTGGACAGTCTTAATCCATGTTTTCCCTCCCCAAGAGGGAAACAAACATGACTTTAGCTATCAGTAATATCAGCACAGCAATTACTCTGAGTGCAATATCAAGAAAACTTTTAACAGTTGTACCCATGTTATATAATGACAATTTTTCTCACAAATTTTACACACATGATTTTACCAGCATAGGTGACAGACGACTGAAAATTACAGGAACATTGACATTGTGCCTAAGTAAAAGATTCTTTGTCTTCTCTCCACATTGAAATGTGCAATGCACAAAATTCATCTACGCCATAAGCACTGCAATTGAAATTTTGCACACAATATACCTAATATAAAATGGAAGTTGACTGAAGTTTCATTTTATAACAAAAAATCCTAGGTAAAATGATGCATTTTTTAGAGATCATCAGTTTGCTGGTGTTTTGAAACAGTTCACATTCATACCACATAGTGTACTATAAAGAAAACCCACTAAATACTTAGTTTCGCTCAGTAAAATATGGCCACTTATAAGTTCTGTTTATGATGTAAAATGATGCAAAATCCTCCGTTGCACACTCATCAGTTCAGTGTAACGTGGAAGTTCATGCTTCATTGTCACCAGCCCCTCATCCAAGTGCTTTTTCTCATCCCATGAGAGGAAAGTTTTAGGCTTACTAAAGCTCATGAAGGTTCAGCTTGGAGAGATTGCTTGAAAAGGGAAATCCAGTTGCTCATTGGTTTTAAAATAAATTGGAAAAATTGGCTACTTGAGCACATTTGACAGGGAGCTGTTAACAGGTGTTATACATAACCAGAAAAAATTGGTTCCCACATACCCTGTGGCCAAAAGTGTGGTGGCTGTGTACAGAAGTGGACAGATGGAAAGATAAGTGACAATGAAACTAAGCATCTGGCTTGGAGATGTGCTCAGATAGCCTAATAATTGAAAGATTACTGCTCAAAAAGAGCAGGAAATTCAGGTTCAATTTCCAGTCTGGCATAAACTCTCATTTGTTTCAACGACGTCGTAATATGAGATATACCATATTACAGGAGTCTGCGCTGCTACTCGTGGAATTAGATGGAGATTTGAAACGAGAACTTTTTACATTATCAGAATTAAAGAACATTGTTGTGTGAAAGAATCAAATTGCTGAATTAAGCATATAATGGAGATGTTGAGTCGCAGATAGGCACAATAAAAGACTGTAAACAAGTAAGCTTTTGGCCAAAAGGTCTTCAAAATTTGGGACACACACACACACACACACACACACACACACACACACACACACACACACACACACACACTCTCTTTTGCTGTGAGTTCTCATCTGTGCAATTCAGGATGGCTAGTGTTGGCAGGAAAGATCCAGATGGCATAGGCATTGAAATGAAGGATGTTGTGTTGGGCAGGTGCTCAGTGTCAGCAACAGGGTGGTTCCGCTGTTTCTTGGCCAGAGTTTGTCGGTGGCCATACATGTGGATAGAAAGCTTGTTGGTTGTCATGCCCACTAAAACATGGCACAGTGGTTGCAGCTTAGCTTGTAGATCACATGACTTCCTTTCACAGGTAGCCTGCCTTTGATAGGATAGGTGATGCTTGTGATTGGACTAGAGTAGCTGGTGGTAGGAGGGGGATATATGGGACAGGTCTTGCATCTAGCATCTGGGTCTGTTACAGGGATATGGGCCAGGAGGCAAGGTGTTACAAGCAGGGGTTGATTAAGGATGGACGAGGACATTCTGTAGGTTCAGTAAGCAGTGAAATAGGTCCTGGATTTTACATTGTTAAATTACTGCGTTGTTAAAAGATTTTGTGTAAAATGAAAATAACAATATTTGCATAGATCACTGTGATCAGTATACAGAAATCCTGCGAAGAATGCACTAGAGAACTCTTCAATAGATCACTGTGATCAGTATACAGAAATCCTGCGAAGAATGCACTAGAGAACTCTTCAAAGAGACAGACAGTGTGAAGGAATTTTATTAATAGTATGAGTGTTTTGAGTAGTCATGAATGATACTTGTTATGAGATAAACTTTTAAATCTTCCTGATAGGTAGAAACTGGATGCTAAAATGAAACATGGCCCTGGATCAGTACTTTCCCATTTAACTATATATCACCAGAATACTCGTATGGCAAAGTTGCAATGTACTGCGAAGGTTTGTTTTGGTTTAGACCTATTTTGGAACTTGTCGTATTGTCAAATAAAGCAACAAATATATTTGTCATAAGACTACTGCATGCCTGTGCCATTAAATGTAGACGTTAATATTGCTTGCATGCTGCACTTGGAGCAGCTTGAACCAGGACAAATTGACATCTCTTTACCAAAGTGCTAGTTTAGAGCACGAAAAATATTTACCATAAATGGAGAACTTTTGTCACACAGTAAGTTCTTGCTAACACAGGCAGGCAGACCACTGCATCAGTCTAAGAGAACTATTTATTGAATGAGTTAGGAGTAAAGGAGGCCTCTTGCCAAATAGCAGAACCGTTGAGTTGTGAACAGGCACACAAAAGAGAGAAAACTTGGTAGCTTTTGGAATAAATTCTTTGACCTGGCTAGGGTAAAAATGCACACCCAAGAAAATGTGCACAAACCCATTCCACCTGAGAGCGCGCATGCATGCATGCATGCACAAGATCAGGCATGCGCGCACTCCTTCGGCCCTATGCTGTGCCAAGTGGACACACAATGCCATGATAGCATTTCGGCAGTTGAACTAGGATAGGTAGTGATTGTGCTGTGGGGTGGGTTGAGGGGTGAAGGGGCATGAGGCAGAAAGAGGCATGGGGGATGGGTATCTATCAGCTCGGGAGTGAAGCAGCAGATTTACTTGCTAGGAATGTGGGAGGGGGCAGATGCACGGACAATGCATATGATATACAGGTATCAGAGCTGGTGATGCATAACAGCATGATGGTGATGTGAAGGCAACGATTGGGAGGGGTGATGAAACAGAGAAAGGGAAAACTGTTGGAAAGATGGTCTGGGAAGAATAGGTTAGTGGAGACAGAGACCAGGACAATAATGGGAGCAAAGGATGCGTTGTAAGGATAACTTACCATTTGCATAGTTCAGAAAACCTGGTGCTGGAGTGCATGATCTAGACGGGCAGCTAGTAAAGTAGCCATCATTGAACTCTAGGATGTTACCCCAGCAGCATCTCGTTCCACTGATGTTCAACTTTATTCTTGGCCACAGTTTGGCAGCATCTTTTCATTCTGGTGGGCAACTGGTTTGTAGTCAAATCTACAAAAAAAAAAAAGCTGCAGAGATTGCAGTAGTATTGGTATATGAGATACCTTCTTTCGCAGGTGGCCCTGTCTCTGATGGGACACAGTATAAGCCTGTGACAGGACAAGTAGGAAGTGCTGGGTGGATGCACTGCAAAGGTCTTGCACCTGAGTCTTTCACAGAACATGACCACTGTGGCAAGGAGTTGGGTGTAGGAATAGCATAGAGGTAGGCAAGACTGTTTTGTAGCTTGGGTGGATGACCTAATACTATATGTTGATTCAGCTAAGTCAGAACCGTAAATATTTATGCAGTTTGTTTTAAAGGTAATAATTCAATTACTCTGTGTTGGTCAATAGACTTGTCCATAGTGTTGATCTTGAAAAATGTTTGTACTTCGATCAAAATAACATTGTGATTGGCAGTGGAGCAGGGAGGGGGCAAAGTTGTCTGTTCATGTTTGTGTGTACGTACAATATGGCTGCTGCACCAACACCTAGGCACTTCTATTACCAAAACATTCACATGCTGCCCATTAATGTACAGTATTGGGTTTGCTCAGCAGGTTGGTTATAGGATTATCACTCTCCTGCACACTTCGCATCTAGTTTTAAGACATTCTGCTGCATATAATATGCACGCCACACAGAGGGACAATGAAATCAGATCATGATTGTTACGTTACCAATTGCAAGCATTGTCTGCAACTGTGACAACTGGTTCATGGTCTAGGAGCAATATGACAAGGCCGAACAGAGCAGAAGGCGTGATCAAGCTCATTCTCTGGCTGGTTGTTCTATGGTACATGTCAATCACACTGTTGTTCATATCCAGGTATAGTAATGCACCATTCCCTCACTTCACACACAGGTGCTGGTGGCTACTCAGTCCCCCACGATGCTTACGCAAGAGCAGAGGGTTGCGTTATTGGAAACTAGCTTTGTGGTAAAATCTTACAAGCAGTCTGTCGAGTTTTCCTAAAAGGATTTCCCTTATGTTCCTATTCCAGGGGAAACATCAGTATGACAAATTGGCTCTGAGCACTATGGTACTCAACTGCTGAGATCATCAGTCCCCTAGAACTTAGAACTACGTAAACCTAACTAACCTAAGGACATCACAAACATCCATGCCCGAGGCAGGATTTGAACCTGCGACCGTAGCAGTTGTGTGGTTCCAGTCTGTAGTGCCTAGAACCACTCGGCCACTCCGGCCGGCAGTATGACAATTGTGAAACATTTTTATGCAACAGGAAATGTTACTGAAAGGTCTCAAAGCCATTGGCCTGAAACATTACACCATAATTTACAGAGAATGTTCAGCAATCTCTGCTGTGAGCTCCTGCTAAATCACTTCATTTGTTGTCTCAACAGCTTGGAGCATCTTATTCAACCTGCCACAGGGCCACTAAACATCTGAGGTTGCAGGCATATGGAGTTCAAGTCATACAAGAACTCCATCCTTTTGTGAATCCAAAGTGTGTCACCTGATGTCAGCGGTCTAAGAAATTCACTCTTAATAATGTGAATAATACACTGAACAATATGTTTTTCAGTGATGAAGCATGGTCCCATTTAAATGGATACTTTAACAGCCAGAACACTTGCGTGTGGGTTGCTAAAATTTCTCACACATTGCACGAGACTCATCATCACCCACAAAAAATTGGAGTGTGGTGTGCCGTATCTAGACAGTGAACTGTTGGACCAATATTTTTTTAAGACGACTGCTTCATAAATCAACTTGTAACCATACTTGAAAAGAAAGAAAGTTACTGCTGGTTTCAACAAGTCTGTGCAACATGTCACATCTCCTATGAAATAATGACAATGCTTCAACAGGTTATTCAATGCTTGATTAACCTCTAAAAATCTTTGACTCCTACACTCACCAGAACTGGCTTCCCCAGATTCCTTTTTATGGAGCCGTCTTAAGGAAAAGGTGTACTGCAATAATCTTAAGTGCTGGAGGATTTAAAAAATAAAATTACTGCTGCTGTAAGGAAAGTCAGTCAATGTTCTGAGGCAAATATGTGCAAACACTCTTTAACTTACGTGAATCACCCTACACTTCAGGACGGACAGGAAGGATATTTGCTAGGATGTCCCTCATTTCTGGACATCATGACAGACAGATAATCAAATCCCTGGCAAAGGGTGTGGTTCACTTGTTCCATTTCAGAATGATACTGATTGAAGAAGAAGAAGAAGGGGGGGAGAGACTCCTTTTTAACTGATTCTCAGGGGATGGTGGAAGGATAAGGAATGGGAAGTCTGTTTGCAGGCTAGGTTTAGGGTTCCGCTGAATAGTTCAGGAGCCCACTACAAGCTACACAGGTAGCAGGGGCTGTGTGGTATGGATGGGACAGGTTTTAGGGGGTCTTGGGGAAATATAAAAAGGGCTTCTGTCTCAAAGGGTGCAGGTTGAACACAGAAAGAACATAGAACCACCATCAGTATAACAGTTGTAAATTGTCATAGTAGTTTTGGGGAAGTACCAGAGCTGCAATCACTAATAGGAAGCACTGACACTCAAACCATTAAAGGCACTGAAAGCTGGAGATAAGTTCAGCCGAAATTTTTGTGAAGAACCTAAGTGTTCAGAAAGGATAGGCTAAACAAAGAAGGCAGTGGCGTGTTTGTCGCTGTTAGAAGTAGTTTATTTTGTAGCAAAATTAAAATAGATAGTTCCTATGAGTTGGTATGGGCAAAGGTCACTCATGGCAACTGAAATAAAATAATAATTGGATCTTTTTACCAACTTCCCAACTCAAAATGACACAATTTTCTGAAAGGTTCAAAGAAAACCTGCGTTTAATTTCAAGCATATAGCTGACTCATACAATTATAGTTGGTGGTGACTTCAATTTACTCGCGATATGTTGGCAAAAGTACTTGTTTAAATCCGGAGGTATGCATTAAACATCATCTGAAATTGTGCTAAAGACATTCTCTGAAAATTATTTTGAGCAGTTTGTTTATGAGCCCAAGCAAATTGTAAATGTTTGTGAAAACACACTTGACCTCTTAGCAACAAATAATCCTGATCTAATAACGAGCATCAAAATTGATAAAGGGGTCAGTAAACACAGGGTTGTTGTAGTTACATTGAATATTGTAACTTCAAAAATAAACAAAAGCTATACCATTCAAAGATGCAGATAAACATTCACTTGACACCTTCCTGGGAGACAACCTCCACAGCATCGAAATTAACAATGTTAAGTGTAGATCAGAAGTGGCTTGATTGAATTCAAAGAAACAGTATTGACAACAATTGAGAGATTTATACCAAATAAATTAACAAATGATGGAGCTGATCCCCCTTGGTACACAAAACGGATCAGAGCACTGTTACAGAAACAACAAAAAAAGCATGTCAAATTTAAATGAACACAAAATCTCAAAGATTGGTGATCTTTTATAGAAGCTTGAAATTTAGCGTGAACTTCAATGCAAGAGGCTTATAGTTTCCACAATCAATCTTGGCAAAAAAAATCAAGAGAGATTCTGGTAGTATGTAAAGTGTGCTAGAGGCAAGACAGTCAATGCCTTCTCTGCGGAATAGCAATGGAAATACTATCAACGACAATGCTGCGAAATCAGAGTTACTAAACACAGCCTTCCGAAATGCCTTCATCGAAGAAGAGAAAGTAAATATTCCAGAATTCGAATCAAGAACAGCTGCCAACATGTATAACTTAGAAGTGCATATCCTCGGAGGAGTGAAACAACTTAAAGCACTTAATAAAAGCAAGTCCTCTGGTTCAGATTCTATACCAATTAGATTCAGTTCAGAATATGCTGATGCAATAGCTCCATACTTAATAATCATATACAACTGCTCACTCAATGATCCATACCTAAAGACTTCAAAGTTGCTCAGGTCATACCAATATTCAAGAAAAGTAGTAGGAGTAATTTTCTACATTACAGGCCCATATCATTAACGTCGATATGCAGTGGGATTTTGGAACATATTTTGTGTCCGAACATTATGAATTACCTCGAGGAGAACAGTCTATTGGCACGCAGTCAACACAGATTTAGAAAACATCACTCTTTTGAAACACAGCTAGCACTTTAATCACATGAAGTGTTTCGTGCTATTGACAAGGAATTTCAAATTGATTCCGTATTTCTAGATTTCCAGAAAGCTTTTGACACTGTACCGCACAAGCGGCTTGTAGTGAAATTGTGTGCTTATGGGATATCATCTCAATTCTGTAACTGGATTTATGATTTCTTGTCAAAGAGGTGACGTTTCACAGTAATTGAAGGAAAGTCAATGAGTAAAACAGAAGTGATTTCTGTTGTCCCCTAAGGTAGTATTATAGGCTCTCTGCTGTTCCTTATCTACACTGGTGTCCAAAATTAAAACAACAAACCACTATTTCTCCATACTGTGTCTTAAATCATGATATAATCATGCAAACTGTCAACAGATGTCCATACAATCATGTTTTGCCCAGAAGATAGCATTTTGGTCAAAGTAAAAACACGACAATATTGACAGGGTACCTATCAAATGGAGTAGCGTTTGCCGGGTAGTCCAACACCCACACTCACTATGTACAAAGTCACAGAGAGTGCAGTATGGCACAAAGAAGACACCTACCAGACTCTCTGTGGCAGAGAGCCATAGGAGAAAGGAAAGCAGGACAGTTACAAATTCATGTGGCCCGATGGCTTAACGGAGACCGAAACTGTATCACAAAGACCAGGGGAGGGCCAACCATGTGTGGTATCAGAAAGAGAGGACTGTCATATTACTGTAAGGACACTATGGTATCACCTCAGTGCTGCACAGCAACTGGCATCTGACCTTGCAGTATCCATTGAACATCTTGTATCAAGGTAAATGGTGTAGAGGAGACTACGACACAGTGGCCTTTATTATCAGACACCTGCTGTAGTGTGCCTCAGATGTGTCTTCAAAGAAGGGAACATCTAGAGTGGAATCATTAACATGCCACCTGCACAACCAAACAGTGGGCCAATGATCTTTTCGTAGATGAGTCCTGAATTGGTCTGGAAAGTGATTCTCAGTGGATTCACATCTGAAGGGAATGTGGAACATGATTTCCAGACCTGAACATTATGGAAAGAGACTGATATCGAGGAGGATCGCTAATGGTGTGGGCACGGATTACGTTGATCACTAGTACTCCTCTTCATGAAACCGTACAGGTGAATCGGTAAGGTTTAATTGCTTTCAGGTATTGTGACAAGGTCTTGGAACCTCTTGTACAGTTGTTGCAAGGTGATGCATCCAGACTTCTTATTACTGGATGATAATGCTCGACCTCATAGAGCAGGAGTGCTTGATGTTTTCTTGGAAACGGAAGATACTGTACTCATGGCGTGGACTGCTCACTCTCCCGATCTGAATCCCATAGAGCACTTATGGGCTGCACTATGGAGAGGGGTTGCATCACGTCAGCATCCACCAACCACTCAACAAGACACGCGAGCAGCTCCGCACGAAGAATGGGTGTTGATGCCTCAACATGACACGGATGACATTATTCACAGCATGCTCAATCGTTGTCAAGCCTGTATTGCTGCCAGAGGTGGTCACATCCCATAGTGAACACATTAAACAGTTGTTGGAATGTGTGTGCAAATCTGTTAAGTTGTGAAAAATGAAGAACATTTTCGTCTACTGTTATGCATGTTGCAGTTGTTTATGTTCTGTATTCTTTACATTGTTTCTAAGTTGCTATCACTTGTTTATACTGTTTTTGCATCCTTGCAAAATTTATATTTGTTGCTTTAATTTTGGACACCAGTTTATAGAAATTTATGGGAAACTGAGCAACCTTCTTAAGAGTACTTGCAGATGATGGTGTCGTTTATTGTCTAGTAAATTCTTCTGAAAAGCAAAACAAATTTAAAAAGGATTTAGAAAAGTTATCTGTGTCGTAAGAAAATAGGCAATTGACCTTAAATGATTTAAAGTGTGAGGCCATCCACATGAATGCTACAGGGAATCCATTAAACTTCAATTACACTATAAATCAGTCAAATTTAAAAGCTGTAAATTCAACTAAATGCCTAGGAACTATAATTATGAACACCTTTAATTGGAGAGAAGGCAAACCAAAGATGGCGTTTTATTGACAACACTTGGAAAATGTAACAGATCTACTGAAGAGACTGCCTACACTACACTTGTCTGTCCTCTTTTGGAGTACTGCTGCATGGTCTAGGATCCTCATCAGATGGGATTAATGGAGTACATGAGAAAGTTCAAATTAGAATAGCATGTTTTGTATTATTGCGAAATAGGGGAGAGAGAGTCACTGACATGATATGGGATTTGAGTGGCCATCATTAAAACAAATACTTTTTCGTTGCAATGGAATCTTCTCACAAAACTTCAATCACTAACTTTCTCCTCTGAATGCAAAAATATTTTGTTGACACCGAACCACATAGGAAGAAATAGTCATCATTATAAAATAAGGGAAACCAGAGCTCGCATGGAAAGATACAGGTGTTCATTTTTTCTGTGCACTGTTCGAGATTGAAATAACAGAGAATTTTTATGAAGGTGATTCGATGAACCATCTACCAGACACTTAAGTGTAATTTGCAGAGTATCCATGGGGAGATGTAGATGTTTGGCAGGTACCGCTTGTCGTGGAGGTCGTCATGAGATCTTCAGTATATTGGGCAAGGGAATTCTCGTTACTGCATATGTTCTCTCCACATGCGGGCAGGCTGTATGGGTGCAATTGTTTGGTGTGGGATGTGGTAGTTAGTAGGTTTAATATGGACAGGGGTGTGGATGGATCCATAGAGAGGTGGTCAACATCCTGGGAAGTGACATATTGGGTTGAGGAGGACCAGGTGAAGTGGATGGGAGAGAAGCTGTTGAGGTTATGGAGGGATAAGGATAGGATGTCTTGGTCCCTAGTCCAGATCATGAAGATGTCACTGAACTTGAACCATACAAGTGATTTAAAGACTCAGGATGCTAGGAAGGTTTCCTCTTAAATGGCTCACAAAAAGTTTAACTTATGAGGGTACCATGCAGGCGGCGATGGCTGTGCCACAGAATTGTTTATTTAGTTGCCCCACAAAGGAGAAATAGTTTGATGAGGATATAGTTGGTAAGGTGTGTGAGGAATAAGATAGTGGCTCTGGAGTCTGAAGGACATTGAGAGAGAGAGTGGCAAGGTCATGAGCAGGAGTGATGTCTGTGAATACAGAGGTGGCATCAAGAATGATATGTAGGGATGCAGATGGTAAAAGGATGGGGATGGTGGAGGATCAGTGAAAGAAGTGGCTTTAGTATCTTTAATGTGAGAAGCTAGGCTGCAGACAATTGGTTGAAGGTGTTGGTAAATAAGAGTGGAAATCCTTGCACCAGGAGCACAATAACCACCTACAATGGGGCATCCAGGGTTATTGGAAAGATAAATAAATGCAAGACTCAAGTTCAAACGCACAAGAACACTTAACAATATTTGTTGTATCAAAAGAAAACATTAGTACATTACCCTCCTGAATCAAAGCCTGAAAATGAGGTGATCTCACCTTGATATCCTTCTCATACTAGCCAAAGTTGTCTTCCATTGTCCTCCAAACCTCTTTAATATATTGTCAAACCATATGACATTCCCATATCAATACCCCAAAGTACCTACCCCTACAATCATTCTTACTATAAAGCATGCCACCCATGCACATTGTAAAGAACAACAATTTTACGCGAGTTAGGCAAAATGAAGTGTTCAATAACACTTCTAAATTTGAAGTTTTTGGTACAATTTTAGTTTAAAAATATATTACATATGGTTTTTGTGGAAATGTGCAATACATTTGAAATTTGTAGTTATAATATTTTCCTTATTTGTTTATAAATGACAAGAATGTTTCCAAACTGGTAAATATAAAATCCCAGAAGGATGGCCATCCTACCTATTTCACTTTAAAATGAAGAAACATGACCATGAAAATAATTTTAAAAATAAGTTCATTCATAAACTAGTGTTTCTTTTCATCATTTAATTTGTTCAAAACATCACGTCACATAAATTATGACAATTTGTATAGTCTGTTGCAGATTATTCTTCATTATGTAAATAATTACCAGGTGTTTACAAAAATGTAATTACCTTCACAAAAAATTTTCCACTTAATAACAAAATTACAAAATCTAAACACTGTTATACAGATGTAATATTCTTGAAACTTCAATCATTTATTCATGATAATTTAATATAACTTTTGCAACCAATTTTGTTACTAGATTCCTCTAGACATGGAAACATAGAATTTTGTCTAAGTCTTTGCTAGTATGAAACCCAGATGTCAACATAATAATAAATATGACAGTTGAGGTTTCCAGAATGTTCTGGAGGGTATATGTACAGGTATGTTTTCAATATTTCAAAATGCGTGCCAGGTTTTAGTTCATATTTTGCATACAGTACAGTTCCTTCTCTGTTTACATACAGAACAGTTTGATTTCATACTTCTTTGCAAGCAGTTCATATCTCAAATTTCTAAACTAAGTGCAAAAACCTGAAACTGTACCATATCTGCTTTGCAATATGATCTTGTGACACTGTGTTTAACACTATATATAAGAGGCAGTAAAATGAAAATAAACACATTGAAAAAGTAAGCAAACTGTTTAACAATTATGAAAAGGAAAGACTGAAGCTCACCATAAAGATGACATGTTAAATTACAGACAGGCACAACAAAAAGACTCTTACAAACTGAACTTTCAGCCAAAGCCTTCTTGAGAAAGGCACACGCGCACACACACACACACACACACACACACACACACACACACACACACACACACGCTACCTCTGGCTGCTCTGGGTAGAAAGCAACTGTTGTGTTGACCGAAAACAGCAATCTGGCTGGGGCAGGGAAGAGGAAGAGAAGTGCACTGTCTGGCAGAGTGTGCAGGGACTAGAAGGCAGCAGGACAAAATGGCTAGGTGCAGCTTCAGGAGGCTCTGGGGAATGTGGAAGGGGGGGGGGGGGGTAGTGGAAAAAGACAGAAGCTCAGAGGGGGAAAATACTGATGGGTGTGTTGGCAAAGAGCAGTGCACAATGATGGTGAGGGGGTGTGAATAGAGAGGAGGTGATAGACAGAGAGGGCAGAAAATAGTGGATGGAAGGAGTGGGGACAGCAGATTATTGTAGACTGAGGGCAGGATAATTTCAGAAGCAGAGAATGTATTGGAAGGATAACTCCCATCTTTGCAGTTCAGAAAAGCTGGTGGTAGAGGGGAAGATCCCGATGGCCCAGATTGTGAATCAGTCTTTGAAATCAAGCATGTTATGTTCAACTGCATGTTGTGCCACAGGGTTATCTACTTTGATCTTGGCCATAGTTTGACAGTGACCATTCATCCTGGTGGACAGCTTGTTGATTGTCATGCCAATATATAAAGCTGTGCAATTATTGCAGCAGAGCTGGTACATGATATGACTGCTTTCACAGGTGACCTGGCCTCTGATGGAGTAGGATAGGATAAGCCTGTGGCACAGCTGGAACAAGAAGTGCTGGGTGGCTGGATTGAGCAGGTCTTGCACCTCTGTCTTTCACAGAGATATGCCTGTGGCAAGGGGCTGGTATTGGGAGTGACGTAGGGGTGGACTAGGATTTTGTGGAGTTTGGTTGGTTGATGGAACACACTTTTTTTGGGGGAGGGGGGGGGGTGGAAAGCATCTAATGTAGGGTGTCTTTCATTTGAGGGCATGATAACAGATAATCAAGGCCATGACGGAGGATGTGGTTCAGTTTTTCCAGTCCAGGGTGGAATTGGGTATCAGAGAGAGTGCTCCTTATAGCTAGTTCTTTAGAGGTGGGAGGAGAATTGGGGGGGGGGGGGGGGGTTGTTGGGATATGGCGTGAAGAATCTGTTTGCGTCATGGTGATAGTGCCTGTCTGTGAAGGCCTTCGTGAGACCTTCGGCATGCTAGGCAAGCGAGTTCTTGTCATTGTGATATGACATCCCCCAGTGGCCAGGTTCTATGGAAGGTATGTTTTGGTGTGGAAGGGATGGCACGTACTACTGGTGGTTGATGAGTTTAATATAGACAGAGGTGTGGATCTAGCCGTTAGAGAGGACGAGGGCCATGTCCAGGAAGATGGCACTCTTGGTTGATGAGGACCAGATGAAGTAGGAGAGGTGTGGAGGTTGTAGAGGAATGATGACAGGGTGTCTTGGCCCCAAGTCCAGCTCATGAAGAAATCATCAATAAATCTGAACCAGGTGTTTTGGGAGGCTATGAAAGTTTCTTCTAGATGGCTCATAAAAAGTTTAACATATGAGGATGCCGCATGTGTGCCCATGGCTGTGCTGCAGATTTATTTATATATTTGTCCCACAAAGGAGTAGTAGTTTGAGGAGGGTGTAGCTAGTACGGTGTGTGAGGAATGAGGTAGTCTGAAGGACATAGTGAGAGGTAGTGTTCAATAGTGGCAAGACCATAGGCATAAATAATGTTGGTGTATAGGGACGTGGTGTCAACAAGAAAATTACGCAAAATCAAATGGTGGAAAGTCTGGGTTGGAATATCAACCCTTGTGAAAAGGAAAGATTGCTACTCACCGTAAAGATGAAACAATGTGTTGCAGACAGGCACAATGAAAATACTGTTACACACTGAGCTTTCGCTCACAGCCTTCTTCAGAAAAGGAAGGAAAACACACGCACATCCACATAAGCAATAAACCTCACACACATCTGACTATTATCTCCAGCCACTCTGGCCAGATAGCAACTGTTGCGTTGAATGAAAGCAGCAATGTGGAGTGGGGTAGGAAAGAAGGAGGGATAGCAGGGTTTGGGTAGCAGGAGAGAAGAGTGTTGTCTGGTGAACTGCAGTGACTAGAAGGTGGCAGTTAGGAGACTATGCTTATCATGACAGCCGCATATTCCGATAATGCAAAGTTTTAGTTTGTGATGAAGAAGAGGGTCTTTCCATACAAATCCCTGGATTTGATAGAGAGACTTGACAAAACAACATTGCTTAACATTACCACACTCTCCTGTAAATTAACAGGCACTGCCATAACAGATGCGGACTATGAGTACATGATGAATATTTGGCTGAAGTTCATATCCTTAATTTAGGCAAATATGCCAGATTGTGTATGAACACTGACATCCACCTGCTTGCTGACAACTTTCAGAAATGCCTGGGCACATACTTTCTGGGTCCTGCCTTATATTTCACTGCACCAAAGCTTTTGTAGGATGCAATGTTAAGGAAGATGTGCGTCAGCATCAAACTGTTGACCATTGTTGACATGTTGCTCTTTGTGGGATTTGTAGGGGCCTTTGCCAAAGTGCGCACAACTACACCAAGTGAATACCCCACAAATGAGTGAGGAGGAGTACAGGCCATGTGATGATTTTAAGTTACATACTTTAACTGGATGTAAACAGCCTCAATAGCCAAGCCATGCAACAAAGTCTACTATTTGGAATGTTCCAGTGGATGTCCAAAGGGGAAATCAACAGGAAGGAAAAGATCAAAGATGTTCTGGAGGTGGAGCTGGAATACCCCACCCATTTACATGACAAGCACAGTGACTTGTCACTATATCAGAGTGCCTAGTCCCCTGATATGATTCCATCCCGAAGCTGTTGACAAGACTGGTGAATAAACAGTGTTATATCTCCAGCTATGTCTCAGGTTGGGGCTGGAACTTGTTAGTATCACCCATGGAATCTCCTCTGACCAGCACCCCTAGTTGAAGGCGTCCATTTATTTAAACATTGAACAGAGGGTTCTCATGACATGTGAGTTTTAAAAATATTTTCACAAATCAATGAACAATTCAATTTTTGAAAAAAAAAAGAAACCTGGAGAATCATAGAGAACACCGGGAAATGCATTTAGTTTGCCAGTGGAATGAGTGTTTTGGCACAAGAGATTATGTCAGCTGATGAAATTTCAAATGAGCCACAATCTTCAATGAAGCACTAGTCACTGTGGAAATGTCCAAGGTTTAAGTGCAGTTTGCAAAACCTGTCTGTATCAATATGTGTGTTCTGCACCTCTTCAAACTCTACATCTATCACTTAAACTATGATTTTTCTAGCACATACTTCGATGATCCCAAGTTATTTTATGTGGATACAGAGAGTTTCATCTACTGGGTGACAGGCTGGGTGTGCAGCTAATAATCCTTCTGTAATAACACATCAAACAAAAAGGTTATCAGCCTAAGATGAATGCTTTGCAGATTGCGGAGTATGCATACCGTGTAGATGCAGATGCCACCAGAGATGGGATAAGGGTGTGCATCATCTGGCTTCAATGGCTCTCACTATCAAGAATTACAACAGGTGTTAGCACAGCTCCATGTGTTGTGTGCCTGGTAATTTTTCAGTTGACAAGGCATGATGTACTTACTGTGCTGAAGCTGAAAGTAGGGCTGCCCCATCATAAGAACAAACTGTTCATCTGTGGGAGATGGGAACCCGAAACAGGACCAAAAAACCCTTTCACACTCACACTATCCAACTGAGTGACTGAGTGTGTGGCTGTGTATTTATTTATAAACAGTTGACGGTTTATGTGAGGGTGTGGGTATATGTATATATTCTGCGTACTATGTGGACATCTGTACACCGTGTACTTGTAAAATATTATGTATATATACACTGACAGAAAAAAGTCATGACAACAAAACGTAATTAATCTAGAAAAATGAAATTTTGGGAATACATTTGTCTAGGTAACATATTTAAGTTATTAACATTGCAAGATCACAGGTTAATGTAAATGTGAGATAAGCCCCTGCAAATGTGAAGAGCTTGTACATTAATAACTAGTATAACCACCAGAATGTCGAATACAAGTATGCAAACAAGCATGCATTGATACAGGTCCCTGATGTCAGTTGATGCGGTGAAGTTCCATGCCAGTTGCACTTGGTCAGTCAATACAGGGATGATTAATGCTGTTTGCGGATGATGCCGGAGCTGTCATCCAATGATGTCCTATACATGCTCGATCGGAGGCACATCTGGTGATCGAGCAGGCCAAGGCAATATGTCAACACACTGTAGGGCATCTCGAATTACAACAGTGGTGTGAGGATGAGTGTTATCCTATTGGAAAAAATGTTCTGGAACTGTGTTCATGAATGGCAGCTCAAGGGTCAAATCACTAGACTGACATGCACATGTGTAGTCAGGCTGCCGTGACCTTCCAGGATGAAGTGGTACTGGTTGATTTGCGTGTGGATTTTCCATTGCCCATATTCGACAATTCTGTGTATTGACATTTCCTGTCAGATGGAAGTGGGCTTCGTCTGTCCACAAAATCTTCCACTGCTAATCATTGCCCACTTCCTTGGGAGCAAGAAACTCTATAGCAAAGGACTCTCTTGCTGGCAGGTCAAGAGGAAGCAATTCATGCACATAGTTAATTTTGAATGGATAGGAAAGAAGGATGTTTTGTAGGATTTTATGCACCGTGCCCACACATATGTCCAACGTTCGGGCAATTCTGCATGCACTACATGTTTGTACACCATCACTCATTTCCTCCTGCATTGCTGTGGCCACTGCTTCCACTGACGTCGAATCAATTTGTTTCATCCCTCTAACAGGTTGCACACCAAAAGACCCATATTTTCCATTTTCCAAATCATTTTCTCCATACCCACAGCAGTCATCAGACCAACACCTTTTTTCAAACCCTTCAGTGCCCGGAACTTTTGCAGAGTGATGCGTGCACAGTCATCATGCTTGTAACACAGCTTTACAAGCAGAGCACAATCCTGCATTGAGACAGTCATGCCGAACGTCACAGATGTGAAAGGAGGAGAAACTGTGTACCCGGCATGTTTACACCAACTCAATGGTTCGTGCACATGACAGGTGTTTTCATTAAATATTCTGACACATACTGTGCCATCTATTGATCAATTTTCACACTATTTTTTTTCTTCTGCTGTATGTTTTCTATCTTCTCCGATAATATTCCATTGCAATGTAACATCATTCTGACAAGTGGTATGGTTTGTACAGCATTTTGAAAGTTTAACTTTAACTATAATCATGTTGCATATACAGGTCAGATCACAATTAACAGCAAAAACTGACACATGGGGAAGTATATGGTTACAGAAGCTTGTGACTGGATTCAAGACTTCCTTGCAGATAGAAATGAACACACCACTCTTAACAGAACAAAATGAACAGGTGAACAGGTAATTTCAGCAGTACCTCAAGCAAGTGTGATACAACCGTTATTGCTAACAATGTATACAGGGTGTTACAAAAAGGTATGGTCAAACTTTCAGAAAACATTTCTCACACACATAGAAAGAAAATATGTTATGTGGACATGTGTCCCGAAACACTTACTTTCCATGTTAGAGCTCATTTTATTACTTCCCTTCAAATCACATTAATCATGGAATGGAAACACACAGCAACAGAAATTACCAGCGTGACTTCAAACACTTTGTTACAGGAAATGTTCAAATTGTCCTCCGTTAGCGAGGATACATGCATCCACCCTCTGTCGCATGGAATCCCTGATGCGCTGATGCAGCCCTGGAGAATGGCGTATTGTATCACAGCCGTCCACAATACAAGCACGAAGAGTCTCTACATTTGGTACTGGGGTTGCATAGACAAGAGCTTTCAAATGCCCCCATAAATGAAAGTCAAGAGGGTTGAGGTTAGGAGAGTGTGGAGGCCATGAAATTGGTCCGCCTCTATAAATCCATAGTTCACCGAATCTGTTGTTGAGAAGCGTACGAACACTTCGACTGAAATGTGCATGAGCACCATCGTGCATGAACCACATGTTGTGTTGTACTTGTAAAGGCACATGTTCTAGCAGCACAGGTCCTCCGTTAGCGAGGATACATGCATCCACCCTCCGTCACATGGAATCCCTGATGCGCTGATGCAGCCCTGGAGAATGGCGTATTGTATCACAGCAGTCCACAATATGAGCACGAAGAGTCTCTACATGAGATGAAATCTTGGCAGTGAATCGAAGAAGTACAGTATATACTGACGAAACTAAAATGAGCTCTAACATTGAAATTAAGCGTTTCCGGACACATGTCCACATAACATCTTTTCTTTATTTGTGTGTGAGGAATGTTTCCTGAAAGTTTGGCCGTACCTTTTTGTAACACCCTGTATAAATGATCTAGTAGAAATTGTTGGATGCTCTTTAAGACTGTTTGCTGATGATACAGTTCTCTACAACAAAGTAGTAATGCTAGAAGACAGTATCGATTTGCAGAATGACCTGCAGAGGAGAGATGAATGGTGCAGGCCTGGGAGTTGACCCTGGATGTAAATAAATGTAACATATTGTGCATACACAGAAAAAGAAAGCCGCTACTGTATAACTATACTGTTGATGAGAAACTGTTGAAATCAGTATCTACCATAAAATATCCAGGAGTAACTATCCAGGGCAACCTAATGTGGAATGACCACATAAAACAAATAGTATGAAAAGCAGATGCCAGACTGAGATTCATAGGAAGAATCTTAACGAAATGTAACTCATCCACAAAAGCACTTGTTCGACTGATTCTTGAGTATTGTTCATGAGTATGGGATCCTAACCCAGCAGGGATGACAGAAGAGACAGAGAAGATCCAATGAAGAGTGGTGCGTTTCATCACAGGATCATTTAGTTGGCGTGAGAGTCTTATCAAGATACTCAATGAACTCCACTGGCACACGTTAACAAGGGAGACATTGTGCATCTAAGAGAGGTTTACTATTGAAATTTCAAGGGAGCACTTTCTGGAATGAGTAAGGCAATATTACTTCCTCTACATACATCTTTTGTAATGACCACAATGAGAGAATTCGAGAAATTAGGACCAAAGCAGAGGCCTACTGAATACAGTAGGGGGATCAGTTAGTCACATGATATAGATGTAGATGAAACAAAAGAGTTTGACTGCTATGTATGGTTACTAGCAATCACTGAATTTAGTGTAACATATTGCCTTAGTTAGTATAAATAAATTTGAGCTCTTAACTTTTCAATTAAGCCTCCCATCTAACTCGGTCCAAATTTGCCATATGGCCTACCTTAACTCATGTAGCACTACGGAAAGACGTACCTGCATGATGGAGGCACAGGCATATACTGATGCTAACATAAAATAGCATGTAATGCGACAGTATGGTCTAAGATGGATAGGTCAAACACAGTCTGTACTTGGCCTCCAGTGTCACCTGATCTCAGTTGTTTGGATTTTTATGTCTGCGGTCATACCATAAGTGAAGTGAAGAACAGGAGCAGCAGCAATTTGTACAGTCTTGTTGAGAATATCCAGAGGCATTTGTAAAAATTCTTAACTCACTGCAGAGACGAGCAGTATTCCATCCGCACGCAAGGACGACACATGGAACACCACCTTTAACAGGAGCAAGTGTAGGCCTATTTTAAATTGTAACATGTGACATGCTGAAACATCACTGTAGTTCTTGGGTGTAATTTGAGCCAGTTAGATGGTACTTAATTGAAAAGTTCACATTTCAAATACATTTGTGCTAACTAGGGCAATATTTCAGAGTGAAATCAGTTGCGGCTCATAACATACATTTACAATTACCTCGCAAATGGTTCGCTTGGGGACCCGTGTTTACTGGAATGTGTTTGCTTCTACTGATTTTATCTTATGCTTTCATTAGCATCAGTTTTTGCTACCACTTAATTTTGACCCGGCATTTCAGCATCTCTCAGCTCGATGCTCCAAGCGGCCTCTTGTGTCACTTGGGCCTTAAATCATCCCTGGTCACAGGCAAGGAATTTCAAATCAATGTGTAAAATTCATCAACAGCACATATCAAAATACAGCTCAGAAAGGAGACAGAAAATATTGAAGATATACAGAAATTGGAAGCACTTTTTAGCACAAAAATGGTGTTACTTATTATAAGTTTTAATTGTGATTATGTGATCAACATCAGCCAAACAGGATGCAAGTATCTGATGAACATTCAACACATGTTATGACACAAGGGAGAAAAATGTACCCTTGTTGCAGTTGACAGCATAAATACAATTACACATTCATACATTGCCCAATATTCCATCACAGCATCTCAAAAATTGTTACCTAAAGTTTTCTTGCACTTTCAAGAAACTAATGATAAATTGGACCTTGGTTTATAAAAGAGGTCAATCGATTAGCCACCACGTTAAAAATGTTTATGTCACTTGCTCCAAATCCAAGAAACTCACAAATACAATTTGCAAAACATATGTTGGGAACATTTTAAAACCATACATTGCTGATAAAAATTCTGCCTGATATTGTTTTCCTGGGCTAGACAAAAAAATACCCTTATGTACTAGGTCTACAACTTTGCTTCTGCCATTTTTTCTCGAAGTTTGGGGCTTTATTGTGAAAAACTTAGAAAAAAAATTATGATTCATAGTACTGCCCATCGCTGGCAACTGCATTCTCCCATCTTTCGGATAGCATACAAATCCTGTGGCGGAAGAGCTGGGCGTCTTTTGTGGGGATCCATGAATCAATCCAATTTTGCACTTGTTCATATGATCGGATGTGCTGGTCAGCCAGACTGTATGCCACTGATTGAAAAAGGTGGTAGTCAGAGAGAGCGACGTGTGGAGAATACAGTAGGAGTGATAGGACTTCTCATTTCAATGTTTCCATGTATATTTTGATGGGTTTTGCGAGATGGCGTCGAGCACTGACCTGCTGTAAAATTACCTTTACGTGTCTATCGCTGTATTGTGGCCATTTGTGTTTCAGTGCTGATCTCAAAGGCATCAATTGCTTTCAATAATGATGTCCTGTGACAGTCTTTGTCCGTTTCAGTTGCTATGAAAACATTCTGTCTTCCACCGTCATGCCGGTCTCCGACATCAAAATCACCATTCTTAAGGCATTGAAAACATTCTCTGCATGTTCTTCCACTAATAGTTCCCTCACCATTGATCTTACCCAGCATTTTAAGAGCCACATCTGCAGATTTCTTCATGTTTAAGCAGAAAATTAAAACTTCCCACAAATGGCGAGAAATGGGTACATAAGTTGACGTAATAATCGAGAATAACCTTATGATGCAATCACAAATCGACTAATATTTTTTGGTATTATGTTTACAGATGCCTAAGCTTATTGTATTACACCTATGACCAACCACCCAAACCCCACTTGCTGCTACTGCCATCTATTGCAAAACGGTGGAAGCAAAGCTGTAGACCTAATACGTTACAGTGTTTATACATGATGAGGGTCAACCGACTTGCATCGTAGTAGCAATATCACCAAACTGCACACCTCTGTGCTAGCCATATGTTGTTGTTGTTGTTGTTGTTGTTGTCTTCAGTCCTTTGACTGGTTTGATGCAGCTCTCCATGCTACTCTATCCTGTGCAAGCTTCTTCATCTCCCAGTACTTACTGTAACCTACATCCTTCTGAATCTGCTTAGTGTATTCATCTCTTGGTCTCCCTCTACGAGTTTTACCCTCCACGCTGCCCTCCAATGCTAAATTTGTGATCCCTTGATGCCTCAAAACATGTCCTACCAACCGGTCCCTTCTTCTTGTCAAGTTGTGCCACAAACTCCTCTTCTCCCCAATTCTATTCAATACCTCCTCATTAGTTATGTGATCTACCCATCTAATCTTCAGCATTCTTCTGTAGCACCAAATTTCGAAAGCTTCTATTCTCTTCTTGTCCAAACTATTTATCGTCCATGTTTCACTTCCATACATGGTTACACTCCATAGAAATATTTTCAGAAACGACTTCCTGATGCTTAAATCTATACTCAATGTTAACAAATTTCTCTTCTTCAGAAACGCTTTCCTTGCCATTACCAGTCTACATTTTCTATCCTCTCTACTTCGACCATCATCAGTTAATTTGCTCCCCAAATAGCAAAACTCCTTTACTACTTAAGTGTCTCATTTCCTAATCTAATCCCTCAGCATCGTCCGACTTAATTTGACTACATTCCATTATTCTTGTTTTGCTTTTGTTGATGTTCATCTTATATCCTCCTTTCAAGACACTGTCCATTCCGTTCAACTGCTCTTCCAAGTCCTTTGCTGTCTCTGACATAATTACAATGTCATCGGCGAACCTCAAAGTTTTTATTTCTTCTCCATGGATTTTAATACCTACTCCGAATTTTTCTTTTGTTTCCTTCACTGCTTGCTCAATATACCGATTGAATAACATTGGAGAGAGGTTGTAACCCTGTCTCACTCCCTTCCCAACCACTGCTTCCCTTTCATACCCCTTGACTCTTATAACTGCCATCTGGTTTCTATACAAATTGTAAATAGCCTTTCGCTCCCCTTATTTTACCCCTGCCACCTTTAGAATTTGAAAGAGAGTATTCCAAATAATTAATGGAAAATCTCATATAAAGATGTGAAACAAATACTAACAAAGAGATAGAGGGGCTGGCCAGTACTTACCTCAGGTCAGTACAGCCGATAGATACACAAAAAACAACCAAAAATTTATGTTCGTAAAGAGAGTATTCCTGTCAACATTGACAAAAGCTTTGTGTAAGTCTACAAATGCTAGAAATGTAGGTTTGCCTTTCCTTAATCTTTCTTCTAAGATAAGTTGTAAGGTCAGTATTGCCTCACGTGTTCCAATATTTCTACGGAATCCAAACTGATCTTCCCCAAGGTCGGCTTCTACTAGTTTTTCTATTCATCTGTAAAGAATTCACTTTAGTATTTTGCAGCTATGGCTTATTAAACTGATTGTTCAGTAATTTTCACATCTGTCAACACCTTCTTTCTTTGGGATTGGAATTATTATATTCTTCTTGAAGTCTGCGAGTATATCGCCTGTTTCATACATCTTTTTCACCAGATGGTAGAGTTTTGACAGGACTGGTTCTCTCAAGGCCGTCAGTAGTACCAATGGAATGTTGTCTACTCCGGGGGCCTTGTTTTCGACTCAGGTCTTTCAGTGCTCTGTCAAACTCTTCACGCAGTATCGTATCTTCCATTTCATCTTCATCCACATCCTCTTCCATTTCCATAATATTGTCCTCAAATACATCGCCCTTGTATAGACCCTCTATATACTCCTTCCACCTTTCTGTTTTCCATTCTTTGCTTAGAACTGGGTTTCCATCTGAGCTCTTGATGTTCATACAAGTGGTTCCCTTATCTCGAAAGGTCTCTCTAATTTTCATGTAGGCAGTATCTGTCTTACCCCTAGTGAGATAAGCCTCTAATCCTCACATTTGTCCTCTAGCCATCCCTGCTTAGCCATTTTGCACTTCCTGTCGATCTCATTTTTGAGACGTTTGTATTCCTTTTTGTCTGCTTCATTTATTGCATTTTTATATTCTCTCCTTTCATCAATTGAATTCAATATTTCTTCTGTTACCCAAGGATTTCTACTAGCCCTCGTCTTTTTACCTACTTGATCCCCTGCTGCCTTCATTACTTCATCCCTCAGAGCTATCCATTCTTCTTCTACTGTATTTCTTTCCCAGATTTGTGACAATTGTTCCCTTATGCTCTCCCTGAAACTCTGTACAACTTCTGGTTCTTTCAGTTTGTCCAGGTCCCATCTCCTTAAATTCCCACCTTTTTGCAGTTTCTTCAGTTTTAATCTACAGTTCATAACCAATAGATTGTGGTCAGAGTCCACATCTGCCCCTGGAAATGGTTAAAATTTAATACCTGGTTCCTAAACCTCTGTCTTACTATTATATAATCTGTGTGATACCTTCTAGTATTTCCAGGATTCTTCCATGTGTACAACCTTCTTTTATGATTCTTGAACCAAGTGTTAGCTATGATTAAGTTACGCTCTGTGCAAAATTCTACCAGATGACTTCCTCCTTCATTTCTTTCCCCCAATCCATATTCACCTACTATGTTTCCTTCACTCCCTTTTCCTACTCTCGAATTCCAGTCACCCATCACTATTAAATTTTCGTCCCCCTTCACTACCTGAATAGTTCCTTTTATCTCATCATACATTTCATCAATTTCTTCATCATCTGCAGAGCTAGTTGGCATATAAACTTGTACTACTGTAGTAGGTGTGGGCTTCGTGTCTATCTTAGCCACAATAATGCGTTCACTAAGCTGTTTGTAGTAGCTTACCCGCACTCCTATTTTTTTATTCATTATTAAACCTACTCCTGCATTATCCCTATTTGATTTTGTATTTATAACCCTGTATTCACCTGACCAAAAGTCTTGTTCCTCCTGCCACCGAACTTCACTTACTCCCACTATATCTAACTTTAATCTATCCATTTCCCTTTTTAAGTTTTCTAACTTACCTGCCCGATTAAGGGATCTGACATTCCACGCTCCGATCCGCAGAATGTCAGTTTTCTTTCTCCTGATAACTACGTCCTCTTGAGTAGTCCGCGCCCAGAGATCTGAATGGGGGACTATTTTACCTCCGGAATATTTTACCTAAGAGGACGCCATCATCATTTAACCATACAGTAAAGCTGCATGCCCTCGGGAAAAATTCTACATCTACATCTACATTCATACTCCGCAAGCCACCCAACAGTGTGTGGCAGAGGGCACTTTGCGTGCCACTGTCATTACCAACCATGAATCACCAGATGTTTAATAATGTATTTATTATTTAAAGTACAATGGAGGTCAAGAACTCAAACTGTAGCTCTCAGTGAGGGTAGGTGTGTAAGGAGAGCTCTGGCCGAAAGTGTATCACAGGTGATGTGATTGATAACATGTTTTCCTGGCTACTATTTATTCAGAGGTGTGTGGTCACTGCTTCTCCTACCTCTAAGTTCAAGTCTCTCCACAAGCATCATTATTTAAAGAAGATATCTCCTAGAGATTGCCACCTTGACTTATCACCCTAAGTTAAAGTCGAAACTAAACTGCCTAATATCGTGTAGGGCCAACACAAGCATGCAGAAGTGCCGCAACACGATGTGGTATGGAATCCAGTAATGTCTGAAGTAGTGCAGGAAGTAACTGACACCTTGAATCCTGTAAGGCTTTCCGTAAATTCTAAGAGTACTAGAGGGTGGAAATCACTTCTGAACAGCATGTTGCAAGGCCTCACAGATCTGCTCAATAATGTTATGTCTGGAGAGTTTGGTGGCCAGTAAAAGTGTTTAGACTCAAAGAGTGTTCCTGGAGCCACTCTGTAGCAATTCTGGATGTGTGGGGTGTTGCATCATCCTGCTGGAATTGCCCAAGTCTGTCAGAATGTGCAATAGACATGAGTGAATGCAGGTGATCAGACAGGATGCTTATGTACTGTCACCTGTCAGAGTTATATCTAGATGTATCAGGGGTCCCATATCACTCCGACTGCACATGCCCCACACCAATACAGAGTCTCCACCAATTTGAAAAGTCCCCTGCTGACATGCAGGGTGCATGGATTCATAAGGTTGTCTCCATAACCATGTATGTCCATTTGCTCGATACAATCTGAAATGAGACTCATCCAACCAGACAACTGGTTTCCAGTCATCAACAGTCCAATGTCGGTCTTGATGGACCCAGGTGAAGTGTAAAGCTTTGTGTCATGCAATCATCAAGGGTACACGACTGAGCCTTCAGCTCCAAAAGCCCATATCAATGATGGTTCATTGAATGGTTCGCATGCTGACACTTATTGATGGCCCAACCCTGAAATCTGCAGCAATTTGCACAAGGGTTGCAATTCTTCAAGTTGAAGGTTTCTCTTCAGTCATCATTGGTCCCATTCTTGCTGGATCTTTTTCTGGCCGCAAAGATGTCAGAGATGTGATATTTTACCAGATTTCTGAAATTTACAGCAGACTTGTGAAATGGTCATACGGGAAAATCCCCACTTCATCACTGTCCCAGGGATGCTGTGTTCAATGCTCATGCGTCGACTAAACACCACATTCAGACTCACTTAAATCTTGATAACCTGCCATTGCAGCAACAGTAACAAATGAAACAACTGCGACAGACACTTGTTGTCTTATATAGCTGTTGCTGCCCACAGCGCCTTATTCTGCCTATTTACATATCTGTGTATTTGAATACGCATGCCTATACTACTTTCTTTGGCACTTCAGTGTATATACACTCCTGGAAATGGAAAAAAGAACACATTGACACCGGTGTGTCAGACCCACCATACTTGCTTCGGACACTGCAAGAGGGCTGTACAAGCAATGATCACACACACGGCACAGCGGACACACCAGGAACCGTGGTGTTGGCCGTCGAATGGCGCTAGCTGCGCAGCGTTTGTGCACCGCCGCCGTAAGTGTCAGCCAGTTTGCCGTGGCATACGGAGCTCCATCACAGTCTTTAACACTGGTAGCATGCCGCGACAGCGTGGACGTGAACCGTATGTGCAGTTGACAGACTTTGAGCGAGGGCGTATAGTGGGCATGCGGGAGGCCGGGTGGACGTACCGCCGAATTGCTCATCACGTGGGGCGTGAGGTCTCCACAGTATATCGATGTTGTCGCCAGTGGTCGGCGGAAGGTGCACGTGCCCGTCGACCTGGGACCGAACCGCAGCGACGCACGGATGCACGCCAAGACCGTAGGATCCTACGCAGTGCCGTAGGGGACCGCACCGCCACTTCCCAGCAAATTAGGGACACTGTTGCTCCTGGGGTATCGGCGAGGACCATTCGCAACCGTCTCCATGAAGCTGGGCTACGGTCCCGCACACCGTTAGGCCGTCTTCCGCTCACGCCCCAACATCGTGCAGTCCGCCTCCAGTGGTGTCGCGACAGGCGTGAATGGAGGGACGAATGGAGACGTGTCGTCTTCAGCGATGAGAGTCGCTTCTGCCTTGGTGCCAATGATGGTCGTATGCGTGTTTGGCGCCGTGCAGGTGAGCGCCACAATCAGGACTGCATACGACCGAGGCACACAGGGCCAACACCCGGCATCATGGTGTGGGGAGTGATCTCCTACACTGGCCGTACACCTCTGGTGATCGTCGAGGGGACACTGAATAGTGCACGGTACATCCAAACCGTCATCGAACCCATTGTTCTACCATTCCTAGACCGGCAAGGGAACTTGCTGTTCCAACATGACAATGCAAGTCCGCATGTATCCCGTGCCACCCAACTTGCTCTAGAAGGTGTAAGTCAACTACCCTGGCCAGCAAGATCTCCGGATCTGTCCCCCATTGAGCATGTTTGGGACTGGATGAAGCGTCGTCTCACGCGGTCTGCACGTCCAGCACGAACGCTGGTCCAACTGAGGCGCCAGGTGGAAATGGCATGGCAAGCCGTTCAACAGGACTACATCCAGCATCTCTACGATCGTCTCCATGGGAGAATAGCAGCCTGCATTGCTGCGAAAGGTGGATATACACTGTAATAGTGCCGACATTGTGCATGCTCTGTTGCCTGTGTCTATGTGCCTGTGGTTCTGTCAGTGTGATCATGTGATGTATCTGACCCCAGGGATGAGTCAATAAAGTTTCCCCTTCCTGGGACAATGAATTCACAGTGATCTTATTTCAATTTCCAAGAGTGTAAATAATATGTTAAGACACTATGCTTGTAAAATTCACCACATAAATAAATTGTGTATTGAATGGGTGGTGGCTGTTTACTGACAGTAACATAACCAACATCAAACATCAAAGAGCCGTCAAACGTACAAGCTTATATGTATTATATGTACCAGGCATGTAGAAACAGAGTTTTAGAATGAAACACATTTATACATATTTTAAGTCAAACTGTAGCCATAAGAAATGCAGCAAATATGTATAATGGAAAAGTATGATATTTTCTATGAGAATTGTAGTTAATATTGCACTTGCACATGACATTTCAAGGCAAAAAAAAAAAAAAACTGAACGGGAATCACCAATGGATGTAATACACAGTCAACAGCATCCACCATGCTATCTCAGCATTAGGAGAAAGCTTTGCATTCCCATAAATAGCATAGTGCCCATAGGCAGCCGGCACAGTAGCTCAGTGTGCTCAGTCAGAGGGTTAGCTGCCCTCTGTAATAAAAAGCTGAGTTAATGTATCAATGATGAATTTGAACAAGCAGTGTGGGTCATCCACATCAAACAAACAGAATGAACAATGATGAACAAAATGAGATAAAAAAAGGGGTATAGTATCTTTGATTAATAATCAAAATGGCCTTGGTTCCTGGTTCAAAACCTGTCACTGCTTAAATTTAGATAAATAATCAGCACTGGTGGCCGAAGACTTCCAGCATAAGAAGTCACTCTCAGACTGCCAACAGCCTTGTCAAAGAGTGCTTAGGAGCAGACAAAGGTTCAAGGCACTCTCTTGTCCTTGGGGTGGAAAACTGCCCCTAAATGTGGAAGAATCAGTAATAATCAACGGGATGAAGATTCAGAAGGCAATGGAAACCACTGCATTACAGACACATAATGTGTATCCACAGGGCATGTCGCCTGCAATTGAAAAAAATATCATTATGATCTCTCTATTGGCGAAAGATCCTGGAATAGTGCCCCATTTGGATATCCAGGAGAGGGCTCCCAAGGGCGGGGTGACCATCAGAAAAAGATTGAATGACCAACGAAAAGATAATGTTCTATGAGTTGGGACATGGAATGTCAGAAACTTGAACATTGTAGGGAAGCTAGAGAATCTGAAAAGAGAAATGCAAAGGCTCAGTCTAGATATAGTAGGGGCCAGTGAAGTGAAATGGCAAGAAGACAAGGATTTCTGACCAGAAAATGGTATATTCGAAAGCCCGGACTTCATTTCAATCTCTCCCATCTCCATATATGAAATACTTCTCTCTGAACAGAAAAACTTGCATCTGTTTGAAGGAAATACATTCACACATGCCTATGAAACTATACATAAATTGAAATACGTGCGCCCTTATGCCCGACTCACAGTATGTGAAAATACTCCATATTACATGGCTCTGAAGATCAGAAATAAGATAAGGTCAATATATGGGGAATCCACATTGGAGACCATTGGCACATACCTAAAAAGCAAATGTTACTATAGTCTAGAAGAATTTCTAAATGAATAAAAAGCAAATGTTATAGTTTAGAAGAATTTATAAATAGGAATAGGGAGTAAGGATACAAGTACAAATGGTATACTTTCGAAGCCATATAGATACAAAGTATACAAGTTCAGTGTATATTCATGTTTATATACAGAATTATAGTTTGAATGGTGGTTTGTATTCCATTCAGTACATCCATACTTCATATAGATGTGTGAAGGCTATGGTAATGATTCGATGAGTTACGAAAAGATTTAAAATATAATGTTGTATTTTTGTTATAATAAGCAATGTATATATTACATATTTCCTGTAGTATATAAAATACTGTAACAACTTAGGTTAAAGACTGACGAGTCACCAATGTTCTCAATCAAATCATTGTATAAAAACATGTTATGTGACTATAAAGTATCTTATCTTATCTTATCTAGGATTCATTATGAATAGGGAGGTAGGGCAGAGAGTGTCTTACTGTGAACAGTTCACTGATAAAATTGCCGTTATCAGTAGTGACAGCATACCAACACCGACAATGATAGTTCCGGTATACATGCTGATATCGCAAGCTGAAGATGAAGAGAGAGAGAAAGTATATGAAGATATTGAAAGGATAATACAGTACATAAAGGGAGATGAAAATCTAATAGTGATGGGGGCTGGAAAGCAGTTTTAGGGGAAGGAGCAGAAGACATGGTTACACGAGAATATGAGCTTGGGACAAGGAATGAGAGAGGAGGTCTGTAATAAATTTCCACTAGTAGTAGTGAATACTCTGTTCAAGAATCACAAGAGAAGGAGGTATATGTGGAAAGGGTTAGGTGATTCAGGAAGATTTCAGCTAGATTACATCAAGGTCAGACAGAGATTCCAAAAGAACTCCACTGTTAAATGCAGAGGAGAGAGCAGATAGGTGGAAAGAGTACATTGAAGGCCTCTATGAGGGGAAAGATTAGTCTGATGTGATAGAAGAAGAAACAGGAGTTGATTCAGAAGAGACGGGGGATCCCATATGAGAATCAGAATTTAAGAGAGCTTTGTCGGACTAAAGATAGAATAAGGCAGAAGGGATGGATAATATTCCATCAGAATTTCTAAAATCATTTAGGAAAGTGGCAACAAAACAACTATTCACAATAGTGTGTAGAATGTATGAGTCTGGCAACATACTATCTGACTTTCGGAAAAATATCATATACACAATTCCGAAGACTGCAAGAGCTGACAAGTGCATGAATTATAGCGCAATCAGCTTAAGAGCTCATGCATCCAAGTTGCTGACAATATACAGAAGAATGGAAAAGAAAATGGAAAATGTGTTAGACAACAATCAGTTTCGCTTTAGGATAGATAAAGGCACCAGAGATATAATTCTGACACTGTGGATGCTAATGGAAGCAAGACTAAAGAATAATCAAGACACATTCATAGGACCTGTCACCTGGAAAAAGGGTTCAACAATGTAAAATGGTGTAAGATGTTCAAAACTCTGAGAAAAATAGGGGTAAGCTATAAGGAGAGATGGATAACATATGATATGTACAATATCCAAGAGGCAATAATAAGAGTGGACAACGAAGAATGAAGTGCTCGGATTAAAAAAGGGTGTAGGACAGGGATGTAGTCTTGCACCTCTACTGTTCAATTGTATATTTAAGAAGCAATGATGGAAATAAAGAAAAGGTTCAGGAATGGGATTAAAATTCAAGGTGAAAGGATATCAATGATATGATTCGCTGATGACATTGCTATTCTGAGTGAAAGTGAAGGAGAATTACCAGATTAATGTGACATAGATTCCAATCAGAATTTAGAATTTCATTGCTATTAATGTCTGGTTTCGCCCAACTACTGCTGTTGTTCATGGGGCTATTTTTGAGACCTTCCCACACATGCTCCTGCTTTTTGATAATACTATGTTAACATTGTCTTTCCCCAATCTGCCACGGTGAATATTATGCTCTTTACTTAATGACAGTACTCTTCGCTGACTGAAACCAGAAATTATCTTATCAGGCCTATTGAGGGATTTCTCTATCCAAAACAACCTACTTGTGCACACACATGTACTTCATTAACTTAGAAGCTGCTTCCTGCATGAAGTGCATGCCTGACCTATAAGGGATCATAAAACTGTCCTACAGTGGATGTTGTCACAAAATTGTCTTAGTGCCTGGGTTAACTCAACTCCAAACAAGAGTATCACAATCAGATCTGGGAATAACGCTGCAAAATGCTATCTCTATTTCTACTCCGTGCACAAGACTGCTATCTTCACCAAAGCAGCCAGCTGCTCATAGAAACCAAGAATAGCCTTTGACCCCCGGTTTCAGGTATCATTCATGCAGACATGAGCCATGATTTTTAGTTGGGGGCACCCAGTGTACATAATCACTGCTGGCAGACCCTCCCCCAAATCTCAGAAGTGACTCCCAGTCAAGCAAACAGAATGGGTATTGGCCTTCCTTCCTGACTTGCCTGCTATTTCCTATGGCACTCCATCACCCACCTAATACTGGTGCTCTCAAGACAAGCAATCCCATTCTCTGCATTTGTCTTGATCTTTCAGAAAGATTGGCCCCAACCCCAATGGATAAGCTGTCCTACATTGGCTCAGATGTGCTTTCAGAAGTGGGTAATACCTTAAATGGCTTTTTAAGAAATAAGGAGGCAGCCACGTGACCAGTGCCCACTTTCATCTATTGCCCAGAAATTGAAAATGCTGCCACTGTTTGCCATTCACCTTCAGGTGTTGAACAGCTATGGCAAGTGAATCAAAAGGCATTGTAACATTAGGGCAATGCTATAAGTGGCAGAGATACCATAACATTCATCTCAGGTGTCCTAGCATCACCACAGCAAGGGCACCTATCTGAAGCCAGTTCCCCATGGCCAACACAGCTTTTAGCTGTTGCTAGCTCATAACCAATTCCCCCACATCCATGCACAATGGATGCAGCCCCTATCCATTTTTAATCACTTTTCATCTGTACCACAAAGAATATAACACTTATCCAAGCAGCTACAGGATACAATATAATGTGAGGGTTCATTTATATTTTAAGTTACCTCATTGTGATCTTCAGCTGGGAGTAGTATGCAAATGTTAATGTCATCTGTAGAATAACTTAATTTTTACTAAAAACCAAGACTTGGCAATTCTGGCATTTTAAGACTTTTATTGCACCTTTAACTAGAATACTTATTAAATGACAAGTATCTTGTTACAGGAGACCTTCTAGGCAAGGAATAACAAGCATTTCTTTCAATACACACATATATACATTTTTTATGTAAACTTCTGATCATTGGTATTCTTTGACAGCATGGGTGGCAAGGAAGATTCTTTGCTGCCTTTGACTACTCTGCCCATCAAGAATGCAGGCACATCTTCAACTCTTTTGGAATTGCATGGAGACCAGGTGGAATGCGTTATGCAAATAATAAAATACACAAAACAAGGACTTGCCCCCCAAAGAAATCTTCTTACATAATAATTAAAGCTTTACATTTTGAATGATTTTTCTAGAAAACAAAAAATGTGTAAAATTCTACTAATAAAGCTTGTTTATTTACATTCAAAATTAGTACAAGATTCCACTTCCACTCAACAAAATTATTTATTTCCAAGCTTTGGCTACAAAAGACCTGGAAAATCATGTACCCCCAAAATAGTACTGCTGTTGTGCCAATTCTGATTTTTATTACAGTCCAAAGTCAATGAAAATGCACTAAAATTTACACAAAAACTTGAAATTAGTGAGTATATACTGGTCAACATAGTAAAAATACACAAATACAATTCACTTCTCTGCGGAAGCACATGACAATGAAAACTAAACTATATGTTTTGTATACTGCCCCATCTGACTTGTCTGATATCAAGATGTATTTTCTGTAGTATGTTTGATCTAAAGAACTAATAAAAACAATAGAAACTCAGAGACAAAGAAGCCAGTGCACTATCTGAAATGTCATTAACACAAAGACATCATGTTTAAAAATCCTACTGGTTGCCTTGAAATCAGATTTAATATACACTCCTGGAAATGGAAAAAAGAACACATTGACACCGGTGTGTCAGACCCACCATACTTGCTCCGGACACTGCGAGAGGGCTGTACAAGCAATGATCACACGCACGGCACAGCGGACACACCAGAAACCGCGGTGTTGGCCGTCGAATGGCGCTAGCTGCGCAGCATTTGTGCACCGCCGTCGTCAGTGTCAGCCAGTTTGCTGTGGCATACGGAGCTCCATCGCAGTCTTTAACACTGGTAGCATGCCGCGACAGCGTGGACGTGAACCGTATGTGCAGTTGACGGACTTTGAGCGAGGGCGTATAGTGGGCATGCGGGAGGCCGGGTGGACGTACCGCCGAATTGCTCAACACGTGGGGCGTGAGGCCTCCACAGTACATTGATGTTGTCGCCAGTGGTCGGCGGAAGGTGCACGTGCCCGTCGACCTGGGACCGGACCGCACGGATGCACGCCAAGACCGTAGGATCCTATGCAGTGCCGTAGGGGACCGCACCGCCACTTCCCAGCAAATTAGGGACACTGTTGCTCCTGGGGTATCGGCAAGGACCATTCGCAACCGGCTCCATGAAGCTGGGCTACGGTCCCGCACACCGTTAGGCCGTCTTCCGCTCACGCCTCAACACCGTGCAGCCCGCCTCCAGTGGTGTCGCGACAGGCGTGAATGGAGGGACGAATGGAGACGTGTTGTCTTCAGCGATGAGAGTCGCTTCTGCCTTGGTGCCAATGATAATCGTATGCGTGTTTGGCGTCGTGCAGGTGAGCGCCACAATCAGGACTGCATACGACCGAGGCACACAGGGCCAACACCCGGCATCATGGTGTGGGGAGCGATCTCCTACAATGGCCGTACACCTCTGGTGATCGTCGAAGGGTCACTGAATAGTGCACGGTAAATCTAAACCGTCATCGAACCCATCGTTCTACCATTCCTAGACCGGCAAGGGAACTTGCTGTTCCAACAGGACAATGCACGTCCGCATGTATCCCGTGCCACCCAACGTGCTCTAGAAGGTGTAAGTCAACTACTCTGGCCAGCAAGATCTCCGGATCTGTCTCCCATTGAGCATGTTTGGGACTGGATGAAGCGTCGTCTCACGCGGTCTGCACATTCAGCATGAACGCTGGTCCAACTGAGGCGCCAGGTGGAAATGGCATGGCAAGCCGTTCCACAGGACTACATCCAGCATCTCTACGATCGTCTCCATGGGAGAATAGCAGCCTGCATTGCTGCGAAAGATGGATATACACTGTACTAGTGCCGACATTGTGCATGCTCTGTTGCCTGTGTCTATGTGGCTGTGGTTCTGTCAGTGTGATCATGTGATGTATCTGACCCCAGGAATGTGTCAATAAAGTTTCCCCTTCCTGGGAGAATGAATTCACGGTGTTCTTATTTCAATTTCCAGGAGTGTATATCATCTAGTATGACTGATTTACATATCAGCCAGTATGATCACTGTGTATGGTAAACCTCTAAATAGTCTTCTAAGTGCAGAGCAATATAACACTTTTTACACTGCCTTGTACTATCACTCCCTTCTCCACTGCAAAACAGCTCTTCATTTGGTAAAACTGAGTTAATTTAGAGGTACAATTCACGTGGCCTGTTTCTCTACTTTGTAAGGAAACATTTTGTACTATAAAGCAATCTAACTACACATAAAATTTTACAGCTTGGTTGATGTTAAAAACCATCCGCCTTGGAGGTGATTCAGACCATTGAAAAAAATCTGTGACGTACTTATTTTTAACATTTCAAATTTTTCATGCCTAATTGTGTAGAACTTATTTTGATAATAACTAGTCAATATTCATTGGTTCGAGGTATGATTAAAAAACTAATAATTACAAGATTATTAATGCTGTTAATTTTTAATTATGTTTTATTGTTGACACTAGAGGTATGGATCACTTTGGCCTAGAGGTAATGTTTTGACTAGTAACTGAACTGTCCTGAGTCTCGGTTTGATCCAAGCAGTAAAAGCATTTCAGCTGTAGGGTGTATAATAATTATGTGTTATTTATGGTTATTCAAAGCAAAAAAATATATACGGACTTATTATAGGTTAAGTGTGACTTGGACATGTTAAGTCTCAATATTCGGAAGCAGCAACAATTGAACAAGGAAAGCTCCAGAAACTGTCAGCATACTGAATTCACATGCGTGATGTACACTCCTGGAAATTGAAATAAGAACACCGTGAATTCATTGTCCCAGGAAGGGGAAACTTTATTGACACATTCCTGGGGTCAGATACATCACATGATCACACTGACAGAACCACAGGCACATAGACACAGGCAACAGAGCATGCACAATGTCGGTACTAGTACAGTGTATATCCACCTTTCGCAGCAATGCAGGCTGCTATTCTCCCATGGAGACGATCGTAGAGATGCTGGATGTAGTCCTGTGGAACGACTTGCCATGCCATTTCCACCTGGCGCCTCAGTTGGACCAGCGTTCGTGCTGGACGTGCAGACCGCGTGAGACAACGCTTCATCCAGTCCCAAACATGCTCAATGGGGGACAGATCCGGAGATCTTGCTGGCCAGGGTAGTTGACTTACACCTTCTAGAGCACGTTGGGTGGCACGGGATACATGCGGACGTGCATTGTCATGTTGGAACAGCAAGTTCCCTTGCCGGTCTAGGAATGGTAGAACGATGGGTTCGATGACGGTTTGGATGTACCGTGCACTATTCAGTGTCCCCTCGACGATCACCAGAGGTGTACGGCCAGTGTAGGAGATCGCTCCCCACACCATGATGCCGGGTGTTGGCCCTGTGTGCCTCGGTCGTATGCAGTCCTGATTGTGGCGCTCACCTGCACGGCGCCAAACACGCATACGATTATCATTGGCATCAAGGCAGAAGCGACTCTCATCGCTGAAGACAACACGTCTCCATTCGTCCCTCCATTCACGCCTGTCGCGACACCACTGGAGGCGGGCTGCACGGTGTTGAGGCGTGAGCGGAAGACGGCCTAACGGTGTGCGGGACCGTAGCCCAGCTTCATGGAGCCGGTTGCGAATGGTCCTTGCCGATACCCCAGGAGCAACAGTGTCCCTAATTTGCTGGGAAGTGGCGGTGCGGTCCCCTACGGCACTGCATAGGATCCTACGGTCTTGGCGTGCATCCGTGCGGTCCGGTCCCAGGTCGACGGGCACGTGCACGTTCCGCCGACCACTGGCGACAACATCAATGTACTGTGGAGACCTCACGCCCCACGTGTTGAGCAATTCGGCGGTACGTCCACCCGGCACCAAGGCAGAAGCGACTCTCATTGCTGAAGACGACACGTCTCCATTCGTCCCTCCATTCACGCCTGTCGCAACACCACTGGAGGCGGGCTGCACGATGTTGGGGCGTGAGCGGAGGACGGCCTAACGGTGTGCGGGACCGTAGCCCAGCTTCATGGAGCCGGTTGCGAATGGTCCTCGCCGATACCCCAGGAGCAACAGTGTCCCTAATTAGCTGGGAAGTGGCGGTGCGGTCCCCTACGGCACTGCATAGGATCCTACGGTCTTGGCGTGCATCCGTGCGTCGCTGCGGTCCGGTCCCAGGTCGACGTGCACGTGCACCTTCCGCCGACCACTGGCGACAACATCGATGTACTGTGGAGACCTCACGCCCCACGTGTTGAGCAATTCGGCGGTACGTCCACCTGGCCTCCCGCATGCCCACTATACGTCCACGCTGTCACGGCATGCTACCAGTGTTAAAGACTGCGATGGAGCTCCGTATGCCACGGCAAACTGGCTGACACTTACGGTGGCAGTGCACAAATGCTGCGCAGCTGGCGCCATTCGACTGCCAACACCGCAGTTCCTGGTGTGTCCGCTGTGCCGTGCGTGTGATCATTGCTTGTACAGCCCTCTCGCAGTGTCCGGAGCAAGTATGGTGGGTCTGACACACCGGTGTCAATGTGTTCTTTTTTCCATTTCCAGGAGTGTATTTGGCGATGCGGAGGAGATACAGGGCAATGCCCAATAATGCCAGCACAGAGGTAAAACAATGGAAAGCTGGGCCGACAGGAGAAGCATAGATCAATGACCAAAGAGTCAGTCACTCCCCTAGAAACTTTGCGACATTGGCAAAAACACCAAATAAATACCTCTGACAAATGGGCATGAGGAGGCCTTTTGAGTAGGTCCTTCAAGGAGAGGAAGAAGACACAAAGAAATGTTGCCTGGATAGACAGACTAATGGTTAATCAGCAGACATCATACTTTGCTACAACGACTTAGACACTACACTGCTAAAAAAAAGATGTTGGTGCCACACCAACAGGTCAACGCAGAAGATGCCACCCAGGTGTTACCAGAAAGAAGTTTGTGTGATACTGACCCAGGTGACTTGTGAGGACGAAGGGATTGAGGCCTCACCAAATGGATCACCTGTAAACCTAGAGGTTGATGAACTCCGTCAGAAGGCGACAAACCTGAAGATCACTGGTTCAATTCTGGGACAAAGTACTCCACGCCTCGCCGTAGACGCTTTTTAATAGTGCAACAACTGACTTCACAAGGAGAAGACTGCGCTGCCACCACAGCGAGTCTTGGTAAGGTACTGAATGGAAGAATATGCTGCCAGTGCACCACTGCAACGTGAGCCATTGCCGCATTAGTGGTCATTGGAATCTGCATGCTATGTCTCCACCACTCCGCAGCCACGAGGAATTAAGTGAGCTTAAACACATTGTATTACTTTCTTTGTTTAAAGGATCATATGTCTCAATAAATGAATGTTAACGTGTCAGTGGAGCCACCAATGTTTCACTCATACCTCACTCACTGAGCCAAGGAGAGAGCCCACTCCACCTCCCTCAAAGTGTCGCTTTCCCTCCCACCACACCTAACAAAATAATGACCTCTTCTTCCCTCTGTCACTGACAGTCAATATCTAGTGTCACTAAACCCTGACATGCTACATTTGGTGCCAGATAACCTTGACCCAATTTTGAGGCGTACATGGTAGGGAATTTGTGGTATAAGAAATTCATGATTCCATTACCTGCAACGAGCTGCGGACAACCCACAGGCAGCAGATGACAACCTGCAGCCAATGGACAGTATTTCTATACATTGGTGAGTGCAAATTGGTTCCAAATGTTTTTCCTTTTCAAGTAACAATTTCATGGTGTAAAACACAAATGATGAAAAGCTATCATCCTTTCAAAGAAATTTGATGCTACAGAATTTCTTTTCGGATGGTGTTAGATGTTCTTGTTATTTTAATTGAAATTTTAATCAAATTTCAAATGTTACTTGTTATATAGCAGTCTATGTTCTTGTGGTCATGGGAAGTATATTTGCGGGAATAACCATTTGTTAAACAGGAAAGCATTACAATGACGGGTAGTAAAAAACAATGAGTTTCCACTCACGATGTTATTCAGAGCGTACTTAATCAGGTAACACAGTTGAGATCTGACAATAATGAACTGTTGAATCGATTATCCGAGTACGGTTGACATCTAGTACAACCCCTCCCGCACTAGATTCATCAGCAGCCACCCTTGTGACTCCCTTCTCTGGCAAGCTAAGCAAGGATATAGATGCATTTTTTGCTGATTTGTTAGCAGCTGCTAACCTTGGTTCCTGGTCAGATGAACAGATGCTGAAATTGACAAAGTTATTGTTAATTGGGGAAGCTAAGGCATACGTACTATATCATGAGGAGTTACAAAATGCATCAACTTTTTAAGAACTGAAACAAGGTTTGCTCACAAGGTATAAAAAAGTGGCCACTTGATGTTTTTATAGGAAGCAGTTGAACATCAAGTCCCAAAGACACAAGTGATGAAGCCAATAAGTATATTCTACAAGTGGAGAATAGAGCCTTAGATACCTTTTTGTGAGGACTGCCACCCAAAACATTGTGCCATATTAGGGGAGAATTTCCAAAGAATTTAACTGATGCAGTGAATATTGCCATGGCGAGGTGCAAGGAAAGTAAAAATGTATTTTCTAAAGGGGTTTGCTGTTCCAGATGTGATCAGCAGGGATACATCACAAACAGGGGGCCATTAAATAGGAATGGGAAACCCGGAACTGACACCAGGCATTCCCGTTAAAATTCTATGCTATTGGAGCACACACAAAGGTGGAGTGCTGGTTACCAGAGACTATTAATGGTAGAACACATAGACTATTAGTCGACACTGGGGCTCACGTGTCAGTCATAAGTAAACAGTGCTTTGAGATCAGTAGATATGACCCTCCAAGATACAAGTTAAGTGGTATAGGTGGAGTTGACATATGTTCAGTAGGCTGTATGTTACTGATCTTTCACACTGAGGGTGTAAGATTCCAGTAGATTGTGGAAGTCATATCAAAGCTAAGTGAATATGATGCTATTATACGGTCAGATTTCCTGAATAAACATCATGCCATAATAAACCTCGGGCTGCAAACAGTGGAGCTTAGTGGAACATTGTTTCAATTTGGTGACATGGCTGCCAAGGATGCTCTGCCACAATATCCCTCTCCCCAGAAAAGTGGATCAACTAAACTGTGAGCAATGTCCTTGAAGGTAGATTAGCAGGATGAAATACCATTTGGTACAGGAAAGCTACTTTGGATGGACATTAATGCTGCTTTAACCACAAACACACTATGCATAGTGGAACCGTTAAAAGAAAATGATGAATTAGAAACAGCACATTGTTTTCTGCATAGGAGTATAGTTTGTGCCACAACAATTGATGTAGTACAGAAGATACTGGGGCACAAAGATAATTTTAGGACAGGAGACAATATGTTACGAAAGGGAATGTTAATAGCTAACATAAGTACCTTAGACGAAGATGATTTTGACTAGTCAGATGTAGACAATAGCAAAAAACCAGCTGCCTACAAAACTGCATTGCACCAGAAGGTACCACATTTAAAAGGAAATGAATGGCATATGATAGAAGCAGTGTTGGATGAGTTTCAGGGTCTGTTTAGTTCACAGGGACCACTACCAGCAACGAACATCACACAGCACAGGATTCCAAAAAGAGATAATACCCCAGATTATAGGAGACCACACAGTGTTCCTTCCCAGTTACAACCATTACTTGATGAATTCATAGATCAGCAATTAAAGGATGGTATAATAGAGTATTCAAATTCACCATGCAGTCTAAATGTTGTAATTGTGCCAAAGAAATACATTGACAGTAAAGAATTTTATAGATTCTATTGTGATTACAGGCATCTAAATAACAAAACAATTTTTGATGTGTATCCATTCCAAATATCATAGATACACTATATAATCAAAAATATCCTGGCTGAAAATAACTTACAAGTTTGTGGCACCCTCCATCGTTAATCCTGGTATTCAATATGGTGCTGGCCCACCTTTAGCCTCAATGACAGCTTCCACTCTCGCAGGCATACGTTCAGTCAGGTGCTGGAAGGTTTCTTGGGGCATGGTTACCCATTCTTCATGGAGTGCTGCACTGAGGAGAGGTATCAATGTCGTTGGTGAGGCCTGGCATGAAGTCGGCATTCCAAAACATCCCAGAGGTGTTCTATAGGATTCAGGTCAGGACTCTGTGTAGGCCAGGATGTTATTGTCATGTAACCACTCTGCCACAGGCTGTGCATTATGAACAGGTGCTCGATCATGTTGAAAGATGCAATCGCCATCCCCGAATTGCTCTCCAACAGTGGGAAACTAGAAGGTGCTTAAAACATCAATGTAGGCCTGTGCTGTGATAGTGCCATGCAAAACAACAAGAGGTGCAAGTCCCCTCCATGAAAACATGACCACACCATAACACCACTGCCTCCAAATTTTACTGTTGGCACTACACTCGCTGAGAGATTATGTTCACCAGGCATTCGCCATACCCACAACCTGCCTTCGCATCACCACATTGTGTACCATGATTTGTCACTCCACACAACATTTTTCCACTGTTAAACCATCCAATGTTTGCTTTCCTTACACCAAGTGAGGCATCGTTTGGCATTTACTGGCATGATGTGGGGCTTATGAGCAGCCACTCGACCATGAAATCCAAGTTTTCTCACCTGCCACCTAACTGTCATAGTACTTGCAGTGGATCCTAATGCAGTTTGGAATTCCCGTATGATGGTCTGGGTAGATGTCTACCAACTACACACTACGAACCTCTTCAACTGTTGATAGTCTCTGTCAGTCAATCAGACAAGGTTGACCTGTATGCTTTTATGCTATGCTTGTCGCTTCACGTTTACACGTCACAATCACATCAGAAGCAGTGGACCTAGGGATGTTTAGGAGTGTGGAAATCTCATGCACAGACATATGACACAAGTGATACCCAATCACCTGACTATGCTCGAAGCCCGTTAGTTAGGCATAGCGCCCCATTCTGCTCTCTCACAATGTCTAATGACTACTGAGGTTGCTGATATGGAGTAACTGGCAGTAGGTGGCAGCACAATGTACCTAATATGAAAAGCATATGTTTTTGCGGGTTTCCGGATACTTTTGATCACAAAGTGTACCACTGACAATCTCTGCAAAAGTAAATATTTCTCCACAATTGACTTGAGGAGCAGGTACCCTCAAACAGAAGTTGCACCAGAGACCAGATATAAAACTGCTTTGCTTTCTCCATCCCTTCAGATCATTAGCAATTCTTAAGGATGCCTTTCGGATTAAAGAATGGCCTCGCAACATTCCAAAGATTGCTAGAAAGGGTGTTATGTGGATTAAAGCCTTGACAGTGCATGATATACCTCAATGATGTAATCATATTTTCAAAAGACATCAAGGAGCATCTGATTCGATTATGAGAAGTTTCCCAAAGTCTCAGGGATGCTAAATTACCATTAAAATTGGAAAAGTGTCACTTCACATTAAAGGAAGTAAAATATTTAGGCCATGTTATCAGTGAACACACAATCAAAACTGATCCATGGCTAATAACTGCAGTTAAATATTTTCCAACGCCACAAACTATCAAGAAAATATGCAAGTTCTAGGCCTCGCAAGTTATTATCAAAAATTTTTAAAAGACCATGTAGAAATAGCACAACCACTCACGCAATTATTGAAAAAGGTTACTAAATTTTACTGAAAAACAAAATACAACACACCATTTGAAACTCTGGAATACAAATTAACACATAGTCTTGTATTAATCTATTTACATTGCAGCAAAGAATTCATCCTGTCCTGCATTGCATCTGGACATGTTATCAGAGCAGTTTTGGGTCAAAACATTAACAGTGCTGAACATCCAGTACCCTCCATGTCCAGACAATTAAAAACAGCAAAAAAGAATTACTCAACAATGGAAAAGAAGTTACTGAGTGTCATCTATGGTATACAATATTTCAGGTGCTATCTGTATGTGAATAAATTGAAGATAGTCACGGACCACACTGCTCACAAGTGGTTACCTGGGCTAAAGACCCATCAAGTTGTTTGACACATTGGTCCCTATGCCTCTCCAAAATGGACTCTGAAGTCATTCATAAACCGGGGAAGAAACATTCCAATGCAGATTGTCTTAGTAGAAAGGTAGTGATATTAGAACCAGTAGGTCATGATGCAGAAGAGTGGCAACAGGCACAGGCCTCAGATGCAGATTGCAAAAGTTATGTGACACAACAGCAGTTTTGCCTACAGGATGGGGTCTTGTGTCAAACAACTAGACTCAGACCAAGAATCGTGATCCAAACACCTCCAACAGGAAGTCATGCAAGACGCCCATGATCACATTCTTTCAGGTCACAGTGGTGAAAGATCTACTGAAATACATGTTGCTGAATGTTTCTCGTGAGAGACAAGAAATCATGACGTGGCACAATACATGCGCAATTGCATACCATGTGCAGAGTGAGCATACTACTGCCATCAATGCATACCATTATAAAGACTCCCGGATGTGTCACGTCCAATTTCAAATCGCAAGAATGGACATATATCACCAAATTAATAAGACACCAGCTGGGAATAGGTATGTACTAATGAATATAGATCATTTCTGAATATATCCTCCTGATCAACAAGTAAACAACATTGCACTAGCTATGGTCAATAATTGGATTTTAAAATTTGGTGCACCAGAAGCACAAGGTAGTAACTTCATGCCTGATCTTATGAAACAACATTGCCACCTACTGAAATTATGAAAATTATACACCATCCTATTACACCCACAGACAAACAGACCGAAAGAAAGGATCCACCATGCTGTCAGGAAAACGCTTAGTTACTTTATCAATGACCAACACAACAATTGGGATAGCATCATTCCATACTGTGTAAGTGCATACAACGTGAAAACACATGAAGGAACAGGCATGTCGCCTTACGAAGTTATTTATTGAAGGAAGATGCCATCGCCATTTGATGTTATTAAGCCCAAAGAAGGAAAGAACAGAGAAACTATTAGGGAATTTGCTCGAATCATTAAGTACGTGTGGGAAAAGGTACAGAAAGCAAATACTAGAGCATTAGAATGGCAAGAGAAATTAGGCAATGTACACACTAAGTATCCAGATTTCAAAATTGGACAATGGGTTTTTCTATCCACTCCCTGTGTTGATAAAGGAAAGATGAAAAAATTTGTGACAAATTACCAGGATCTTTACCTAGTTGTCACAATCATGATATAATAGCTGAATGGTTCAAAGAAAACTTGAATCTCATTACAAATAAGTACCCCACTCATACAGTTATAGTTAATGGAGACTTCAATATACCCTTAATTTGTTGGCGAAAATACATGTTCAAAGCTGGTGGTAGACAGAAAATATTTTCTGAAATTGTACTAAATGCTTTCTCTGAGAATTCCTTTGAACAATTAGTTCATGAGCCCACACGAATTGTAAATGGTTGTGAAAACATACTTGACCTCTTAGCCACAAATAATCCTGATCTAATAGAGCGTCATGATGGGTACAGGGATTAGTGAACACAAGGTCATTGTAGCGAGGCTCAAAACCATATCAACCAAAACCACTATAAATAAATGCAAAATATACCTATTTAAATCAGCAGATAATAATTTGCTTGATGCCTTCCTAAGAGATATTCTCCATTCCTTCCAAGCTAATTATGTAAGTGTAGACCAGATATGGCTCAAATTCAAAGATACAGTATCAACAGCAATAGATAGATTCATACTGCGTAAGTTCATAAGAGACAGGTCTGATCCACCATGGTACACAAAACACGTCAGAACACTATTGCAGAAGCAATGAAAAAAGCATGCCAAATTCAGAAGAACACAAAATCCCCAAGACTGGCTACATTTCATGGAAGCTCGAAATTCAGTGTGGACATCAATGCGAGATGCTTTTAATAGTTTCGACAATGAAATGTTGCCTCAAAATATGGTAGAAACCCCAAAGAGATTCTGGCGGTATGTAACGTACACCAGTGGCAAAAAACAGTCAATACCATCACTGTGTGATAGCGATGGAAATGTTACTGATGATAGTGCCATTAAAGCTGAATTACTAAATACAGTTTTCCATAATTCCTTCACAAAAGAAAACACCGTAAATATTCCAGAATTCGAAACCAGAACAGCTGTTAGCATGAGTGGCATACAAGTAGATATCTTAGGTGTTGCAAAACAACTCAAATCACTTAAGAAAGGCAAGTCCTCTGGTCCAGATGGTATACCAACCAGGTTCCTTTCAGAGTTTGCAGACACAATAGTGCCTTTCTTAGAAATCACAGACAGCCGCTCACTTGACGAAAGGTCTGTTCCCAAAGACAGGAAAGTAGCACAGGTCAAGCCAATATTCAAGAAGGGAAATAGGAGTAACCCATTGAATTACAGACCCATATCAATGACCTCAATTTGCAGTAGGATTTTGGAGCATATACTGTACTTGAACATTATGAATCACCTTGAAGAAAATGGCTTATTGATACATAACCAACATGGATTCAGAAAATATCGTTGTTGTGCAACACAGCTAGCCCTTTATTCCCATGAAGTAATGAGTGCTGTCAACAACGGATCTCAGATCGATTCATTATTTCCAGAAGGCTTTTGATACCGTTCCTCACAAGCGACTATTAATAAAATTGCGTGCATATGGAGTATCGTTTCAGTTGTGTGACTGGATTTGTGATTTCCTCTCAGAGAGGTCACAGTTCATAGTGACAGATGGTAAATCATCAAATAGAACAGAAGTGATATCTAGCATTCTACAAGGTAGTGTCATAGGCCCTCTGCTGTTCCTGATTTACATAAATGATCTAGGTGATAATCTGAGCAGCCCCCTTAGATCGTTTGCAGATGACGCTGTAATTTACCATCTAGTAAAATCATCAGACGATCAATTGCAATTACAAAATGATCTAGAGAGAATTTCTGCATGGTGCAAATAGCGGCAATTGGCACTAAACAAAGGAAAGTGCAAGGTTATCCACATGGGTACTAAAAGAAATCCAATAAATTTTGGGTGTACGATCAATTGCACAAATCTAAGAGTTATCAGTTTGACTAAATACCTAGGAATTACAATTACGTGCAACTGAAATTGGAAAGACCACGTAGATAATATTGTGGGGAAGAGGAAACAAAGACTGCGCTTTTTTGGCAGAAGACTTAGAAGATGCGACAAACCCACTAAAGAGACAGCCTACATTACACTTGTCCGTCCTCTGCTGGAATATTTCTGCATGGTATGGGATCCTTACCAGGTGGGTTTTGACGGAGGACATCGAAAAAGTGCAAAGAAGGGCAGCTCGTTTCATGTTATAGTGCATTAGGGGTGAGACTGTCACTGATACGATAAGTGAGTTGGGGTTGCAGTCACTGAAACAAAGGCAGTTTTCTTTGAGGCAAGATCTATTTATGAAATTTCAATCACCAACTTTCTCTTCCAAATGAACAAATATTTTGTTGACACCCACCTATGTAGGGGGAAATGATCATCATAATAAAATAAGAGAAATCAGAGCTCGATCAGAAAACTTTAGGTGTTCCTTTTTCCCACGGGCCATTTGAGAGTGGATTGGTAAAGAAGTAGTATGAAAATGGTTCAATGAACCCTCTGCCAGGCACTTAAGTGTGAACTGCAGAGTAACCATGTAGATGTAGATCACATCACCAGTTAACATCAGTATAAAGTTACCCACAAAAATAAGTATTATTCATCCTAGCTGGTTGAAACCTTCTAAAGGAGTAACAGATGTAATATAATGGAAGATCGGAACTGAATGGAAGAATATGCCACCGGCGCACCACTGCGACATGAGCCATCGCCATACTAGTGGTCGCTGGACTCTGCAGACTATGGCCCTGCTGCTCCGCACCCACGAGGAATTGAGTGGATTAAAACACATTGTATTACTCTGTTTGTTTAAAAGGTCTTACATCTCAATAAATGACTGTTAGTGGAAGCAACAATGTTTCACTCACATCGCACCCTCTGAGCCAAGGAAAGAGCCCACTCCACCGCCCACAATGTGTCGCTTTCCCTCCCACCATCCGTGACAAAATAATGACCTTTACTCCCCTCTGTCACTGATGCTCAGTATCTAGTGTTACTAAACCCCAACCCGCTGCACAGCATATGGAGTCATCATCATCCTGTCAATAGCTTTGTCAAAAAATGTGGAGAAGCAGGAAGAGGCTATGGGCACCCACTTGGCCTTGGGCTGAAAAACTGCCTCTAAAAAACAAAAGAATCTGCAATGTTCAACAGCACAAGGATACAGAAGGCAATGGACACCACTGTGTTAAAGACACATAATGTGTATCCACAGGACATGTGACTTGTAACTGAAAAAAAAAAAAAAAAAAGTCGTGATGATCTCTCCATTGGCAACGATTCTGGATTAGCACCCCATTTGGATCTCTGAGAGGAGACTGCCAAGGGGCGGGGAGGAGACTGCCAAGGGGAGGGGGAGGGGGGTTAGAATTACCAACCAAAGGGTAATATGCTACAAGCTGTACCATGGTATGACAGAAGTCCAAATATGTTATGGAAGCTAGAAATTTGAAAGGGAAATGTAAAGGCTCATTCTACAAGCAATCGGGGCAAATGAAATGGAAATAAGAGATGGATTTCTTGTCAGACAAATACACTGAAGAGCCAAAGAAACTGGTTCACCCACCTAATATTGTGTAGGGCCCCAGCAAGCATGCAGAACTGCCGCAATATTGACATGGCTAATGTCTGAATTAGTGGTGGAGGGAACTGACACCATGAATCCTGCAAGACTGTTCATCAATCCATAAGAGTACAAGGAGATGAAGACCTCTTCTGAACAGCACATTGCAAGGCATCCCAGATATGCTCAATATTGTTCATATCTGTGGAGTTTGGTCGCCAGCAGAAGTGTTTAAACTCAGAAGAGTGTTCCTGGACCCACTCTGCAGCAATTCTGGATGTGTGGGGTGTTGCATCATCCTGCTGGAATTGCTCAAGTCTATCAGAATACACAATGGACATGAATGGGTGCAGTAGGTGATCAGACAGGATGCTTACGTACATGTCACCTGTGAGAGTCGTGTCTAAATGTATCAGGGGTCCCATACCACTCCAACTGCACACACCCCACACCATTACAGAGCCTCCACAGCTTGAACAGTCCCTTGCTCACATGCAGGATCCACGAATTCATGAGGTCATCTCCATACCCAAACACGTCTATCCGCTTGATACCATTTGAAACGAGACTTGTCCGACCCGGCAACATGTTTCCGGTCATAAATAGTCCTATGTCAGTGTTGGCAAGCCCAGGCAAGGCATAAAGCTTTGTGTCATGCAGTCCTCGAGGGTACATGAATGAGCCTTGAGCTCCAAAAGCCCGTATCCATGATGTTTCATTGAATGGTTTGCACACTGACACTTCATGATAGTCCAGCACTGAAATCTGCAGCAATTTGCAGAAGAGTTGCAGTTCCGTCATGTTGAACGAGTCTCTACAGACATCATTGGTCCCATTCTTGCAGGATCATAGATTTGACATTTTGGAATGTGCCGACTATAGCACCATGTTTAATTCACTTAAATCTTGATAACCTGCCACTGCAGCAGCGGGACCTGATCTAACAACAGCACCAGACACTTGCTGTCTTATATAGGCATTGCCGAATGCAGCACCACATTCTGCCTATTTACATATCTCTGTATTTGAATATGCATGCTTTGGCACTTCAGTGTACATCAACAGCAGCAGGAAATGTTATTATGGGAGTGGGACTGGTTATGAATACAAGGATGGGACACAGAGTGACATAAAGTGAACAATTCAGTGATACAGTTGTTCTCATCACAATCAACAGTAAATCAGTGCCAATAAAAATGGTTCAGGTACATATTTCGGTGACAGAAGCAGAAGATGAAGAGGTAGGGAAAGTATATGAGGATATCAAATGGGTAATTCAGTATGTACAGGGAGATGATAATCTAATAATCGTGAGAGAAGAGAATGTATTAGTTATGGAAGGATTGGAAGAAAGAATTACAGGAGAATATAGGCTCAGTGGTAGGAATGAGAAAGGAGAAAGACTAATTCAGTTTGCCAGTAAAATTCTAATAGTAGCCAATACACTGTTCAAAAACCACAAGAGGAGGGGGCTGTACTTCGAAAAACCATGGAGACAGTGCAAGTAAGATACCAGCAGAATTAGATTATGATGAGATGGATACTCTGAAATAAGAGATCAGATTGTAAAGCATAACCATGAGTAGATATAGACTCTGACCACAATTTAGTAGCGATGAAAGGTATGATGAAGTGAAAAAGAATACTCAGGGTGGTTCAACATGGAACAAAATGGGATATTGAAGTATGGAGGAATGATGAGATGTGTTTGAAGCTCTCTGAGTCATAGACACTTCAATAATGTATACTACAGTAGGCAGTTCAGTTGAAGAGAAATGGACATCTTCAAAAATTGCAGTTATAGAAGATGGATAGGCAAATATTGGTATAAGGAGGATAACTGCAAGGAAACTTTGAGTAACTGAAGAAATACTTTAACTAATCAACAAAACAGGGAAGTACGAAAATGTTCACAAGGAAAGACCAGAATATAGCATTGTAAGTCACTTAGGAATGAAATAAATAGGAAGAGCAAGGAAGCTACAGTGAAATGGCTGCACGAAAAAGGTGAAAAAATTGAAAAAGAAGTTGTTGGAAGGACAGATTCATCACACAGAAAAGTCAAAAATAAGAGTGCAGGAGGAATTCTGCTGTTAAACATAAAGGAGAACAACGTACAGGTGAAAATAATACATTTGAGGCCCCCATGAGGGGTGGAACTAATTGCTGATGTGACAGAAGACAAAACGGGTCAAGTCTGAAGACACAGGAGATCAAGTATTACACTCAGATTTTAACAGAGCTTTTGAAGATATGCAGTCAAATGAGGCAGAAGTTATAGATAATATTCCTTGGGAATTTCGAAGCTGACTGGGTTACAAGGCAAGTAATTACTATTCAGATTGGTGTGTAGAATCCATGAGGTTGGAGGAGATATACCATCAGCCTTTCAGAAAAATATCATTAGACAAAGATAGCAAGAGCAGGTAAGTGCAATAATTGTAACACAATCAACTTATCAGCTCACTCATCCAAGTTGCCAACAAGAATAATAAACAGAAGAACGGAAAGAAAATTTAGGATCTTTTACAGTGACAGTCGTTTGACTTTTCGAAAGGTAAAGGCACCAGTGAGTCATTTAAGAAAATGCACTTTACAATGGAAGCAAGAATTAAGAAAAATCAAGACATGTTCATAGCCTCTATGAACTTGGGAAAAACATTTGATGATGTAAAGTGGTGCAAGATGCTCAAAATTCTCAGAAAATACATGTAAGTTACAGGGAAAGACAAGTAATGGACAATACTAGTGAACCCAGCAATGCTTTGCAGTTTCTATATATGTATAGGGATTGTATACACATCCTATCTCCTTCTTCCCCTCTTTCTGTCCATCTCCTTCTCCCCCTCTCTTTGTGCATCTCATCCTCTTCCCCCCCCCCTCATTCTTTGTTTATCTTGTCCTCCCCCCCCCCCAAAAAAAATCTCCCTCCATCTCTTCTTCACCTCTCTCTCTACCCATCTCCTCCTTCCCACTTTCCCTGCCCATCTTCTGCCCCTCTCCCTCTCAGTCCATCTCATTTTCCCCTCTCTCTCTATCCCATGCTTTGTTTTTTGTTACTGCAAATGAAACATCAATTGGGAAATGAAGTAACTGAAAATGAATGGGTAAATCAGTTGGGGTCATTATGATAAGGGGTACAGGAAACAGCTCTCTAGCAGCTCAATATACGTGGGTGACAGTTTCAGTATTTCTCATAGTTTTAATCTGTGAAGAGTATGACTACAAAGTTTCAGACGATTCAGATTCCACAGTAGCATTCTCATCTTAAGTCGATACGGCACAAATACAACATTCCTCTTTCCTCTTAAGATTGAGTGCAACCTAAAAATCAAAACAGCACACTAATCCACAAACAACTTTTGTTTAAAATTATACATACAGTGGAAGAATATATGCAGAAGTAACAATCTGTCTAATGGTTTAACTGCCCTGATATCTAAGTTAAAACTAACTACAAGAAATAAACGAAACTGCACATTTTCACAGCACAGAATTTTCTTTTTTACAGAAAATCCGAACACTGTTGTTTAAATGTCCATCTGAATGTTAGTAGAGTATTGTGTTACAATTTGAAAGTAAGAAGTAAAGAACTTTTTGAGATTTTTACTAACAACGTCTCTCCTATATATATTAAATATTTATTTATATAGTACATATATTTAAATATATACAGCCATGACTGTCTGAATGTTTATTAGAACATTGTGTAAAAATCTGAAATAATTTGGTCACAAGCTTTTCAAGATGTTTACTAATAACATTTCCCCTTTACATATTTCATATATACTTCTTTACCATACACATTCAAAACATATGTAGCCTGTGTTCATCCAAAAGTTTATTAGAGTATCATGTAAAAACAGGAAATAAATCATTCAAGAACTTTTCGAGATTTTTACTTACAGCATTTACCCTTTATGTATTTTGTACTTATTTATTTACCATATACATTAAAAATATGTAGTTTATGTCTGTCCAAATGTTTATTAGGCTGTTGTGTAAAGCTGTGAAGTAATTCAGTCAAGAACTATTGGAGATTTTTGGTAACAATGTTAAACAACAACTTATATAGTAATATAGATATGGGTTTTTGTATACGTTATATATTTAAGAATATGTAGTCTATGTCCATCCAAATGTTTACTAGAGGATCATTTAAAAATATAAATTAAAACATTCAGGAACATTTCAAGTTCTTTGCTAACTACATTTCCCCTTTACGTATTATAAATTTATATCACATATATTAAAAAATAAATAGCCTCTGTCTGTTTGAACATGTATTAGAGTATCGCTAAAAACCTTTTCCTTTTAAATAGTACAAATATATTTATGTACCATATACATTAATAATGTGTAGCTTACATCTGTCCATTTATTAACTCTGCCTGAACGGATCTCGAAAGGCCCAACTGTACTGACCGACCAGCCACCATGTCATCCTCAGACGATACGCGCCACTGGATGCGACATGGAGCAGCGTATGGTCAGCACACAGTTCTGCCACCTGTTAACAGGTTTCATGACCAGAGCCATTACTTTTCAATCAAGTAGCTCCTCAACTGGCCTGACAAGAGTTGGATGCCCCTTGCTTGCCAATAGCACTTGGCAGACGCGAGGGGTCACCTGTCCAACTGCTAGCCAAGCCCGCCAGAGCTTAACTTCGATGATCTGATAAGAACCAGTGTTACCACTGTGGCAAAGCCATTAGCATACAGTAATTCAGTGTTATGTCTGTCTGAACGTTCATAAAAGTATCATGTAAAAATTTTAAATAATTTGGTCAAGAACTCGTCAAAATATTTGGTAACAATGTTAAACTACAACTAGTCTTCATATAGATATATATGAACCAAGAGGGAACATTAAGGATAGAAGAGCAAGAACAAAATGCTTGGATTAAAATGGGTATAAAACAGGGACGAACCCTTTCTCCTCTATTATTCAATCTGTACATTGAAGAAGCAGTGACAGAAATAAAAGACACATTCAAGAGTGTGATTAAAATTCCAAGGTAAAGATACCAATGATAAGATTTGCTGCTGATATTGATATCCTCGGTGAAACCAAGGAAGAATTACAGGACATACTAATGCACTGAACAGTTTACTGAGTGTAGAATGTGTACTGAAGGCAAGTTGAAGAAAGGCAAAAGTAATGCGTAGCACGGTAAATCAGACCAGTGATGAACATAACATCGAAACTGGGGACCACAAAGCAAATGAGGTGAAGGAATTCTGCTACTTTGGAAGAAAAACAATGAATGAAGAATGGTGTAAGGAGGACACAAAAAGCAGGGTGCATGAGCAAAGAGGATATTCCTGGGCAAAAGAAATCTACTAGTGTCAGATGTTGGTCTTAATTTGAGAAGGAAACTTCTACAATGTATGTCTGAAACACATTATTATACTGAAGTGAAAGTATAGGCTGCAGGGGAAGGAGGGAGGAGGGGAATGGCGAAGAAGAGAATCAAAGCATTTGAATTGTGGTGCTACAGAATAATGTTGAAAATTCGGTGGACTGGTAAGCTAAAATGAGAAGATTCTTTGCAGTGTCAGTGAGGATATAAACCTCTTGAAAACATTTAGAAGAAGATGGGACAAGATAGTAGGGCATATATTAAGATGCAAGGGAATAGTTTACATTACACTAGAGGGAGATGTAGAGGGTAAAATCTGTAGGGAAATTAGAGTGTTTTGAACAAACACTTGAGGACATTGGATGTAAATGCTACTCTGAGGTGAATAGGTTGGCACAGGAGAGGTGGTCATGGCTGGCTGCATCTAACAAGTCAGATGAAAAATTTTTGTTGTTGTTGTTCTTATTGTTGTTGTTCTTCTTCTTCTTCTGCCTCTTCCCATTTCTTCTATAGGCTTGGCAGTGTAATATGAATTGAGGCAATGTTAGTGATAGTTGGTGACTGGACACTCCTCCTGACACCAACACTCCCCTAGGATGGAATCTTTGTACCCCCAGTGTCTGCATCTAGAGTAAATCTATGTTCAAGTGTGAGAATGTTTTTCTAAATGTTTGCATAGCGTGTATCCAAAGTGGAAAATTGGTATCAACTTGTCACTCACCTTGCTAAGGATTTCCCAAACTGTGTTCTATGGAACACTGGTGTTCTATGGAAAATAAACCTATTTATAACATGGTGTTTTTTTCTGTATCACTTTGATCATACTAATTCTTTTATAATGTTATTAATAATTTCTGTGTTATTAGTTATGTTTTGAAACTGAAGTAGTCACTGAATAAAACAAGTTTATCTCATTTTTTAAAATAATTTATTAACCTTAAAAATACATGAGGTGTTCCATCAATGTACCAGGATTACTTCAAAGGAAAAGTTTGGAAACCCCTGATCTAGTTGGATGTGGGGAACCATTTAACAATCACATCTGGGCTGGCTGGCTCATCAACCATCATCATTAATCCTTGATGCAGATTTGGTATCAGGCAGGTTTGCCTCCATGTCCCGGAAGCAAAGCTTTAAAGCATTTGGCTTTTCAAGTGGGTTAATCAGTCACCTTATTGAGGACCCAAAACAAAACAAGCTGGCTTGTCCAGTATCATCATAATTAAATTATTAATTACATTTTTAAATTATTAATTATTATTAAAATATTAATTACATTATCTGCTGATGAATATGCATAAGCAACTAATTATAATTCTTGGTTACTGGTTAATTCCAGCATTACTTTATTTTCTAGCTTAAGATGCTACATAAAAACATGTGGGTGTATAGAAATGGAAGCTAATTTGTTCATTGATCATGTATTCTATGAAGGTCATTCAATAAAAAACGCTTAATTTTAAAAAGTCATTAGTATATATAAGAAAATATCCTTATATATCTAAAAACAAAGATGATGTGACTTACCAAACGAAAGCACTGGCAGGTCGATAGACACACAAACAAACACAAACATAGACACAAAATTCAAGCTTTCGCAACCAACGGTTGCTTCATCAGGAAAGACGGAAGGAGAGGGAAAGACGAAAGGATGTGGGTTTTAAGGGAGAGGGTAAGGAGTTATTCCAATCCCGGGAGTGGAAAGACTTACCTTAGGTGGAAAAAGGGACAGGTATACACTCGCGCACACACACACAAATCCATCCACACATATACTTATATCCTTATAGGTGCATAAAATTTTATGTTCCATCTGCTGTACACAAAGCTTTGAACAATTCCAGCTAATGGCATACATATAGCGAACCATAAAAATGGCATCTGTGTAAGACACTCATCAGAATCAATGTACTATAATTGAATTCCTGCGAAAAATAAACCTTTTTGCGCATTAATAAATGTTTGGGTGCAAAGTATTGTAATGATGCACTTGGAGGGGGTACTGTTGGATGATGGGTAAAGAGCGTTAAAAATGTCAGGAAATGCACAAACTAGGTCCATGATGAGCCACATACAGAATCAGAATGTCCTGTCACAAACATTGGTCCCGATGTGGTGAACTGCACAGACGTCATTAATCATGCGGTCTGGTGCATCACAACTTGATAATTGGTCCTACAGCAATTGGTGATTATTGAAGTGCATGTGTGCAATGAGTCAGACTTTTGGATATTCAGATGTGAGCTCAAGATTGGTTCCATGTATGCTCACAACAGGTCACATAATTTTTTTCAAGAAAATCCATTTCGTCTGAACTGTTGGAATGGTTTGAGGCCACAGTACAGGCCCTTCTGTCATGGACTGGTACAGGTGATAAAATCCAGGTGCATCACTTTGAGCTGGAAACAAAAAGGCAGTCTTTGGAGTGGCACCACCATCAGTCACTAAAAATGAAATGCAGTGCCACTCCCTCTCTGTCAAAGTGACGATGACAATCTTCTGGGATGCTGATGGTGCCATTCTTACGGGTGTGTTCCCAAAATCATCAACCACTAATCAGAGGCATATGTGAAGACTCTGAACAAACTCAAGAACCATTTCTGACATTTTTGGTTTGACAACAATCAAAAAGCAATCTGGTCAAACACAACAATGCTTGCCCACACACAGGTCTCTCAACATGGGGACACACTACCAAACTGGGCTGGACTTCACTGCCTCATCCATTCTATAGCCCAGACTTGGAGCCCTCGGAGTTTCATCTATTTGGGCCACCTAAGGATTCTATACATGAAATACACTTTGAAGATGTTGAGAGCACAATTGGTGCACTGAATATGTGGCTACGAGCACAGACCACAGCTATTAACAATGGGGAATACTTGCTCTTACGCGACACTGGCATAAGGTCATAGAACATGATGGAGACCATGTAAGAAAATAGTATATGTAAAAGAAATGTTGATCGACATTGTCACAAAATCTTAACTTTTGAGGATAAGTATGTTCTGAGAAAAAATTGAGGGGCATTATTTATCGAATGAATGTGGATCAATATCTCTGTCATTTCACTTCTAGACAGTAATATTTCCAGTTTACAAATATTTATTTTTAATGGAAATAGAACTGTGGAAAATTGACTGAAATAAATACAACAATTCTTAATGTGGCTCCCATATAATGTTTAATAACAACTGCCATCTGTATTGTTTCTATTGGATGATTACTTAATTGGCTTTATCTGTATGCCACACAAGAGAATGACACTCCCTGCCATTAAAGATGAGGAAGAAATAATAGCTTTGCGGTTTGTCACTGACACTGTAGGTCTTTCAGACACAGCAAAGGAGTTAGAAGACCAGCTGAATGGAATAGATAGTGTCTCAAAAAGAGGTTATATGATAAATATCAACAAAGGTGAAACAAAAGTAATGGAAAGTGGAGAAATTAAATCAGGCTTTTCTGAGTGAAATAGATAAGGAACTAACACACTAAAAGTAGAAGATAAGATTTGCTGTTTAGGCAGTAAAATAACTGACAATGGCCAAAATAGACAGGATATAAAATGCAGACTGGCAACAGCAAGAACAGTGTTTCTGAGAAAATGAAGTTGTTAACTTTGAATATAAACGTTAGGAGGTTGTATCTGAAAGTGCCTGGAGGGTAGCCTTCTATGGAAGTGAAACATGAACAATAAGTAGATCAGACAAGACAAGAATATAAGCTTTTCAAAAGTGGTGCTACAGAAAATGCTGAAGACTGCACAAGTAGATAGGATAACTGATGAGGAAGAACTGAATCAAATTAAGAAGAAAATAAATTTATGGCACAACTAGACTAAAAAAAGGAATCAGTTGGTGGAAAACATCTTGAAGCGTCAATGAATCAGTAGTTTGGTAATGGAGGGAGACGTGTTTTGCTGGGAAGGGGGTGGGGTGGTGGGTTGTGAGGGGACTTGTAGAGAGAGACGAAAGCTCAGCTACAGTAAGCAGGTTTAAGTGGATGTACGAGGGTTGTACCAAAAGTAAGGTTCCCATATTTTTTACAAATAGAAAACATTGTTTATTGTTATTAATTTATACATCCTTGAAAAGATTAATTTTTTGTCTATTTTTCAAGATAGTCTCCATTTTTTACACACTTTTGAAGACAGTGCTCCAGCTTTTATATTCCTAAGTCAAAGAAGTCTCCCGTCAACCCCTTGAGGAAGTGTGTGACCTCTGCTCGGACTTCATCATTGTTCTTGAAGCATTTGCCACCTAAGCGTTTCTTTAGCATGGGGAAGAGGTGATTATTGCTGGGGCTATGTCTGGGCTGCACAGGGGATGGGGCATAACAGTTCACCCAAATTTCATCAAAAGTTCCTGTCTTTGACAAGTGAAATGGGGTCAAGCGTAGTCATAAAGAAACACTACTCCCTGCTTCAATCGTCCTTTCCAGAGATTCTGGACTGCTTGCCACAGTTTGGTCAATGTTTCACAATATCTGTCTGAGTTTATTGTTGTTCCTGGTTGCATGAAATCAATGAGGAGCACACCCTTCAGATCCCAAAACACAGCCACCATAACCTTTCCTGCCGACTACATTTGTCTGAATTTCTTTGGTGGCAGTGAACCAGAGTGACACCACTGACAAGATTGTTGTTTTGTTTCGGAGGTGACGATAGAGTCCAGCAACTTCTCCTTGTTGCCTCCCTCCTCACACTGTTGAAGAATCTTGCAAGCACAGTCAAGGCATTGCTCCTTGTGTCCGTCAGTCAGCATCCAGGGGACCCAGCAAGCACACACCATGCGATAACCCAATGTTTCTGTTAAATTTGCTTCAACTGTGTTATGGAAGGCATCAGGAATGCATTTAACAAGTACACAGACAGTAACTCTCTGACTTTAAGCATCTGGTTTTGTACAATACCTGGCATCTTCCTTCAAGCGTCCACAAATTACAAATTTCAAAGCCAAAGAAATCTATGGCCATTCATATTTTCTTTGTTGACCTATGTTGCCCCCTGTTATTCTGACTTGATACAGATCTCACAAATTTGAATAATATTTTAGTATCAGCTGTACAAGTACTTTGTAAGTTTTCCTGTTATCAAACTAGTTTTCCAGTCATACTAATAAAGCAAATGCTGCCATATAGTTTACCTAAAATTGAGTTTGACTATTACCCTTCATATCTCTTCATCTGTTACTCCTAGATACTTGTAGAGGACTGATTAGTTGAGACTCATTAACTGTGTAGTGGAATGATACTACAGAGAAAAGTTTCATGAGGAACATAAGTTTACAGTTCTGTATGTTAAAAGATAGTTGCCAATCTTTTCACCCATCTAATAACTTGCCAAGATCCAACTTGCTATTACTAGAGTCTGTACCAAATATAATGTCCTGGTAGATAAATACTTAAGTTGCAAAAAGTTCGAGATTGCAGCTAATACTATTTGCTACGTCATTAATATGTAACATGAACAATAACGGTGCTCAAATAGTTCATGAGTGGATGGCCACATGTCAGTGTCCAATGGGCACAATATTTTGAGAAGCAGCCACATTTCCATCATCATCATGGTCTTATGAAAGACATACACTGGCAGCAGTAGAATCGTTCTACAGTTAGCTTTAAATGCTGGTTCTCTAAATTTTCTCAATAGTGTTCCTCAAAATGCCCTCCCTACAGGGATTCTCATTTGAGTTCCCAAAGAATCTCTGTAATACTTGTGTGTTGTTCAAACCTACCAGTAACAAATCTAGCACACCACCTCTGAATTGCTCCCATGTTTTCCTTTAATCCAATCTGGTGCAGAAGACAAACATGCAGGTAGTACTCAAGAATGGGCCATACTAGTGTCCTACATGTGGTCTTCTTTACAGGTGAATCACACTTTCCTAAAATTCATCCAACAAACTGAAGTCAACCATTTCCCTTGCTTACTACAATCCTTACATCCTTGTTTCATTTCGTATAACTTTATAATCTTAAGCCTAGATATTTAATCAACGTAACTGAGTCAATCAGCACACAATTAATGCTATGGTCAAACATTACAAGTTTGTTTTTCCTACTCATCTCCATTAACTTATATTTTTCTGTATTTAGAGCTAGCTGCCTTTCATCATACTAACTAGAAATTTTGTCTAAGTCATCTTGTATTCTCCTACAGTCACTCAATGATGACACTTCCCATGCACCACAGCATCATCAGCAAACAGCTGCAGACTGCTGCTTGTCCTGTCTGCCAGATCATTTATTGTACACAGAAAATAATAGCGAACATATCACACTTTGCTGGGGCACTCCAGATGATACCCTTGTCGCTGAGGAACATTCTTCATTGAGGACAACATACTGGGTTCCGTTACTTAAGAAATCTTCAAGCCACTGACATATCTGGGAACCTATTACATAAGCTCGTACCTCCATTAACAGTCTGCATTGGGGAACCGTGGTAAATGCTTTTCAGAAATCTAGAAATATGGAATCTGCCTGTTGCCCTTCATCCAGTGGTCGAAGTACAACACGTGAAAAAAGGACAAGCTGAGTTTCGCACGGCTGATGCTTTCTAAAACTGTGCTGATTCATGGACAGAAGCTTTTCCATCTCAAGGAAACTTATTACATTCAAATGGATAATATGTTCAAGAATTCTGAAGCAAACCGATGTTAACGATACTGGCTTGTAATTTTGTGGGTCCATTCTTTTACCATTTTTATATAGAGGAGTCGCCCGCACCTTTTTCCAGTTGCTTGGAACTTCCTGCTGGATGAGAGATTTGCAATAAATGCAAGCTAATTATGGGGACAGTGCCACAGAGCACTCTTCGTAAAACTGAAAAATGAAATGTCGTGTGGCTAGGGCCTCCCGCTGAGTAGACCGGTCGCCTGGTGCAAGTATTTTTGAGTTGACACCACTTCGGCAACTTGCACGTCGATGAGGATGATATGATGATGATGAAGACAACACAACACCCAAACACCCAGTCCCTGACCAGTCCAGCAGGGAATCGACACTGGGCCCCTTTGCACAGCATTCGTAAAACTGAATTGGGATTCATCTGGTCCTGGTGGCTAATTTTTTTTCAACTCATTCAGTTGCTTCTCTTTGTCAGGGATGCTTATTACTATGTCCTTATGGTCAAACAATGGTATGTTTGTATGATTCTATGGCGCAAACAATTTCTGAAACACAAAATTTGAAATTTTGGCTTTCCTTTTGTTATCTTCTGCTGTCATAGCAGACTGGTCAACGAGTTGCTGGATAGAAGCCTTCAACCTGCTTAGCGATTTTATGCAGGACCAGGATTTCCTTGGGTTCTTGGCAAGGTCTTTTGCTAAGGTATGATGGTAGTAGTTATTGTATGCTGCACAACTTGATCTTTTTACAGACAAATGAATTTCTACTAACTTTTGTCAGTAGTCATTAGGGCATTCTCTTTTGACTCAAAAGCGCAACAGCCTTTGGTTTCTTGCTGTTTTCGGAATTTCATTATTAAACCACAGTGGGCATTTTCCATACTTTCATTTTTCATACTCAGTGCATGAATTACAATCCATTTAAATTTTGCCCATGATTCTTCCACATCCATCATACTCTTACCCTTCCTGCTGACACAGCTCTCCGTCTGCAGTGTACACCCAGGCATGCATACTGGATGTGTGTCTGCTATGGCTCTGCCTGTGTCTGAGGTTGTGGGATTTCTCCGACCTCTTCTTAACCAGACTAAGTGCGTATTCCTGAGCCTTTACTAATGATGTAGCCACTGTCACTTTTGATCTGCAGTTTCCTTACTTAAATCTCAATTGGTTCTTTAATGACAAAGTCCCTGAAGTTAGACATCTGTGTTGTCATGGAACATTGCCTATAGGAATTACATGGAATGGATTACAACCACACTGAGGTTCCAATACAGACATCTCACTTCTGAGACTCTGTCAGTACAGAATTTATCAGCACTCAAGTAAGGGAACTGCCAAGCAATAGAGATAGTGGCTAAATCTTAAATAACACCTGGGAACGCTAAATCTTAAATAACACCTGGGAACCCAGCACTTCTACTAAAAATCTATATCTGCAAGACACTGTGAAGTGCATGGCAAGGGGTACATCTCATGATACCAGTTAACTGTATGATTAAGAGGAGGATGTAGATATCCCACATCAAACTGACTTCAGGGGCAGTCAGATCAACAACAGAAGTGCCAATAGCATGTGTCATTGGGAGTGAACTGTGAACCACGGATAGTATGACATGTTGGAAGGAGGAGGGGAGGGGGAGGAGATGTTGGACATGCATCCACCCCTTGCTGCATATTGTGCCATGCTACCTCCTACGAAGTCAGCTCATCACTGCACCTGATGATGGTGCTTGGCATGGTTGCTTCCCGAAATATCGTGCCCATCAGATGCTGACATCCAGCCATTCACATGTGAATTATTTCATTATGAATTACACTTGGAGAAGCTGAAGAATCACAACAATGATGTCACTATAATAATCCGGCTCCCAAGATTGTGCTAGTGTATGATGTTTTATTTATTATCTGTTAAAGAACACAATAGGCTCATGGGTTAAACGAACACTCTGTTGTTTGAACAATAAATTCTTAGATACGACTAAGTACCACATTCCATCTGTGAGAGAGATGCATTACTCTTTGGACTGTAGTTGCTTCTTGGGGAGCTAAAGCTAAAGCGAAAAGCAGAGATAGATGACACACACTGTTACAGAATGCGGTTGAGGACAGACATGCACAAATCTCAAACAGAATTGCAATTCATTGTTGTCCACCATTATAGGCAATTTTATTTTACTTTGCTATTGCGACAGATGTGTTAAAAGTACTGAGGAGAAGAGACTGTAATTTTCATCAAGGATATATTCACTGCTGAACAGGTACTTAAACAAGTTTCATTTTATCAACACTGTATTTCCAAGAGTGAACATATGTGCAAGGCTTCTGTAGGACCTTCAGGCATTTGGTTTGTGATGTTTGCATCAAGGGCTTAGGATACATTGGAAGATGTTTTTACTGATGACTGAAGTAATCTGCTGTTTGGCTATACATTGTCGTACCAAATGATACCTGAATTGCACTGGATCAGATTCTGTAGCCTCTATTCAAAGTCCTAAATATTACCAGCAATTTATAGGCGAGTGGCAAGGGTTTGCAGTTGCTCCTACACAATGAGATCATTAAGCACCATTAATTAATGTATTACAATTCTCAGCAGAGACTACTGAATTTTCAACATCAGGAAAGAGTCTAATGAAAAGCATTCAAGACAGTGAAGGGAATCTGCATTTTCTCGTAATAGATTATAACAAACAATTTAATGTAATTGACGCTGTTTGGTTTGTGGGGCACTTAGCTGTGCGGTCATCAGTGCCTGTGCAAAGTCAAAATTTTTACACAGTCCAATTTTTTTCACAGTCCAAAATTTTAATGCAATTGAACTTTAATGAACACACAGTAGATTACAGAACTAAAGTTTCTGTGGAAAATTTAATTTTGTTCCACGTAGATCATTACTTTTGACCTCTGATTTGTCCTTGGTTTCTTGTACAAATAATGGTGAGTGATATAAATTGTCCACTCACATAAATGAGACTTCCTGTCGAAAACCTGAAAAACACCTTCTGCAGTGTAGATCAATATGAGATGCACAGGAAGAGTGTCAGTGAGGTTCTGGAAGGCACAAACATGGATTTGGAGCCACATCAACTCCAGTGCCATGGCCAGCTGTGCTTGCTCTCTCAGCTGAGGACCCACAGCGTAAACAGCCCAATCAAGACGGAGCCCCCGATTCTCAATTGTATTTACATCTCAAGAGTTTGGTGGCCACGGGAGTACGGTGAACTCATCTTGGTGCTCTTTAAACTGCACACGTACACTGTGAGCTGTGTGAGATATTGCAGTGTCCTGCTGGTAGAGCCCAACAGGCCTAGGAAAAACAAATTACATGTATGGGTCGACATGTCTCCAAAGGACAAATGCATACTTGTGTTGATCCACTGTGCCGCCAACATATTCTCCACATCATAATGCCACCTGCTAGGGTCTGGACTTCAACTATCGTTGTAGGGTGTTTTCTTTCAGACGTTTCATGCTGAAACACTAACAGCCATCAGTCTGATGGAGCATAAAACATGATTCATGTGAAAAGGCCACTTGTCACCACTCAATAGAAATCCAGCTGTGGTACTCCCATGAAAATCCCAACGTTTGTCACTGATGAATAGCAGTCAGCATGGGTGCACGAACCAGGCACCTACTGCAAAGTCCCATGCACAGCAATGTTCTCTGAATAGTAGTTCAGGAGATGCTGTTGGTAGCCCCTTGGTTAATCTGGGCGGTCACCTACTCAACAGTTGCAAGTCTGTTTGCCCAGGCACATCTTCACAGCGATCATTCAGCTCAGTCATCTATGGCCCGTGGTGCATCACAGTCGCTGATTGCCAGTTTTGGATAGTGCCATTTTGCCAGGTACGGTATATTCTAACCATGGCAGCATGCAAACAGTTTACAAACTTAGCCAATTTGGAAATGTTTCCACCTTTAGTTGAAAGCCAATGATCATGCCCTTTGGCCATCAGATAAATCGCTCCTTTTCCACATTACAACAATGACTGCACTGTTTTCTGCAACCTCACGATACACTTTAAACAACCTCCACTGTTGGCACTGCCACCTGTCGTCCATGAGTGGTTATTGCATATTGATGTTGAATATATGTGGTGATCACTTTAATGTGACTGAACTATCTATAATGGTATTCATGTGGATGCTGCCTGACTTTGTACATAGCTGTGACCTATCCTCTTTCCAGTGCTATAATAGAATCAGCGAAAGAAGATCCCTGACAGATGGCAGTATTGAAGCCAATTTTAAACTGCAAAGCACAAACAGCTGCAGGCAAAACCAAATTTGCCTATAGAGCTGCAATGCTGCTGAGGCATTGCCATAATAACTCCTGCAAAATCTCATTACCTCATTGATTGAGGTAGACACACGCAGTAGCAGTGCCAAACCCACTACAACTGTCAGGGATCTTCTTTCACCAACGCTATTATAGGAATGGTTCTCTGTTTATGGAACCTCCAGTATGTATTATAGTCAAGAGTACAATCAATTCAGTTAGAAATTATGTACAGAATATTTCAGTTATTCCACTGGGCCCTGGAGTCTAGCTGAGCTGCTCTTCAATATTGCTAGTATTGATTGTACTATTTCTCTCATCTTCGCTCTCATCTTCGCATCTACATTTACACACGAACTCTGCAATCCTCTTGAAGTGATTGACAGGACAAGTCTGACTGCACGGTGTATTACAATTTCTTTCGATTCCATTCCCATGTAGAACACAGGAAGAATGACTGCTTAAATACCCCTGTGTGCATTACAATTAATCTAATCTCTTCTTTGCTGTCCCAACAGGAACAATAAATACGAGGCTGCACATATTCCTACATTCCTCATTTAATACTGGTTCTTGAAACATTGTAAGTAAGCTTATGTCTTGTCAGATTGTTACTATCTGTCTTTCAGCATCTGCCATTTCAGATTTTTTTCTTTCTCTTTTTAGCATTTCTATGACACCCTACCATGGGTCATATATAAATATATAAATGTCCACATTTACATCTACACTCTGCAAAAGTTGTGAAGTGCATGCAGAGTTTACTTCCCATTGTTCCAATTATTATGGCTTCTTCCCATTCCATTCCTGTATGAAGCATATGATGAATGACTGTTTAAATGCCTCTGTGCACACTATAATTAATATCATCTTGTCCTCATGATCCCTGGGGTGGGGATGTGAGGGTGGTGGTGGGGGTAGTATGATATTCCTAGAGTCGTTATTGAAAGCCATTTCTTAAAAGATTGTTGTTAGGCTTTCTCAGGATAGTTTGCATCTATCTTCAAGTGTCTGGTAGTTCTTTTTCTTCAGCATCCCTGTCACATTCTCTGATGGCTCAAATAAACATGTGACCATTCATACTGCTCTTCATTGCCTATATTTTGCTGTGAATCCTGTCTGGTAGGAGTACCACACACTTCAGTAATATTCTAGAATGGGCCACACAAGTAGCTTATAAGCAATCTGTTTTGTAGACTGACTGCATTTCCATA